>NC_139320.1:46330701-47530701 GCF_056507025.1 Lutjanus erythropterus | reverse complement strand
GATACTCTGTTTCATGAATCTGGACGGTGGCAAACTCTCAAAAATATGAAAAACAAGAGCACGTGTCTTTATCTGCATAACATAAGGTGCGAACGTCTGGCTAATCTGGCTAACTAACGCAGTCTTACTAGCTGCAGTAACTTTACCTCCAGCTTGTCTTGTTAGACACCACTGCATCTGTATTTGTTCTGTGGGGGTTTGAGGAGGAGGATGTGGGCTGGTGCAGAATCAAAGTGGGTTGACGATGATGCGTCTCTCTCTTGCTCGCTGTCTCTGGTCTAAACCCGGTTAGCTTAGCTCCTATCCAGGCTGCCTTCCACAGCCGTTTTTCTTCTGGTCCAGCTGGGTGACCACTGATCAAGTCCCTGTGCTTCTTTTTCCAACCTTCATGAGTGTATTTCTGTCATCTATCATGTAGATACACCTGCCGTATTTCACCATCAGACCAATGTTTGCTGAGACGTAAGCTAGCTTTAGCCTCTTTTAGCATTAACGTTATATCATGTACGTGTTTGTTTAGTTTGTTTCAAAATAAAAAAGATTTTGAGTTTCATTCAAAACTCCAAAATCTAGTGAAGGCAGTTGCCTTTTTTTTTTTTTTTTATTTAATATTTATTTATTTATTTATTTTACAGTGCAATAATTCCCTCTAAAATGTAGTGGAGTAGATGTAGCGTCAAATGCTAATATTTAAGTAAAGTACAAGTAATCTAAAATTGTATGTAAATGTACTTACATTTCATCACTGCCAAGTGGCTGTAGTGTCATCAATGCTCATATATCTATGAGGTGATATCTGTAATATTAAAACTGAAACAAATGTGTAAAGTTAAAGAGTTGCAAGTGCAGTCAACATGCTCAAATTGTGTGTGTGTGTGTGTGTGTGTGTGTGTGTGTGTGTTTTAAATTTCCAAATTAGCAATGGATGCATGGTCATCCAGCATAAAAAATGAATGAATGAATAAATAAAAATGTTTCTATCCCACTATGTTAGAATAATGTTCTATATATCAGTCTATTAAATACATTTCCTGCAGTGTTTCTCATCAATTATTAAAGCAGGTTTTCACAACAGCTTCACTGATCATTCCTTCAGCATGTTGGCTTCCATCAGAGTGTTGACAGCAATTGCGCTGAACCACAGTCTAGAACAACAAACAGCAAGTTTTGACTCATGCATTCATCACATTACTGATAGACGGCCAAATATTAACGGCGCGTATGACAGGTTAAAGTATAGGCTGACATTTTTCATTTTTTTTTAAAACAAAACAGAATTACAGGAATAAAAATCTGTTTCGTTGGAACCTGACAAATGTATACAAACACTTGTATATTTGTGAACCTGTACTGTACGATCACGAAACACCTTGGAAACACTAAAAAAAAGTCCTATGTTTTGTGGATAATATGTCATACATCTCCTGCTGCATGTTCTGCTCAGCATCGCTAAAATCATAATACACTTATTCCATAATGTGCAAAAAGTAATCATGTACTGTATGGGTTTAACCAACATGAATGATTAGTTTCTAATAAATATAATTGCTCTGAAAACTACATTAAAACAAGAATAAATAATCAGTCATTCCCATTTCACTGTGAAGTTGCATTAAAGTGACAAAGCAGATGGTTCTACTCGATTAGTCGTGTCAGTCAGAGAGTTTCCATCTCTCACAGCTGTGATAACATTCTTAAAAAAGCAAAGATTAACAATTTATACCACTTCATTCACTTACTTGAAGGAGCTTTGGAGGGCTGGGTGCTGAAAGGTAAAAAGGAACATTGAACAAGATTTAAGCATTAATCTAGTTTTTAATTAACCATAATTACCACCTCAGCAATGCTCTTTGTAACCCAGCCAGTCAGGGATCCACTGTTCTTGTTGTTTTAAGTTCTTTAAGAGGCATCTTGGCACTGCAGCGTGAAATATCATGATTGCAGAGGTGGGAAATAACTGAGCACTAAGTAGATTTTTCAGGTATCAGTATTAGTTTTTCTGGAAAACTTTTACTTTTACTCCTTACTTTTGAACACAAATATCTGGACTTTCTACTCTTTACATTTTGAAAACAGGCTGGTGCTGCTACACTTCAATGCATTTGAGGAGGATTATTGATTTTTTATTTTTATTTTGTGTCATTGTGCACAGCCTTCATAACATCGAGACAGACGTCAGCCTAATTAGATCTGGCAGTAACAGTAACAGTTAATGTCACTACCACAGATGTAACAAGACGAAGAAGACGCAGCAAGATGAAAAATGACGTAAAAGACAACAAGGCAAAAAACAAACAAACAAAAAAAAAACATGTATGACAAAAAAAAATAACAGGATAAAAGAGACGTAATGCACTAAAAACTGTGCAAAAGATGTAAAATGACAAAAGATGCAACAAGACAAAAAAACATATAAGATGAAAAGGATGAAAAAAGATGATATCGACTCAGAGGGGAGACTCAACTGTGAAGAAAAACTGAGGTTCAGTTAGCTTTGCACAGAAACAGCTGCTAGAAATGTCCTCCAGACTTTTTACTTTTATACTTTGAGTACATTTCAACAGTGGTGGAAAGAGTACTGAAAATCTGCAGTCAGGTACAAGTACTGTTACATTGCTAAAATATTACTCAGTTACAAGTAAAAGCACTGGTTTTAGAAATATACTTAAGTAAAAGTACAAAGTATTTGACACAAGTATTAGTTACTTTTACCTGTTGATGTCACAGTCAAATCTCTTGCAAATTTTGTGTACTTTCTGAACCAATTGTTGAACATGCTGATAATGGATTAGTCGTTTTTTTTTTTTTTTGTCATTTTAAATCAAAATTTAATTTTCTTTATTCAACAAATGGCTTCATCAGACAAAACAATGTCAAATGAGGTGCAGTTACTGCCACGACTATTGAATAAATATCCACAAATACATTTTTAATTTACTTAAATTCTTAACAGCAATTAAATGATTAATGATTAATCATTAACATCCTTACTCCAAATATGTGTTGCTGCAGCATTTGGTTTTGTTTTTCGTTCATATGTCCTGGTTTTCATTGGTCCGTTTGCGATCAGATCACCTGATTGGCCATTAAAATGCAGATGAAACATTTGGATATTAATTCAAATTGTAATCAGTACTCAATTATGACTTTAAAAGTAACTAAGTAGATTACATCTTGCAATGCATACTGAAGTACGAGTAAAAGCACAGGCTTGAAAATCTACTTATAAAAGTACAAGTATCCCAAAAAACTACTTAATTACAGTAATTTGAGTATTTGTAATTAGTTACTTCCACCCCTGCATTTCAGAGCCTGTACTTTTTTCACTTTTTCTTGAATAAAGAAGTTGAATCAGTACTTCTACTCTTACTCTTTTTTTGTTTTTTTTACATAACTATCTGTAGTTATTGAATACACAATGAGTGGAACATTAAAAGATACACACAATTTAAAACACTGTGTAAGCAGCTAAATGAACCATTAATGATGCAATAATCCATCTGATTTCTGGAATTCTAGCTTCAGTAAAAGCTGTTTGATATTGCATACATGATTTTTGAAACTCTTTTTATTTTTCAAAGAAAAAACATTTTTCAAATGTGCTCTTTAGTGTTGCTCTACCATCACATGCCTGTATCTTCACACAGAGAACCACTCCTAAGATTTTATTGGCAGTAACGTCTCATGGTAGCCAAGGAATGTGAAGTGGACACGTCTTACTACCCCGTCAACTCATGAACAAGGGCAGCATTGTTTATACTGTAGCAAAGACACTCTTTATTTTCAGAAATAGTCTCTACAGGATATACGGGTACAAATACAAAATAATAACACGCATGTCGCCTCTATGTATCCTCACAGTTGAACCATTTACTGCTTTTTTTGCTCGTACACCATCTGTACCTCTGATGTATTTAACATTATATTCAAGTCACAGAGCCACAGTGTGCGTCAGACGTCTGAAAAATAAATGCCTGGTGATCTTTGAAAAATCCAGGACAAAGTAATCTTTAAAGAAATATTCCATCTGCTGCACAATAACCTAACCTAACTGATAATGCCTTTTTAAGGTTTTGGGTGCACTGCACAAATTGAACAGGTATAATTTCTGTGTCTGATCATTGTTTGAATAAAGACTTAGAGGCGTGGAAAACAAGTTTCTATTATGCAACAGACTGAATATTTTTTTAATCCAGGTGATTAGAAGAGGCTTTAATGGGTCTGTAAATGCCTTCAGGACAAAAGCATTCTTACACAACTGGGCTTTTTCACTGGAAAAGTGGATGCTTGGCACACAACATCTGTACATGTTAAACCTGTGCATCAACTGGTCATTTAGGAGGCAGGCACCGCATTTACACCTGGTATTAAGATGTGATCTGTATCTGGGTGCTTTACTCAGGTAAGGAAAAACATATTAATGCAAAATGTAAATCCTATGTGATCAGAATGTGATCAAATGTTCTTGGACACATCTGGAGGAAGTCTGGTTGGCATTGTGTTTGGATGTTAGGCTGGTGTAAACACAATCTGTACAACAATCTGAATAATGTTTCCGGAAACAGATCACATTTTAATACTGGGTGTAAAATTACCAGAAGTGTTGACTTGAATCAGATGACTTGGAAAAAGGACTTACAATTTGACTTGGACACCAATGACCTGGCTGGTAAAAAATATGCTTGGCTTCTGGATTTTTCCACCTACTGGTGCCCTTAGTGGGTGAGTCAAACAGTTAATTCTGGACTCTTAAATTTAGTCTTTTCCAGCAACTTTTCTTATTTGGATAAACATAAATCTTTGAGTTTCAGAAACCCCACAAAATTTGTGAAAGTGGAATGAAACGTGAATGATGGTTAGATTTATCAGTTAAAACCATTTAGTTTTCTAGCAACAAAATGATGACAATATTCACAGCTCAGTGTGACCAATTTTTGAAATACATTTTATTTTGAGTTTCTAAAACTCAGACGTTTAATTTTACCTAAAGAGGAAAAGTAAATTATCTCAACTAAAGATTATAGGTTGGGAAAACTTTTTAAAGTTTATTTCAAATGTCAAAAATTTGTTACAGTATGTTGCCTTGAAATTTTGAGTTGTCTCCACTATTTCTTTTAAGTGTTACGTTTGTTGAAGACAGCATTAGGACTTGTTTAGACCTTGAGACTCAGGGCCCTATCTTACGCCCGGCGCAAAGCCAATGCGCCGCCAGCGCAAGTGATTTTGCTATCTTACGCCAGCGCAAGTGCCATTTTTGCCATGTGGGTAAGATAGCAAACGCACTTGCGCTGGGTCTGTGCCGCTGTGGGCGGGAGGTCTAAGCATGAAGGCAAAACGAAGGCGTGGCCGGGCGCGTTTGCTATCTTGTGCTCAGCGCATTGGAGTAAAACGGCTTGTGCCTTAGGGTCGTGTCTTGTGCTGATCGAAAGCAAGCGGGAGGCGCAATGGATTTAATTTATTCAAGGCGTGTCCAAATCCACCTTTGCCGTCTTGTGCCAGGGGCAGGAGTGAAATTTTGCCCTGCTCCGCCCTTTGCGCCACCAGCGCAAAGCGGGATACACCTATCAGGTGTGCCCAAGTGCCCTCATTAATTCACAGGCGAGTTTAGGCCGAACACGCAATAAACCAATCAGAAAGTCAGCTCTCATCACCTTTTAAGAGGCAGGTGCCCAGCAGCGCAAGCAGAGGCAGCATGACGGCGGATTTACCAGGAGGAAACAAAGAGAAAAGATTTACAAAGCAAGAATACAGATGTCATGGTTCGAGAAGAGAATGTGCAAGAGTACGCAATATATGGAGTCAGCATGACGTCTCCAAAACAGCTTCACGCTGAAATAGTTTACATTAACGCCTACAAAAACCAATACAATAAATATGAACTGCAAATGTCATGCAGATATGTAACTGGTTATGTTTTACATCGAAGCACCTTGAAATTGTGTTGTATTTTATAATTAATTATTAGCATCATCATCATTAATAATTTTACTGGCTGAGGAGAGGGGGAGAAAGATGGTGCAGTAGAGAGGGGAGGCGAACAGATCCAGTCCAGCCGCGAAGCTTCCCGGTTCCGCTGGCCCACCTGAGCCAGGTGGAGGAGCAGATACGCGGCTGTCTGTGCTCCTCCTTCTTCTCCTCTTCCACCTAACCCTCATCTCTCTCCTCTCATCCTCGCTCCTCTGTCCCGCTGCGAAACAAGTTGTTCTGTTCTGAAGTTTGGAGTGTGCAAAATTACGCACGGATCTATCCAACCAGCTCTGTTAGAAGCACACATAACTTTTTTCTCTGTTGGGCTGGAGTCCTGTGGTCAAATATAGTGTCTTGTATATTTTGTATGTTATAGATCATAACTGTTCAATCATTGTTTTTCTGGATCATAACAAACAGGCAGACACAAACACTACAGCTGCTCCAGCTGTCATGCTGACTCATCTGATAAAGACGATCAGACAGGTGTGATCACGGCCGTGCTCCCTTCGCAGGTCTATTTAGATTTATTAGGCTTTAAAATTATAATTATTTTCCTCTTTAGTGAGTTTATCTTTAATGACACATGCGCACACGGCTGTTTAACATTGATGAAAAGTGTTCTGTGATTGTGGAGATGTGTGTGCGCCTCAGCCAAGCGCGAGACACAGGAACGCTTTTAATTTCAATATTTTCATTTTATTGCTGATAAAAAAAATATGTTCGAATAACACTTAACTAATCCACACTCACGTGGGAGGAAGAGAATGACCATAAATTACTGTGTTTTGTGATTGTAAAGACGTGTGTGTGTTTCGGCCAAGCCCACCGGGTGCTATCTTGTGCTGAAAGACCACAGACTTTGCGCTTCGACCAGGTTTTGGCTGGTCTAAAGCGCAAGCGCGTTTTACTCCAATGCGCTGAGCACAAGATAGCAAACGCGCCCGGCCACGCCTTGGTTTTGCCTTCATGTTTAGACCTCCCGCCCACAGCGGCACAGACCCAGCGCAAACGCGTTTGCTATCTTACCCACATGGCAAAAATGGTACTTGCGCTGGCACAAGATAGCAAAATCACTGACTCCACAATCACCAAACACCTTAATTTACATGAGTCTTTATTCTCCACAGGAGTGTCGATTAGTGAAGTGTCCTTTGAACATATCTACCGGCAAAAAAGTGTAAATATTGAAGTTAATAGTGCAGGTATGTGTGTCTTGCCCTTGGCTGAGGTGCGTACACTCATCTCTACAATCACCAAACACCTTTCATTTATGTTTAAAAGTCGTGCACGCGCGTGTGTCTTTGAAGTTAATCTCACTAATAAGTACAACAGTACTATTATTATAATTATAAAGCCCAATAAATCTCAGCAGACCTGCAAACGGGATGACAGCTGTCAGATCGTCTTTATCAGATGAGTCAGTATGACAGGTGGAGCAGCTGTAGTGTTTATGTCTGCGTGTTTGTTATGATCCAGAAAAACAATGTTTAAACAATTATGATCTATAACATATAAAATACACTATATTTGACCGCACGAGTCCGGCCCAACCTGAGAGAAAAAGTTATTTGCGCTTCTATCAGAGCTGGTTGGATATATCTGTGCGTAATTTTGCGCACTTCAAATTTAAGAAACTCTCTCTGATTATTTCGCAGCGGGTCAGAGGAGCGAGGATGGGAGGAGAGAGATGAGGATTAGGTGGGAGAGGAGAATAAGGAGGAGCACGGACCGCCACATATCTGCTCCACCTGGCTCAGGTGGGCCAGCGAAAACCGGGAAGCTTCGCGGCGGGACTGGATCTGTTCGCCTCCCCTCTCTACTGCACCATCTCTCTCCCCGCTCCTCAGCCAGCAGAGTTAATAATGATCATGATGAAAATAATTAATTATAAAATCCAACATACTTTCAACGTTCTTCAGGTTAAAATATAAGCAGTTACATATCTGCATGACATTTGCGGTTCATTTATTGTATTGTTTTTTGCAGGCGTTAATGTAAAATAAATTATTTACACGTGAAGCTGTTTTGGAGACGTCATGCTGACTCCATATATCGCGTTTTCACTCCTCGAAACAGGAGATCTGTCTCCTGGCTTTGAAAATCTTTTCTCTTTGTTTCTTCCTGGTTAATCCGCCGTCATGCTGCCTCAGCTTGTGCTGCTGGCGCACCTCCCTCTCAAAGGTGATGAGAGCTGACTTTCTGATTGGTTTATTGCATGTTCGGCCTAAACTCGCCTGTGAATTAATGAGGGCACTTGGGCACACTGATAGGTGTATTCCGCTTTGCGCTGCTGGCGCAAAGGGCGGGGCAGGGCAAAATATCACTCCCGCCCCTGGCAAAGGTGGATTTGGACACGCCTTGAATAAATTAAATCCCTTGCGCCTTGCGCTTTCCACTTGCGCTTTCGATCAGCGTAAGATAGGGCCCTCAGAGTTTAGGACCTGTCAGTCTTGACCTGGGACTTGACGTGGAACCTCAGGGCAAACACTTGAGAAGTACAAATGACTTGCAAATGAGTTGGTGCCACCTCTCTAAACAGCCAAAATGATTAGTTTCCTTCAATAGTCTGGTTGATCTCTGTCACACACACACACACACACACACACACACACACACACACACACACACACACACACACACACACACACACACACACACACACACTCTTTCACTTACGGTAAGTGCATGCGTTCTGGCTGGTGGCAGCTTGTTTGTCAAGCAGATGAGAGGATTTGTTGCCACCGTGTTGAAAAGGCAGTTGCTCAACTTTCACCTTGACACTTTAGCCTCCTTTGATCTGAACAGAAAGAGCTACGATTGCTACTTCTTTCTCACACACACACACACACACACACATACAGGGGAGGTTGATCCCACTTTCTCTGCCTCAGCATTATTTGGCTTTACGTGACCTAGCAGCCATGGTTTGTTGGCAGTTTTAATGAGCTTGGTTTATGTCGGGGCTGAAGTTACCGTTACTGGAACCGAGGCCACGTGTCTGTCACCTCCGCTGGGATCAGATAACACTTCTTCACACTCAGTCGGATAAGCCCCTGCCCCATGTCCATCCACTAATGGGTTTTTGTTTTAACAAACAGGCACTGAGAACGAACTGTTCAGATTTACAGTAGAATAATGACTCAGTAGATATGATCTCAAAGGATCGGTGGCAAGAAGTCATTTGTCAAAACACTTGCGATATGCCTCCTGTCATGTTCCAACAGCAACATAGTCAGTCAATAGCAGATTAAAAGACAGCTTGATTTTTGTCAGAAGTTTTTTTGCCAGGCATGTGACCAAGTCATTGTTTTGCAAGCTGCAAGGAAGTCTCAAGTCTGCACTCAAGTCTGAAGCCAAGTCCTGAGCCTCAAGTTTCGAGTCCAACAAGTCATAATGCTCTCTTCACCGAATTTAAAGCTTTTTAACAACAGAGTTTTGACTTTTCTTTGTGCAACTTCAAATGTTGAATGAAGTTGGAAGTTGTTGCATCTCTGTCTGTAATTTTGACCTGCACATTTTGAATACTGTTTGTTGTTGTTGACCGCAGCGTAGTTTTTGTATGCGAATGACAGAGTCTTGACTTGCCGTTGGACTTGCTGGAGTTCATTTCTACATGCTTCGCTCCTGCAACTTGATTAGATGTTGTCAGATTGACTGAAACAAAGTGGATCTGGGGACTTTACCACTAATGTTAGCTGATTCACAAAATAAAGGGAAATAAAGTGATTCGTGGCACTCTTTTTAAATGACTTTTTCATCTTTGGGCTTGGGGCTTTCTTGCTGAGATGGTCAATACCACTCTAATGTCCATACAGTAAATATGAAGCTGAAGCCAACAGCTGATTAGCTTAGCTTAGCATAAAGACTGAAAACAGCTAACCTGATTCAGCAACAAAATCTGCCTACCAGCACCTCTAAATTTACATGAACAACACTTAATAGGTAGAGATTTTTAACTTTGGACAGACCCAGGGTACGTATGTTTCTAGTCTTTATGCTAAGCTAAGCTAGCCAGCGAACAAGAACATTTCCCAACATGTTGAACTGTTCTGATGGTGGAAATCATTACCCTTTCGGTTCTGGTTGATTTGGCAGTAACAGCATATAGATTCATTCTACAGGTCATATGGGAGCAGCCAAACAAACAACAAACTATTGTCATTTTTATAAAGATGTCCGGCAGTAATTGGTCTTTTTCCATCATTTCTAGAGCAACTGTGATCTGATTTTATGTTGCACACTGCATGTGGACAGCAGGTCAATTGGTTACCTTGCAGAAGTTGGAGGTGTGCAGCCTGTCGCATGCAGCTCTTCATCAAACAGCTCACTGTGGCTGCTCCCTCTTGTCCATTACTCCCTGCAATATTTCATTGTCAAAAAAATGTTGCTGTTGTTGTTGTCTTGTTATAGATGCATTTTTGATGAATAATAGCGATCAGTGTCAAGCTCACTGGCTACTTCATGATAAAAGTGTTTCACCAGTGAAATGCTTTTAATGTGAAGCTGCAGCAGAAGAAAGTTTTAGATTTGTATTCACAGTAACTTAACACAACATTCAGTTTGGAATACTGCAGATTCATAAATATTGCAATACGTTCATCAATGGGCCATAAGCTGTGTTACTTTGAATAGACTGCAACTTAAACATCTTTGTTATTTTTGTTATTTTTAGTTGATGAGCTACTAACAGAAACATGTCATCCATCACCTGTTGGACCAGTCAGTAATAAGATGCATCATCTGCCTGAGTTTGACTGAAGCTGAGCCAGAAAATGCCACTGACTAAGGATGGATGGTTGTCTCTCCCATATCAAATATATCTTGCTTTTTTTTTAATCTCCTCACAGGAGCAGATTTTGGTGCATGATGTCAGACTCCCCGCCATTTTACCCCAGTAGCAGCAGCAGCAGCAGCAGCAGCAGCAGTGGCAGCAAGTCTCAGGCATCAACCCCTCAGGCCAGCCTACACACCTGTGAGCCCTGTGGGACCCCCTGCCAGCAGATGGCAGAATCACAGGTACTCAGCTGCCTCAGGCCTCTCTGTTTAACCCTCAACACCTTCTTCAAATCAATTCCGACTCTGCTTTCAGCCATGTCTAACAGCTGTCTGTAGTCCAGACTTTAGTTTTTTTTTTTTAAAGAACAAGCTGTGTATCTCCCTTTTTTTAACAAAAAAACAAAAAAAAATAGATATCTGGATCTGGATTAAAAATCTTGTGAAGTCTTTGGTGAAGTACACTTATTTGTTATTAGTTAAAGAACAAAAGCATGTGAACATGAAAGGCGGAGACAGTTTGTTTACTGTGGCAGAGGAGTTTTTAGTGGCCTCAGGGGTTTACCAGTATACACCCTGACAACTCCTTTCTCTAGAAATGGGAGTGGAGTTATTTACAGACTGAGCCCAGACCTGACTGATTTATCAACGCCGTGTGTAGATTGTGATTTGCATATTACTTAGCACTTGTATCCTCTGATGATGTAACCACAGACTAAAGAGGGCAGGGACGTCTGCTTCACCCAGCAAGAGAACCACACCTGTGAAGCTGTGGGTAGGAGGCACAGCGCTGACGGGGCCCTCGGCTCAGGGCCAGGATCAACGCTCGGACGAGGGCTCGTTGATCCTGACCGCTTCCATCCGTACCATCGGCAGTTCAGCGACGGGGCGGTGACGGCCGCGGGTTGTCTGCAACAGTGCCCGTCCTCCTTTGGCTGCCTGCAGGAGGTGTGCAGCCCTGATACTTGTTCACACGCCTCGTGCAGCGAGGCGCCGACATCCTGGGACCAGTGCAACGGCAGCTTTCAGGTTTCTAGACTTATGGTACACTCGTTTTATCCTCATCAGCATCATCATCGACAAATTCTCTGCAGACACATTTACAGCATCACAAAAAGTGGCTTTCACTACTGGAGTTGTTAGCATGTCATTGTTGTTGTCCACTTGTAATCCCATGATGCCTTGAGTGGAGTGTCACAGGCTGTGTTCCTGTCTTTTCAAACAGTGTGTAATTGCTAACTCTTAGATGAAAGTGACGATATATCAATCAAAATCAGTTTATGTTAAATGATGCTACACAGTAAGCCCAAATCTGATTAGAATTTTTCTTAACCACATAAAAAAATCCACTGCAATATGGCACATGCATACAGTAATACATGCTGAATGGCTCCTCTAAACAATTTACTTCTATATTCTCATATTTTCAGAGTTCGTACCCTGAGCTTCCAGCTGTACCAGTGCAGCCCTGCTTCCTGTCTCAGAGCTATCCTTCCTACAGCTCATCGAGCCCTCTGCAACAGGTGAGTGAGTGGTGGATCAGTCATACAGGAATGGAGTAGGAGACCTGACATATCTGATGATGAATAAAAATGACTCAAGATAATGCCACCCAATTTGTTCCACAAGCAGCGACCTGCTCATGGTTTTATGGTAAAACAGATGACTCAGCAAAAGAAATGAAAGAAAAATGCCATGAATAATGGCTTTGAGTGACACGTCCGTCTTTATCGGTTTTCAGGTCATTATCTTTTCTGTTTGTTTTCTCCACAGGTGTCATCGAGGCCGTACCCTAACAATGACCAGTCCAACGGCTCAAAATATTCTCTCTCCACTCAATCACACCAGGAGAGCAGCACGCAGTCCCTCTTCCCAAAACCCATTTACTCATACAGGTAACACTGCGTCACATTTCACCTCATCACTAATATTTTTCTTGACTTTTATTAATGTGCAGAATTCATAAATGATCATGTTCAAATTAATCCAATGGCAATCGTTTTTCCTAAAACAAAATAAAATAAAAAAAAAGATAAGGAATTTCCATTGAATATGGTTGATGTACCTTAAATTTAAGGGCTTTGTTTGTGCTAAGCTTAGCATATAAATAATATTTTAATAATATAAAATAAAAATAAATAAATGATTAAACAGTTTCCTTTATAACTGCAGCATCTTGATCTTCATGGCTCTGAAGAACAGTAAATCTGGAAGCCTGCCAGTCAGTGAGATCTACAGCTTCATGACTGAACACTTTCCCTATTTCAAGGTATCACACAACTAATGTTGTCTTTGTCACATGCTGAATTTATGTAATGTCATGAAAAGAAAACCCCTCAGGATCATCAGCGTACAAGCAAGAAAAAACCTGTTCATTGAGAAGTACAACACTTTAACAACCCATACGCCTGTTCTAAACAAAACAGCAATCTACAGTATGTTTATGTTATATTATGTTAAGTAACTAGTAACTAGTAACTAGTAACTGTAACTAGTTCGCAAAACTTGAGGATTTTTGTTTTTCACCTATTCTAAATTTTTTTTAATCTAAATCAACGTTAGCCGGCTGTAGCACTGACAGCCTGTTTTTAGCAGCCTGTATTTTAACTCACAGATCTTAACTGTTTGGTAACCATGGTAACAGTTAGGCTCTGTTTTAGGAAAAAAGTCATTGCACATTAATCAATTAGTCAATTTTCCTATCCTCACTAAATTAGGAAATGTGTTTAAAAAAGTCATAAATGACCTCTCCCATAACCAACAAGCTGTCCTAACTTTCACTTTTCCACCTGTAGTAACTACCATACTAACTCATTTTCTGTAGTTTGCACTAACAGTACTGTTAGCTAACAGCAGCTAAGGGCAGAGTTTGCTAACTTCAGCTAATGGTAGCATTTGCTCACAGTAACTAATGGTAGCGCTCTCTGACAATGGTAGTGACCATTAACAGTAGCTAACAGTAGGGACTAACACTAATTAATGATAGTATTAGCTAACAGTAGCTAATGTGGTATTCTCTCACAGTATTTAATGGTAGTGCTCACTGACAGTGTGTTCATTAAAAATAGCTAACGTTAGTATTTGCTCACAGTAGCTAATGGTAGTGTTCACTAACAATACTTGTGGTATTGTTCAGTAACAGTAGACAACAGTAGTGTTCACTAACAGCAGCTAATGGTAGGGACTAACACTAACTAATGGTAGTGCTCACTAAGAGTACCTTATGGGGACGTTTGCTGACAGAAGCTAATGGTCATATTTGCCAACAGTAGCTAATGGTAATTATAGTAACTAATTGTATTGTTTGCAAATGATAGCTAATGATAGCATTCTCTAACAGTAGATAATAGTAGAGATAGCCAACCGTAGCCAACAATAGTGTTAGCTAATTTGTTTAATCTGTGCAGCTGGTCCTTTATTACTTTTGGACCTGTCTACCGATGTTACCAAAACCTTTAACTCATCTTTCCTGTAGTTAAATTCCTTTTTTTGCTCCATTTTTGTATTTATCAATGTAACATATGTTTCAGTGAGAAAAAACAATGGCCATAAAGTTCAGCGAGATAAGAAAAAGCCTATCTGATACACTGGAAGTTCATGTAATGTGGCCACTGATTTCTGTTGCTCCTGTTTAGCTGGTTGAGATGAATCTTTTTCATTGTAACTGGATGGCTGTCAGCATGGAGATGGTCATTTTTCACCAGAAATATATTTTTAAATTACCTGACCTGGTTGTTTGAGCATTTTGTTTTGATTTATGGATCTTTTCCTCACATGCATCGAGCTTGAATTTGGATTGTTACATTTATAGCTTAGCATTTAACATCTAACTCCCAAGCTTTACAAGCACGACATCCTTGCTGACTAACTTTTGGCTACTTAATGTTATTATTAGGAACAATTTGATTCTAACAGCCATTTCTGGAATTCAGTCTTTCTACATTAACTCAGAACCCGAAAGCTGAAGGCTGAAGGCTTTTCTAGTAAAAGATATCTCAAACCACATCTGTGTTGTACCTGACATTAATTATTCCAGTAATATCTCCAATGATTGATGACATTCTGTAAAAAGCTATGTGCCATACCTGCAGCTAGGTGGCCCCGGACCAGCTGTGTAGCAACCCGTTGAGGCATGTGGCCGGCATGGGAGTATAATGCGGATGTTTGTTTTTTTTATCCGAATAATATCACCGTGTGTATGTGTATATGTAGGCAGTTTGGGAGGATATTGTAGAGACTTGAGATGTCCTAATTAGTTTGATAATTATAATTATTAATTTATATAATTATACGTCAAGACGGTACTTAGTAGATAAAGGAAGCACTACACATGAAAAAACATGTTTTTGAGCCGTAAACTAAATTATATTAATGTGCTTTGATGAAACACATAAAGGCTAGTGTTAATATCAACATTTCCTAATACATTTATAATAATCAGCATTTCATGGGTTGAAAGTAGCTCAAAACGCCTATGCTGACATACAGTTGGTACTCTAGTCTATGTCATGACATTTACATAAAAAAAGAATGTTTTTCAGGGTTGGGCGGCTCTGAACCCCCAGCCCCTGAGTGGGGGTGTGTGTGAAACAGCGCTCATGTTCAAATATATGCTGATCGAGACTCATTATTCACAGATTAGGATTAGTTTTTTTTTAACCTTCTACTTAGTATTTTGGTGCTTTTGACTGCTGTAGAAGCTCCACTGCAACAGCAGAGCTACAGCTAAGTGATGCACAGCCCCAAAATATGTTTCCCATAAACTCACTTTGTGAAAAAGGCGTTTGTAAAATAATGGATGATTTTTTTTTAAATGTCACAACCCCTGCAGCCCTACGGTGAACTGGCGACTTGTCCAGGGTGTACCCTGCCTCTCGTCCAGTGTCAGCTGGGATAGGCTCCACCCCTACGGCTATTTAAGTTAAACTGGAGGGCAGCTGATCGAGGCTGCACAACACAGAAGCAGATGTAGAAGATCATATACAAAAGAATTCATAGAAATGAACGGAGGCATGCCTCCAACACTGTAACACTGTTCTTCTTAGTGCATGTAAATCAAGCTCAAGGCCCGCAGGCCAACATGTTCACAGAAGCTTGCAAAGAATGTAATTTACAGAATACAATCTAAACTGTGTAACGGAAGCACAGTGTGAATAAATAAACTACTAATGCCTGCTGATTTTCTTATGGACACTGAAGGCGTCCACTAGATTTACAATTACAATTTACAATTTCATTTAGCAGATGCTTTTATCCAAAGTGACGTACATCTGAGAGCTGATAGACCACAAGCGAGGATCTAGTGATGAGTGAGTGTCACGAGGCAAAATCTGACAGGACCTTGGTGCCTACAGGCAGTGCAAGTGGCAATGTATAGAGTGCATATGAGGCACTGGGTTTTTTTTTTTTTTTTGAAGATATCTTGCAGTCAATCAAGTGCAAACATGTTCATGTAAGAGCTGGGTCTTTAGTCTTAAAGTCTGAGAGGGACTCTGCTGATTGAACAGAGTTAGGTAGCTCGTTTGCCATCCTTTAGTTTTTAGGCAAATATACAGTTTTGATTTTTAGGCTACAAACAACTGGAAACTTTTCAGGTTCTACCTTCCTTCAGTTTATGTATTTAGGCCTATAGTCTCACATTTGCAACCCGCCTTTTGAGGTCAGCCATCATGCTGATGTGGCCCAGGATGAAATTCAGTGGCTGTCCTGTGCAGCCCCACTCCACCTCCCTCCTCAACCCCGCGTCCTCTCTCTAGCATTTCCCAAAATGATACAGTGGGTGGAGTTACGCTGGGACCTGCAGGTACAGTTACACTTTCAAACAAATATTATAAATTCATGGCCCTGTGCTTTGATATTGGTTAAATTAGCCAGCTGCAGGGTTTCACAACTATTTGGGTCGGCATGTATATTTTCCAAAGGATTCCACGTATCTACAAATCAAATGAGTTCAGACTCACCTTTGGAAAGAGCTCAAAGACTTGCTGCCATTCATATTAAAGACGGTGTTCACTCTATAGATGGCTATGCTCCAAACAGCTGCCTGTCACATTAAACCCAGGCTGCAGGGCCAAAAAATAAATGAGACAGATGATTAGTGATACACCACTGAAAATCAAGGCATTTTGCAGAAGCTGATGTTTGAGATACATCTAAATATTTTATGAATATTGTCAAGTATCTCTGAATTCTTTTCAGCTCAGTGGACACTTGCTTTGGCATGCAGATATAAAACACTGCAGATGGTGGAAACATTAAATCACATTTTAATATTCCCTCCAGGGACGGCCTGTGCCCTGGTTTCTGTATATGGGTGTCAGTGAATTTATCTGAGCTGAGTTTGATTTGACACTGAGGCACTGAAACACCGTCAGGCAGCGAGTGAAGAGAGTTAATGCCAAGATTCAAGATTCATATTTTAAGATCATAAAGTAAATAAAAACTTAAAGATTTTTGGCCAATTGAAACATTTTTAGCTACAAAGTAAAAACAAAAAACAACCCCCACCCCCAAACCTTTAAAATTAAGTCTGTCCCCACCCAGTCCCGGAAAAATGGCTCCTGTCCCATCCCATTCTCAGCAATCTGCAAAACTAATCTGCAAAATAATCTCATGGTAATCCCATTGGAATCCTGTGTCCTGCTGGTCAAAATAAGGGTCAAAGACAAGATATGATTCATATTTTATTCATATTCATATCTTAAATACGTTTTTGTTGCTTCATGAAACATTTTTAGCTACAGAATTCAGAGTCAAGGAAAAAAAAACTCCTCTCACATGCACAGAAGAACGGCTCCCATCCCATTCTCAGCAATCTGCGGTCAAGTGCATGCAAAAACCTGATCTACTGTCTATGCTTCCCACTCCTGCTTACTGCAATTGTGTTTTTTCCTGTCCTGTCATCAATAGTAAAACAAACTCTCATCCCACGGGAATCACACAGGAATCCCATGTGAATCCTGTGTCCTGCTGGTTAAAATAAGGGTCAAAACAAGGTATTATTCATATTTTAAAGAAATTGTTTTTTTTATCCCTCCATGAAACATTTTTAGCTACAGAATACAAAGTTAAAAAAAAATAAAAATAAAAATCTATCCCCTCCCAGTCCTGGAAAAATGGCTCCCATCCCATCCCATTCTCGGCAATCTGCAGTCAAGTGCATGCAAAAACCTGATCTAGTCTTACTATGCTTTCCACTCCTGCCTGCTCCAGTTGATTTTTTTTCCTGCCCTGTCCCTGTCCCGTGATCAATAGTAAAACAAACTCCCATTCCCCAGGAATCCTGTGTCCTGCGAGTCAAAATATTAAATATAAAATAAAACAATAAAACAAGATTCATATTTTAAGACTGTAAAGTAAACTGAAACTTAAATACTTGTTTGGTGCCTCCATGAATTTTTTTTTTACCAACACAATACAGAGTTAAAAATAAATAAATAAAACACATCAAATAAAAAATAAATAAAAACATAATTTGTCCCCTCCCAGTCCTGCAAGAATGGCTCCCGTCCCATCCCATTCCCGGCAATCTGCAGTCACGTGCCTGCAAAAACCTGACCCACACTGTAAAAACTGCTGCTTAGATGTAAGTCAAAAAAAATTGAGGCAACATTTTCCAACCACTTTTTGCAAGTTTAGTGAACTTCTTGGTGTTTTGAGTTGAGTAAACTCAGTAAAATGTATTTGACTGTATGCTAAAAAATTAAGTACAATCTACAGGGAACAGGAAAGAAATTGAGTTTAACCATTGTCAAAAATGTCAGTATTTAACTACATGACACTTAATTAAATTAAATACCGATAATTTATATTCACTGAATTAATGCACTAAATATGATTAAGTCTGACCAACTCTTATCATTGAAATGTTTTAAGTCTAATACACAATTAGTTAGCATTGCCATAAATTTAAAGAAAGCATAAACATACACATTTAAACTTAAAGAAAAAAGACAGCAGCAAATAAATTCTGCCTTACACTGTCTACTTTGAAAACTTGAAAATTTTAGAACGACTCTAATTTAATATTTTGCATGTCAGACTTCAGTAGAACCTCACACTATCATGTTCCACGGCCATGATTTGAGAATTTATAGTGTTTTCATTTTCCTGCACTTCTCTTGACTGCTGTTTTTTTAAGTGAGTGAGTGAACGAATTATTTAGTGATTGTTATTAGAAGCCTTAATTTCTCATTCAAATGACAAACAATCGTTTGACACAAAAACATGTATTGCAAAAACCTTTAAAGCATTTATTTTGATCTTCATGAGGGTTTACCTGCTGTGTACCTGAATGAGACACAGAGCTTTGCATAGATAGATACGATCCTCCACAAAGATCTGATGGTCTTCTAAAAGAAAAAAAGTGATAGAAATGAAATAGTTAAATTCTGTAAATATGTTAATATGTATATGTTCATGCAAATAACCATTTATTCAATAACATGAACAAATGGTTTAAAAATGTATCAAGAAAGCTCAGACAAATACATTAAAAGATTCTGAGATTAAAAGTTCTGCACACAATGTTGATTTGCAACAAAAACACATAGAACTGAATAATGCACCATACATACACTATAGTGCATTATGTCTACACATATTTGTTTAGCAGCAATATATTCAAATCAGTAATTACTTAAAGAATATTTAATTTGCCCTTGTGTTATGTTGACACTGAAGCCAGACAACTTTCTTGTTATTTGGTATCTCACAGACCTCACTGCTGTTTGAGCAAAAATATTAACAGCTGCATCCTTCAAATAATTTAACACCTTAATAAAAAAGTCAACAAGAAAAATCATGAAATATCAAGATAGATAAAAACAATGTTAAGACTTTCTCTGAGCATTTGAAGAGGGCCGGGGGTCTGCAGGACCCCAACCTCGTATGTGTATGTGGGTGTACTTTATTATCCCTCCTGGAGTCCGTGAACAAATGGATTGGTGCCGGTTTGACGGCGGGAGTTAAAAAAAACAAACAAAACAAACTGTCCCCTCCCAGTCCTGGAGGAATGGCTCCTGTCCCATCTCATTCCCGCCAATCTGCCGTCAAGTGCGTGCAAAAACCTGATTTACTGTTGCTATGATTCCCGCTCCTGCCTGCTCCAGTTAATTTTTTTTCCTGTCATCATATAATAGTAAAACAAACTCCCATTTGACGGGAACCCCACAAGAATCCTATGTCCTGCGGGGTTCAGCCGTTAGTACCAGTATCCATGTCCTACTGACTTTGGTGCTCCTCTGACTTTCTCTCTACAGTGAAGTTGATATTTGTGGTTTAAGAGAAATATCTATTTTTGGAACATATTTATGTCCTCTTCAGGATGAATTTGATGACTTCTGACATTCCTTAACTTCCTAACTTTAGTGCAATCATCAGGTCAGAAGCTCTAGTTGAAAAAAAAAATAATAATAATAATGACATACCCATCAGCCCCTTCTGTACTTTGTTAGTACTAATACCAAATATTAGCATGTTAGCATGCTACAAGCAGCTAAGATGGTGATCATGGCAAACATTATTGCTGCTAAACATCAGTTTGTCAATTTGTCATTGTAAGCATGTTAGCATACTGATGTTAGCATTTAGCTCAATGCACTCCAGTAGAATCTTGTTTAATTATCCTTCACTACCTCCAAAGGAACTAAACACCATGTGTAGAGCTAAAAAATAGCTGGTTACTTGTTTAGTAAAAAAGCATTTTTTTTTTTTTTACTAGATTATATTTTACATTTTTCACTATTTTCTGTCATTTTACATAGAAAATGATTTGCAGTCTTCTGGTGGATACGATGCAAACATAGCAACCCTCATCTCGTGTGCTCAGTACTTTCCTTCTTGTACCATGAAGTAGTCTGACATGACTTATATAAAGCTTGAATCCTTTCTTTCCCCATCCTCTGCATCTATCCAACCCTCTCTGTTTTCAGACCGCGCCCGATGGATGGAAGAACTCTGTGCGTCACAACCTCTCCCTGAACAAGTGCTTCGTGAAGGTGGAGAACAAAAACGGGAACTCGTCCCGTAAAGGCTGTCTGTGGGCTCTCAATCCGGCCAAGGTGGAGAAAATGCAGGATGAGCTGCACAAGTGGCGTCGCAAGGATCCCGTCACTGTTCGCAGGAGCATGGCGAGGCCAGGTGGGTGACATGAACCTACTGAAAGACACTGGTACCAAAGAACGTCAAGCAAGATGTTTAGCTGGATAATAACGCTTTTAGAAGACTGATTTCACCATGAATTCAATGCACAATATGCATGAAATCATGACTCAGGCAGAAATCATGTTCATAGTTTTAGTCAAATCACGTATAGCCACGTTCGTCCTTTCTTCACTCGTTGACGTACCTGATATTTCCCATGTTTTCCTGGAAGTTATCATAACTAGTAACTACTTAGCAATGGCTAGCAGAAAATGCAGCATTAGTTTAAATTGATTAAGGATTTCTCTGTTTGAACGTTGTTGGAAACATTTGTTATTTTGAAACAACACAAGTCAGCAAAATATATTATATATATGCTTTGTGTTTTTAGACATTTTAATGTGAAATTGTCAGACATACAATTTTTACTTTAAGTCCCTACATTTAAACACTAATATCTGTACTTTCTACTCATTACATTTTCAAAACAGGCTTATTGCTTCAGTGTTAATGCAAAACAATGTAAAAAGACGTAACAAGACAAAAATGGCCTAAAAGACGTAACAAGACAAAAACAATGTAAAAGGTGCAACAAGATGAACATGACATAACAAGACTTAACAAGATGAAAATGAGGAAAACGACGCAACAGTACGTAATGAGACAAAGATTAAGTAGAAAACATAACAAGACGAAAAACAACGTAACAATACATAACAAGACAAAAATGATGTAAAAGATGTATTAAGATACAAAAAGAAGAAATAACATGAAACCCTAAAATAAGATGAAAACAACATGACAGCCATAACAAGACAAAAACAATATTAAAAGTGTAACAGGACGTGTAACAAATCAAAAATTATGTAAAAGAAGACAAAAGAAGTAACAAGATGAAAACAATGTAACAATACATCACCAGAAAAAACTTGCTACATGACAAAAATTACATAAAAGACACAACAAGCCACTAATGATATAACAAGAAAAAAAAACACCTGCAAAGATGTAACTAGACAAAAATGCAGCAACAACATGAAAATAAGATGAAAGACATGAGAGGACAAAAAAAATAAAAAATAAAGTAAAAACGTAACAAGACAAACAGAACGTAAAAGACATGAGGGACACTCGCCTGCAGAGAAAAGGTGAGGTTCTGTTAGGTTCTGACATGTCCTTCAGAGGACGACTTTTTACTTTTATACTTTGAGAACATTTCAGAACCTGCACTTTTTCACTTTTACTTGAGTGAAGAAGTTGAATCAGTTCTACTGAATTTGTACAATCAGTACCCGAACCCTACTTTTCAGTTTTTACTGATTCGACTTAAAGTTACTGAAACTTATCAAAACTGGGTGACATTTTTAATAAATCTTATTTGATTCAAACTTTGTAACTGTTTCTACAGAATGCCTGGATCGTCTGCTGGGAGAGAGACCAGACAAGCTCAGATCTTTGCCACCTTACACCAATCCAGCTTTGATATCCAGAGTGACCCCCGTCTACAGCACCGCCTCGTCCTCTTGCACCCAGGTTCAGCCCCCCTGCCTGTCCATTCGGCGTCCTCAGTATGCCCATATTCAACCTGAGCAGCCCTGCTACCTTCCCCCCGCCGCTGCTCACCCCAGCAACTCGTTTGCCCTGTACTCGCCCTGCGGGCAGCCGACAACAACCACTGGGAGCTTGAACTCGCCCGTGCCTGGGAAGATGCCGCCTGTTTACACCGCCGCCCTCCAGGCCGAATATGGCGTCGGCCACAGGATGCAAGACTTTCTGTCAGAGGGGGACGCCAGTTATGACATTGACACGCTCAACCCTACCCTGACCGACCTGCAGCTGCAAGGTACGAGAGTCAGAGATGATATGATGGGTAGAAAGCAAACAAGAAGGAGACGTGTGTTGACCTGATGAGAAATCAGGCTGCATACTGCAGTGGAAAAAAAAAAAGTTAAACCCTATCCAACTTCTGCAGAAATTCACTTTTGATATCGACAGATGTGGAGTATTGGCATTGTTGATATTCCCAAACTTTCCCAAAGTCCCAAAATAGCATTAACTTTAAAAACCCGTCCACAATAATACAGCAAATGTTAAACAAACAAACAAACAAAAATAAATAAAATAAAATAAAAAATAAAGCAGAAAAACAGAAGCAAAAACATCTTCAGAATTTATTTATTTCCTTTTATTAATGCAATAATGATTGCATTTTAAATAACATGCAATATGACTTATAGTTAACAATTATACACATAATAATGTTTTTTACTGTGCGAAGAGGGTAGAAAGTGCTTCATCAATGACAAGCATCCAGATTCACCTTCAGCTGACATTCAGGAAGACATGATACACGACAGCTCATCACAGACACGTTGAGTCGTGTCGTCTCTCTGTTTACTTGCTAATGGTAGCTGATGGCGTGCTAGTAGTCGCTTACCTTATTTTGTAACAATGGTGACAAAAGCACAAAAAGCACGGTTGCATTTAATTACAGTAATGACGGCTCCGTGCCATTTGGGTGTTTGTGTGAGTCATGTCAGTGTGTCAGCATGAACAATGGCAGAACCCCGTCACCAACACATGTCAGTGTGCCAGTACCTCTGTGTTTGGTGAGTAAGAATGTCGTTCGGCAGGCTGAACACACACGTTCACACCTTCACACCATCAGTAATGTCAGCTGCTAACTCAACCTGATAGTTTATTGTAAGCAGCTTCTACCCAAAACTTTAAGTTAACTGAACTTAGGTAGAATAATTAGTCTAAAGTCATATTTGGGTTTTGTAATAACTCATTGAGGTAAGTTAGCTGAACTTGAGAAAACATGTTCAATAAGCTTAAATTAATAAATGAACCTACAAACTCTCCAAACATATTTGATTTCCATTTACATTTTGTTTCTCAATTTGAAGAGCCTTTTTATATTTCATGAAAAGAACTTACAAACACAACATGTGCCACAGTGAATTTATTACATTTCAGCTGTAAGGGAGCAGGAACTTTCATCAGGGTTTGCAATCTTGTCATTACTGGATATAACAAACAACCATGACTTATCTTAAAGTGAATTAGAGACACACAGCAAGTTTCTATCATATATACTGTCTTCAAAACATAAAAAAAAGGATCTCAGTAGAGTTATAATTGACACACAATGCACTCTGGGAAGTCTGCTAATAAGCTTCATCTACACTCTAAAAATATACATTGCAATTTTATATTAAGAAAAGCAAAACATTTTTGTGTTCAGCGTAACACAACTCTTATTTGTTGTGTTAAGTGAAATTATTTTTTTATTTAATTAGATTACATTAACTACATGTGATATGAACATATAGCATATTTTTTAGAATTTTTTAGTTCAGAATATATGCTAACTGGAAAATGTATGTGTTGGATTAGATTAGATTTGATAGATTTTAGTAAAATATATCTTGTCATATTATTATTATTGACAGTCGTGAACAGTGGTTGTGTAAAATTGTGTTATTATGTGACTTACACAGTAAGTCAAGAAATACAACAACTACTACACCTTTAATAAAAACATACAGGGAACCATTAACTATTTACCAATTTACAAGCATGTAGAGGCCAATTAATTTTCTAGCATGTACGGCACCTTATAAGGCACATTTTTTCCACTAAAGGGTACTTGTTTTATGTTTTATCCACTAGAAGGGCATCCTAGATGGCACTTTATCATGTTTTATCTGCCTTAGAGGGAAACGAGGGCACTTTGGTGCATTTTCTTGAAAACAGTGGGCAATTCCCTGTCCTCCATCTGAGTCCACCAGTGGCCGTGAACATTTATGTATCATAAATTGGGGTTTACATTGATGGAGCACTGACGCACATGAATGATCTATGTTTTTCTTTTCAATTACTGTCTGATCTTTTGCTGATCGTCTCTAAAAGCCCTGCCTGATGTATTTAAGAAGAGTTCAATCAGCCACTGCGTCTCCTCCTGGTCGCTGGTGAAAAGATGGGGAGGTGGATTCCTGTGTGATTGCAGGAAGCATTACTGTTTACTGCTGCTCACTGAGTCCATCTGATTTCTTTTCATTTTCTCAGGTAACTTATGGGAGGAGTTAAGGGAGGACAGTCTGGTCTCTGATCCGCAGGTCACCACCACGACCCCGTCCACTACGTCCGCCCTGCAGGACCACCACATCCAGACCAGCTGCCTGCAGGTCTCGCCTCCCCACGTCGGCCGACGGAAAGCGGAGTACGAGGACCAGATCACAGACAGTGGACGAAGCTCAGAGCAGCACGGCTGTTTGAGCGGACTGCATCCTGTGGTTTATTCAGGGGTGGAGAGTCTGGCCGGGTATCTGACCTCCTGCACCACATCCATCTCCTTAATGTAAAGACTCTTTAACACCACCCCTCCATTCACGTCACATGTCAGCCTGAATGGTTAATATGATCGCAGGCAGCTTCATGCCACAGTATTAGCTTGGTGGTTATTTAAGCCATCAGATCCTCTGTTTACCACTGTGGGACAGACTCTGTGGAGGGACGCGTTTGTATCTGTTTGTATCCACAAGTTGAGCGGATATAAAAAGTTCTCATTATATCTTTTTGTCTCTTTCAATACACATTTCTTTTCCTGCATTTAAAAAAAATCTTGCCACAGCTCCTGCTCTATCTCCAGGTGATTTAACAAATGCTGATAGGTTTGGAAAAGTAAACAGGGTTGATTAATTAAAACTGTAATTAAATTCCTTATCAAAAACTCGATTGTTAAATTTATATGTGAATTTAGCTATTTATTTACTTTTTTCAAAAACTGCATTGTGACATTTATTTACAATTTAATTAAAGTATTCTTAATTGTATATCTAAAAATATATCACTTGTCCTTAACATATCAGCTGTTTTTCTTTTTAAATTGATTTTTAGGGCCCGAGCACCAAACGGTGCAGGACCCTGCTGGATTCACTCAGATTCTTGTTATTATTTTTCTTCCTTTTCTTTTTGTTTGTCCTCTTCAGTCGCGTTTTTTTAGGGGCTAGAAACGTTCGATAGTCCATGAACCTTGGCACAAAATTCAGTTGTAGGTACGAGAATCGGTACACACATGTATCATGGCCAGACGAACAAAAAAGTCTCTGGGACCCCCAGGCTAAACTGAACAGGGAGTCGGCCATTTTGAATTTCGTGGTCAATTTTGGCGATCTGCATGCGTCGTATTTTAACGATCTTCTTCTACACAATTCATCATAACAACTTCAAAATCGGAGTGTGCCATCTAGATTACATTGTGATCAAAGGTTATGAAACGATTCCGCGAGTGTTGAAGGGCGTGGCTGTGGTGTGGCATTGAGTTTTGATGTCTCGCCATGAAACATGAAATTGCTATAACTTTTCTGTAAGTGGTCCGACCTGCACTAAACTTCACATTATTTTTATCATCGTTTGATAAGAGATATTCAGTCATAGTCATAGTGCCACCTACTGGCAACAGGAAATAACATGTTTTACGCTTTGACATGCTCCTCCTGGCACGTTGAACTCAAATCTGGCGAGAAAGGCCTTAAGACCTTGGCAATGCTGTGTTGTGAAGATTGTGACGTATTGTCAAACCGTACTGCCATGCCGGCACGGCGAACTTTGATGTTTCGCCATCACAAAGGAAGTTGCTTTAACTTCAGTGTACATTGTTGTTTTTTGCTTTTGAACCTGCATGAGTTTTCTTCCACTGTTCAAAGACGTGCATGTTATGTTAACTGGTGACTTTAACTCAAAGCAAAGGTGTGAGTGTATGGTTGTCCTTCTCAGCTCTGTGATTGGAACAAGACACCAAACTATGTTCGATCCAGCTCTTTCATGAACACCTTTGCACTTGATTGACTGCACAAGACATATATATATACACATATATGTACATATAAAAATCCAATGCATCATATGCACTCTGTGCACATTGCCACCAGATATGGTTCGCTTTGGATAAAAGCATCTGCTAAATGAAATTGTAAGACTGTAAAATTGTAAGAAGCAGCACAAACAGGAAATGTTTTCATTTGGGGTTTCATCAGCAGTTACTTTACTCATCTTCAACACAGCTGAAAGCAAATATTAAACAGTAAAATAAAAACGTTCAAAAACTTAGTTTCAATACATAAAGATTCTGTTAAAAGCGACAAAAGTACTGAGAGCGGAACATAAAGAGACTTTGAGGAACGTCTTCCTCTCTGCTGTCCTGTGCACATGAGCTCAGGATCATAACACTCACTTCAACTTCACTGCGACCTGCTTGGAGGCAGGTCGGGCTCACTTTGCCCCCACTCCAGAGTTGGTCCATCTTGGGTGCAGCTTGGCGCATCACTGCACATCGAAAGTGAAATTGAAAATGCAATTTGTAGAGGAGCACATAAAGTAGAACATAGAGGAGCATAAAGCAGGTAAAGAGACAGACATTTACGTTTTTGATGGTAGAGACCAAAAACCGAACTAAAAGACAGGAAATATTAACATTTATCAAGAGGAAACAACAATCAAACAAATTAATGCTGCTGGATGTTTCGCCATATCTTGCCATATCAACTCAAACCTATGAAACTGTCTCAGTTTGATACTGATGCCTTTATATGACCAGTAAACAAGACCATCAGCGATTTTGCATTAACGCTGTTTCTGTACAGGTATTCTTAATACCTCCCACAGGCTCAAATGAAATGAGCCTGTGTTTACATTTTCCCAGGCTAAGTTAAAGTAAGTGGTACATTAGCCATTGAAAAGTGAGAAGTATAAGTTTTTTTATTTAGATCATTTTAATTTGGTCTTATAATTTGGAGTTATGAATAGAGGAAACACTGCCTACTAGTACTTTGTCCACATGGGACCACCAAAATCAACAAAATATGAAAAGTATCTTGTAGCAGCTTTAAGCACTGAGCACATGCAGGTGTTCACAGCTGGTTTCCATTGCTTCCAACTGGCCAAAAAATATCACATACTGTGGGCTTCAGTGTAACAGTTCACCCCAAAATCAAAATCACTCATTTTTCCTCTAGTGGTGCTATTTATCCTTTGGCTTGGAGCTTTGTAGATATCAGTCGTAGAGATGTCTGCCTCGTCTTGAATATGATGAAACTAGATGGCTTGTGGTGCTCAAAGCGCCAAAAAATACATTTGAAAAACACAACAGCAATGTCTCTTTACAGGAATCATGGCCTAGTTACTCAAGATTACTGACTGACTAGTTGGATAAACATCACAACAGGCCAGAGGAAAAATATGTAATCTTAATTTTAGGGGTGAACTGTCCCTTTAACATCTCACTGAAACCAGTGATAATGTGTTATATATTTTACTCTCATTGGTTCCACGGTGATCTGGGCTCAGCTTCAGAAAATCGCTCCATTTGTTTTTGCTGATGTCTAATGTCAACGCTGGCCTGGAAGTTGATGAGAGGTGCTGTCATGGCAACAGTTCATTGTTGTAGTAACACCGTTGTCACAGAAGATGGCAGCAAAGACACTTTGTGACCTGCAGCTTGTTATGTTTGAGGTGTTATCCTCTGATGTAACAGTCACATCTTTTGTTTTCTGTTTGGATTTGACTACCTAGACAAAGACATTGCAGACCACCAGCAAACAATGTATGACAGGTGTTATTTTAGCACTGTGGGCTACTGAGTTTCAGCAACTACTGGTTTTGTACAAGTATTGTCACAAACTGATTAAAGACAAATAAATTTGAAATATTTCCTCCCCAGCTGTTTTCCTTCACTTGGATGTCTGAGCTGTGCAGAATGATGGTGCTGTGATAGAGTGAGCGTGTACTCACCTGAAATCTGGCTTTAAGATCAGCATGATTTGCTTTCAGTGAAGAAGAAGAGATCTCGCATCCGAACGCTTAACTTTAAAAAGTGATTAAAAAAACAACTTTTTTTTTTTTTGGTGGAAAAACCTTATCAGACACAAATTATTAATATAAGAAAATTATTTTTTAGATCTTAAAACATGTCTGTCAGGTAACTTTAATCTATTCTTCACAGTGATTGTGTCTAGAAGTCAAAAGAACTGTATTAATATAAATATATATAAATTTGTATATGTTTATATATGAATTCTAACAGTTGAATAAGTAGGTAACAGATAACATTGTCATTTAGGAATAAATCTTCTCATCTCACCATTAAAGGCAAGTTAAACAAGACTGACAAAATACAAGTAAATTCTAAATAGATAAACAAGAAATAATACCAACAATATACCTCATATCTACTTTTTTTTATTTCATCTATTCTGTTTGCACTGATTATTATTATTGTTATTATTATTATTATTGTTATCAAGGATCATTCAATCACTTGCATGTGTGTGTGTGTGTGTGTGTGTGTGTGTGTGTGTGTGTGTGTGTGAGTGATCAATGGACCTGAAGCTTGTCCGCAGCAAATCTTGAACACTGCTGGACTAATCAGACTCTTTTTTGTGCACATTCATGACTACGTGCTGAAACACCTCTGTCATTCACAATTTTTGAAAAACCTTGGAAAACCTTTTTTTTTTTTTTTAATGGCTGTTGCAGGAGGTGTTATGTCTTCAGATCATCCCACTCTTGTGAATGTGATATCTGAAGAACACCCTGAAGGAATTTCTTCAGACTTTGCACGAACGACCGCTTGGACTCAAGGATGAACTGATTAACTGATTTTGGTGGTCAAAGGTCAAAGGTCACTGTGACCTGACTAACATCTTTGTCCATAACTGAAGATTTCATACGCTAATTATGACAAAATTGCATAAAAATATCTAATGGGATAAAATAATGACGTGATAAAATTTTATATCCAAAAGGTTAAAGGTCAACTTCTCTGTGACATCATCATGTTCAGATCTCTATCAGTCCTCTGTACTTCTCTGTAATTATAGTCTCTAAGTGAAGACAGCATGTTTCTAACTGGAAATTATTCACTGGAATCACACATGTATAGTGAGAACCTCCAGTTTGCCCAGAAACAAGGACATGGATGTAAACTGTAACATGGAGACAAACAGCTGTGAGGCAATAATTCTGTTTTTTTCACTCTTCTCACCCAGCTGTTGCACGTGATCAACAACTGCTTCAGTTAAAATCTTGTCTCAGCCAATGTCTGTGGAGGTCATGTTAATGCTGATGGATCTTTGCAAATCTCCGCCGGTTGCATCCGGCAGTTATGGCAACATTGCAGCAGGTGCTTCACCGTCTGTTGCCTGGTGGGGATCTGTGCTTTACCTCATCTAGTTCAGGATTAAATCTGTCTCCATCTCACCAATAAGAGCAAGTCATGCTCAAAAAAACAAAAAGCGCAAAATCAAGATTTCGAAAAAATCCCATATTTATTGCAGTGATGGAATTTCCGCTGTCAAAACTTTACATACTTTTTCATTTTATACTTAAAACATTAATCATAATTAAAGTATACACAGTGTTCAGTACTACAGAGGACGTACTGGATATATCAAAATCGGTATCTGACTTTTGGCTAATGTAGGTTTTCCGACACTTCGAAATGGCTATTTATTCAAAAAATACTCCTGAAGTAGTAGTAGTAGTAGTAGTACTATGGACATAACATGAAAACACACAACAAATGACGGACTCACAAAGACAAAGTACACGATTCCATTGGTCATTCAAATGAACGATGACAGAGGGCAGAATCATTCAGATGTGTGCTACTAGAAATTTAAGAAACTTCAGGAGTAAAACCGTAATGAGATTCCTATACAAACTATATAAATGTACATCTGAATGGATCATTATTAAACATTTTTAGGGTAACTTCATCTCTCTCTCGTTTCCACCTCGCCTGGTTCAGAGAAGACAAACAACACTCACTGTCTCCCTTTTCTCTCCACATTAAAAGCTATCAAAAACACACAAAATGTAAATGAATTTCCTGATGATCAAGTGGAACCCACATATACAGAGTGAAATCAACAGTATGTACAGACACTGCATGTGTTTGCTGCCCACACACTCTCCCTCACACACACACACACACACACACACACAAGCACGCACACACTGATGCAAACTGGTGATAAAACCGACAGAATTCAATGTTCCTGCAAAGAGAGAAATCTTATTGGTCTGGCAGCTGAATACCTGAATGGAAATGAACAGGAGTGAGACAAGAGTGTTTAACGCCAGCAAACTGTCCATCAGTTCATCTGTTTCTGGTCCTGAAGTGGTGCACTGAAAATGTCTAGAACAGGGAGGGAGTGGAAGGTGGAGGGGGTCTTCATCCTATGGCCCCCCGCTGTAGGAATAGTCTGCCTTGTTGTGCATCACCAGCTTGTTGTCCACGAAGTAGAAGCTGTCAGACTGCGTCTCGTAAGGGTGCAGGATCATTTCACGCACTGAGACAGAAGAGAGACACACAACACTCAGGATTTTGCATCATTAAATCCTGTTACATCTGATACAACGTGTGTGTGTGTGTGTGTGTGTTGGAGGACTGTGACACTCACTGATCTCCTCAGACAGTGCGGGGAACTCGTAGATGTGCTCGCATGTGTTCTTGCTGCTGGGCATGCAGAAGCCGAACTCGAAATCAAAGCTCTTGAGAAGCTGATCGCGGAAGTAGTGTCTCTCAATCATGCGGAAGTTGTTGATGGGTGTGTCTCCCACTGTGAACTCCACTCTGCAGAGACAAAGGGACAAAATTAATTTACCAACCTGGATGCAAATGAAATTTCTAATTTTCAGAGTCTTATTTTTGGCTACAAGTGCTAAACTTACCAAAATAATTACTGACAATTAGGACCACAGTGACATCATTACAACAAGAAAAACAAGCAGTCAGCTGATCAAACAGGTTGATCCAAATTATCTTAACCCTTAAAGGGACAGTTCCCTCTTTGGCTGAGCTGCCAAAAGAAATAATTGTTTTATTTTTGCTTTCTGGCTGCATAAACACACGTAGCCCATAAATGCTAAAATTAGGCCACATGAAATCGCCATATCATCCAAACGTGCTTTTTAAGGCGGGACATGGACGTTGCTGTTGTGTCACAGCTCTGCGTGAATCTTTTGAAGTGATGGATCACTGGGATGCCATTTGATGTGAATAAAAATCTCCCATAATTGCTCCATTAGTAGTTATTTTAACATTAATAATAGTAAATTTCTATCTAGAGCCATCACAGAAAAATAATCATAGCTTCTGGGAAAAGGCTGGAAAAAAGTACAAAAATAAAACCAAGAAAAGTTGGAGACGTTGCTATTTGTAATAAGAAAGGAAACTTCTTGTTTCAGAACTGTAACACAAAAATTCAGTGAGTTATAGCTGCTGAGACAAAAAGTGTTGCAACCGTCCCTGGTCTCCCCTACTTTAGTTTTAATTTCATCTAATTAATTAATTATTTTATTTTAATGCTGGAAAGTTGTAAATCAAGATCACTTTTAAAGTTTTATTGACAGAGACAATGATAGTTGCTAAGCAACCAAGATGCATCTCCAACTGTGCAAAAATAACAATATAACAGCTGCAATTTTAATGAAAATACAGACACATTTAGCAAAAGTCAGGTACCAGCTGCATGTTATTTTTTAATTCAACAAAGTAATTGCGCACACACATTTGGAAAATGACTGCCTCTGCTGTTCTAGTGTTAAAATGTCTGTGCATGTCCCCGTATAAGTATGTTAAGTAATATATTACATTATCTGCATTTGTGACTTGTTGTGATGTCATTTGGTCACAAAGAAATCCCTCTGCAAAGGTAAAAGCTAAAGTCAAAGAATTATTTATTATCCAGGAGCAGGACGCATCTTCAAAGTTATTTTAGTGATCTCACAGATCTACAGTCTGTCCAGAGCGATGTCTGGTTGGCGCGGAATCATCCTTTAAATTGGCCTTCCAGAACAATCATCAACACGTCTCTTTTCTCGGGTGCTTTTCTACATAAACCATCAACCCATTATATGATGCACAAAACACATTACAGTTCATATACATTGAGCTCATTCATGTTGATGAGTCAGTTGTGTGATTGAGTTGAAATCAGTCACAGAGTGGGAGTCTGATGATGAACACCACTCAGGAGCCCTGACAGCTAGTTGGTGGCTGACTCAGCAGGTGGGCCGGGCCGCTGTGTGCGTTCACACTCATCATCGTCAGCCTGTCGTCCCACACTGACGCCCACACACCTCCCACATCCGCTGTGTGTCTTCTGTCAGTGCGACGGGGTTGACTGCATCATTTCTCTCTGGCACACGCAGTCTTCATTTGTCATTTGGATGGATTAAACGCACACTGAGGGTTCACTTACGTGGCTCCGACCTGCCGCAACTGCAGGAAGGCTGGGGTGAACTGGTATCGGACAAAGCGGCCGGCGTTGGGGTCACAGTGCTTTTTGCCTCCCGCTGAAGAAGAGACATTTAGAGGAAAAGAGGTGGAAAAAAAGATGCTTTTTGAGTTGAATAATGTCCACATTGTCCTCGTTTATCCTCTGCAGGGTGACGGAGACAAGTTAAATACGCTTAAAATACACCATTGACAGTGAGATTAAAAAAAAAACACATGTAACAAAACACCCTCTTTAAAAGGACAGTTCAGGTCATTTGAAGTGGGGTGGTACGAGGTACTTACTGATAGTATCTACAGTAGATACTTTTTTTCAGTTTCTGGTGGTGGGGTTCATTTCATAAAACTTAGTTTAGTAAAAAATTAAAATAAAAAAGAGAGATGAAAAGTACAATGTAAGGATGGAGAAATAGATTTCATAAATTTATCTGCCAATATTAAATCGTCTTAATGGAAATATGGAATTGGCAGTTAATATTATGTCAGAAAATTCAACTTCTGGTATAAACCACGCCCACTTCTGATGTTTGATCTAAATACAGATACAGATAATTTTGTTGGGTGAATAGCTACAGATACAAATAATGATGCTTCTGTGAACCTCTAGGCTTCATAAAATGTTCCAAACTTTCTGGCTCCGTCTCGTAATGTGTGATGTAGTTTGTGACCTGGTGTTGGAGGTTTGGTGATCTCGAACAGGACCGTCCCCGTCTCCATGTCGCGGATCTTAAACCTGGTGAAGTCGATCATGTGGACGTTTTCTTCTGGAGAACAAAGATAATCTGAAAAGAAAAGAGAGGGAGAAAATACCTGTTAGGCTTTGTTCTCATATGAAAGAACAAACAGTCTCTTCCTTCTCTTTTCATGATATCCCTGTGAATGAAGCAAAGCTTTCATGTCTGACAGCAAGCTGTCAATTCATGAAAAAGTGTCACCTCTGTGGTTCTCTGCCAAGATGATGTCTTGTTATGGACATGCCTGAACTGATCTTATTTACGTTCATTCAAGGCGGCTCCGTGGTTTTGGATGCTCGCCACTGTAACCTCACAACAGGGCCAAGGATGCTATTTTTTACATGTCAGGTCTTTTTCTGTGCCAAGGTATGACACCAACAACAAGTACACACCCTGTGAGCGCCTCGGCTGCACTGACACAAACCCAGAGACGAGTCCAGGTCACACTCTGTGGACTGTCACACTCATTCAAGAGGATGGGAGACACAAAGCTGAAAAAAACTACTGCAGTTTTCATAAATACAAACACTTGAATCAGTCTGAATCCTTCCACTGTGTAATTACATCTTTCAAACTTGCCAAGACACAGATTTGCTTTACAATCTGTTCAACGTACGACATCCTCTATCTTTAGTTTCTCAATCTGAATAAGGAAAAATAACATTCAGTAGGAAACAAAGAAAAAAAAAGAGGAAAATCAGCATAAGAGGGGTTCCTTTTTTTACATGATCTCACTGAGTATGCACCTTATCTTCTTGTGATTCAGTGATTTTATGTCTCTAGTGTAGTTACACTATGTCTTATAACTTTATTAAATTAATCATTAATCATTTAATTTGCTGTTTGAGTTCAGTTTATTTGATCTTATCTTATTTGAGTGTGTTTTATGTGTTTGACAGGGACAGTGCACAGATTCTTGGCTGTACCACAGTTATCTGTAAGTTAATTTTCATCTGTCGTCCCTGGGGCAGAAACAGACAATAACATCTCTACTAAAGAAATATTGTTCCATATAAACACATTTACAAGACAGAACAATATCAGTTCAACAACAACATCAGAGGCAATGACAGTGGAAGATTTCACAACATTATGCCACCATCACCACCACAACAACAAGATGTCACAACGTTTAGACACAGTATTACACACTCAGTTGCCACTTTATTAGGTACACCTGTATGTGTCTAATGAAATTCAGTGCAACAGTTCTGCCATGAATTATACTTTTATGCAGAGTATAACATTTGATTTTTTTTTGACAGAGGTCGTAGTTAAAGGTGTTTCAGTTTTTTTGTCCACTGATCACTCAAAGCGCTGCACACTTCATGCCAACATTCATCCTGTTCACACACACACACACACACACACACACACACATTCAAACATGATCGGGAGTAATTTGGGGTTCGGTATCTTGCCAATGTGGAGTGAAGGAGGCAGGGACCACTCTATGTCTGAGCCACAGTCATCCTGCATGTAATGCACCTCGTTTGCTCTTTATTTGACAGTACACTAACAAGATGTACTCTGTATTAAATTAGACAACAAGTATAAACAATATATTCTTTATTAGACAGACATTACACCCTAATTTGACATTATACACATATCGGGATACTAATAAGGCATAACAAGCTGTACTGTATCAAATATGACAAAAAATAATAAGTATTTTAGAGGGTAATTAGTGACACATTACAACATAACAGTAAACTAAAGTGAAATCACATATCTGCTATACTCTCCCTTTTTAAAAACATTATCTGAACCAAATCTACTAAGTAAAGGCCAAGAAGATGAAGATTTTGTCGATGGATGACTGTACAGTCTAATAATAATCAGTATGATCAGTGGGAAATAATACACTTTACAAATCTTTTCTAATGTGTCTAATAAGGGTCTTATAAAGAACATATTATTTCTACTTTTTGTCTGATTTGATACAAAGTACAGCTTGTTATGTCTTATTTGTTTACTGCAAAATAAAGGTCAACCCGCCGCTCATTACGACACTCCAGCTGTGACCTCAGTGCTAAAACATATTTGACAGCATAAAAAACCCTGAACATTATCAGCACCATAAAAGTAGAATTTATGGATCAGCTGTTGGATAAGTCTACATTAGACTCGACAAGTCCGCCTGATAACTGAGTGTTTATTTACTACAGATAGAATTTAACTGCAAAAGACAAAACACACACAGGTTCTTGCTGTAATGTTGCTGACTAGAAGACATGTATGTTATTATTGAATTCACAGACGTTGCTGCTGTTCCTCCCCACAGGTTTTTGTCTGAACAACAAGCGTTGAATGAACACAAACCCACTGGAAGACAGAGGCCCAAGTTCGCAGAGCAGAGTGTGTGTGTGTGTGTGTGTGTGTGTGTGTGTGTGTGTGTGTGTGTAAGCATGTGTGAGAGACACTCCCCTCCCAATGGGACAGGATTAGACCTAAGAGGCTTATTGTGTTTTACCATCACATGGACCGACTGGTTGGGAAACGCACACACACACACACACACACACACACACACACACACACACACACACACACACACACACACACACACACACACACTATCTCATTAGGGTTATGGTGAGGGCAGTTATTATTGGCAGTGTATGTTGCATAAGGGTTGAAGGGTCTTCCTCACTGATGACCTCACGCCACACATTTAAAAAGGCAGCGAAGGGGGGGGGGGGGGGGGCGACAATAGAGGTCGAAATAAGATAAACACACACGTGAAAGCATGTACGGATTTGTGCATGTGTGTGCACATAGACAAGCTCACAGTGGTGCATCCTCTCCTGTCTGTGAGGGTTAGAGAGCAGATGGGCCACACAGGCTTTAGCCACCTGCTTGAAGGTATTTATAGAGCTTTTCATAACCTACAGTATGTTATACCTGACACACTGTCTACAAATGTCCCTTTCTGTGAAACACAACTATTTACAGCTCACTCTTTACAGTGCGATGTGTATTTTGAACAGTAATGCAGTAATCAAAGCTGCAAAGTTATGAAACTACAAATGAGAACAACTTTTTAAAAAAAACTGACATCTTACAGTTATTGTTGCTCTAATGCAGACAAAATACCATTGAATAATTAGACCATTTAAAGGGACAGTTCATCCCAAACTTCAAGATACATATTTTTCCCCTGGCCTGTAGTGCTGTTTATCCATCTAGATGTTTTTGGTGTGAGTTACAGAGTCTTAGAGATATCAGCAGGAGACATGTCTTCCTTCTCTCCAATGTTATGGGACATTTTTTTTTTTCCACAGACCTTAATGTGAACAGTTTCACATAGGGAATATTTTCTTTCTGGTAGAAAGTCGACATCTCTTTGGCTGACATCTCTAAATTTCTGCAACTCACACCAAAAAAATCTAGATAGATAAGTAGCCTACAGGCCAAGCGAAAATTAAATTCTTTACATACACGTAAAAATAGTCTGATACATAAAGGACCATTATGTTTTAAAGGACCAGTACATAGGATTGTTGCAAATTACCAACACTTTCTTATCCTCAATTTCCAAGAGTGCATAGGAAAAACTATAGTGGCCATGAAACTTGCTTAAAACATTGAAGTCACCAAACAGTGTTTGGTTTGTCCTTTCTGGGCTGCTGTAGAAACATGGCAGTGCAACGTGCCTGACTCTATGAAGCACCCGCGCCCTCTGTAGATGTAAATAACACAAACACAACAGTTCTTATTTTCAGATTATTACACACTAATGAGAACATAATCATATTAATTCTTTTTTTTCCAATATCTTTCAGTTTTTCAATTTCAGTTTTTTTTTTTAATCAGTGTAAATCTGATCCTTTAAAGGACCAGTATGTAGAATTTAGTGTCATCTTGTGGTGATTTTTCAGATTACAAACACTTTGCTTCCGAGCTCGTAATTTGGTGGCTGTGAAACTCACAAAAATGTGAAAGGCTGAATCTAAAGCCGGTGTTTGGTTTGTCCATCCTGGGCTGCTGTAGAAACATGGACTTTATGAATGAGGACCTGCGCCCCTCTTCTAAGGTAATGAAAACACAACAATTGTTATTTTCAGGTGATTATGCACTTCTTATGAACATTTCATTTTTGCCATATTCGTCAAATAAACCTCCCAAATCTTACACACTGGTCCTTTAATGACATGCACCCGCCCCCAAATAATATCTACAATAATTCAATAGCCGCAGATATTAACTATTAACATTCACATGTTCTGTCTTACTGTCGTACGGTGTGTAAATCATGAGAGGGATGTTTTCATTAAACACTGTCTATGTGCCTGCGCGTGTGCAGAAGTTGCCGCCGTTGCATCTGCAGAGCGGACTTGGCTCATCTCTGGTGCTGATGTTATGCAGATGTGAGTGGAGCGTTTCCATGGTGAACATCACAAGACTGGTCAAGAAGACATTTCCATGTAAATTTGCTCTGGCTCAAAAAGTCTCTTTATATTTCCTACTAAACTGCAGTAAGAGGGTCAGAGAGCTGCCGCTTGATGCAGTGCCCTCTAGTGCCAGTTCATTTGATGTGAGGAGCTTATCTGCTCTGAGAATATTAGTCTGGGACGGTGCATCTTCTACTTTCACACACTATTTATAGAGTACTATGTGGCCTGGAGGTAATCATTGTAGAGAGAGATGAATTCAAACCATCTTGACTAAAAGACAAGCATCAAACAGTCATGTAACTGGACTAAATGCTGTTATATAAAACTCTCTTCAGTTCACAGAGATGAACACTGCACTCAGTTAAGCTGTTTGTCCACCACTTATATGTAACTGTAACATGATTTATACCCGGCAATTTCTGTTTCCGGCTCCTCTTGAGTGACAGTATAAGTGATGTACTGTGCTCAAGACAACTGACTGGCAGGAAATATAATAATAAAATGTAACTGCAGCTTTTTCAGAGTGCGGGCTTTATGTAACATATAGATTAAATAAATATACATAAATTCTATTATACTTATGTTTTGCCTATATTTAGACACTGTGAACTGAGCCGTGTTATCATGCTGTACTGAAAACAACTCCAACTTGTTGTGTGGTCACTAAAGTATCTTTAAAAAATAATATCTATATTGTATTCTGATTAATAAAGGGTTAAAGGAGGGATATGTAACAATTACACGTCCAAAAATGAGAAGTCAAATAGTAAGTTGGAGCCATAGATGGTTAAACAGGTTCAGTCTCATTAATATACAGTTTATGGTTAAAGCAAGCTGTTCCTTCTCCCAGACTTGAGGAAGCTCAGGCAGGCTTCAGGAACCCTGCAGGAGTTCAAGACGAGCACAACATCATAATTTGACAATAACAAGCGATGACAAGTCCTCCACTCTAAGTTGATCAGCTGTTTGTATCTGTCAGTTGTCTGTCAGTGTTAAGTTAAGCCTGTTATCCTGAACACAGAGGCCCTCTGCTCTGGAAATACACACTCTGGAGTTAGAGTTCACTGCCTGCCACTCATTTAACAAACTGCTCAGTTTACATCTTCCACAAGATTCCTGATGATTTGCTACAACTCATAAACAGACACTTACTCATTCGGCAAACATTCTGCATGAATTTGAATTTTAATTAATACGGAAGGGGAAAATGAAAAAGTGCAGGCCGCAGTTTAAATTTTTTCAACTTAGCGTGTTTCCTTAATGTCCGAAGACATGTCATGGTCATTTTTATGATCGACTACAGTAAATATTTCATGGATTTCTCCTTTAAATTGACTTTCTGTACAGGGAAAGAAGTGTGATATAAGGTACAGTATTACTGCCTGTCCATGTGAGCTCCCACAGGCAACTCACCTGCACAACAGGTTATTGGAAGAATATCATATATCATAGCATTTCACGGTCATTTTATGATTTAGTACAGTAAATATATTACAGATCTCCCCTTTAATTAATAAGATTAATAAAGTATCAATAAATTCTGTACGATTTTATCAATTCTAATGACCATATTGGTAATGAATGGTTCATTTTCCATGATAGAGACTTTATTCTGTTTTTGCTGACAAAATAATACACAACTCACTGATTATTTTACTGTCTTTAACATGTTTAAATGCCTTCTGAAGGCACCTGTAACCAACCTGTAATCACAGTATAACAGTAGAGCTGGTGAAAAAGTAGTGATTTCTTTCCCCCTATTGCAAAGTCCAGTGCCAAAAAGAGCCTTTCTAAAAGGGTAAAATAAGTGTCATCCACTGAATTTATCATTTATGACAAAAACGGCACTTAATTGAAAATCTGCTGGCAGAGCACTCTGAATGCATCTTGTGTAGTTGTCACTTGAGCGTCTCTCTACGTGGGCAGATGACCGATAGATGTATTTTTTGAATCGGAGATGGCTGCCTGCCAAACCTGCTGAAAAAGGCAGATGGAGCGTCTCATCTGATAGCGCAGCCAGAGAAGTCACTTTCACCCAGTCCAGCGTGAGCATTAACACACATTACCATGTCACTCCTACAGTCTCATGAAACCAAGAGCGTGTTACCAACTCCAGACTACATTTTGATTTCATAGCCCTGTGCACATGGAGCAGCTTGACTGATGATGACTGAATGCGCTCTCTGAGAGATTTGTGGGAGCAGTAATGAAACTCTGCCCTTTTCAGATGATCACTGTTTAGTGACAACAAAATGAGGTGTGAGCTGTGGGGAGAGAAGAGGAACAAATAAAACACGCTCACTGAATGATGAGAGTCATTTTCAGTTTGTGCGAGACAGAGAGGAAGAAACGTGGAGAGAAGAGACAGAGGCAGGCTGGGAAATCATCTACCAGAGGTGTGAAATAACCAAGTACAAATACTTAGTTACTTTTACTCCCTACATTTCAACACAAATATCTGTACTTTCTACTCCTGTCATTTTCAGGATCAACAGGATTGTTACTTTAGTTTAAAGAGAATAATTCATTATTTTTCTGTTGCATCGTCCCAACATCAAGAACAATAACACATAGAAAAGATGATTTCTTGGTGTATCCATCAGTGCATATCAAGCATGACAGACATGACATGAAAATGACATAAGAAGACAAAAAAGACATAACAAGATGACAAACAAGGTAAAAGATGCAACAAGATGAAAAGCCACTTAAAAATGTAAGACTATAAAGCTGTAAGAAGACATAATAAATAAAAAAAGACCTAAGATGACAAACAAGGTAAAAGACGCAACAAGACAAAAACGATGTAAAAGATGCAAAGCAAGAAAAAAAACATGATGAAAAAGATATAATGGGATGAAATATAATGTAAGACAAAGACAAAAAAGATGTAACATGACGAAAATGACACAAAATACACTACAAAAAACATTTTGTGAAAAAGATAAAAAAAACTAATAAAACTAATGAAACAAAGATGTAAAAAACAATAAAAACTATGTAAAAGACATAACAAGACAAACCAGACAAAGAGGGAGACTCAACCACAGAGAAAAGGGGAGGTGGAAGTGTCCTTTGAAGATCGACTATTTACTTTTATACTTTGAGTACATTTCAGAACCTGTACTTTTTACTTTTAGTGAAGTAATTAAGTTGAATCAATACTTGCTTGCCTAGTTTTCCTAGTCACTGACAAATTAATGTTTAAATTCACCACCCATTCTGTAGTAAATCATTATTTTGTGTCTGAAATGTACGACAAGCCACTTTCATATTTTATCAGCGTTTGGCTGGTGGTGGTGCTAATTTTCCACCATGGACAGCAGATACAGATAAAGAGGATGATCATGGTACTGAGTCTGATGAATGGAGCCTCTTTAAGAGGCTGCAGTTTGTCACTGTCATTTTTTATGATGAGCCAGGGCCTTGTTTCACAGTACTAACAGATGTCTAGGCTGACGTATGGGGATATCTTGAATTATTACATAATACATTTGTAATTTTGAGCAAAACATTCTCATTTGTCAAAGATTTCAAACTGGTTTCTGAAAACATACAGCTGGGATGAGTTCACAACCGTTTAATCACTGTTCATTTATTTACACATGGCCTGTTCATACTACACACTGGCTGTGAGTACTTGGTAATCCAAAAGATATTTTACTTGTGAGCTTCTTGTAATGAACATATTATAGTGAAATATAGATATAAAGGATCAACCCAAATGACAAATGGTATGATATCTAACAATGTAGATGATCACAGTTTATAACAATAAAATAATGGGTAAGTCTTCCAAGAAAAATTTTGAAATTAGTCAGAATAGATCTTTTCCATAGCAGCCATATTAACATAAAATAATAGGGTAAACTGACACTAAATAAGGTCTTGTTCCATTTAGTGTAGCAGAGCCTTTCCAGTGAGCCAACATGCACAGTAGCAGCAGCTTGACTCTGTTTGAGCTGAATGGAACAAGACCTTAATTAGTATCACTGGTGACGGCTGTGAAAAAGGTCTACAGCAGAACCTTACAGTCCCAACTTTTCATTGGGAGTTAGTGAGTCATGCAACTCCTGCATGTTACCCAGTGGGCATAAATAATACTTTCCTTTTTTTTAACACTGAAACTAACACATAATTGCGTGCTAGGAACAGCTGGATGGAGAAATGAAGAAATGACTCCATAGGCAGGACCAAAGCATAAGAGACATTTCTGCAAATATTAGGAATTGTTACATTTTATGCAGGATTTTCCTTAAAAATAATGTATAGACTTAGATAAAAATAATCCATTAATTGTGACCCTCTTGAAGCATGTGATGGTGGACGTATCTGCACAGGTTTTGCGGTTGTGACTCTATAAAAACATAGAAAACAATGGTTCCATCGCCATCTCTGTCTCTTTCCTCTGCTCTCTGTCTGTGAGAGCTGCAGAATGAGTTTTACACACACACACTCACACAAGACAGAATGAGGATTGCTTCTGTTGTATTCACACAAAATCTGGCACTGTACGGAGATGTTGCCGTGTTTATTTGTGGTTTAGAATGTAACCATTGTGAAACAACCAGAAAATAACATTTTATTTCTCTCATTCACTGCTTTGTTCTCACTAAAGCTGCATGCTTCCTTAATTAATTTTGTATGTCTCTCTACAAATTTACAAAAAAAAAAAAAAAAAAGCTGCATATTCTACCTTTAAAGGAGTAGTTTGATATTTTTGGAAAAACATTTATGTGTCCTTTCAATACTGGACTAGCAGTCAGTTATCTTAGCTTGTGTGGCACATAATCCCTGGGAAATCCGCGACCACAGTCATTTTTATACCTTAGTTTTTGTATGGATTAAACAAACAAAATATAACATCTTAATTAGCTTTAGAGTTGCTGTATTGTAGATTTTGTTACCTTTGGCAAGGCTAGCCGTTTCCAGTGTTTATACTAAGCTAAGCTAGCCATGTGCTCGCTTCAGCTGTATACTTATGATACAGACATGAGAGATTTATCTGATCATGTAACTGATCAGACGGATGAACTGTTGGACATTCTGAGTCACTCGAAAAGGATGTGATAGAGTTGGGAGGAAATTATCCATTATAATTGATATTACGGTCCAACCATGCTCTTAAAATTTCATTATCAATATCATTATTACTGTTATTAGTAAGACAGTGAGACTAAATTCTATGAATCTCCCTCCTGCATGAATCACCTTGTCTTGAAATTTATAGGGTGAAATATTCCAGTGAAAAATGCCAAAAAACACTGTGATTTAATGCACATGTTCATACCTCAGTCTCTCCTTTACCCACACACACACACACGCACACACACACACACACACACACACAAACATGAAGTGCTCCACTTCACTTCCTTCAACACTGTCACCTAGCAACGCTCCTTCTGATAGCGTGCCAGCTCGATTAGCCTGTCTTTTTCCTTCCCCTCATCCACCTGGCTGCTCTGCAACAACAAGGTGCAGCAGCGAATCAAAGCAGACTATCTCAGGTTAGGCATCAGTGGTATGCAAATGAAATGTTCCTCGTATACCTGAGGCCTCTTCCTATAGACTGAGGGCCCCCTTTTTTGCCTGATTTAGCAACACCGAAGCACGGGGAGGAAACAGGGTCTGCAGATTTGATGCGCGGTGTGTGTCAACAGTGACTTGAATTACAACCTTACACGATAGATTACAATATACTTTATTGTCCCTGCAGGAAAACATGTCATTAACTGCCAGCAGGTGATCTGACACAATCACTAACTGGTTTTCCAACACCTATTTGAAGGAGGAATGAACAGCTTCACACCTTATTGTGACTTTCATGGACCTAATTCTTGCTTTCAGTCTTGCAAATGATTTTTGCTGTGTGATTTCTGACAATCAGATCTGTTTATGCTAACACACAATGTCTCAGACTTAAAGATCTTTGGTAAACATAATAATTTCCACTCTACTGGAAAGTGAGCGCAGTCCTGAAAAGATCCATTTGGCAGCAGCCCCTCTAAAGAGAGTAAAATTAGCACCAAGTCTTGAGTCATGCTGTGTTCTTGTGTTCAGATACACAGAGCCTGTCTGACACCAAAGTGGCATTCATAAAGAGCGAGCGAGCTGCCACTTATAGCTCTTTAATCCCCAAGATTAGCCCGGAGTTACAGACTTTCAGCCACAGGGATTGACTTCACATGCCTTATTCTTTCCATTTGACTCCGTGGTCTCCAATCCGTGCCGAGATTGTGTCGAGATTTTGTTCAGTTAATCCCAGAACATGAAGGGGAACAATACAGACATGTTTACTACGTTGTCTGCACGTTCAAATACCCCACAGCCGTAGGCAGCCGGTGACATTAGCCTTACACCTTGATGTTCACGTTGTGATATACAGTGCACCTGTGTATGGCAGGCTGTTTCATGTCTCTCATTTAACAGCACCTGTAGGCAAACTGGCAAACGCTGAGGTTCATGCAGAGGTTACATTATGAGCAGCTGAATGCAGATGAGATTCTTTCCTCTTATCTTTCTCCGGCCTGCATCACCGAGTGCAAAACATATATATACATTTTTTGTGAGAGGGTTTTATGAGGACAGATATTGTGATCTAAGCTCCCTGGGTGAGAATGACACTGAAGCATACAACATAAAATTCATTTGAGAGATACATTTAATTACTTTTTTGTGAAGGGTTAGATGAGTAGATCAACACTTTCATATCTGTTTGGTAGACGTGAAGGTTTAGATGAGAAATGGTTAGCTTAGCTTAGCATAAAGACTGGAAACAGGGACACAGCTAGCCTATGTCTGTCTGAAGCTAACAAAATCTGATTACTAGCAACTTTAAAGCTCATTAAATATCAAACAAACCAGACATAACATGTTAATAAGTTATCTTTTCTGGCATGGCACTGCTACACAACAATTTTGAGCTGTTCTCCACACAAAATTATAAGAGTTTTACCTTGGTACATGCCTCCATCACCCAATCACCCAAGTAGCTAGCTAGGTTATGGCTAAGACTAATTTCTGTACAAAAATAGATACATCCGTTTTAAATAATGTAACCATCGCAGCCCAAATACTTCCATGTGACCTTTATGGATGTTAAGCAACACATCCAATAGAGGGCGTGGCTCAGAGTCAAAAGTAAGAGGAAGAGTAAAAAGTTTCTGACAACGACAAACATGACGACACAGTTGTAATGTAGTATATCTCTTGAGAAAGAGGCAAAAGCGGAGGCAGTGTTGTAGATGGTGGTAGTCTGTGCGGCCATTAAATACATCACAACATGTGAGCAGAGAATTCTTTTCGCTAGCTAACTGAAATCAAACATGTTTGATGTGAGCCCTTAGGCTTAGCAACTGCAGAAAGAGTGTTTATTTTGGTACAATGGGCTTTTGGTCCAATAGTACATTTTTCAGATCCTTTCTGAACAATGGGCTGCTGGAACTAGGGATGTTCCTGGCGACTTATTTCCATGTCAATTGAATGCAAAATTTAATTCAGAGTAGACGACTTGACTAACAGTGAGAAAACACTCAGCTCTCAGCTCAGCTAAAACTGAGCACAATTTATTAATTGATAATATTAAACACTGACCGAAAAAATACCATGTATAAAGAGCCATTTGAAGCTGTTAATCACAGTCTACAATCACCAAATCAGATTTTAAATGCCGCTGAAATGCATGATAATGCACTGTGCAAGACAAACATTACACATCAACCTACAAAACATGACAACAACTCACTAAATGCTTCAACTTTTCAGGCCGAACAGCATCACAGTGTCTGCGGGTAAACAACCTGGAGCTGAGGTTAGCTGCCAGCCTGCTACACAGTCTGGTTAATGTTAGCAGTGCTAGCAGCAGCAGCAGGTTAATGTCCGTGTCTGTGCTGAATGTGGTCACATGTTGCTCCAGTCGAGTGATTATATACCACTTTTTTTCTGTCACAGTCTACATTCAACATTATTTCCATTTTCTAGATCAAAACATTGTCACTAGTTTGATGAGCTGTCATGGGCCTGGGCCATCAGGGCCAACGCACTTACGGCGTACAGCGAAAGGGGCTGCTGTCTGATTGGGCTGCGGCTCTGACAAGTGGCGGATGGCTACATAACATCTTAGAGGCAACAGTTAACTGACATCGCGCATGAATAAACTATTGATAAATCGATTAACCAATAAGCATTTCTTGTGCCAACTAGTGAGTGTGGCAACATTTAATCGTGTAGTCGACTAATCGTACACATCCCTAGTTGGAACAATGGCATGGCACCACTGGCTGTAGCTTCATATCTAGTGAGAAATCTTCTTACTAAAAATCTTCTCACTAAATTATATCTTCTTAAATGTTAAAATATTGCTTAACGAGTGAAGGAAGGAAAAGGTTATTTTTTATCTTTTGGTGAGTGGGTTTATGGTCCAACATCATTCTCTCCCAGGTAGCGTCACAGCTAGCATGCTTGCCTCTGCCTAAAGGTAACAACATCTGCCTATCGGCACTTCTACGGCTTGCTAATTAAATAAACAAAGTGTTAGATTAAAGGATCGATACCACTCTCACAAGTATACGGTAAAAAATCAAGCAACAGCCAGTGGTAGGTTAGCTTGGGTTGGCATAAAGATTGGAAACTGGGGGAAACAGCTAGCAAAACAAACAAAATCTGCTTATCAGCACCTCTAAAGCTCACTAACTAATATTTTCTGTCTTGTCTATTTACTAAGTAGTGAGCTTTACAAGTGCTGACAGGTGGTATTATTACCTTCTGACAGAGCCAGGCTTGTTTTGAGTCTTTATGCTGAGCTAAGTTAACCGGCTGCTGGCTGAAGCTTTATTTTTACAATGCTAACATGAGCGTGGTGGCAATCTTCTCATGTAGCGTAACTGTAACTCACTGTGTTGTGAAATATCTTTCTCTCTCACTGTTCCATTCATTCTCATCACTCTAAACCCTGAACATAGCCTTTCTCTCCGACCTTGACTCATGTCCATACAAGCTGTTTCTATCCCCCGCTCATCCCATCTGTTTTCTAACTCATCTTGACATCTTATGACTAACTCCTTGTTTCCATGTACCTCTTCTTTTCTTCTTCAACAGTGTTGAACTGAACTCTTTTTTTTGTGTCACTTTGTTTGCGCTTGTTGCTTCCAGAAATCAACTCTCAAGGGTCAAGCCAGGAAAATATTCAACCACAGCATTTTCATTCAAGGATAAGATTGTGTTAAATTGGAAAATCGTGTTTGTAAAAACTGCAAAGCTAAGAATAAAAGGTTTTCCACAGATGAAGAAGGTTCAAACACATGTAAAAGCGATCAAGGCAAGATAGTTACTTGGACATAGGTACTGTCCTGCAGACCGTCAATGAAAGTATCAGTACCTCACCAAGAAGTGTCTGTTCTTCAGGAGGACCTCTTGACACGACTTCATCTCAGAGTTTGATCTAAGCTCTTTCTCCCCAGACACACACACACTGTGACCGCTCACAGTTGCATTTAGGGTCCAGCTGTGAAATGAACCTGGAGGGACACTAATGACTAATGACTTGTCTGTCTTCCTACTGCCACTCTTCCCCTCGAAAATGCCTGGAGGACAAGCGCATAAGAGGGCGGTATTCAAATTAGAGCTCCAAACAACAGGAACTTTATAATGAAGTACACAAAGTATTTTCTTTATCATTTAATTTTATAAGTAAACTGTTAAGTTGAGCAAAGATTTTGCATCAAAGTGATACAGAAGGAAATGAATGCAGATCAGTCAGTCGGTTGAATGATGTAATATTTATAGTTAAAGGAACAAGTTGTAACAGCTGCATGTCCAGAAATGGGTACTGTAGTCCAAATAGCCAGTAGGAGCCATAGACTGTGTATTAAATAGGTTCAAATCCTATTTAATGTATGATCTATAGTTGAAGTCTGTTATCTCCACCCGCCCCCTCCACCCCAGACTTGAGGAAGCTCAGGCAGACTGCAGGAACACTGCAGGAATGCTGAAAGATGAGTACAACATTATAATTTGACAATAACAAGCAACGAAGAGTCCCACACTGTGAGTTGAATGGCTGCTAATAACTGTCAGTTGTCTGTCAATGTAAAGCTTAGCCTGTTATCCTGAAAACAAAAGTTTTTGAGTTCAGTGGCGCACTTCTGCCAGACTTTATTAACATATTGGTCAATTTAACCATTATAAACAACTGCTCCTTCTGAAAGATTATTAATGACACTTGCTCATTCGATAAATATTCAGGATTAATTTGAACTCTAATTACTGTGAAACGGACAAACAATAACACAAGTTTGGGGCCAGAATATGGGCCCGCTGAAGCACTATCATCTGAGAAACGATTATTTCAACTTAGCATGTTTCCTGATGATCTCTGAAAAGAAAAGTCACCATTAAAAGAAATGTGAATATGAGATTTATACGATTATTGCGTGTCCATGTGAGCTCCCACATGTAACTCATTTGCACAACAGGTGACTGGAAGCTTTTGTGCACTCAAAAGAAAGTGAAGCCAGTGTTGGAATAAAACAACTACCTATTTTAATTTGAATTGATGCCTAATTCTAAGAGGTACATTTCTTTCTTGAGACCATAGGTTCCCTTGTGTACATCTGCTGGGTTTATTTTCCCCACAGGATTCTAACATGTATAGATAAAGTTAGAAAACTTTTTATAAACAGTAAGTACGGGCTGCCAGCTCTGAAGCAAAATAGCTAAAATAGAGAATGAGGTTGGCTGCGTTCTCTTCAGGATCATCCCTGTTTAATCTGATTTAGATCTTTCACTTCATCCAATCAGGAGAAGGTAGGACATTCACTGTCTCAGCTACACTACAGTCATACATGAGTAGAACATGACATATAGACCATTTTCACAGCAGTCACTTTGACATGAAACAGTCGGGCAAACACCGGTGTTACCAATGATAGTAATAAAGGTCCCATTCCATTTAGTGTAGAGCCTTTTCAGTGAGCCAACATGCACAACAAACATGCAGCAGCCTGAACTGTTTGAACTGAATGGAATGGAACCTTAATTATATCATTGGTAACATCTGTTTTTACACAATTTCATGTCAAAATGGCTGCTATGAAAGAGGTCATGGTAAACACCAGAAGTCTAGACCAGTGATTGTCAGCCTTTTTGTGTTTGCTACCCCCAGGTTGAGAGAAACCTGTCTAGACCAGTGGCCCACAATCTCAGGGTCAGGACCCACCAAAAGGGTCACAAGATTAATATAAGGTGCAAGGATACTGACAGAGAGCAGTAAAAAAAAATAGAGTGGTATATACCGTTAAATGATAGAAAAGTGTCCCTTGATAGAGATATGGTAATACCGTCCCCGTCCCTGTGGGAGCTATTCCTTAGTGTCAGGAATACAGCCTCTGACTGGTTATTATTACAGATTCATTTTACCACGTTTCAAAATAAGACGTCGTAGTTCGAGGCTGGGTTACAAAGTCTCTGAAAGGAATATGATTCCACCGGTGTAAAGGTCCAACACTAGTGTTAGCATTAGCTGAATGTTAGCCTTTCCAACTCTGCTTATGTCGGGGCTAACCCCACCACTTTCTCAGCAGTTGGGAAATAACAGACGAGACTTTTCTTGGTCTTGAGAAGCCGCTGCAACCTGAACTGTACATTTACTGCCACCATGAGAACTTATTTTTAAGTTTAAGTTTCTGCCCAGCAGTCTGCTACACACACATACTCACTTCCCTATTCCTTAAAGGAGCTACACTATGCTTATGATAGTGTGCTTCAATAAAGTCTGTAAATCAAAATTATTCCTGCCATTCTGTGGGAAAATCTTACTTTTGCACCACGGTAATAAAAATCCATACCATCACAGCCCTAGTCGTAATCAAGCCCTAATCGTGTATTCTTGCGTGAGCTCGCAAGTTGGGCAGCAGGGCTGTTTACCACATTCTCACATGAGAGTGACAGTTGGTGGCGGTGATGCATCTCTACGCTGGTTTGCCAACCTCCACGGAAGAAGAGAGTGACAAAAAAACATAGAGGAGGAGAGAGAAACTGTAAATACGGAGCGGGAGGAATCCCAGCTAACTTGTTACTAAAGCAGGTGCAGTTTCTGTCATGTGGACATGGTTAGATTTAACCTTAAAGCTTCTATTTTAGTCTCTTTAACTCAAGCGTTGTCTCATGGGAAGCAGTTGGAAGTTCCTTATGAATTAAGAAAATAATCAAATGCGATAAAGTATTAGTACTTTTTATTTTATTAACTATTTTGAATTAAATTCACAGAACAAATACTGTTTTGTGATATATAAAATTACATATACTGTGATAGATTTTGCCAACATGCCCACCTGTATTAAAAAATATTTATGCTTTTTTTAAGTTGATGTGGTTTCAGTGAAGATGGTGACAAGTAGCCATTGCTTTGTTTTAAGGGATCTCAAGCCAAAAATGTTAGGAACATCTGGTTAAGACACTGCAGCCATGTTCAGCTTGGATGGTAATTATGTTCTTATGGAAAAAAGCCTGTTGGCTGACATGCTGTAGTTATCATGTGCAAGCCACTGAAAATCTACTTGTGCCATGTAAGAGTTATATCATCCATGATCCGGCACGCAGTGGCAGAGAGGGACCATCTGACTGCGTTCTCTCTGGCCCGTGTGTCTGACTTCTACGGAGACAAGTTTCAAAGGGACTACAAGCAAAGATTACAAGCCGAGTGTTTCACCAGTGAACGTCTGACATCTGTCCTCCAGCTGTGACAAGACCTTTAAGATCATTCATCTCTTATTGCTACTAAGAGGGTCTTCTGGGCTTCTCTGCCTGTTGGTCTAAACTAATATGATTTAGTCCCAAAACTGGAAAAAGAAGAGGCAGCTAATTTGCCAGGAGATTCTTTTTTTTTTTTTTTAAAGTCAGAAACATCATCCCCAGCCATCAAACTGCGGCACACTTTCCTTTCATTCTGATTGAAAAAAATTCTAACTGAAGATTTTGGGTCAACTGTTTACAAAAATGGGAGCAGCTGTGTGACATGTGCAAACGTGATGAATACAACATGCATTTCATCTTCCCCAACAGCCACCTTTCAGCACCAACCCGTGCAGCAATCTCGTGTTTGATCAGCTCCCTGAGGATGGATATCTGTCGCCTGTTCGGCGCAGTAGCTGCCGTTATTGCGTTCGCGCTTAATCAAGCGACGGTTCGATAACTACGCATACTCACTCCTACTGGAAGTAATGAAGGGGAGGAGGTGAGCACAAGAAGAAGTGAGAAATCTGTTGATGTGTAACTTCACTGCTCCTGCTTTGAGGGCGAGAACTGTAGGCTTACTTCCACAATTTTTTTTCAATGGAAGCAAAACTTTCACATCATGTGGCAATCATGCATGAATTTGTGTGGACTGGTGGTGATAAAATGACTGTTTCAGCTCTTAATGATCATGATAACTGTGATTGACTAGAATTCTTTGAAAAACTCACAGTAAATACAGTCTGGTATCAACCAAACTGTCCCTAAGATGCAACTTCAAATTGTTGAGAGGTTTTTAATATAAAACTTGGCGAAATGATGTCAGGGTGTATCTGTACTTTATACCAATACCACAATAATACTGATAACTGTGATCATTTTGATCACTACAATCTAGATTTTAAATTTTCAAACTGTTTTACCTCTAGACCGGTGAAGGGACTTAGCCTTGTAAGTTCTTCAGCAGTTTTTAATTTGTCCAATTCTTCAGTCTATCCGGGCATCATTGATTTTTTCCTGGACTTATCTGAAGAGATGATTTTCCAGGAAAGATGAGACATCTGCCCGACATGCAGATCATATCTACATTGTGCTTGTCGACTTGCAAGACAGGTGCAGGAAATCAACATGTGAGTAATAAAATATATGTTTTATTTGTGATTTAAGGTGTTTATGAATTGGTCTCAGTTTAATACCGATGCCTCTATGTGACCATCTATGTGAGATCATCAGAGAGAAGATTGCTTATGTCTAAATAGGTCTTCTTGTCACTGGGTTGGATTCTCCTTGAAATCAGATGAAAGAAGCCTGTGTTCATCATATGTTAGCCAGCAAAAAAGAAGAAGGAGATTTTTCTTTGGATAATTTTATTTTTTATGTTATATTTTGTGATTTTGATGGTGGAAATACCACCACTTTTGTCCAGAGGGGCCTCCAGAATCAACACATTCTGAAAGTTCCTTGTAGCTTTAAACAAATAATTAATATGTATAATTTATTGACAAAATATTTTGTTGTTATTTGATAGCGAGAGTGTGAAAAAGTGACTTTCATGGGTTTCATAAGAGAGAACGCCTCTGTGGATGTCAACATTGAAGACATCATAAAAAGACATCATAAAAACTTTCATTCCAGCCCCTTGGGTGATGTCTTTTCAACATATGAAAAGACGTTCAGAAGACGTCTTGGACATATCTTTGCTCAGTGGGTTCTTATCTTCTTACCGTCTAAGCGTCCAGTAAAATTCAGTCAAACCTCATATATTTTCTTTTGACTGGTTTATGAAAAGTTTGAAACTACTCCTCTGCAACTGACTGAAATCAGTTTGTGTCTGTTCGTTCTGACTGAGGTGTTTATGTGAAGCATTTTATTATGTGCTTTTAAACCTATTATAAGTGGAATATTAGGCTGCATGTAAATATAGCTTGAGTTATTGGACAACAAGACAGCATAGTCTTACATAATGCACCTTCAGTATATTAAAATCTGAGTTAATATGATCCTGAATCTGGCAACAAGTGCTGGATCCAGAGCGCAAGACGACCCAGCTCAAACATCAGATTGTGTTTGTAGCTGATGTGGATGCAACGCGCCGTCTCACTCCATGTCAAATCACTCTGAAAGAGCAACCTTGTGACAGCTGTGCATGGGAGATTAAGAACCGGCAGCACCAATCAATTTTAATTAAAGCTGTATCCATTGTGTTGGCAGACATCACAGAGTGGAAATCCCGCCCGACGTAGATAAAGCACTGCTCTGTGTCCCAGACTTATTAAGGCCAAATAATTGATCACCCATTAGTGTAAAAGGAACCAGACTGTTAGTAAATCATCTGGATGAGGCAAAATCACACGCTGATGTAGATCCTTTGATCCAAAAACACCAAGAGTGGTGAAACTTCTACATTCTATTACATATTAATATACATAATAATCCCCGTTTTGTTTTTACTTTTTGAAGGTATCTTTCTTTAAATTGTCTGTGTTTAGTCTTTCTAAGACCTTTAAAGACTCTTTTATAAGAAACTGTAATGAGAAATAGCAACAAACCAATCACTTGTTACTCACAACCTTTGGAACCAAATTATTGTACGATTCTTCTGAAGAGATTTACAGTATTATTATTAATGAACAGGGGGAACGTACTATTAGGCCTCAAACTACCAAGTGCCCCGTTAAACTTTCTAAAAATCCATCCTCTAAAATGTCATCAGAATGCTTAATTCATAAGTGTGTCAGTGTCATCCCACTATTCAGTGATTGATGATGTGTGTCTGTAGAAATAATTCAAGAGGACAGTAGCAAACTAACGGCACGGTGTGGTGTCCAGACTGTTGAATGAAGCAAAGCTGCTCCAGTGGTGTTGAAAAACCGAGGAAGTGAGAAGATACTAAAACACAATAACCACCCTTGTCACTGTTCACTCTGCTGCCATTTGCCAAGAGATACAGAAGTATACGCTGCTGTACCGTCAGACTTGAGGTCAGCTGCCTTCCTGATGTGGTTAGACTCCTAAAGTCATTCACTCCATCATGATTAAAAGTTAATTTTCATGACTTATTATTTATTCAAGGATTTAAAAAAAGAGGACAACAAGGGATGTTGAGGGCTTCAAAATGCCTAAATCCACCCCCCAAAATCAGATACAGAATAGGGCTGCAACTAACAACTATTTTAATTACCGTAATCTGTCGATTATTTTTTCAATTAGTCAATTAATTAATCTTCTCAAAATCTTGTCAGTCCGTTGTTTCCACAAGTTTGGAGTTATTTTTCCAGATTTTTCCTGTAATGATTATTTTCATTATCGATTAATCATTTTTTCCCCAATAATCGATCAGTCATTTAGTCCATAAAATGTCCAAAAATGGTGAAAAATGTTGATCATTGCTCCCCAAAGCCCAAGATGGCGTCCTTATATGTCTTGTTTTGCCCACAACCCAAAGATATTCAGCTTACTGTCAGACAGGAGAAAATAAACCAGAAAACATTCACATCAAAGAAGCTGTACTCAGATCATTTGAGCATTTTTTATTATTAAAAAATTGACTCAAAACTTTGAATCAATTATCCAAATAGATGGGGATTCATTTAATAGTCAATTAATAATCAGTTAATCAGTAAATGATTGCAGCTGTTGTACAGAATAAAACATAAATGATTTCTATGGCTTGACACTGATGAACACTTAAAAGCGTCAGTATACCTTTAAACAAAGTTCTTGTCAGATCGATGAGCAGCGTCCGACACGCCCGCTTTATCAAGTGGCAGGACTCAAACGTCTCTCTCCCAGCCTCTCTTTTCTCTTTTCTCACTTTACGTTCTTCCTTCACTGTTCTTGCGCTCACCTGAGTGCAACACCGTGAATGCCTCTGACAAGCAAAGTGAGCACCATTATCCCGTGACGGCAGGCCTTTCAGACAACCTTTGTGTAACCATTTAGAACAGATATAAACATTTTTGCCTGTAGAAGTTGGATGACAGCACGTGTAGCTGTGTGCTTTTCATGCACATCATAGGATAGGTGTATTTTAAAACAGTAGTCACGTGCCCTTAAAGACACTGAAAGAGGTTTTGCTCACTGTTCCTCGTGTTCATTCTGGACATTAGGAGGTTCCAGTACTTCCAATTTCAGTGACTGTGAAAAAAATTATCTGACATTAATATGTATCCTCACTGAGTGATCATCTTCCGACATAACAGACATTTTACTTCAAAACTCCTACATGGTGTCAGCATCTCTCCACTGCGGCTCAGCATGGAAACGGTATCAGGGGAAACACAAAGAGGGAATTTTGTATTAAAAGGACTTAAATTCAAGTTGAACCGTGCTCAACTTTTGCTGCAACATAATCTGACTCACCGGGTGTAAGCCGTGGGTATAAGCCCGCCATTGGGTCGCCTATTTCAGGCGGCATCTGCTATCTGCGTGTTACCATTTTCAAAATCCCTGTCGCTATGGGAAACAGCAACAACCTCTGAACTAGCAATCTACACGCTGAAAACAACAAGCTACGTCCTGGATTGCTAACAGTACTAAAGTAAACAAGTTGGCGGTTCTCCACGTGCAAATGTTCCACCAACACAAGTTCCCCTCGACACTATTTTGTGGGGCACCGTCGCTGACCCACCCAAGACAATTGAGATTATTTTAAAGAAATATAAACAAGCCAGGGTGGCTTTTTTCCCATGTAGCTGAATGATTATATAAGTATAGAGTAGCTGCAATGCTAATGCTAATGCTAATGCTACATGCATGCACACATTTGTGGTGACGACTTAATGTGAGCACAATATTTCTACTTTTTCCTCACAGTCATTGCAACAAAAGATAAAATATGTCGCAGCTGCGATAACTTTCCAGACAGGGGTGAAAAAATAAAAAGGGTGCCAGGTGTACGCCGTAGGGCACCAGCATGCCGAATGCTATCATGCACTTTATCACAATTTGTTGTCCTAGAAGTGCACTCTAGAGGGCCCTTTACCACATTTTCTCCACTGGAAGGGCACTCTAGAGGGTACTTTAGCATGTTGTCTTGGACATGACAAGAAGGCATTTGTCATGTTTAATCGGCCTTCAGCTTGCATGCCAGAAAAACACAAAAAACACATGTAAACTGAGAAAGAGCTGCTGTGCGATTGACTGAACAAATAGATACTTTTTACAAAGTGCCAAAAGCTAAAAAAAAAAAAAAAAAAAAAAAGGATAAGAAAGTGAATCACTACATTTGCTGTTTCCATTTTGTGTCAAATATGTTGAATTTTGGGGTAAAATTGTACTTTAAGTTATATACTGTTCATTAATGTTACCTATGAAATGAATATTTAGCAGCTTTCAGTTATATTCCGTGCAAGAATAGTGCATTACATCACAGCATCCTCAACGCTGCAGTGTGCGAACATGTCTCTCCAATAATGTCAGAAAATAAAAAGGCAGTACAGACCTGTCCACATACAACCAGAGCATGCTTTGCTGTCACTTTAATTTCCCTGAATAAATTAAAGTAACGTTACGATCGAGCAACCACTTTTGTAACGCCTTCCTTGCTTTGTGTGTTTCTCCAGTGTCAAAATCAGGATTCCTTGCCAAATGTCGATGAACCCCTGTGTCTTTGGTAAGTTGTACGGATCACTGTCAAGTCACACAGCCTTTATTTTACACAGATAATTGATCTTGGATGAGAGGCGGAAGAACCTAAGCAACCCACGATAACACAAAAACCACAACCTGGATTACTGAGAATCTTCACATTCAGGCTAACAAAGCTAGCTAACCTTCTTTTAGCAAGATAGCAAAAATTGTAGCTAACATTTTTTTTAACCTAAATAGTTCATCTGGCAAAGAATATAGCCAATGTTTTGCTAATCCTTTTAGCTAGCTAGCAAACAGTGTAGCTAATGTTTTGTTATTTTTTTTAACTGGCTAACAAACAATACAGCTAATGCTTAGTTAACCCTTTTAGCTTGCTGACAAACAGTGTAGCTAATGTTTTGTTAACTTTTTTCATTATCTTACAAATAATACATTTGTTTGCCAAGCTAGCAAAAAATGTAGCTATGTTTTGTTAACCTTTGTAGCTAGATAGAAAGCAACATAGTTTATGTTTTGTTAATCTTTAATTTAGGTAAGAAGGCATATTCATATGGATTAAACTCTATTTATTTAAATGTTTACATTAATAAACTTTTACTTATTAAACTGAGATTAGTTATTCAGTTGTGCAACAGATCTCTGCTTAATTTAAACCTGGATTTAATCATTTTAAACCTAGTTTTGCTCAACTCTGATTAGATTAAATTAATGTTTTTGGAACAACCCAGTCTAAAGAGTATTTTCTGAAAAATCCTCTCTAGGTCAGTCTTGCTCTGACTCCAGTGCTCTTACATGGAAACCTCCATTAGACATGGTGAATGAGAGCAAAGTGCACAACAGAGCATTAAAGAACTATTTTAAAATAAAATGGTTGAAAAAACTGAGAAAATGTGAGTTAAAAGTGGTATTTTGATGAATCTGTTGATCATAAATCATCTGTCATGTAAACAGTAAACTGATAATGTGTCATTTCTCACATCACAGCAGCGCTCTCTCTGCCGTCTGGATTATATTTCTTCTCCTCTCCGCCTGCGTGACAATGAGGCGCTGTGCCTTGCTTATCAGCACTGAACCACCGTGACAGACTGGAGCTGGGCTGCCCCAAAATGGTGGCATTTACCTCCCAAAAGCACAACTGGGAAAGTCATTTCCACTGTAGGACGAGGCATTTTCTGCTTCCCTCTTTTCCGACTGCGATTTTCTTTCTCTTGCAGCAGAAAATGATTGCCTGAATTGCGCGGTGCACTATGGTTATCTCTGCGGTGGTGTAGTCTTTTTTGCATTGTCTGCCTTTAAGATGATTGGGGAGAAATTTGTTCTCATCACTTAGAAGGAAACAAGGACGACATTCAACATCAGCAATTCAAATGAACAGAATTTTCATTGCTTGTATCTTTTTTAGTGGATATTATATATTAGATGTTTCTATGACAGTTTACAGCTGCGTAAGGCCAGAAAAATGAATGGCCACATTTCTAATCTGACATCCACAATGTAAACAAACTCACTAACACTTGGGCTTTAATTACCTGAGGTGGATCACGTCATTGCAGAATGCAGCGTTAAAGCCCTCCTGACATAATCCAGATTATTTAGATGTCAATGGAGAGCGGAGATTACCGCACCATCATGAGTGATTTGGGTATCATTGCACTGATGGAGCTCCAGCGTTGCTTTTCCAAATGAAAACAGATGTGATGGTCTGAGAAGGGATCAGAGCACAGAGGCTGTGCTAAAATTTTGAGAGGTTCTTCTTAACTTCACCGATAATCACAGCTATGATAATTAATTAATGAAAATGAATGGAAATTAACCTTTTAAAGCATAAGAAAACAGTGATAACAAACTGATTTATTGGATTCTTTAGTTCCATTTTACTGTGAGTTCATTAGACGACCAGTCAATTAATATGAGAGTGAAAGCAGGTTTAAGTCCTGTTGTTGTTTGCTGGTTGTTGCATTTGCTTCACAAAAAATGACGATGATCCGATTTGGGTATTTTGTGTAGGGCTGAAAAATTCTATATTCAGTATGTGAAATTGTGAGTTACCTTATCGGTATTGGTCATAAGAACCAGGTAATTATTTCTATATAATTATTCTTAATGCCTGCTACCAGGTTGGTTTATTTTAGGGCTATATCCAGATTTCCTACTCCTACTGAGTAGGCTACAGAAAAAGAGAAAGTTGACTTTTGTATCAAGCTTACTCAACTGTCACTGGAGCACAGAGCAGAAAGAGGTCAGGTGGGGTCAATTATACATTTTGTGTGGTTTTGTTCAGTGATGTTTACAGACTTTCTGCACCTTCCTACACTTGTAATTATGTGCATTAAATTGCCAAAAACAAACAAAATGTTCAATGAACAAAGTTTAAGATGAATTTGACTGGTAGCATTATTATTTGTCTTTCTTCTTCGATTTTTATATAGATATCACAATATTGTTATTTAATATTTTAGTCACAATATTTGTAGACCCATGTTTTTTTTAGACCATTTCATCTATTCAGTCCCATTCACAATCACAACAGCAACATGTTGCTCAGCAGAGGTTTTGTCTGTAAAAAAGAAGTAATCCAAGTGACAGTACTCATGAGCAGGCAAGGAGAGTAATGGATTATATGTAATGGGATTATATAATCAGGAAATGGTAACTGTATTCCATTAAAGTTACAGAAATAAACAATCAGATTACAGATACATTTAGTAAAAATGATCAGGATTGCAATTGAAAATGTATTTTAAAATAAAGAGCGATATACTACCATTCACAGTGTTCACAGCACCACTCTGGTCTGAGTGAAGCCAGTTAATCCTACAGAAAGGTCATTATGTTCTCTAGTGACAAATGCTTCACTGGGTGGAAATTTAATATTATTTTGTCTTTAAATGAGAAATGAAGAACAAAATCACAGTACAGTGACAGATCTGCCTTCGGCTGTGATAATATGTGTCATCATTCAAAAGCTCAACATCTAATTTAAAGAAGTGTGTTCAGGTAACAATTGCTAATGTTAGCTAAACAGACAACCACTAACATTAGCCACACAGAACAACTTCTAACGGTAGCTACACAGACTAACCGCTAACATTAGCTACACAAACCAACCATTAACTTTAGCTACACAGAACTTCTAATGTTAGTTACACACACCAGCCACTAACATAGGTTATACAGAACAACCACTGACATCAACTACACAGACTAACTGCTAACATTAGTTACACAGACCAGCCACTAAAATTAACTACACACACCAACCACTAACTTTAGCTATACAGAACAATCACTGACATTAGCTACACTGACCAGTCGTTAATGGTAGCTACACAGAACAACCTCTAACGTTAGCTATGCACACCAACCGCTAATGTTATCTATACAGACAACCACTAACTTTCACTATACAGAACAACCAGAACATTAAGTACACAAAACAACGATAATGTTAGCTACACACAACGACATAGCATTAGTTGCAAATACCAGTAGCTGACATTAGCTACACAGAACACCCTCTAATCTTAGCTACATTCACTGACTGCTATTGTTAGTTACAAACACCAACCAGTGACATTAGCTACACAAACAACTGCTAACATTAGCTACACAAACCAACCACTAATGTTAGTTATACAAATCCAATTAGCCTGCTAGCCTGTCGCTAACTGCTGCTACCACTGAAAAAACATGTTGGGACCATAACAAATACATTTCACCAATTTTGGCATTATTAATGTGATGGAAAGTAATCAAGTTACACATTACTTTAATATTCTGATACTTGGATCAGGTTACTGATTAGATTTTAACAGGTAATTAGTAACTGTATCCGAACACATTTTTAAAGTGACCCAGCCCTGCCTTCACAAGCCTGTCCTGGCCCGTTTCCATGACATAATAATATAAACAGTTTCCATAATATATCAGACACCAGGCTGATAGTACTCTTCTCTTATCTTTGTTCCAGCTGACTGTCTGTGACGAGCTTATAATCAGCAGATCTCATCTCTGGCCACCTGTTAGCTCAGATCCACAGGTGTCTTGAGGTGAGGATGTAGTAAGAGCCAGATTCTCCTCAGCAGGATTTAAGGAGCACACCAGGAAGTACAGTCACTACCTGCTCCCTCTGCACACTGTGTACCTACAGTCATCCAAACACCTACAAACACACACTTTACTGTGTTTAATGGGGAAACTTAACAAGCTGCTTGCTTCATCCAGCAGTTAATAATATTAACTGAGCTATTACTGCTCACTGACTGTAATAGACACTGATTTAAAGTCTTATGTACAGCTATGGAGACTAACTGTGTCGCTGTCCATGGTATCTGAGTGTAAGTCCTCGACATTGCCAATAAAACCAGTAAATTTACGCGGGGAATCAGGGAATATGTTAGATTATTATATAGAGAAAGACAGTCAGAAGAGGGACTCAGCAGCAGATGGGTCTCACTAATCTCCTCAAACTGTATAATGCTTTAACTACTCTTCCCATCGTGCCAGTTACAGTAGCAGGTTACTTACTCTTGGTGATCTTCTGTAGCCCCAGCACATCCTCGGGCGATATTACGGTATTTCTGCGCAGTTCTTCTTCAGTAGTAACCGGGATCCCCATGTCTGCTGAGTTGCAGCCGTGCTGCACTTTCATGTCCAACAGAAGGAGGGCTGTTCGCTGTGCAACCTGACAGGATCTGAGGTCTCTGGTCTCTGGTGCTCTCGGCGTCGTCGCCGCAGGAGCAGATTTAGTTGCGTCGCAGCCTTTTAGTTGCGCGCTGGCTGAACCGCCGTACAGCAAACAGACTCTGTGCTGCCGCCGCCGCTGCTACAAGAATAACTCATTCTCCGTGCCTCCTCCCCTTCTCGATCCGGTAAAAGATAAAAATCAGCCCCTTAGCTCCCCCCTCCCTCCCTCCCTCCCTCGCTCAAGGCTCATCGGCTCTCTCACAAGCTATTTAATCCAAATCCTGCGGCTTTAAACCGGCCGCTGGTGCGTGAGGCTCTCAGTCTGCGCGCCTCGTCATCTGCTGCTCACACACCACAGACAGCAGGGCTTTACTCAGGAACTGTAACTGAGTACTCAGTACTCAGTAACTGAGTACTGAGTGATGAGCACTGAGTGATGAGCACCTTCCCTTCTGGTGGAACAGAAGTTCACAGGTGTCAGGAAGAAACTCCTGAAATGACATGTTGTTAAATTGTTACCACAGTGTGAACAGAGAGGCGCTAACTGAGCTGTTTACACACACACACACACACACACACACACACACACACACACACACACACACACACACACACAGGGTTGTGCTCACAGGAGAATAGAACCTTTTCTAAAGGTGCCATTTGGAGCCCCTTCGGAGAGTTCTACCTAGAACCCAACATAACAGGTTTTTATCATCTTTGAAAGGTTCCACCCAGCACCCACTATGAGAGGTTCTACAAAGAACCTTTCTATGGTGTAATGTTTCCACCAAGAACCCTCCCCGAGTGTTCCATCAAGAACCTTTTCACCCTCTAAGGGTGTTAACAAGAACCCACCCAGGGGGATTCTTCGGAGAACCCTTTCATATCCCATCGGTCTTACCTAGAACCCACCAAAGGGGGTTCTACGGGGAACCTTTTTATTGGCTTTATAGGTACATGTTTGTAACTGACCGTGAAGGAGGTTGAGGTGGTGTTGTTCATGTCTCTGTTCGGGGGCTTATAAGAATCTTGTTAACAGTTTATAGACTGTTTAAGAATGTTAATAAAAGCCTTATGAGTTTCTTGTTTGTCACAGACACATTTATTGTGTTTAACTTGCTTACCTGTTATGCCTTTAGCTTTAAAGCTTTGTTGTTGCTTTATTAAGGGTTCTACAAAAGTTACATGGGTATCTGTTAACAAGTGTATAATAAAGAATTAATTGACCTTAACCTATTGACCTTTTGTTCACACTTAAGATTCAGTGCCCCCAAAATAAGAATTTAACTGTTAATAAGTGCATAATGAATATGTAGAAATCAACAAAAGTATAGTACAGGTTTAAGAATTTCAAGGTTAATCTCAATAAAGTTTTTTTTATCATACTGCTTATAAATGAATATTCATATGCACCATACATGTCCACTTACACTAACAATAAAATAAAAAAGTTTTGATTTTCTTTACCTGATATTGAGCTAATTACACAAATTGCCCAACATGCAATTTTTAGCAGTTAAGAAACAATGAAGCACAACATTATTAGATTCAAGAAATGTCCAGTAGACTAATACTTCTCTTCAAGTTCATTAATATGAGCAGCCCCTTTCACATTACACATATATTGATAAAATATTAGTAAAGTTTTGGTTAGTGACATTTAATATAATGTCCATGTTATAATATCTGAGAGCTGTCCATGGGTTCTAGGTAAGACCGATGGGATATGAAAGGGTTCTCCCACACTTGGGGAGGGTTCTTGGTGGAAACATTACACCATAGAAATATGAAATATGCCCTAAGGAAAAGTATACAAAATGATTGAAACAAAGAAGTAGGTGAGACTGTCTTTCAGCTTTACAATATCTTTATTTCATTTTCTTTTCATTGGAAAGTTGCTTTCCAGATGCCAGCATCCCTGAGAAAGTGTAAAATGCAAATGTTCTGGACAGCCCCATCAATGAGCTGAAACAGGGCCCGCCAAAAGATATTCACATCTGCAAAACACAACCCTGCACAGCCACCGTTTCCTTTTCTTTGTTTGTTTGTTTTTTTGCTTTTTGTTTTTTGTTTTTTTTCCTCTGGTTTAATCAGCTCCAGTCACTGTGAAGTAAGCCTTCTGCGTTGCAATGAGGAGACAGCGCCTCCCTCTGCTCAGCAAACTTACTGCAGGGCATGTGCAGAGCTGAGAGCTGTCCATGGTAGTACTTTGTGAGGAGTGATGTGACTGTTTGTCCCTTTACTCTCTAAAATCTGTGTGGATCCCAGGAGAGTGAGAGCACTTTGGTGAACAGGCTTATTGGCATCATTTCAGCTAGAAAACACATAGGCAAGTAAATAAAAATAAAATAAAAGGGGTATAATAGCTTTGAAACAAACTAAAAAACACAAACTATCAACTTAAATCTGCTAATCCCCTGTAATCCCGCTTTCATAAATATGATAAATCATATTATCTTTCTATGAGGTCTGTAGACAGAGAGCCTTGCTACCATTTTTACAGGTGTTACAGTTGTCTGTGACAATCAGAACTTCTCATCACGATGCCACATAATCCCAAATCCTACCAGTAAAAGCAGTAACAATATTCAAAAGCCATTAGCGTGTGTGGCTACGTGGCTATTGAAGAATTTCCAAGGGATGGGTAGCAGAGTTGCAAGCCTGACCCCTTGCCATTCCCTCCTGTTAGCCCACAGTCTGCCGGACTCCTCTCTATGCGGTCATCTCGAAGCAGCCCCTGCGGTGCGTCTGCATGTCCCTCACCCTGCGGATGGACTGGATCTGGGGGTGGTGGGCTCCCCAGTCGTTCCAGTGCTTGTAAGGGCCCAGTTCAAACACATACTGGTAGCCACGGTAGCCGGGGTACTGGTAGCCCACCCAGCTGTGTGGGGAAGAGGGGAGAAACACATGGTTATATATACTATCTTCTTATATTTATACATATCATATCACTATATAAACACACATTTTATACTGTATATTAACTATTTATGAAACAGTCTCAATTTATTATTAATGCTTCTATATGACCACATAATTCTCCTTCAAATAAAACAAGTCAACAAGTGTTTACATTTTTCCAGGGAGAGTTAGACTAATTCTGAGTTCTACATCAGAAGCATAATGAGATTTTAATTTACAGAATTCTGTTTTTAATGTTATACTGTATTTTGTGGCTGTCAGTGGAAGCACTGCTGCTTTTGTCCACAGGGGGCTCCAAAACCAACACAATCGTAGCCAGTAGTAGAAGCTTTAAAGTGTGTTAGAGACACACGGCAAGTTTTCATATGTGTTTTCTTCAAATTATATAAAAGAAGGGTCTCAGTAGAGTTTTTGCTCTCCAACAATGCATGCTGGGAAGTCTGATAATGTGTTAATATGTTTCTTTTGGAAACATAATATAGAAAAAAAATAAAAACTTGAGAGAAAGAACAAATAAAACTTGTAATGACTGCTGACTATGATATTTTAAAGTGTGTTATATATTATATACATATATTTTCTACTATTACACACATTATACATTCATAGGCATACTTTGCAATTATCCTTATATCAATCTTTTATATTTATTTCACATATTATAAACCTTTGTATGTGGATATTAGTCTGTATATTCTGATCTACAGTATATTATATACAGCCTAAATACAATAATTCATTCATATTTCTACTGTGAAATTATCCTGTGCAATATATATTTATACTGTGCAATTATGTTTATTCATCCTGTGCAACTATCCTGTGAGTCTCCTGATGTGTAATCAGATCTGTGCAATTAATTAATTAGAGCTGCTGTAATGAGCAAATTTCCCCAGTGAGGGATCTCTACTTATGTTGACCAACAGCTGTGTGTCTTTTCAGTTTATTTTGGACGATTTCACCTCTGTTGCTAACCTCCAAAGGATTTCTTCCATATGACATGTCACTTTAAGATACAGTAGAGCTCGTTTTCTCATCTTAAGTCAGCTTCTCTGACCTTCAGGCCACCGCAGCTCACTGTACCAGGTCTGTAGAAGGTGATTAGAAATGACTTACGTTCCACCGGTGACCTGGATGCTGGCAACGCGGTCCTGGAAGCCGTAAGACCACAGGCTGGGAATGTCCTCATCACACACCTCCATCTTACGACCCTCGAAGTTTGGGCATTCGTACAGGCAGATCTTGTGGTCCTGGGGGTCCTGTAAGATACAAACATCACAATCAGAGTCAGGTTTATGGCCAAGTGTGTTTTCACACACTGGGAATTTCCCTTGCTATTTGGGTGCATTAGAATAAATATAGTAAGAGAAAATTAAAAGAAGTTCAACAAAAGTCAAGAATCATAAATAAAATAGAATTTTAGAATAAACACTATGTAAAAATTAGAGCTGCAAGCGGCGTTGGACGGGCCCTCGCACTCCTGCGAGGAGAGTCAGATGATGTTTACCACTTTTCATACACTTCAGAGGTGCAGATCTGGTTCACTCTCCCTGTTCCAGATTTTATCCAATAAAGAGATTTTAAACAAGAAAGGTCCAGTCAGGATCACTACAGTTACATGAATGCAGTTATTGTTATATAATACTGATTATGGGTTGGAATAAAAATGTTGTTTTAGAAGCCAGGACCAAACCTCTGGGGGAAAACACTGAGTGCCTGCAGTTGTCTGGATTGTTTTAGCCTGAAAATCATCAAGTTGATACATAGTGGCATGTCAGCTAATAAAAAGCTTTAATCCAAAAATACTGGCAGTGGAATGAGCCTATAAATACACATAACTGCAACCATAAAAAGCACTTTAATTTGTGCCAACAGAAGATGGATGAGAGGGCAGACAACAGTGATAAAAATCAGTTCTTGCAGAAAGGAAATGCAGCACAAAGGAAAAACAAAACCCATGCAGGCTGATCTCACTCACCATTTTTACAGGCCTGACTGACATGAAGCGGTCACATCTGTAGCTGTTGGACCAGGTGTCCCAGCGGGGATACTCTCCCTTCTCCAGCATGAACATCTCACCGGTCATGTTCTGCTGCTCGTAACCCACCCAGCTGGACAGACAGATAGAAAGATATGTTAGAGGAAAGATAAACAGCTATTTAACACATATTAATAATTATAAATTATATTATATTATATTACAAAGAGGATTTTTTATGAGAATGGTGGCCCTTTAAAGTTGTGTCCCAGATTTCTGTCAGATTTTCTACACAAACATGATTTAATCAGGCATAAAAAGGGTTAGCTGTGCCTTCAGGACCCCTGTCTCACTTCCTGGTTTCAAAGAAGTGGGAATACTTTTCAAGCACTGGTAAGCTTTCTAATTTTTGATAAATTCATTAAATAATATCACTATCAGATGTGTCCCAACCATAATGTCAACTCTGTAGATCTTCTAAATCAAAGCTAACTGAGAATTATAGTTTAAAAATATGTATTTTGATTAACATTAAAAAGACTCTGAGCATCTCTACAAAATAAAATGGCTGCTCAGTTAAATAAAAAAAAACATTTTGTCAACTTGAAGCGTAAAAATCAAAACCCCCTTTAAAAATATTGTTTTGTTCCTGATTTCAAGACCTAGTAGTGACTTACGGTCCACACTCCACCCTGATGGAGCCGATTCTCTCGAAACCCTTCTCACACAGGTTACGGCACTCTCCAAACAGGTCCATCCTGCGGCCTTGGAAGTTCTCATATTCGTAGAGGTATATCTGAAAAGTAAGACAAGCCAAATACGTTTAACACTTTTTTTTTTTGGAAAAGAAAGAAAGAAAAAAATAGATAAGAAAGTGTTGATATAGGCCACATATTAGTAGGAAACAGTTTTTCGATTACACTGACAGTAGAAGTATTCCTATGTATGTAGTCCATATTTTCCAGTATTTTACATTGTTCAGATTATTAGGGAAATGACAGTTTCTACATTTAGTATTTTTCATGATGGCTTTCTTGCTCACAGCCAAAAGAAATTTATAACAATATTCATCCCGGGGTATGAATTTGACAAAAGATCAATCAACTTCTATTGCAAAATTATTACTAATTTCTTTGGCAGCTTCTTGCCAAAGTGACTGGAATAGAGATCTGCCCCAGAATATATGAAAATGGTCTACCACTAATTTACCACACTGCCTCCAACATTCATCCTGAACCTGAAAACCCTGCCGTATAAATTTCAATTTTGGAGTCACAAAATATGGTATTGTGTTCTTCCGGCAGAATTCTCTCCAGAACCTAATGCATTTATTTCTGAAGTCAAATATTTTCAATAGATGTTTTGCATGCGAGGATTAGTTGATTGAAGACAAGCAGCAGATGTACCTTGTGATTGCGCAGCCCCATGGCAGAATGGCTGCCAATACTGCCCTGAGCACCTGAGTGAGACATGATCAGATCTGGAGAGAGAAGAAGCACAAAGTCAGTCAGTCAGCTGTTTGCAGAGATCACTGTGGGGTTATGAAGAGGGTAATTACTGTTTATTGACTGCTGGAACACAGCAGGTACTCCAATACACCACGGAAATGTCATGAACTGAAGCACCCTTTGATATTTAAATGTATCGAACGCCAATATGAGGACGCTCACGTTTGACAGGACTAAAATCAGATCAAACACTGAAGGGGGGCGTTTCTTCTAGATGTACCTTCATTTTGCAGTGAGCTTGCTGTGAAATCACACTTAATTTACACCCTGAAGAACAGCCTGAATGTGCATCCTGAAGGCTTTAAAGGTTTAACACTGGGCTGAAAAGCAATGTCTCTGGTTGGAAGTTTGTTTCCGGCCAAAACCAGAATTACTGTCGGGTATGGTAATAAATGTGCTCTGTAACCACACCCAACGATGATGTCACAGTGTGCTGGCACACCCTGGGATGCACTACTACATCACTGCAGCAAGGTGAGAAGTTAAACCCTTTAAGTTCACAAAAACAAGATTTTCACAAGGTGTTAAAGGGAAAAAAGTGCTATCTAAATCAATATCGGTTTAATTGTGTGCTATATTTAGAGTATTTTCACCACATTTCTTTCAGTCAGATAGCTTTTTCTGACAGGAACCCGCCGTCACATAAGCCAAATATTGTTCTCCCCAAACCAACCAAACCCTACAGGCAAAATCAGTCATTTTACCTCACAGAACACAAGAGTTGCTGATCTACCGCTGCTTCAGTTTGTTAGTTTTTTGTGTTATTTTGTGTGACTTCAGTGGTTTTAAAAAAAGTCACACAGTAACACAAATGGACTAACTTAGCAAGGCAGCGGTAAACCAGCAACTCTGGTGTTCTGGGAGGTAAAATTGCTGATTTTGACAATGGGGTTTGCTTGGTTTGGAGAAAGTGATATTTAGCCAATATAGTTTCAGTTTCCCATTAGAAAAGGCTGTCTGATGGCAAAGTGCAGCAGTGAAAATATACTAAACAAAGCGTAGACTTAAACTGATGTTGACTTTTTTGGGTGGACCTTTTCTTAAGTGGCACAAATCCATTTTGTTTCTGACCCCGTCCACTGCAGTACATTGCTAAGCTTCCCTGCTAGTACACTGACGATTGATAAGTACCTCATACAACACCACTTCCAAAATCTGAACTATCCCTTTAAGTTGCTCCTAAAAACAGTCCAGTGTATTTCTTTCTATTGTAATTTTTTTCCTCTGTAATGGACCAAACATGATTTTAATTTGAAAAGCAGCCTCTGTCTCCAGTAAAAGTGAACTGATCATTTTTTAATGTTTCTTTTAATGCTCAAATCCGTCCCTTCCGTCTGTATATTTCTCGGTTCATCCCCTGCATTTTTATCATTTCCATGCGAGCAAAAATCCTCTATTATCCGGTCACGAAGAACTAATCTGTCCAGTCCTGCTGTGATCAGTTTCTTTAAGGATAAAGGATGAGGCAGAGCCCCTCATCTTTCTCATCCAGCTTACCTCAGGATGAGCCACTGAAACATAATCATACCCTGCTGCATTTTATGTCAATATTCCATCTACTCAGTCCAAAATTAAGCTTTCAGAGAGGAGGCAGTCCTTGCTTGGTTCTTTTCGGTCCAAAGTGTGAGCAGACATGTTAATATCCAATGACTCTAAAGAGTTAGAAGACCTGAGAGTGGAAACTTACAGTTACAAGTGCAGGCTGAAACGGACCGACCTTTGGAGAAAGTGATGGACGCAGGCCTTGTGAGTGGGGATATATATATACATTCACAACCGGTCCGAGTCTATAGAGGCAGGATCCTCTCTTCTCATTGGCTGTGAGCTGTTTGGATCCTGGCGCAGAGGTCAAAGGTCACACTGCTTATCTGTGGACAAGTCGTGCTGACTCGGCGGCCTGTTTTGTTCGTCCAGCACCATTGTGGTGGTGTGTGTGGGGGGGGGGGGACCAGGGACAGTCACTGCCATCAGCAGAAAGTTTGCCTGCCTTTCCACACACACACACACACTCAAACACACACACACACATACTTCTGCAGCCTCTCACATTCTGCCTCTCAGTTTTCGTTCTAAATTCTTCTTTTTTTTTTTATCCCTCCTCTCTGTCACTGTCTCCAGTTTCCCTGTGATCTCATTTGTCTTTCACTCCATATTTTGTCTCCCTTTTTCTTTTGATCCTTGGTGCAGCCTGTCCAAGCCTTTGAGCCCTGTGTGTGTGTGTGTGTGTATGTGTGTGTGTGTGTGTATGTAATGTGCTGACTGCAGGAGCGGCATCCATCTCTCTATTGTTTCGACAGGCGACTGTTGGACACTCTTTTGCTTGTTATAGTGCTGGACAGGCTGTATCCTTACATACACATCTCATATGACCCCACCTATACACTCATGTCATTTGCACAGTGGCATGTATATTCACTTAACTGACTATTTTCATTCTGGGACTTTTGACAGTACAAACCCAATTCCAAAAAAGTTGTGACCTTTTATAAAATGTAAACAAAATCTGAATGCAATGATATGCAAATTATAGATAAGATAGATATATGTTGTTCAAACTGCTAAACTTTTTTTGTTCTTTGTAAGTATACATTCATTCTGAATTTGTTGTCTGAAACAGTGATGGGCAAAAGAGAGGGGGGCAAAGGGAGTGATCGCCCACCTTGATGGCCCCGTGTTAGAAAAAATGCAGCAAATGTGTCCTCGTGGATGTTCCTGTGGTAGATAATACATGTTAAAGTGCTCTGTAGAGTATTTCTTGTGGAGAAAACATGTAGAAGTGCTTTCTAGAGTGCCCTTCCAGTGGAAAAAACATACTTAAGTGTCCCCTTTCAATTGGACTAAAATATAAGCAGTTACATATCTGCATGACATTTGTGGTTCATTTATTGTATTAGTTTTTGCAGACGTGAAGCTACACTCGTGAAGCTGCCTTGGAGACGTCCTGCTGTCTCCATATATTGCGCACTTTCACGCTTTCACTCCTTGAACCAGGAGATCTGCCTCCTCGCTTTGGAAATCTTTTCTCTTTGTTTCCTCCTGTTAAATCCATCGTCATGCTGCCACCACTTGTGCTGCTGGGCACCTGCCTCTTAAAGGTGATGAGAGCCAACTTTCTGATTGGTTTATTGCATGTTCGGCCTAAACTCACCTGTGAATTAGGGCACCTGGGCACACCTGATAGGTGTAAGGGTACACCTGGTGCCCTTTTTACTTTTTTGGCCCCTGCCCCTCAGACAGCCCACCACCAGCCTGCAACATGCCTCAAAAAGTTGGGACAGAGGCAACAACAGCGTAAACAACAGTTAAAGAGTGTTTCTGAACATAAAACTGCAAGGAATTCAGGGATTTCACCATCTACAATCCTTAATATCATCAAAAGTCCAGAGAATCCAGAGACATCTCTGCATGTAAGGGCCAAAGCCAAAAACCAACATCAAATTCCTCTCACCTTTGACCCCTCAGGCAGCACTGCTTTAAAAACTGCATTAAAATCAACTAACTAACTAAACCCACATAACTGGATACTACACAGGCTCAGGAACACTTTGAAAAACTGTTGTCTGTAAACACAGTTTGTCACTGCATCTTCAAATGTAAGTTACGATTTATGTTTGTATTTACATTTTACACAATGTCCCACCTTTTTTGGAATTGGGGTTGCAGATAAAGATGGTAATTTCAGTTTCTATAAGTAAAACAAAAGATTCAAGTTTTCTTATTGCTTTTCTCTGTGTTCTACACAAGGGATGTACGCGAGTAGTTGACTACATGATTAAATGTTGTGACCTTTGCTAGATGGCAACATAAATACTAGTCAGTTAAACTATTTAGCAATATTTCATTCATGGACAAAACCAGTTAACTGTTGCCTCTATGATGTTATGCAGCCGCCTGCCACTACTGCAGCCCCATCAGAAGGCAGCCCACCTCGCCATACGCCGTAACCACGTATGCCTCGTTGACCCAAGCGACCCCAGATGTTTTTATCAGCAAAGTTGGACAGATGACAGCTGGTAGCACTGCTAACGTTAGCCACACTGTGTAGCAGGCTGGCAGCTCCAAGTCATTTACCCACAGACACTGTGATCCTGTTCAGTCTGAAAAGGTGAAGCATTTAGTGAGTTGTCATGTTTTGTAGGTTAATGTGCAATGTTTGTATTACACAGCACAAAGTGTCACACCTTTCAGTGGCATTTAAAATACTACTGGGCAACTGTACACTTTCTAAGTGTTTATTTACTGTCAGACTAGTTGAGTAGTTTAAATTTAATTTTGTGTTTAATCAACAGGGACATTAGTCAAGAGGAACATCCCTGTTCTACCACGACTTACAAGGACCATGAAGGCTTCTTTGGTTTGTCCCCACAGAAGAACCCCATTTGGTTCCTGGTAGAAGCTTCTGTAAAGGTTCCACTTGGAACCCTGTCATAGTTCTTTTCCACAGAATGCACTCTGGTTCTTGAACTGGTTCCGTTCAAGATTCTTGGAACCTTGGTGCTATCTAGCGAACCAGCCCACATTTCCACCACTCTTATCATATCATAGGATATCATCAACAAAACTGATGCACTATACACAGTGACCTGTACAATATGACACGCCCACTTTGGTTCCCAAAGAAAACCTGCTATTCTTTTTGGTTCCAGCTAGGAATTAACTTTTGAGACTCCAACCCAGTTTATTTTAGTGGAAATGCTCAGAATGGTTTAAAATCAGTTGCTTGAGCCGCAGTGAGGCTGATTCCATGTTTGTGGAAAAGGCCTACAGAGAACCCAACATAAAGGGTTATACCTAGAACCATCTGTGAACCTCCTATGAGACGTTCTACAGATAATCTATTTACAGTGTAATGGTTCCATTCAGAACTCGAGAGATTCTATCTAGAACCAATTCAGGGGGTTCTACCAAGAACCTTTGAATACTTAAAGGGTTTTATCTAGAATCCACCTAGGGGTTCTACCGAGAACCTTTTTATATTCCAAGGGTTTTACCTAAAACCCACCAAAAGGGTTTTACTGAGAACCTTTTTACATTATCATAACTAGAACCATAAAGGGTTCTTCAGCTTTTCCTCATAGTAGAACCCTATTTGGTTTGTGATAGAACCTTTTACGAATGCTGATCTAGAACACACTCAGGGGGTTTAACAGAGAGCCTTTTCATATTCTAAGGGAACCCTTTCTTTCTTCAACAAAGGGTTCTTCAAAAACAAATGGTTCTGGGTTGAACCTCAGCCCTTCAGAAAGAACCCTTTTGGAACCATTATTTCTAGGAGTAACTAGTTTGATTTTACATGTAGGGTGTATGAATATCTCCACATATCTTCACAGTGGTGAAGAACCTGTGGTCAAACACTTAGGAATTTAGGAACTGGATTATTCCAGCATAGAAAAATAAGTCACAGGAAATGTCATCTTTTGTTTTTGAAAATATTAAGACAATATCGACACATCCGACATCTGAGCTATTGTGGACATTTATAGAGCAGACACTGGATTTAAAGGGACATTTCACATGTTCAAGTTTTTGAGATATTGGCTGTAGAAATATCTGCCTTCTCTTGAATATAATGGAACTAGATGCTTGTGATGCTCAAAGTGCCAAAAATATCAGTGGCCCAGTTACTCAAGATAATCCAGTTTCATAAGAGAACTATTTTTTAATACAGTAGAATCTACTGGAACTACTTTCTTTTTACTAGAAAGAAAGTAGTTCCATCATGAATCTGTTCATAACAATGTCTGTGGATTATCTTGAGCAACAGGGTCATGATTTCTGAAAAGAGACACTGCTGCTGATTTTTTCAAAAGTATTTTAATAGCGTTTGGAGCATCACGGGCCTTGTGCCATTTAGTCCCATTATATATGAGTAGATGGATAAATGGCATAATAGGCCAGAGGTAAAATATGTTTTTCATTTTGGGATGAACTGTCCTTTTAATGTTGAAAAGCAACAACTGCAAAAAACAGCTAGTCTAATATCACAATGTCAGTATAATATTGACTGTGACGTTGCCCTGCCCTGTTCTGAGGTTTATGTATCTTTGTGTTAAAGTTTCATCTTCACTTTTGCATTTCATATTAAAAAAACATTAACAACATCATCTGTCTTTTTATTGGTGTTGCTTGCTTACAGCAAAGATAAGCAAATGTCAACATCACATCTGTCATCATCTCTCTGGGCGTGACTGAAATATCAGTTTGCCTCTGCAGTCATCAAGCTCGCATACATGCACACGTAATTTGTTGGGCATCAAGTTAAACACAGGAAAGGATGTAAAATATTACACTTAAATATGAATTCAAATTGACATACAACCAGAGGTGGAAGCAGTACTAGGATATTTTAAAGTAAAGTAGCAAATACTGGGTTACAAGTTAAAGTTGTGCATACAAATCATACTTAAAGGGATAGTTCACCCAAAAATGAAAATTCAGTCATTATCTACTCCCCCTCATGCTGATTGAAGGTTGGGTTTAGTTTTTTAGTCACAGAATACTTCTGCTTGCTAATCCAAGTTTCCTAAAGCCCTGACATACCGTTTGCACACCGTCACACCGCACACACCCAGTTCAGACAGTATATGCATGTGAATGTGGCTCCAAGCCAAGGATCTACAGTGAAGATTCAGGCTAAAAACATGGTGTAAATGACATTTTTAAAACCAACTTGGCATGTTGGGGCTTTAGGATTACACCAGAAAAGCAGTATGGAGGCATTTATGTTTTTATTCTGCTGTTTTTTTACGTTTAAAAACTGGGCACCATTCACTTCTATTGTTTGGGAGATTCTGCAACACTGTTTTCCTGTGAAACTCCAGCAGTGTTTTGGGGACCAAAAAACAAAACCCCACCTTCAATCAGCATGAGGGTGAGTAGATAATGACTGGATTTTCATTTTTGGGTGAACTATCCCTTTAAGTTAAAATACATAGGTGTTAGCAGCAAATTATACTATCAAAAGTAATTGTTCTCATCATGCAGAATGGAGTATTATTCGTATTATTAATAATTATTATTATTATTATTAGTAGTAGTATTCATGACTCTCTAAGCAGCATCTGAATGTTGTCAAGGTGAAGTTAATTTTAATAACATGTATACTGTTGAGTATTTTCCCTTTCTAACAATTCATATTATATAAACTGATCACATGTTTTACATATAAAACTTGATCTGAAAAGTAACCTGAACTGTCAGACAAATGTAGTGCAGTAAAAAGTAAAATGTTTTTCTCTGAGATGTAGAAGTCTAAAGTAGCCCAAAATTGGAAAAACTCAAGTATCTCAAATCTTAGGTACACTTCTTGAATAAATATACTTAGTTACACTCCACCACTGTATACAAGGTTAGCAAAACATACTGAATGTTTTTGCTAACATTGGTTAAGATGAGAATATATGTGGCTTTTACAGGTTACCCAGCAACATCTTTTAATCATCTTCAAAACATGTTTTTCTTCTCAACATAGACGAGCCGAGCACATATCGTATCTGAGTTCAGGAGACAGGAGAGGAGAAAGTTGACCGAGTTTCCAAACTTGCTTAACTGTTATTGGAGGACAAAGTAAAAAAAGGGCGGGACTTAAGAGGGGTCAATTCTTCAGTTTATCTCAAACATTCACATTCAAAATAAAATTGAAAAAAAAAAAAAATGCATTGATTAAAAAAAACAAAAACATTTTAAAGTTGTAAAATATAGAAGGGCACAGGGCTGTCTCAAATCATCAAGTTGAAACTTGTAGACTTTCTGAGTCCTTTATATTCACATTCTATACATCCACAGTTTGGCGGACTTCGCCTGAGGGACTTTCCCACAGTTCACAGGGTTGTGGTGTTAAAAACATCGTGTTTTTGTAATAATCTGATGGAGCTGACGGCAATCTTTACTTTAACTTTAAAAGGCCAACATTTTCATCAAAAACATTTTTCAAAACGAATATGATGATGATGATAGCACGTTTACACACATGTTGTCAGTAGGTGTTGGTAGTTTTACATTTTGAAGGCTTTTAACTCATTTTTTAATCGTTTGAAGTTGCGAATTCCTGAGAGCAAGTTTAGAAGTAAAAAAATGAACACATAAAATAAAGTCAACAAAAACATTTAATAAATTACATATATTTCATTATGTAAATCTTTATAAAAATAATTTTCACCCTTCAAAAATTGGAATTCAAGTGTTAGTTATAATCATTTTTTAGGTTTGATTGTCAGGATTTAATCCAGTTCTCAAGGATGGGTGGTATATGTGTACCCCTGTTTATTTTAAAATATAATTGTTTTTTAATATTCTCATTTTATATTTTTCATATGAGTGTCGTTTATGTCACTCAGGTGACGTAATCTAAATCCATAAGGGTTCAGGGCTTGAGGCTTTTGGGGGGGGCGTTGGGATTGGGCCTTTGTACGCTTTGAATGTATGTGTGACTGCATGAACAGGCCTCCATGGCTGTGTGTGTGTGTGTGTGTGTGTGTGTGTGTGTGTGTGCGTGACGGAGCATGTGTGTATATAGGAGTGAGTGAAAAGGTGAAAGGACCAGAGATGTTGGGTTGGTGGAGGTGGACATGACGTGCAGATCAGAGACAGCACAGTGTGGGAAGGACTCAGAAGGTACATTAAAGTAAGTGCAGTGTATTAAAAACAAATAATTCCGCTGGGTTATCGGATATTTTTTGTCACCTTCAATCCAGAATTTTATTTCCGACCATTCAAAGAGACAAAATGTTCTGCTTGTACCCATATCTGCTTTTGTGCTTTACCACTAGATGTGTTTTTGCTTTTGCACCACAGTCGCTGGCATGACTCTCCACATCTGTGATGATCTGTTTCCTGGACCAGTTGGCCAGGACTCGGTCCAGCCCACTGGTCACCGACCATTTGGAACTTGTGCTTATCTGCACTGGGCACGGTGCCCTCCATCCAGTCCCACAGCGGCGAACTAAAGCCCAGCAGCTCAGTGCTGAACAATGACCGGAGCAGCAATGTGCTGACTCCTGCCCCGACCAACAGGCCCAGCTGCTTTTCAGCACCGGCATGTATAAATAGGTCCGTTTACTCCGGGGTCAGGACATCGTTTTTGTGGAGCCCCCCGTGAGCACTGCACTGCTATTCTTTGGGGCCGGTCAGGTAAGCCCTCCATCTCAATCCATTCAGCCTATAGACTTGCACAGACCATTGTCACTTTACATTTGTGTGTCTTTTGTCTCTGCCGCTGTTTCTGCTGAGCCATGTGAATGTATAGACTGAGGTCAAACATGCAAATGCATAGACATGCTGGACATGCACAGGGAGAACAAACAGCACTGTGCTCCAACACGTGGCTCCATCAAGTGTGAGCAAAAAAGGTTTCGTACCCAAACAGATAACATGCAAAAAGAGATGAGCTTCTTTTTATATATATATCATTTAAAATGATTTCTAATGCTGTACTATCAGGTGATAAATTTCATATCTATTTCAAAACAGGTCAATCCACCAACAACTCTTCATTTATTGTTAGACCCACACATTTCAGCCTGTGGCTCATCATGAAACACAAATAACATTCAAACTGTGTAAAAAGTGTTGTGTTTTTTGACCTCTTTAGCTCTGTTTCCCTTCTCCATGCATCTTGTAACAGTGGTGGACTCAGGCTGTCTGAGGGGCAGGGGCCAAAAACATAAAAAGGGCACCAGGTGTATGTGGTTGGGCACCAGTGCGACGAAAGTTGTGATGCATTTATGGTGAAACAGTCCCACTCCCTGGTTTAGATTAAAACTGTTTTTTTATGTGACTTAAAGTACAACAGTTACCCCACATCTGTAATAAAAACACACAGAGAACCATTTACAAGCACATCATTTTCTAACACGTAGGGCAGCTGATGTGGCACTGCATTGCATTTTACCCACTGGAAGGGGACTGTAGAAGACACTTTACCACGTTTTGTCCACTAGAAGAGCAACATAGAGGAAACATTACCACATTTGAACAGCACTCTAGAGCGCACTTCACCATGTTTTGTCCACTGAGGAGCAACCTAGAGGGAACTTTACCCCATTTTGTCCACTAGAATGTCAACCTAGAGGGCACATTAATGCTAGAAGGCACTTTAACATGTTTTGTCCACTAGAAGTGTGACCTAGACAGCCACATTTCATCCCCTGCAGAGCCCTTTTGATGTGTTTTTTTTAATATGGGTGCACTGGGATCCACTAATGACTTGGAAGCAGGTGAAATTGTGCCAAAAAAAACCCTACTGTGTTTCTACAAATCTATTTCAAAAACATGAATAAATATGAATATACCTCCTATGTGGAATCGTCAATAAACATTAGCTAAAAAACACATGTTCTAGTTGGTGTGTGGGAGGTGACAGGCTGTGTTTGAACTGTGTAATATTTTCCTTAATTAGCCTTTGAATGTGAACATGAATCTGAATCTCTCTGCTCTCTCTGCTGCAGGTAAATCAGCATTGAGACACACAGTAGCATGGCTCTGAATAATCCCAACCCACTCGGACCATGGAAGGTGCGTGTGATGTCTTTCCACGGATGATTAAGAAAAGCAGATTACATTTTTTTTTTTTTTAATTTCATGCCTGGCCTGATGATGTCAATGATGTGTGTGTCTGTACACACATCAGGGTGTGCGCGCGGCATGTGCATACTACATGTATGCATTTGTGTCCTCTCCAGATCACAGTTTATGACCAGGAGAACTTCCAGGGGAAGCGTCTGGAGTTTACCTCATTCTGCCAGAACATCATGGAGTGTGGCGTCGACAACATCCGCTCCCTGAAGGTGGAGTGTGGCGCGTAAGTAAAACAAAGTGCTCTGCAGTAAACAGATCTACCTCCTCAGTACATTTTATATTCACAAGAATGAACAACAGTCACAGTTTTTAAAAGATGTTTGAATGAATTTCAGAGGGCTACTTTTGACTTCTACATTTTGAGTATATTTCAGAGCCTGTAGTTAATTTAAATTCTTTATTAGGAATAAAATCTTGAGATGTACCATGTTTTTTTCAAGGGGGGTCCTTGAAAACAAAATATTAGTAAGCCAAAATGTTTGACAAACGCAACATAACAAGATAATCAAACAATTCCAAGTGCAACGAAAAGCAAACACACAAGAGCAAACAAGCAATAGACAAAATATGGAGGTGATACTCCGAGCAGAGCATGAAAATAAATTTGATATAGAAAAATATTAATGTCAGTGATACCATTGCATAATAAAGGTATAAAACATAATTATATGATTATATGAATTATGTGATTTTGAACATGTACAACTGATCCCATTATAAGAAAGCTGGGAAGATGAAATGGAAGTAATATTTAAAGGTAGATTGTTCTCATCAGAGAGAGATTATAAACATAAATGCTTTCTTAATTATTGATTTAGAGACTGTAGGAACAGAGACAGAGACCCAAGTAGCTGAGTAGTGTCTCAACTGATTAAAAAAATAAAAAACAAGGGGAAGTTATTGATTAAAAAGACAAAGAATCAAGAGTTGAGCCCTGAGGCACTCCTCACTGTTTTACTACTGTATCCAGTTTGCTTCCCTGTATGACAACACATTGTTTTCTGTTGTGGTGATTGGAATTGAACCAAAGTGAACCAGTATGTGACAGAACAACATTTTCAACACAAAAGAGTAAACTTTTGTAAGCTTCTGAAACTGTGTTCCAGAGCGTAATATTTTGGGGTAAAATGCTACCCTGACCGTCACCATGTAAACTGGCAGAACATGGCTCCTGTGAAAATGGTGATGTCACGTGCATTTATTAACGCTCCAGCAGCAAAATGTAGATTTGCTGAACCATGCATTCGCCATTATCTTCTTGTTTGTTTGAACTCACCGCTCTGCGTTTGTGCGCAGGCATGCGGTGTTATTCTGTGGTGTTTCATTACAAAGTTACACTGCCAACTACTGGCCTGGCATGCACACTAGAGCGTTTTCAGTCATTTTTGCGGATTCGTGTGCATGGGGATCGTTTTTGCAACATTGTTGTCTGGAGGTGGAACTTTTTTAAAATGCAAAGAAAAAACATGTCTCTTTTTATCAAGACCATTGTCACGTGAATGGCCTAAGACAAGGTAGTAACTGACCAGAAAAGCCTTAGTCAAGCTGCGTAAATTCCACAAGTATCTCCACTTCTACTCAAGTAAAGAGTGTGTGGCACCTCTTTGTTTAGCAGGTCTGTTCCTAATGGTCCTGACTGTTGTGTACACGTGTCTGTATGTCTGTCTGCTTGCTGTCGACAGCTGGGTAGGATATGAGCACTCCAGCTTCTGTGGACAGCAGTTTGTGTTGGAGAGGGGAGAGTATCCTCACTGGGAGTCGTGGAGCGGCAGCAACGCCTACCACATTGAGAGGATGATGTCCTTCCGGCCCATCTGCTCTGCTGTGAGCTTCTGCTTGCCTCCTCGGACTTAAAAAGCACTAAATTTGACTCATCAGATTGACTCACTCATGATCAGAACCCTGGTGTTTCGTGTGTCGAGCCTACAGATTAACTTATAGCAGCTGATCTTTGCAGTTAAAAATAGATTATAGAGCAGTGTGATCTTATGCATTAGACGAATTTGGACATCACACACAAATTGTATGAATGTGGCAGAAATTCTAAATTTTTTTCTTTGACAGGAAGGCTTTCTTTAACCTCTCTGAACTTGGCCATTTGTTTGATTTATGACTATTTACATAAAAAAAGAAATAGAAAACAATTTAGCGTTACCTTTTGAAGAATGGCATAACAAGTGTTTAGTATCTACTGAACAAACATTTAATTCTCACATGGTAATATTGCTGTCCTTGCATCATGTGCACACAGAACCACAAGGAGTCCAAGATGGTGCTGTTTGAGAAGGAGAACTTCATGGGACGCCAGTGGGAGATAAACGATGACTACCCCTCTCTGCAGGCCATGGGCTGGGGCAACAACGAGATTGGATCTATGCAAGTTCAGAGCGGCTCGTAAGTCTCCAAATTTCCATTTCTTTTTTTTCACGTCAAGGATCCTCACAGTAGACCCCAAATTTGAAAAAAAAAAAAGTTTTGTTATTTGTTTATTCTTAGGTTTGAAGGTAATAAAGTTTTCATAGCCAATCAATTATCAAACATGGATCACTATAAATTACAATCAATCAAAACCCTTGCTGTTCCAACTTTCAGAAAATACAGTAAAAGTTGAAATATTTTAATCCCCATTTTGCTGGCGAGCCTCTACAACCCACTCAATGACCCACGTTGGTCCCCAGACCCCAGTTTGAAAACCACTGCATTAGCCAACAAGCTACATTCAAACCTCAGCTCCAGCATGATATAATAGAAAATAAATAAACCAGGACGGTGTTCTTGTTTAGATATCCATGAACATCAAGTTGTAGAGCATTAAGAGACTTTGCCTGATCCTCAGGTGCAATTAGGTATTATTATTTTTTTATTTTTTAGATAATCAGATTCTAGTTTTTTAGGTTACTTATCAGTGTATACATTCTACAGTGTAACTGGTAATAAAAAATATAGATAACAATTGCTCCCATTCCAGTCTTATTCACTTGACTAATATAACAGAAATACAAAAATTAGATTTGTTTTAATTGTTGATACTATTAAGAAGCCCATTATTTTTTTATTTTGAGTTAAAAGTTAGTGTCCGGGCTGTGTTAAATTTTTAAGTTGACTGAATTTGAAAAGACATGTCGAGGTAATTTTGTAACGATTCAAAATTAGTAGACTTTTCTAGTCAAATAAATGTATTAATTCAGTCATACTTGAGAAAACATGTTCACAAAGCTTAAGATATTAAGTTGAACCAACAACTTTTCAGTCACACTGACAAACATGACAAACAATTTTGATTTTGTTTTAAATTTTGTAAGTTTGAAGTTCTTAATTTTCCACAAAGAACATAAGCTCAACCTGCTCCTGCTGGAACTACTTTGCTCCAACTGCTCCGTAGTGAAATTTATTACATTTGAAGCGGGGTATAGGGACTGAATTTCTCCTTCATTGTGGTTTGTAGTGTTTTCATTACTGTGAAAACAAGCAACTATGATTTATCTGAAAGCGAGGTAGACACACAGCAAGTTTTCATCATGTATGCTCTCTTCAAACTGTAAAAAAGAAGGGTCTCAGAGGAGTTTTAACCCTCACACAATGCATGCTGGGAAGTCTGTTAATATGCTGATCATGTTTCTTTAGAAAGTTAATTTGATGAGTTGTTTCTGAAATTTTCTAAGGAAAAAAAAAGTTGTTGATTCCACTTAATTCCTGTTGAAATCAACTCCAGCAAATCTATGTTGTCTGGTCAAAATGCATCAATTTAAAGCTGCTACGAGGAGTTTTTAACTGGTTATGAAATGGTCTCAATTTAATTTTGTTGCTTCTATATGACCTAAATAAACAAAGGAAACCATCCGCAAGAAAATTGGCTATTTCTAATTAGTTTTTTTCAATGGCTGCCACCACATCAGATTCTCACTGAAATCAGATGAAACGAGTCTGTGTTTTTCCAGACAAAGTTACAGTGAGTAGCAGGTTAGTCAGATAAAAAAAAAGAATGAGTAAATTTTTATTCAGATAATCTGTCTTTTGACATTATATTTTGTGGTGATTATGATGGAAACGCCAACCCTTTTGTTCACAGGGGCCTCCAATATCAACACAGTATGAAAGCTTCTTGTAGCAGCTTTAAAATGAGCAGCCTAACCTGATATTCTCTGTAGTGTTTAACGGCTGCTTTCTCCTCTTCTTCTTTCTTTGAGTTGTGTTTTTTTTTTTTTTATCTAAATGCATTTCATATCATGCAAGATTCATTTCACTGACTAACAAACCACGTGTTTATCATTAATTTCTGCTCTCCTCCTCCTCCCTCTCTCCTCCTCCAGCTGGGTGTGCTACCAGTTTCCAGGTTACCGTGGTTACCAGTACATCTTGGAGTGTGATCGTCACGGCGGCGAGTACAAACATTACAGAGAGTGGGGCTCCCATGCTCAGTCCTCCCAGGTGCAGTCTCTGCGTCGAATTCAGCAATGAGACCTGCAGCCTCCTCTCCCAACCTCTCACTCTTTACCTCCTCCAGCTCCACCACCACCTCCTCCTCCTCCTCCTCCTTCTCCTCCTCCACCTCCACCTCCACCTCCACCCTTCACCCAGTCATTCCAAGCTTTAGCCAGCTCCGTCAGACCTTAGCTGACACTTCCTGGTGCTTCACAATCAAGAAGATTACTGCACTTTTGTTTTGTTCTGTTGCCAAATGAAAATAAAAAGAAACGTGGAAAAGAGAAAGAAAAAAAAAAAAGAGCCAGTGCAGAGAAGCCCCTGACTGACGCCCCACTGAGGAGAGAAGAGGAGGAAGTTAAAGGGCGGTGACGTCAATCAGAGTCAGTGCTCCTCATATTTGTGGGTAAACATGGTGCTACAAGAAAACATAAAGAAGGAATGGGCAACTTAAAATAAACAAAAATACAAGAGTCTGCTGCTAAACTCCACAGTGCTCAGTGGTGATTTATTTTCCATATTTACACTGAGGTTTCTCTGTTTGATTGTGACCATTTACATTCATCAGATACTGTATTCACATGCTGGTTTACATTAACTGTTACACCTTACTCTATACCTTAAACATAACAAGAGCAGGTTTGAGAGGATTACTTTAAAAATGTATTTGCATGCAGTTACTAATTACATGTTAAAAAAGTCCCAGTATCACGATATTTAAGTAATGTAATTTTACTTTCTATTACTTTTGGATTACCTCAATATAAAATATGGTGAAATTGTTTAGTCTATAGTGATTTTAGGGTTGCAAACAAGGATTATTTTCATCATTCATTTTCTCAATTAAGTCATTAGTTTGGTCCATAAAATGTCAGAAATTGGTGAAAAATGTTGATCAAAGCTCAAGATGAAGCCATCAGAATATTCAGTTTACTGTCAAAGAGGAGTGAGGAAACCAGAAAATATTCACATTTAACAAGCTGGAATCAGAGAATCTGGACGTTTTTATGGTTTTAAAAAAATGACTCAAAAGGATTAATTACTAAAATCCTGTCACAATCTTGTCACTTGAAAAATAGGTCTAAACATGTGGAGCACACGGATGTACTATTTTTCAGGTGTTTCCTGCAATGGTTATTTTCATTAGTGTTTATTCCATCAACCGTTTTCTCCATTAATCATTTACTTGTTTGGTCCATAAAATGTTGATCAGTGTCCAAGACGACGTCCTTAAATGTCTTGTTTTGCCCTCAGCTCAAAAATATTCAGTTTACTGTCAAAGAGGAGTGAAGAAACCAGAAAACTGTCACATTTAAGAAGCTGAATCGACTTGAATCAAGAATTTAGACTTTTTTTTAATTAAAAATGATGATTAATTGATCATCAGAATAGATGCAGATTAATTTAATTGTCAATCAATAATAGATTAATCATAGATGCTCAAAGTGTTTTATGTTTATTGTTAGGTTTATTAGTTCATCCAGCTGTTCCTTCCTTTGTTGTGTGCAATTTATTGATCGATTTAAAGACAAAATTTGGGAAATTTCAAAGCATTTTTTCACTAATATAATAATAATGAATGGCAAGTATAAATGTATCTGTAACCTGATTATGTATTTTTTTTTAGGCTGTAGCTGTAATGGAATAGTTATTTTTTGTATCCAGTAATCTCGTTATATGTAATCTGCGCCTGCCTTAAGACGAGGTTTACAAATCCCTTGGAGGCTGAGCAGGGTAATCCTTTTATTGCCTGGTGTATATTTATTTTCGGAGGTTTACATCACTAACATGTAATCGTAGGTGCAACCTGTTAATTAAAGCTAATCATGAGCAAGAGTTTTCTGTGAGAAAACCTCTACTAATGCTGTAACACAGGATAAACACTTAAATACTCAAGTGACTGACTGAAGCACGAGATGTCGCCTTTTGTGGTCACTCCACCCGCACACACGATAAGAGCTATTGTATAAAGGTTACTGATAACAGATAATAGCATAACAGCGTTGATAAGAAAACATGCAGTGAATTTTATTGTCACTTAGATCCCTAATGTTTGCCTCAGGTCAGGGATACTTCCCTTACTCTGTCTGAGGGCCACTTTTGCAAAATGACAGCCAGTTAATAAACAACCATAAATAGTAATGGTATTTATCAAATAAAATGAATAAACATTAAAAGGCTTATAACTCGTCTTTCTTTAAAATGCCTTATTTTATTAACATATTAAATAAATTAATCTGTTGCAAGGATTGACACATAAATCAGATATTTTACTCCATTTAATCACTTAGTTGTAAAAACTTTGGTAACTAATTTGAAAGAGTTTATACAACATTAAACATAGATTCATTCATCATGCAATTACTGAAATATTGGAAAGAGCTCATTTAAAATGAAATACACATTTGCGGGATTAGAATTAGGTTTATTTCTGCACAACTTTAGCCCTCCTTCTGTTTATAGGTTCCTTCCCCTGCAGAGTTCACCGTCTGATCAGACTGCAGTTTGCTCAGCCTGAGAGGACGTCACACAAAGATCGGCCGTCTGTTACTAACAGCCTCATTTATCACATCATACAAAACAAACAGGGACAAACAGTATGAATTAATTTACATTGTAAATTTAGTGAATCAGAAAACGGCTGGTGGGCCACCTAGCGCCCTGTCTGACCTGCGGGCTGCATGTTGAGGATCACTGCATTAGGGAATGAGTGACAAGAAAAAAAGACAACTCATAAATCTTGAATAAAAACTCAGATCTCCATAGAAGAAAGAGTTTGCTTTGGGGGATTTTTATGCCCCTGTTTTGTACAGTAAAAGCAACTGTGGGAGTCATTAACAGTAAAAAAATATATTGGTTATAGAGGCTCTACAGCACAGAGAAACACTCCACACTCATCAAGTGTTTGTGATATCAGTGGGTGGCCATGCATATTTAAGTGTCAGTGTAGGTTTAAGGGTTCAGCACGATCCAGATAATCATGGACGCTGCTCAAGTGTCTCTTTTTTAAATAAATACATTTTCTGACCATTTTCATACTGTGTTATTAATGCTGCTACAGAAACTTCTGAGTCAGGAGTTTTGAGTCATATAACATAGATACAGCAGATCTGACACCTACAGAAGTAGAAAATTAAAAATAATCAGCAGCATATTTTCTTACAGCCCCAAAGTGTTGCTTTGCACATGTTTTCTTTATATTTCATTCACATACAGTACAAGTGATTTGGCATAAGACAAGTCAAGGTAAGGCAACATTAACACCTACATAAAGTCTACTGATAACATACTGGAGAGACAGATAGACAGGAATAATAGGGAAAAAAGACAAGATTATTATATGTACAAAAATAAATAAACTATAATATCAACAAACAAACAAACAAACAGATGGGGGTTATATTATCATTTATGGCATAATGTCAGAATGTCTTCTTAAACAAAAGGGTGAAATTAAATAGTTATCATGTCCTTTATAAAATAGAGAATAAAAAGTCCACTTTTAAACAAGGACATGAGTGAACTTGACACAAAGCAAGACGCTTGCAAATAGCTGCTCTCTGATTCACAGCCTCAGTGGAGGTGTGGATAATTGTGCAATTCACCCACCACACACACACAAACACACACAACACACTGGCAGTATGACTAGAGAATGAACACTATCAAATGACCTGCTGTGATTCATTTTAGGGGCTGTTAGAGGCACACCTGCAAACTCATGAGAGGTGAAAAGGGTGACATGCTCGGAAACCAGTCCTCTGTCTGGGGGATCTGAGGGCGTCCTATCCCAGAGGAGACACTTTGTGATGTCAGCATGCAAACAAAACATTCTGGTGCATCTTCTGTTTGTGTTTTCTGCAGACTTTACTACTTTTACTATGTAAGCACTAAAATAAAAGTAAAAGTAAACGTAAAGGTGAAGTAAAAAGTACTGAGTAGGGTACTACAATAAGTTATTTTGCTTAACTTACTACTTTTACTTTAGTACTTTATGTAGGACTTTAAATGCAGGATTTTTACTTGCAATTATTAATTATTACATTGTGGTAATAATGCATTTACTTAAGTAAAGGGTCTGAGTACTTTTTTCATAGCTGCAGGTGACAGAATCTGATGGGTCACCAAATATGGTGTAACACCATCATTAAATCTGCATTTTAGTGAGTGATCGTGTTAACTGGTGACTCACTAAAACGCAGAACTAATGATGGTGTTACACCATATTTGGTGCAACACCGGTGGGTCTCGTTTCATTACATGTTTATTTTTATTTCCCTCCTAATGTGTGAAAATGATGGACATTAAAATGGGATAACAATACAAATGCAGTGGGAGTTAGCCTTAACTCGATGCACAATTTGTCAGAGCAGGAAAAACACAGGGGGACTTAATAACAGTAATTAAGGCTCAGTGACAGTGAGCCAGCCTGCACACTAGAAGGACGTACCCTAAATGGAATGCAGCCAGCATTAATACACCTGTGAGTTCTCTGGTATGACATGTCTAAATGTCTGCTCTGCAGTCACTTCACTGAGGTTAATGTCAGCTGAAGTGCTGAGAAACTGGTATGTTTAGGTTGGGAAAGATTTTACTTTTGGACACACTTCAACTTGATTTGGCATTTGATTACGTTACTGTAGCAACTAGCTACTAGCTAGCAACTAGCTAGCAAAAGTTCAGTTAGTTAAACATCATATTACATAGTAGACTTACCTCAGTTTTCTTGGTCAATATGGCACACACTGAAGCTTCAGTTGACTACATTTGCAATCAACACTGACTGGATGTCCAAATAAAAAGTGCAGAATGTGTTAAAGGAATAGTGTGTAGGATTTAGTGGTGAGCTTCCAGTTTGCAAACATGACATCCAAGCATGTGGGAAAAACTAAGGCGAGCTTGTGCAAAATGTAAAAGGGCATATCTAAAGCCAGTGTTTGGTTTGTACATTCTGGGCTACTGTAGGGCGTGCGTCTCTGTGGAAGAGGACCCACGCCGTTTGTAGATATAAACTGCTCATTCTAACAGTGCATTCATGTGGGAAAAATGATTTCCTGACTGGGAAAATTGTGAACACCCCCTCAAGTCGGAACAACTTGGAAGGCCGGAGAAAAATCTGTTGCTGAGTTGACTTGCTGGGTTATTGTCTGTTGATGTCATATATGGAGAAATATAGTGGATGAGAGCAAATGTGCGGTTGAAATTTTTTTTTTATGAATTCATGTATTTCATAACATTGTGGTCACATGTTATTTGTATTAAGTTGTAACCATCAGTTGCTGTCCTCATAGAGTGACCCAGATCAGAATGACTTGCATGTGCTTTCTCATCCCAGGAGCACATGAATGCACTATAAGGCAATAAAAACATCTTACTTTCCATACTTTCAGGTGATTGTAAATTGATGAATACATACTTATGAATATCATAATTACATTTCCACCGTAAAAGTTACACACTGAACCTTTAAATTATGTGAATTCGGGCTTAAAGGTACAAAAACATCGAACTCCCCCGGCCTACCTTAAAATCTTACGTCACCGTAGAGCCCCGCCCCTGTGAGATAAACGGAAGTAGATAGAAACAGGCAGGCCAGACTGGCTCTGACAGCAAAAATACGTCTGTCGCTGGGGAGACAAACACATAAAATATTCAACCCCGGCGTCTGTTTTTTTTAATTTGGAAGTCCGAATGGTTTGGAAGTAGAAGATTCATCAACATGGCGCACATTTGGGAGCATCTGTCGACGACGCTGAAACTCCGGGGGTCACTTTTCGTCTTTCTTCTTCTTCTTCTTCTTCTTGTTGTCTCCCCTGGTGACGCCAGGCTGCACCGGACACGAAGCGTCAGTCCCCCAACGGAAGAAACGGGAGAAACTTACAACAAATACTACAATTATGTTGACCTAACGGGTCGCCTACAGTCTTTAGCCCAGAAATACCCTCACATAGCTAACCTGTCGAGCATAGGTCAGTCTGTGGAGGGCAGGGAGCTGTGGGTCATGCGAATCACCAGGGACCCAAACACAGACTCACCGGGGAAACCCAAGTTTAAATACGTGGGAAACATGCACGGAGACGAGACCGTGTCCAGGCAGGTGTTGGTGTACCTGGTGGAGTACCTGCTGGCTAGATATGGAGAGGAACCCCGTATTTCAGAGCTGGTGAACACCACGGATATTTACATCATGCCCAGCATGAACCCTGACGGCTTTGAGAAGTCCAGAGAGGGGGACTGCAGCGGAGACAACGGGGGCCGAAACAACGCCAAAAACATGGACCTCAACAGAAGCTTTCCCGACCAGTTTGATGGGACGAACGTCAATCAAGATAATATCCCCGAGGTCATGGCTCTGATCAGGTGGATCCAGGAAAAAAAGTGAGTCACCTTCTTTTAAGGCTGGACAGTATGGACAAGTGTCAAGTATCACGATACTTTTTTAACCAGATACCTCAATATTTATATTTAACGTTACTGTGATTTGTAGGGATGCCTTGTGATTAAGTTGGTAAAGGCAAATAATACAACAAGACCAGTCTGATAAGTTCAGAAGATGAAATTACTCAACTGTAATGCAGCCTTTAAAAGCAGGAAAAGACAACATTTATAGCACATAATAATATAATCACTTGGTATGCACAATAGATGTTGCTATATCAGTCTATCAGTGTTCAATAGGGCTGCACGATTAATCACAATATTATTGAAATCGCAATATGGCCAAGTGCAATATTGCAACTTTTTGACAGAGGAAAAATATGTGAGAAAACCTATAATGAAGTACTATAGAGCTGCAGAGATTCCCTGGGTGAAAAATCTTGTTCTCCACATGAAAGAGAAAATGTTGGTTTAGTGCAGACCCCAACAAATATCACATCATAATGATTTTATTATTATTTTTACAGTACAAGTGAAAATTGTAATGCAAAAAGGATCCTCCCCATTATTCATATTGCATACCGCAATTGCAGTTTCAGTCAAAAATAATTGCAATATGACTTTTTAACCATATTTTGCAGCCCCACTATTTGGCGTATATTAGCCAATACATATCAGCTATACTAATATATGACTTGGCAGATTGTCAAAGCATTTACTTTGAATTCTTAGGCAAATGCTCTATACTAGCCAAAGGATATTTGTGAAGTTTTTTTGATGAACTTTACCAGAAAAACTAAATGAACATTAGAAGAATCAGAACTGTTCCTTGTTTTTGTTGAAATAATGATATCCGATCTGGGTTGGTCAGAGCCGTGGAATATTAAATCACTATCGCATTGTAGTACTCCATTATAATGTAGTGTTCTCACACATTTTTCATTCATCAGAAAATTGTGGCTTTTTTTAATTTGGATCTTTAACTTTTTATAATCTGTTTATTAATTATTCTGCCCTTAACTGATACAGTATCAATATATTGTTCAGTCCTACTCTATTTTCTTTATCTTCTGCCAAGGAGACAAACAACAACAACAACAACAAAAAAAAAGGGTCATCTACTTTCCCAAAGTCAGTTTTTTGTCTGCCCCTGCACAAATACTTTTATCAGTGACAACAAATACTAAAGTTAATTGTCAGGTTTAATCTAGTCTATAAAATTTCAAAAAATAGTGAAATATGTCCATCCATCAGTTTTTCCAAGATGTTGTCTTTCAATGGCTGTTTTGTCTAAAATCCAAAAATATTTAGTTAAATATGATAATGAACAAAGAAAAGCAGGAAACTTCCAGAGGCTTAAAACAGGATTTTCTGCCATTTTACATGACAAATTACTTGAATGATTAATTGCTAATTAAAATAGTTTAATTCTGTTCTACTACTTGCCTGGTGGAGGAAAAGAGGTGTCTGATTTACTTGCCTGACATGACATTTAAGTTGCCCTGGACAAGCGGGCCACCCTTATTCCTGAGCCCTGAATAGTCAGATAACAAAACATACATCAGAGAACCATATCAAAACACAAGAAAGAGATACAAAACATACATCATGATACAAAATATACATTACAAAAGCATACCAAGACACACAAAAAACATTTATTAAACCTTTTCTAATCTGGAGAAATCATTGAGGGAGTGTTCTCATTTATAAAGATGCCGAGAAAAACCAGCACAACAAAAACAGTCAAATACCACAGAAATAGATGCAGAATATATGTGGACCAAGGAATTAACAGAATCGTGGCAAATAACGACATCTTTTCTCTGAAACACACAAACACAGTGTCCTCAGGGCCTCAGCACACATAATAATCCACAGTGTCCAGTTGTTTGTGGTCATGTTGCTCAGAGCAGGAGTTGGTATGACTTTAGTAAACTTCACTGATGTCAAACACCTTTAAGTCAATAAGTATCTCACAGTGAAGGATTTGGATGGTGACAAACATTCCTGTCAATGAGCAACTCAATTCTTTGTCTCCTTTGTTAAGACCCCTAATGGTTTGAAGAGTAAGACTGAGGCTGACTTGGGAGTAGAGCTGAAACGATCAGTTGATTTATTGATTAGTCAGTCGACAGAAAACTAATCTGTAACTATTTGTAGAATTGATTTATTGTCAGTTCTCAGACTAAAATGCCAAACCTTCAATGGTTCCAGCTTCTTGACCGTGATTATGTTGATTCATTCGACAGTATAGTCGAGCATCTTTGGTGTCTGCACCGCTGGTTTGTCAACTATTAAATTAATCACCAACTGTATTTTGAGCTATTTTTAATGATACAAATCTTTGTTTTTTGGCCTCTTAAATGTGATTTTTTTCTGATTTCTGTACTCTTTTATGGCAGTAAGCTGAATATCTTCAAAATATGAAATGAGACATTTGAGGACATTGCCTTTGGAAAACAGTGATCAACATATACCATTTTCTGACATTTTATGAGCCAAACAGCTAGTTGATTTATCAAGAAAATAATCGAGAGATTAATTGATGATGAAAATAATCATTAGTCGCAGCTCTAGCTTCAGCAAGACTACTATAAATCAGCTGGGGACCTCTCTCTACCTTTGTTTCCTGTCTGCCTCTATGCTATAAGCAGAACAATTCTGACATAAATCTCGGCAGATTAATTGATAATGGAAATAGTTGTTATTTTGCCAATCAGTAACTTACTTTCCCCTCAGGCTCCTTCTAGTTGTGATCTCACAATAGTTACCAAGAACTGCTGTGCATAAAGAGTCTGTCAGCACCATCCAAAAAGGGAATTTCCTTCTTAGCAGCTTAACATTTCTTTAAAATATTTGTTTCCGTGAAACCCTTCCTTTTCCACCAAACCTTTTAAATAATAGGATCACAATTTTTCAATTTTATTTAATTAGAATATTCACATGCCGGTATGTAAATTGAGAGAATTATTGCTTTCTGTCCATACTAATTCTGAGGACATCCACATAGTAGGGCTGGGCAATATATGTATATTAAATCAATATTTTAATATGAAAAGATAGATATCATCCTAGATTTTGGATATCGTTATATCATGATATGGTATGTGTTGTCTTTTCCTGGTTTAAAGGCTGAATTACAGTAAAGTGATATAATTTTCTGAACTTTCCAGACTGTTCTAGCTGTTCTGTTCTTTGCCATCTTTACCATTCACATTAGTTATTATTTATTAAAAATCTCATTGTGATAATATTTTGTAGAAGCACCAGTAGTTATCCCTATAATGTTATCATAATGTCAATAGAGCTGTTTGGTCAAAAATATATCGATATTTGATTCTGTCCATATCGCCCAGTGCTATCTGTGTATTTCTGGTTATAATGGGCAGTTGCAGAAGGAAAGAAACTCTTCTTATGGAGAGAGGTTTTGGTCCTGATGGATCACAGCCTCCTGCCAGAGGGGAGTGTCACAAACAGTTTGTGTCCGGGTAGGGAGGGGTCGGCTACAATCTTACTTGCACGTCTCAGGGTCCTGGAAGTGTACAGGTCCTGCAGGAACGGCAGGTTGCAGCCGATCACCTTCTCAGCAGAGCGAGTGATACACTGCAGTCTGCCCTTGTCTCTGGCAGTGGAAGCAGCGTACCAGGTGGTGATGGAGGAGGTGAGGATGGACTCGATGATGGCAGTGTAGAAATGCACCATCATCGTCTTTGGCAGGTTGAATGCCACAGGATGTACATCCTCTGCTGGGCTTTTTTGATGAGGGAGCTGATGTTTAGCTCTCACTTCAAGTTCCTGGTGCCCAGGAAGTGGAATGACTCCACAGTGTCAGCTGAGGAGTCACACAGGAAGATGGGGGTGGGTGGAGCTGGGCTCTTCCTGAAGTCCACAGTCATCTCCAGTGTCTTTAGAGCGTTGAGCTCCAAGTTGAAGAATATCAAGATGTATATTGTATATTGTGGAATAGCCTAACAATATGAAGATATTATTTATAAGCCTTATCGCCCTGCCCTGCCATATAATGACTCCAGTGTAAGAGATTGGAGACAGAACCCACAGTCTAGTTATGTGTGAAAGGACATTCTGAAGTTAACCCGAGGCTCATGTGAGTTTCAACAGTCTGTGTTACACAACCCAAGTGTGTAGTTCCCAAATTTACACTAGATTTAGTGCCAAATTCCTTCGCTTCGTCTCCAGTGTGAACAGGAGGGACATTCACTGCGATCAATACCCTTTAATTTACATATGGACATGTGGGTATTATTTCAACATGGACTTGAACTCATCCTTTTAAGCTGCTTCTTAAATGTGCCATTGTCTCTCCAGATTCGTGCTGTCGGGGAACCTGCATGGTGGCACTGTGGTTGCCAGCTACCCTTTTGATGACTCAGCCTCCCACCAGCGGCAGGGCCACTACAGCCAGTCGGAGGACGACAGCCTGTTCCGCTACTTGGCCCTGGTGTATTCCCACAACCACCCTGTGATGAAGACGGGTGAGCCAGACTGTCCCGATGCCATGGATGAAACCTTTACAGATGGCATTACCAATGGGGCGCAGTGGTATGACGTACCTGGTAAGATGATGCCTTTTTTTTTGTTTTTAATGTTTAGTTCAGTGAGTGAGAACTAATTATTGTAGTTTGGAGATGTGGATATCCAGCTGGAGGCAGATTTAAGAGTGAATTCAGCTCTGGGGTCACATCCTGTATGTGTCATATAGACTTCAATGTGCCTCCTCACTTTTTGTTATAGAGCTCAAACACGTAACACTCTGAAGTGAGACACCTATTGTAGACTGTGTGTTGCCATGGAGATGGCCAAGAGGAACTTGTGTGTTTTCTTTGAATGAAGGCCTATTGTTGTTTAATAAGTTGGTTTGTCCAGTCATTGTTCTGTCACTTAATTCAAATTTTAAATTGTTGTAGACAGTGAGAAAGTAGAGCTGCAATAACGATTGAATAATCGATTAGTTGCTAGCTATTTTGATAATTAGTTAATTGGTTGAGTAATTTTTTAAGAAAAAAAGGTAAAAAATATCAGATTTCAGCTTCTTACATGTGAATATTTTCTGGGTTTTTTTCCTCCTCTCTGACATTAAACTGAATATCTTTGGGTTGTAGACAAAACAAGACATTTGAGGATTTCATTTTGGACTTTGGGACTTTTGTTATTTTCTGACATTTTATGAATGAACAGCTAATGGATTGCTGGAGAAAATAATTGATAATTGTAGCCCCAGTGCATTTTTAAATTCCTAAGGGTATTTATTTGATTGATTATGAATTAACTTCCTCACAAACAGTTAATCGAGTAAATTGTCAACAGATTAATCAAGAGTGAAAATAGTGGTTTGTTGCAGCCCTACAGGAAATATCACCATTAAAAGTCTGAGCAGTGTCAGTTTAATCTGTGTTGCTGCTTGGTATCAACCCATCTGGGAGGCAAGAATGTGTCTTTTTATTGTTGGACTGTCTGCAGCGTATGTGGGTTTCTACAAGTGGTATGTACAAGCTGCAACCTGTCTCAGGAGACTGAGGAAGAAATTATCACAATTTCCTTCACACTTGATGTAGCACAGCTTAGGCTTGTCATAGAAAGGTTTTCTCTCGCTGCAGATCACTTGTAAAAATGAGTCTCTTTGAGCAGAGCAGCTTAACTTACATTCCACAGAGCCTCTTGAACAGGTTTGTTAAACAAAGCTGCTTAGAGGCAGATTCCAGTAGCCTTTTTCTTGCATCTAATGAGTTCATTTAAAATGCAAAGTAAAAAATACAAAAGCTGTTGTTACTGTGAGACTGTTACATGTAATTTAACATGGTGGAACAGTTTAAAGGTTTTGCAGAATAGTACAGAATTGAGTGATGCTTCATACTCAATTTTGTTAATTGGTATAAACTCAAAACTCATTTCTGTGTTCTACTTTTCAGTCATTCATGCACTGAATGGTGCGCCCTGTTTTGGGGTTTGCCAGGTGTCAAAACACTGAAAAACTGAAGCACTCAAGCTCAGAGAGCAGCAGCACTTTGGTTGTCAAAGCTTATAATTACTGAAAGTGTTCGAGCAGTCGACAGGTGTATCACGACGGCTCACTGTGGGCATATTATGGCCCATGGTCTGCTGGGTTAAATGACTCTGACTCATCCTATACATACATATATATAGCATCTATGTGTCCGTGTTCTCTGAGTAGGCGTCTTTTACCAGCTGAAGTAAACGCAGGTTATGTTTCTCCATGAATTCAGGTTCAGAAGCAGCTCAACTCTGCATCACTCGGGCAGAAACTTGATCAGCACAGTTTTGTTTTGCTGGTTTTTCTGAGGGGTTGAGAGGTGGTGATGTAAGCGTCTGCAGCGTCACGTTACCACACTGCTTTTCCTGTTGAGATGTGCTTTGTTGTTGTAGATTTTAGGTTAGGGGTGTGTGTTTTCCGATGGGTGATTTGCCATGGATTAGTATGCTTTTGCCTTGGTTAGATTAATCATCTTAACCCTCCAGAACTAGCAACTAATTTTCTCTTGTGTTACTCCTCACCTTACCTCTCCTTTTCAAATTGTTGAGTAGTATATATGACTTTTAGTGTGTTTGTTACAATTTTCACAAGTAGAGTCAGCTACTCCATGTGCAGGTGCCATCCTTTGCTATCAAATTACAATAATGATATTCAAATTCAGAATTCGGTTCAGAACTTGATTGATCCTTCAGGATAATATTTAAAGGGATAGTTCAGATTATTTGTACTAGCAGAGAGAAGTACAATCATGGAAGCTAAGCAATGAACTGCTGTGGACAGGGTCAGCAACAGAAGGTATTTTAGCAACTTAAAAAGGTCCACCATAAAAATCAATATCAGTTTAAGTGTACACTACATTAAGAATATTTTCATCACTTTGCTTTGTCATCAGACAGCCTTTCTGACAGGAGATAGCCATTATAGAAACCAAATATTGCTTTCTCCAAACCAACCAAAATTAGTCATTTTACCTTGCAGAACACAGTGTGAGTTTGTGGTGTTATGAAGTGGCAGTGTGATGATGATTGTATAGAGATTGGTAGATCAAATGTATGGGAGAAAGAGGAAAAAAATAGTATGTGTCCCTGTTAGAGGTCACTTTGATGTGATATTGTCATTACATGTCACACTATCCATTAACCACCAGAAGGAACTGGAGCTGTAAATCATTACCAAAGCCATTAGCACTCAGTGGGCAAATCTTGGCTTCACGGGAAGACACCACAGGTGAATAGGGTAAAAAATTGAACTAATAGATGAAATGAAATGAAACTTGCCCCCAGGTGATTACTTACGTTAAGAAAATTATTTTTTTGTATTGCAAGTTTTCTGAAATTTTACGTGTAGGCCTTAATATACAAATGAGACAGTAAAGCTACTGCAAGGACATTTCATGTTTTTGAGGCCCCTGTGGTTAAAGCAGTGTTTCCACTGCCATAGCCATGAAATACAACGTCAGAAATAAAATTATCTAAAGAGGAATCAATCATATCGTATAGAGGCGTCTGTGTTACATTTCATACCCAGTTAATTAATTAATTCCCTGTAGTACATTTAAAGGAGCTGTAGACAACATCTGCTCTAGATGTCGCTGTAGACCACCGGCATCTCAGACCAAACCAAATAGTCGCTTCATTTACTCAATAAAGTTAGGGGGGAACAGGGTAATCTGAACTCGATTGGTCACACTCAGATCAAACTGTCAAATGAGGTAGTGCTGATAAAATATAGAACAAGTTTCTGTTACTGTGTTGCCAGTTTCCTGCTTAAAATGTTTTTCAGAAACATATTTTAGTGCACTCTTAAGCTATGAGTAGGGCTGTGATGGCATAGATTTTTTTCTTACCCCGATGACAAAGCACATGTTCCCATACATCATATGTCATAAGCATAGTGTAGCTCCGTTAAGGAATAGGGCATTGCGTCAGTGTGTGTGATGTACAAGTGGAGGAGAGTTAGCAGCAGACTCATAACAGAGCAGACGCTTCAATTTAGCTTAGACTATCAACCTGGCAGTAAATGTACAGTTCAGATACAGTGTGTCAGTTAAGACTAAGACCAAGAAAAGTCTTGTCTGTTGTTTCCCAGCTGCTGGGAAAGTGACAGAGTTAGCCTAAAGTAAGCTGAGCAGGAAAGGCTAATGTTAAGCTAAAGCTAACAGTAGCATTGTTCCTTTATAATGTCAGCTCTGGTGTGATTGTATCCCTTTCAGAAGCTTTGTAATCCAGCCTTGAACTACACTGGCTTTTTTGGAGACGTGGTAAAATAAACCCATAATGATAAAGCCAACACCCAGTGTCTTCTGTAGTTATTTATCCACTTTTCCATCTTGAAAACGTTGTTGTTGTTGTTAGCCACCCAATGACAATCGTAAGAGTCCGATCAGTCTTAGATTACAACATAAATACAGGAAGCGTGACTTCATTCTCTGCTCAGGAAGCCATTAATCCACTCTATCCAAAATAAACACCTAAACATGTATTTTGGATGTTTTCTTTCCACTACTCTGAAAGAAAACTTGTTATGGAAGCAAAATAGCCCAAAATTTCCAAATTGACAGGTGCATGAAAAAATAATGCTTAAGAGTCGGGCCTTAATTGTCATCAGAAACTAAACACACAGTGACAACTGAATGGGTGTTTTAGCTGAAGACTACTAATCTTGTTGTTGCAGTGTCAACTAGAACAGTATTCAGGCAGAGAAGGTTGAGGCTGTGATAGGAGGCAAGTATTAAAACTTTTGGCAGCAACAATGTCCGTATCTCAAGATAAAGAAGAAGCCAAAAAACAAAGGTACAATGCTTGTCTGTCTGTCATGCCTGAGAGGATGAAATGTCACTGCTAAAACCGTGTTAATGGTAGATGATGGAAAGGGCCAGGACATTCATGACATAATGCGCGACCCGGGCTAAGTGCCACGACAAGGAGTCACAGGACAGGAGATTTTTTTTTGTGTGTGTGGCAGTCAGGGCTAGACAGAGCTTGAAATAATGATTCAGCATAACGTGTTATCTGGACTCATAATCTTTCGACACAGTCTAACCTCAGAGAGCATCCTCTACTTTTGAACTGTATTTTGGTTCATGTAACCCGCAGCACATAACTAGAGCAGTCTGTTGCTGAAAATGCATAATGTCGCTTGTATTTTTCCTTTCAAGCTTTATCTTTGTGTTTTGACTTGCATGATGTCCACTTTGTTGTGTCATTTTTATTGATTTGGAGTCTGAACTGTTTGAAATGGGTCATATTTGTTCAAAGCTGTAGGTGTGTGTTGAGAGATACAGGTCACTGCCTTAAGACATGCAAGTGAACAAGGTCCAGAGTATCATTTTACTGTATGGAAATGGAGCTGCTGAGATAATCTGAGGCCCTCGAAGTGCCTGTGAACATTGAGACCTCTGATAGCCATACCAACATGCTGCCTCACTGTGAACTCCTGACAGTCATTTGACAACAGTACTTTCTGAAATAGATTTTCCTCATTGTCATAACTGTAAATGTTTAACTATAAATAGGATAGGATATTTTATGTAGCGTCACTATAAACACCCCGGTGCCCTGTAAAGCATGTTCAGCTCCCAGCTCTGACTTGTGTGGCCAGTGGTTTGCTGTTAAGTTCAGGGTGTGTCACTGGATCCGGTACATGGACAGGATATGTAAGGTTGGGGCTGCCGTAGTCTGTCTTTGTGTTTGTCATGCGCTTTCAGCAAATGGGTTGTGTTTACTTTATGTGAATGGCACTTGATTCACCACTTAAAGTAACTTAGCACAAGACGACGCCTAATGTCTTGTGACCCGGACAAACGGGGGATTTATGTTGTTTGGCCTGTTGTTGCTGCCAGTGCTGGCAGTTTTCCACACATTGTCTAGTGTTATTGGCTCATCATTAGTGGGTGAGATTATTTTTTAAAGGCTAAAGCCGTATTTGCACTAATGACTAGTATTACCAGGGGACCTCATGTGTTGTAGAGCAGTGGGTGCCAAATAGGGGTTTGGAGACTTCCAGGGGTTCATGGCACTCAGCCAGAGGCTCAGTGAAAAATTTTCAAGTTCATTCATTTAAATTATCACCCATCCACCCATCCATTGTCCGTAACCTGATGGGTCGCCGACATTGGGCCAGAGGCGGGGTACACCAAGTTGCCAGTTCATAGCAGGGCTGACATATAGAGACAGACAACCATTCACACTCACATTTACACCTACGGACAATTTAGAGTTATCAATGAACCTATTATGCTGCATGTCTTTGGGCTGTGGGAGGAAGCCGGAGAGAACCCACACAGACACGAGGAGAACACGCAAACCCTGCCCTGTCTCAACCACAAACTCCCCAGCCCCACAAAATATATTTAATGTCAATCTTTAATTATTTAAAAATATATTCATAAATAGTTAATAGGTCACATTCTCATCTAATAATCTGTAACTAATAAATATATATAGCCTACATATAGAGTTGCAATATGTGGTAAAAAAGTCATATTGCTATTGTTTTGACTGAAATTGCACTATGAGATTCGATGAGTGGAAATTTTAATTTTCTCTGACAAAAAAAATCAACTTGTGACTTATTGAAAAATTCTGATGATGTGACATCTCTGCAGCTCCACAGTACTTCATTATAAGGCTGTACTGCTATAATTTGTATTCCAGTCAGGAAGAACTGTATTTGTTTGTTTCATGTCGGTGAAAATCAGTGTTAAGATTAATACTGAATGTTTACCGGATAAGTGTTTATGAGTCATTAGAAATCATTAATAATCTTATAGAAGCTGTAGATGTGTAATGGTTAAATAGAGCAATATGTTAATGAAGTCTAGCAGGCAGTGAGACAGGCAGCACTGACCACTTTTTTTTTCAGGTTAACAGCCTTAGCTTTACATTGACAGACAACTGACAGTTATAAACAGATGATGACAATGGAGGACTTGTCATCTATCACGTCATTTTATTTTCTGTATGCAGAGTGAAACACTTTCTTGATGCTTCTGTATTTATGTTATGGGTGATGACATGATGCACATATTTTTAACATGTCTATCTTTCCAATACGCTTCTTGTCTGTTGTTCTTTCACATAAGTAAGTAGACATGCAAAACAAAAGGCTATATCCAATTATTCTAAGGGAAATTCATGAGGGGGTCCCCAGAATATTTTCTATCATGTAAGGGGACCTTGGCTTTGAGTCCTTGAGAAAAAATTGAGAACATCTGTTTTAGAAATTATTCTGATAGTTATTATGATCCCCTGGATATGATGTCAAGGTTCTGTGTGACATCAGCGTTTCAGAAGTGGAGTGTCTGTTCATTAGTAGACACATTAATAATATAGTATAGAATTGTTTTGCCAACTTTCTCCATGTGTTGGAAGCATTAATACACATTTTCAGCTAACCTTCTCTGTCATCACCACTCATTTTAAATGGTCTCATGGCACAGCTGTTGACTGCTGTTCAATGTATTATCAGCCGATCAAACTTGTTCATTTGTCTGACAACAACAAATACATTACGACCCCAAATCACAAAGATTTGCCTGGCACTAACTGTATCATAGGACCTCTGTTAGGCAAAACATGGTGGGTAATTTGTGTTGAAATTTTAACTTGCTAACACATTACAGATATGTCAGACTCTGCTGGGATTAAGATCACAGACGACAGTTATTACAAATCACCAGAAGTCCCCAGGTAATACTAGCACCATGCAAATAGGGCCTAGGTTTGGTTTGGTTGACATAGCACCCTGCTGTCTCTGCTGCCACCACAGAATAAAACCTCTAATGAATCACCCCGACACACCACCGATATTCAAAATAAGCTCAGAGGGCATGGTCCCTATTGTTCTGTGTGAATGTTTCTACCCACCAGTTTATTATTGATGCGTTACTTCAGGGCAGATGATGAGGATTCACCTTCTGTGTTTATTAAAAATCAAGCCCATCTCTTCTGTCAGACAAATGTGAGAACTGAAAAACACGTCAGAAACTTGTCTGATGAGCACTTAGGAGTTTCTCACGTCCTCTGAAGTTGCCTTTTACAGTTTCCAATGAATGTTGAACAGCTGTTCCTTGACCGGGGATGACTCAGACAAACTTTTGTGTGTATATTTTGGTACGCCTGCACTCAGAGCCAAGGCGTGTACCACATCACAGCAGTTTTTCTCCTCGGCTTGTGAGGGGCTCGCTGCACTTTCCTTTATTGCATTTCCTCCAGTTTCCAAAGTCAGCCAGAAACTTTCAGGAAGGTCTCTCCTTCTACTAATGGATGTCATGACCAAGTCATAATTTCTGGAAAGAAACATTATTGTTGAGTTTTTCAAATGTAGTTGTTGGTGATCTAGTTCCATTGTATTGGAGAAATGTCAGACATCTCTACAGCTGTTATCTCCAAAACCTGGCAACTCACTCCAAAACTATGTAGATGGATAAATAGCATTAGAGGCCAGAAGAAAAAACAGAAGGGAATTTAGTAAATAGGTTGCAAAAAGCACTGAATAAAGCAGTACTCATTGCACTTCATTGCCCATATAAAACTGTGATGTTAGAGTATTGTACAGTCTTATGGTTCTGGATATTAGGTGTTTTGGGTACCACCATAGGTTGATGCAGACATCAGGAATAGCAATGATAAAAGTAAAAAAAAATTGCTAGGATGAGCCCTCTACCATCGTGACATTTTGATTTAAAAGCCTTCTGTATTTGGGAGAGTAAGTAAAAATAAAGGTGTTGTTGCTGTTGACTGCCTTCTGTCTCCATGTCGTGTTTAATATTTTCTTTTTAAACACAACTAAGTTGGGGATCTGTGGTGCCATGGTGAATAACCTTTTAAACCCAGCAACGATATAATCGTCCATCACAATGGTTGACTGTGGACATTGTCGCATGCCATTTGATAGACATTGCCCAAGCCTATCACAGATAACTACAGCTTGCGTGCGACGACCAGCGTTTATCTGTTGTGGTGTGGTTGATGTCCTCGCCGCTGAGACTGGTGGGAAGCTGGTTGCTTTGCCGAAGTTATTTGTCAGCCTTTGCTGTGTGAGCCCTTTCATGTTGACTCTCACAAAGTGGCTAATGGTGGCTGTTTCATTGGGTTCCTGTGGACACCCAGCAGGCGGTCATGGCAACCCTCCAGCCGGGGAGCCTCTGGCTGCCTGCTGTCGCTCCTGTGGGATGGCCGGCTGAACAGTCTGCCTTCCTGTGTCTCTCTCTGTTTGCCTTACTTAGGGGGCTAGATTAACTGGCAAACTGCAGATGTCATGGCTTAGGGCCACATTAAACACTATGTTTGAACTGTGGCATTGAGGAGACAAAAATGGGCTCAAGCCTTTCCAGACAGAGCTTCTTTCTCTGTTTATCAATAGGCTAGGCACAGTGGGGATCACATTTAGATAGGCAGGGCTTGTTTAAAAATGAGGCTATAAGAAAATACTGATACACCTGAGTAGGGCTGCAACAAAAATAAAAAAAAAAATATCAACATTTTTTAAGTCTTTCCTGTTATCGATCAATCTGTCTCTCATTTTCTCCACTAATCAATCAGTTGTTTGGTCCATTAAATTTCAGAAAATGTTCATCAGTGTTTCCCAAAATTCAAGATGACGTCCACAAATGTCTTGTTTTGTCCACAACCCAAAGATATTCAGTTTACGGTTAAAGAGGAGTAAAGAAACCAGGAAGCTGGAATCTGAGAATTTTGCCTTTTGTTCCTTAAAATATCACTCAAATGGAGGAAGCGATTATCAAAATAGTTGATGATTAATTTAATAATCAGTGACATACATACGTACCACATCGTCAGATTCTTGCCAATACACAGCCCTATTTAAGAATTTACTTTATGATCATGTGCTGTACACATCTTTCCTCTATAATATAGTGTATATTGAATGTGTTGTAGCACCTCTGGCATGATTGGTTTATGACACTGTTGCTCTCTTATCTAGGAGGGATGCAGGACTACAACTACCTCTATGGAAACTGTCTGGAAATCACCATGGAGCTGAGCTGCTGCAAATATCCTCCTGCTTCTGAGCTCCATAAGGAATGGGAACTGAACAGGGAATCTCTAGTAGCCTACATAGAACAGGTAGAGCTTCTAACTAGTAATGCAGTCATTATAATGTGACTTCTGTTTTTTTTGTTATTTAAAAAGAATAATACCAGAGTCAAAACCTGTCATATCTTTGGCATGACAATGCTCCAGTTCAGCAAGATGTCCTTAGTATTTACAGTATCTCTGTCTTCCAGGTCCACATAGGTGTCCACGGTTACGTGAAAGAGGCCGTCAATGGATCTCCTCTTGCCAATGTCAGCATTGTGGTGGCAAGTATTCGCCACAACCTGACCACTGGAAACTATGGGGACTACTACCGCCTCCTACTCCCAGGAACATACAACATCACAGCTGTGGCCCCAGGGTGAGTTATGCCACTGAACTTCTTACAATAGGTGTTAATATTGACAGCAAATTTTGATTTAGTTTAAAATGCTGTTTAGCCTTTAGTCATCTGAATTGTTCCTGTTTTACTCTAGTTTTAGTTGACTAAATGTGATAAGATTTAGGTTGACTAAAGCTTCAGTAGGTTTAGTCGACTAAAATCTAAGGTGTTTTATTGTTCGTCAAGAACTCCCATACTCATGATACACTTCTGAAGGTAACATCTTGTTTCATTTTAGTTAGAATGTGATGACTGTGAAACTTAATACTCGTAACACACTTATCTTTAGTTTGTCAATCAGTGTTTTGATTTATGATTTAAGATTAATAACTCTGGGTCATTCACTTCTCTGCTTGGTTTCTTTTACCTTGTATTTTATTCCACGTTTAGTGAAAATACACCAGCTTGGATAACTCTGACTCTCGAGTAGATCAGTACTACCCAGCTGTGTGCATCTAACCTTTGGACCACACAGAGCTTGGATCTCTTCCCAGATCATCCCTGCCTAATGTTTTCATCTCATATTAGTCAAGAAATTAACATTGTTCACAAACAGAGGCTATTCATTAATGTTTAACTCTTAAAAATATCAAATAATTGTCAGGCTTCAAGTTTCATTGCAGTGATGAATAATAGTTTTGCAAGTGTTGCATTCATCCCTGCTTGTTGCCAGATCACATGATCTAAGCTAAATTTGTAACCTGGCTCTTCAGACTGTAAAACAATGAAGCTCAGTCTGTAATTTTTAACCACATTTTCCCACAAGTGCTGCGCTAAAGAAATGCATGACATCAGTTACTTCCTCCTTAGTTGTATAGAGATGCTCTTTGTTACTGAAGTGAAGAAAAATATGACTTCCTGGTTGAGAGATTGAAAGGACTGATGGTCTCTTTTGTTATGACATCTGAGATGTATAATTTAGGCACTTCCTGGAGAGTTTAAGGTGGAGTTAAAGCCTTAAAGCAAAAGTTTATTTTCTCATCACAGGTACACACCAATGACCGTCTACAATGTCCAGGTTCTGGAGGGCAAAGCTACAGAACTTAACTTTACCTTGGCGCCTGTGGTCAGTGAGGCAGCAAGAAGCACTGTGGCTACGTCCTCCATGCCATCTACCAACAAACCAAACATCCCCACCACCGCTACCAACTCCAGCTCCACTCACACTCAGGTGGTTCCTTCAGATGCAAACAAGAACAGCCTCCCTTCGCTTCCACCTGAGCACCAGCCCATCCAACCCCATGAATTTCGTCACCACAGCTATGACGACATGGAGCTGTTCTTACGCAAGTACAGCAGCGAGTTCCCCTCTATCACCCACCTTTACACAGTTGGCCGCTCCGTGGAAGAACATGAGCTCTACGTGATGGTCATCTCAGACAACCCCACAGTCCATGAGCACGGTATGTCTTAGATGATCTTCCTTTCGTTTGCATCTATTATTGGGACTTTTCACTCTGATGTCCATTTTTTTTGTTCCCATGTCAGGTGAACCAGAGTTTAAGTATGTCGGCAACATGCACGGTAATGAAGTGGTGGGCCGAGAGTTATTGCTCAACCTCATCGAGTACCTGTGCCGTAATTATGGTACTGACACGGAGGTCACCAAGTTGGTCAACAATACCCGCATTCACATCATGCCCTCTATGAACCCTGATGGCTACGAGGTAGCCACTGAAGGTAAGAGAGAAGGACACACACACACACACACACACACACACACACACACACACACACACACACACACACACACACACACACACACACACACACACACACACACGTGCAAACACTAAGTCAGGGATACTCAACTTGCTTTACCCAGATAAATCAGATAATTTACTGAGTTGAATAAATGCATTTTAATTGGAAATGCTTTGGTAACATTTGAGAGTTTATAAGACATTAAATATAGGTTGAACCTCTTCTATCATACAATCACTGAAGTGATGAAAGGATACAAAAACAAACATAAACTGCTCCCAGCAGGGACAGAATGAAGAGCATATTTACGCTCTTTTAGTATGAGATACACACTTATGGGATCAGAATTATCTTCATTCCTGGGTTACTTTTTGCGCCCTTCAGCTAATAGTTGTCTGTCCCTGCATAGTTCATCATCTGATCCTACTGCACTTACAGATGAAACAGTCTGAAAATTTTCTGTCATGATTATAGTGACCAAAATTCTTAAAATGTGCTGAAAATGTTAAAAAAATGTACTGATACACACTGGAAAGCTATAAATGATTTGAAACAGCATCATGTCCTTTGTAATCACAAGGTTTTCATTGACACAAAACAAACCGGCGGTGCTGCTGCGCCTGCGTTTGGGCGATAGTTGTAACTGATCAATGCTGGACAGTATTAACCACAAGTTTTCTAAGAGCAGTAATCAAACACAGTTGTAAAAAAGCTGTGACGTTGTGTAAAATGCAAATAAAAACAGAATGCAATGATTTCCAAGTGAGCCTTTTGAGGATTCTCCTTAATATCCAATCATGATACTGTCAGTTAACTGCTTACCTGTGGAATCTAGATCTAGATCATCTAGAATGAGTGTATACACAGGCAACAACAAGGTAACACTACCTGCATTGTATGAAATGAAGACTTGTAGCTTTATAGCAAATGTTTTGGTGTACAAATCACACATGCATTAGATTTATACTTTAGATACATGAGCAAGGGTGTAACATTACAGAACCTGAACAGTAATTTGATCACTTGAATGTATGTTGCTGAAAGGTATCAAATTAACAGCCGACACAGGACTTACAAAGTGATCAGACCACATTTACATACAGGAGAAAACTCAAATGATTACAAAGAAACAGACAGTATGCCCTGTGCTCATGACATGTGCATAAGTTTAGGAGGTCGACACAGCATCGTCCTTAAATTGGTGTTATTTGCATATTAGCTGTTCGTCTCATTTCCTTTGTCCTTATATATTATCTCCTGACACACTGCAGGCTTCATCTCATCTGCCGACTGAGTCGGCTTTAGTTGCGCTCTCTTGCTTCTGCGAGTGTTTTTTTCAGTTTCACGAAACATTGCTTCCATTATGTTATCAGTCAGTTGGTAGCCACTGCTGATGTGTCACAGGAAGTACAGAGGAGGAGGAGCTGTACGTCTTCAGGCAGGAACATGCTGTGGTTACAGAATCAGATACACAGGGCTGGGAAATATTGCTGAAAAATGGATTACTATAAAATGTGTCATTTCAGCTGATATAGATAATAAAAAAAAAATGTAATTGAATCTTTTTATTTTTAATTTAACTGCCTTCCTTTGAATCTAAGAACTTTATTTTTAATTTATATGCCTGATTTTGAATTTAACTTCTTTATTTATCACAGCACACAGGTAAAAGGTTTTAATAGACTTTAAAAACCTAAGTAACTGCCATATTGTTGAGCTGACAAGCTTTTTTATTAACTATTTCCTCACCGTCTGCATGCCTGATTATCAGGAGATATGACAGGCTGTTTATGAGGCAGGTCGTATTTGTTATTTAATATGGTAGTTTGCACTTAATGCTTTAAAATGAAACTGCTGGAAATTTTATTGAACTATTTTTTATTGCTGTTGATAAAGTTTGTATTTCTGGTATGTATCACTGTCGCCCACAGATTCATGCAGATGACTCATCATTATCATTTATTTCCCCACAGGTGATATAAAAGGCTACAAAGGGCGCAACAACAGCAACAATTTTGACCTGAACCGGAACTTCCCGGACCAGTTCACCACCGTCACGGAGCCCAGACAGCCAGAGACTATAGCTGTGATGAACTGGCTGAAGAGCATCCCCTTCGTCCTGTCGGCCAACCTGCATGGAGGCACGGCCTTATTTTGAGCTTTTAGTGCCAAAAATGTTTGTCTTTCAGCGTCACAGTCACCTTTTTGATAGTCATAGAGTCTGTCAATGATTTTAAATGTTTTGTATGTTTTTTTTTTAAATCACACATAATTTGAGATTAAAGTTAAATCAATAATTACAATTACTGTCACAGCTCTACAGTTCAAATCTAAATATTAGGCTGGATTTTGAAATGTCTAGTTATGCACATTGAAGTTTATTTTAGCCACTAATGTATTTGTGTCATTTTGCGTTGTGGAATTTAGGTTCCTTGGTGGTCAACTACCCTTATGATGATGACAAACAAGGGGTGTCTCAGTACAGCCAGTCACCTGATGACAAAGTCTTTCAGCAGGTGTCTCGAGCCTACTCACAGGTAACCAGACACTGCTGCTGTTGGATCTGTTTCAGTCCAGGATAAAGTCTCCATTTGGTTTCATGGTGTAACTGAAAACAAAATTGGGACTGACAAAAGCCACAGGCTTTTTGTGAAAGTCTGTGGAGAGACGAGGTTTGAAAACTTGACTACAACAGCGCTCATTGTTGCGTTCTCACTTGTGTGTGTGTGTGTGTGTGTGTGTGTGTGCAGGAGAATCCTCTGATGCACAAAGGACACCCTTGTGACGACCTGTACCCTGAGGAATATTTTGAGGATGGCATCACCAATGGTGCCAACTGGTACAATGTTAATGGTACGCCTACGACTCTCATCCTCCTTTGTTACTCACCACATTCATTTTTGTTCCACAGCACATCATCCAGAACACTCTTTCATATTTGAAATGTTTATTTTTTTCCACAAAATCAGGAAAAGTTACTCTTATGTAGAAAATAAGACAATTTGTTCAATTCAGACTTCTCTTTTATAGCCTCAAAATACACTAGGGGTTGATATTAATGTTTTATTTATAAGGATAGTAAATTAGTTAAGCTATTTAATAATGGACACAGACACAGTATACACAGATAAGCTGAGAACAACCATCCAATGCACCAATGCATGTATCACAGTGTTTGTAGCAAATGCTGATTTGCAACACCCGTCTTTAAAAGGATTTTTATGGAAATAAGAGATTAGAACAGTGAAATAAAAAGATGGTGAAATATATACAACAAAATATCATAAAAACTAATCAAAACCTGATTGCAAAAAAAAGCTGTTAAGCACACATTTAAAGACATTATATTTAAAAAAAAAAAAAAAGACACAAGTATGTGCTTGCTGTTAAATTAATGAAAAATGTTTAGTTTTAGTTTAGTTGCTATTAGTTTCAGGATTAGTTCTATGATGTTTCTTTGATAACACATAAAATCCCATAATTTCCTGGTAAATAGGTTACAATTACCAAGTAATATATGTGAAATTTCTTAGACATTACCTCCAAATTACCCCCAAATTTAATGGTAAGTATGCATGAAAATGACACTTGAAATTGGGGGTAATATGTTGATAATTTTTACCTATTTATGATGAAGTTGTGGGACTTGGAAAGTGTTACCATTTTTAATATCTAGTTGTAGTTTTTAGTTTAGTTTTAGTTATAATGACCTTGGTATGCGGTGGTACAGCAGTGCATTGACTAGGTGACACTCAGAGTGTTCCACCTTTCACCAGGATTAGTTAAATCACTGGTTCCCAACCTGAGTTCTAGGCCCCCTCTTGGGTGGCACCAAAGATCACAGGGGGTCTCAAGGCTTTGTGTGCTCTGAGGTTATCAAAATTCGATTTGCACGCAATTTAATTGCAATTTATACAAAACTATTTCAAAGTTTTTTTTTCCCCAATCAAAATTAGTTGGCTACACCATTGGCACACTAAATCCATCATAGATGCTATAATCGCATAAACCTTCTGCTCATACTGTAGTGGCTTTAAGTGACAGCTTTAAAGATTGTGGAGATTAAAGGAGTGTGTTTCCATCCAGGTGGCATGCAGGACTGGAACTACTTAAACACCAACTGTTTTGAGGTGACCATTGAGCTGGGCTGTGTGAAGTATCCCCTGGCCAAAGACCTGCCTGAATTCTGGGAACAAAACAGACGAGCCTTGCTTCAGTTTATTCACCAGGTTAATAAATACGGACCTTAAAAGGACAATTCACCCCCAAATCAAATCTGCATATTTTTCTGCTGGCTTGTAGGGCTGTTTATCCATCGAGAATGTTTTGGTTTGAGTTGCAGAGTTTTGGAGATATCAGCAGTAGAGATGTCTGCCTTCTCTTCAGTATAATGGGACTTCTTCTTTCTGGTAAAAAAAGAAAGTAGACCTGGTAGATTCTACTGCGGAGTGAAAGTAGTTCCTACATGAAAGTGCTCACGACGAGGCTTGTGGATTATCTTGAGTAACCAGGTCATGATTTCTAAAAAGAGACACTGGCTTTTTCAGATGTATTTTTTGGTGCTTTTAGCAACACAAGCCTGGTGCCATTTAGTCCCTTTATATTGGAGAGCAGCCAGACATCTCTACAATATCTCCAAAACTCTGCAACTCAAACCAAAAATGTCTAGATGGATAAATAACACTACAGGCCAGACAACAATATGTATTTTTAATTTTGGGGTGAACTGTCCCTTTGACATTACCCTGAAGTTTCTCCTCACTTTACGACAAAGTTTTGCATCTGCTTATGTGTACGCGATGACGTGTCTTTGTAGGTCCACGGTGGAATAAAGGGCACAGTGTCTGACATCAGGGATGGTACAGGAATTCCCAATGCCACCATCAGTGTGGAGGAGATCGACCACAACGTCACCACGGCTCGCACCGGAGACTACTGGAGACTGCTGGTCCCTGGGACTTACTCTGTCACTGCCTCCGCCCATGGGTGAGAAAAAACAATCAAAATTAACCTAAAATTTCTTTTCTTTATTTTTTTTTATTGCAGGTTAATGTTGGTTACAGTTCTCCATGGTACATAAAAGTAATTTACATTTTCTTTTGAGAACAACATCATAGTGGTGTAAAAGAACATGATTATAATTATTCTGCAGATTTTATACACATCAATGGGTAAGGTGGACAAAAAGCACAAACCAAGAGAGAAAAAACAATCAGAAATGGTGTCACACACAAGTATAAACAGCAAACAAACAAGCAAGCGCTGCATGTTGTGATTCCCCATATTTATGTTTCCTCATTGAAATGTTGTTGCCGTGCATCTGTTTTATCCTGCTACTGTAATGCACACAGACTTACAAAGGGGGAAAACGATGGCTGGACTGGAAGAATCTCAGGGGTCTGCAAGTAATGATTTTGAATCTTTGACTTCAAGGTGCAGCCCTAGTCTGTACTGTCATTTTGACTGGAAAGTAAAATACAGTATGTGCTTTGGCCTTGGATCAATGAGACCTGAATTGTTGTTGTGCAATCTTGCTTTTCTATTTTTCTTTCAAGAACAGCATAGTGACATAAAAGACCATACAGTCATAATTATCTGACAGATTTTATACACATCAGTGGGCGAGGCAGACAAAAAGCAAGACTCATGTTAGAAAACAAGAGCACAAACCAAGAGAGAAAAACAAGGCATGAAAAATAAGTATTAGAGAATATATAAGCCGAGTGTAGAGCATATATTGGTATCTGGATGTATGTTTTTTATGTTTTTAAAGAACAAATAATACAGAAAACAATGCTTGGGGTGATTTAGATTTGTCACAATGCAGAACATACTGTATTTGCATAGTCATATCGGTGCACAATCCATATAAAAAAAACTTTTATTTTTATTCTAGCTTAAAAAATTCATTGGTAATTGGTGAATCGATGCTGTTATCAGCTCTCAAAAATCCTATATTGGTTAGACTCCAAGGCTACCATTAAATCTCTATAACTTTCTATTCTGCTATGTCCTTTTATTTCTAGTGCTATTAACTTTAAATCACTTTCTCTGCCGTCCAGATATAAATCTGTGAGGACCTACGCCACAGTCCGAGAGGATGGAGCGGAGGTGGTGGACTTCAAACTCACACGTATACACTCTGACTCCAATGGCCAGCCGCTGGAGGGTCCGCAACCCACGCAGAACCCGTCTGAGAAGGAGTTCCAGAGCTTAATCAAGGACCTCTCGCTGGGTCAGGGTTTGGAGCAGCTGGTCAGGAGCACGGCCACAGAGAACAACTTCCGTTACCGACGCTACAAAGAGATGTCCGCCTTCGTGAGAGGCCTCACGCTTAACTTCCCCAACATTACATCTTTACGCAGGTAGGAGGCTTTATCCTCCCCCCGGGACTTTATTTCAACCAGCCAACATCATTTTCTTTTAAGGATGCATAAATGTTTGACATCATAGTTCTCATCCTCTGTCTGCCAAAAGTAAATCCTGTTTGATAACTTCAGTTACTTTTCTTATAATACTGACTAATATTCTGTTTTCTTCTCTTCTGTGTCTAGTTTGGGCCAAAGTGTAGAGTTTCGAACCATTTCAGCTCTAGAAATCTCCAACAAACCAGAGGAAGCTGAACCGTCTGAGCCCAAGATCCGCTTTGTAGCAGGGATCCATGGTAATGCCCCAGTGGGCACAGAGCTGCTGCTGGAGTTTGCTGCTTTCCTGTGTATCAACTACGGCAAGAACCCAGTCATCACCAGGGTGAGTTTTAGGGCCCCTCAGGAAATACAGTGTTTGATAGCCTGGACTACACAGTATACTGTATTTATCAACTGTGCTCAGCACGTACCTACTTTGACCTTTTAAAACTCTGTTCCCCCCATCAAATTGTCTGATTCCAGCTTCTTACATGTGAATATTTTCTGGTTTCTTTTCTACTTTATATCAGTAAACTCAGTATCTTTAGGTTGTGGACCAGACAAGACACTTAGAAAATTGTGATAAATTGTGATCTGTTGTCCAAAGCCCAAGATGAAGTGTCTGACATTTTATAAACCAAAGAACTTGCCAATTAATTGAGAAAATAATCAACAGATTAATCGATGATTAAAACAGTCGCTAGTGCCAGCCCTAGCTGACATGTCAATGTATGTTTTTATTTGGGTTCTGGTTGTTGTTTGTAACCTTTCCTATGCTGCCATCTTGGCCAGGTTTTGCTTGAAAAAGAGATTGTTGATCTCAACAGGATTTACTTGGTTGAATAAAAACTTTAATGTAATCAGCCTACATATACAAAATTCTTTGTTCTTTCTCTGAGAGATCTGCGCTCTTTCAGATCTGGGATTGGGTTCACTCTGTACTGTAATTTTGTTTTGACCGGAAGGAACCAGTCTCGGTAAATACAGCAACATGACCGTAATCGTTCCTTCTCCATTTCCCTCCCCCAGCTGATCAATGAGACCCGCATTGTCATTGTGCCCTCCATCAACCCAGATGGACGGGAGCAGGCTGTTGAGAAGCAGTGCACCTCCACTCAGGGCCTGACCAATGCTCATGGCAAAGATCTGGACACAGACTTCTTCGGTCAGTTGTGTGGATTTGTGCGTGTGTGTGCAAACTGAGACAGAGACAAAAGAAGACAATTCAATCTACAATTTTCAAGATTTGCTGTGAAACTAAAAAGTGCTTGAGATAAAAGGTTAGACATGATCTGACAGCTCCATTTCTTGTCCACCATTGGCTTTTGTTTTTCAGGCAATGCATCTCAGCGTGTGGTGGAGACCCAACCAGAGACCAGAGCCATGATGGACTTGATTCTAGACAAGACCTACACTCTGTCTGTGGCCCTCGATGGAGGCTCGCTTGTTGCTACCTACCCTTATGACAAACCTGTCCAGTCTGGTAACGACACAAAACAGCTTTTTGTTTGAATTCTTACCTAAAAAAAAAAAAGAATCTGCCTTGTTTGGTTATATAATGTAAAGTATATTTACTTATTTTAAGGTTTTAAAATCAGTTTATTTAGAGTGTTTGAAATGAAACTACTTTTACGACTGCACACATGTAAGATCACACCCTTTAGGGGTCCCTGGTGCCCGAGGATGGTGACGCATTTTCAGCACAAGTCCAGAGAAAATGTGTTGTTATTATTAACAATTTGTGACCAGTTTGTATGGATATTCGTGGTGGCCTGCGGATAAATGAATCCCCATGTTTTTGGCGACTAAAGCACCACCATCGGGCCAAATCTTCCACATACATTCAAGGAACATCACAATCTAATCTTCTGATTGCCATGACACAGACTGATTTGAAAGACACTAGAGCCTTTTCCTCTAGTGCCACCCTCAGGACAAATATGTTTTTTACCCCTACAATTGATAAAAAAAAATAGTTACAGTAGATAATTGCTGTTGTTCATGTGTCCAAAAATTCCCACACTGTTGGGGCTTTAGGCCTTGTTCAGAGGACTGCTTGACTAAATCTGTTATTTTTTGGGGGGGGCATATCCAGATTGTATCAAGACATTGAAATCAGATTTGAGCAGGTAGGGCAGCCTGACCGAGATGCCAAAATTACATTTCATTTTATTTCAAAGTGTCTTTTGCATCATTCAGAATTTGACACACAACAGTGATGTCAAAATCCAGAGTGACAAAAGTGCATCAGAGTGGTTGAGCAAAACATTGTTACCACAGCAACCCATGCAGATAGGTTGGTGATGTCTGGACTAGAGCTGCAACTAAAGGTCATTTTTATTTCATTTTGATTAATTGATGAACCATTAAGTCTATAAAATGTCAAAAAAAATTGTGAATAAGGCTCATTAAAATTTTCATAATTTCCATTCTTTTGTCCAACCAACAGTCCAAAACCCAAAGACTCTTAATTTATTGTCATAAATGGCGAAGAAAAGCAGAAAATCCTTACATTTAAAGGGACAGTTCACCCCGCTCACATAAGTGTCATTTCCACACAACTGCCCTAGCTTTCTAATTTAGAGAGACAATTCACCCCAAAATCAAAAATACATATTTTCCCCTGTCCTGCAGTGCTATTTATCCATCTAAATTTTTTATTTTTATTTTTTTTTGGTGTGTGTTGCAGAGTTTTGGAGATATCGGCTGTAGAGACGTCTCCCTCTTCTCCATTATACTTAAACTATATGGCACTCGGCTTGTGGTCCTCAAAGTGCCAAAAAATTGTTGTGTGACCGGTTTCATGTAGGACCTATTTTCTTTCTGCAGTAAAATCTACTGCAACTAAAAAAAAAAATTTGCAACTTATACCAGAACTGTCTGAATAACACTACAGGCCATGAGAAAAATAAGTACTTTTGATTTTGAGGCGAACTGTCCCTTTTAAGAAGCTAGAACCAGAAAATGTTTTGCTTGAAAAATGACTGAAAAGATTAATTTGTCATCAAAATAGTTGCTATCTGATTTTTCAATTAATTAATCTAATATAATCAGTCAACTAACTGACTAATTGTTGCTCTAGTCTGGACATAAATCTGGTCTGATCACTTGCAAATAACAGTGTGGACAGTCTGTGTTAAAGATCTGAAATGAGAACCAATTCTTATTTGCGTTCAGTCTAAACAAATACTCAGATTCTTAGACTTTTTGTTACATAAAATGTGGACAAATGCAGTCACAGCACTGACGTACTTCTCCTCACATCTTTTCATTTATAGTTATAAACATGAATTATATAACAGCAATTTGCAAAGAGTAGAGCAAACATCTCAGCACTGATTTCTGATAAACATTTGTCAATAGAAATATGTTTTGCTGTGTGGTTTTATTTAATATTTCTTTTTTTTCCAGTTGAAAATGAGGGAACATTGAAGTACTTGGCAAGTGTTTATGCCAACAACCACCCCAAGATGCACCTCGGGGACACTGGATGTTCAAATAATGGGCAGAGTATGTAATTTAATTGTCGTCATGTTGCTGTTGAATATCAGTCATTAATCAGATGAACGTGGTCAACAGTTAATGGAACTTTTCTGTTACTCAGTAGGCAACATCCCAGATGGCGTTATGAGGGCAGCAGAGAGACAAAGTCACATGGGGAGCATGAAGGCAAGTCTCTTCACTGCCGTGTCTGTGTTCAGTTACTGCAGTTAAAATGGCCTCCAGGCTGCCACCGCATAGTACTTGTCTTTTATAAAAATATGAAGTGAAATGAAGTAGCGCACTTCTTGAGAAACAGTTCAGAGATCCCGAATGTTAGTTTGGAGATATCTGTCAGATCAAATGAGAAGTGAAGCAAAGCCAGAAACGGGCATCTGCGCCAGCACTGTCTCATGAGTCATCTTGTGTCTACGTGTCCTCTCAGGACTTCAGTATGGACTTTGGCCACTGTCCAGAAATCACAGTGTATACTGGCTGCTGTTTGTTCCCTCCTGCCGAGCAGCTGGTCACGCTCTGGGCCGAGAACAAGAAGGCTCTCCTCAGCATGTTGGTGGAGGTATGACGCAAGATTTTATCAGCACCACATGGAGACGTTTACTGGACCTTTTTAACACTGCTGCATATAGATTTATAATAATTACTGACTTGTGCACCTTAGTAACCAATTTCAAATATGTTAAGTTATTTAAACTAATGATTGTTCTAATTACCATATACCCTTAAAGGAAAGTTCAGATTATTTGAAGTGGGTTTGTATGAGGTACTAATCCACAGTCAGTGTATTACCTACAGTAGATGGTGGTTGGAGTGCATCCAGTTTGGAGAAGCAGAGAGGAGTACCAGCATGGAAGCTAAGCAATATACTGCTGTGGACTGCTGTTAGGCACAAACAATATCAGTTTAGTGTACGCTACATTTAGAATATTTTCACTACTTTACCTTGCTGTCAGACAGACTTTTCTGAAGGGAATTAGCTATAATATGAGACACACATCCCTGTCTCTTTCTCAAGCTCCACTGTTAGAATCAGTCATTTTACCTCACAGTGTTGGTCTAACACTGCCTCAATCTGTTAGTTAGTTTGTGTTATTGTGACTTTTTAAAATGTTAGTTCAGGATCACAGAAGTCACACAATAACACAAACTAACTAAAGTATCAAGGCAGCTGTAGATGAGAAAATCCTGTCCTCTGTGAGGTAAAATTACAGATTTTTCCTGTGGAGTTTGGTTGTTTTGGAGAGAATGATATTTGGCTTATATAACCGCCAATTTATTTATTTTTTTTTTTGGGGTGGCTAAAACACATTTAGCTGCTACTCTGTCCACAGCAGTACATTGCTTAGCCTCCTATATAAGCACTGCAGCTGCTTCTTCAAACTGGAGGCCTGCAGACTGCCGTCTCCTGTAGGTGGACGATGGATAAGTGCCTCATACAGCCCCACTTCATAAAAAAATCCAAACCAACCTTTAATTTTCCTTTCATTCTCCCCCCATCCAGGTGCACAAAGGGGTGCGTGGCGTGGTGAGGGACAAGAGTGGGAAGCCTATTGTTGGGGCGATCATTGTACTGAACGGCGGAGTGAGGGTCTTTACTTCAGAGGGCGGCTACTTCCACGCGCTGCTGGCTCCCGGCAACCACAACATCGAAGCTGTTGCTGATGGATACCAACAACAACGTCAAAAGGTACACAGTTATATACATACCAAGTATTATGTGGGCTAGGAATGTACCAGCTCTCGGAAAGATGGCTACGAGTTGATAAAACCTAACAAGTAAATCTAACGGGCAAAATAAATGGGACACAGATGTGGTGCGACACGTCTGGCACAGCTTGCCTGCAGCAGAAGCATGTTGATTATAATCAACTGAAGCTGCTCCACTGACCGCAGAAGCCTTGCATGTATTTGTTTGCAGCCGGTCTATTTTTTTCCTCTCTACACAGCTGCACAGCCCTCAAACAGGTAAAGCTATATATTCTGTGTAAAAATCGAGTGAAATCAGTGTAGTAATGATTACAGTAAATACCTCATTGTAACAGAGGCAACGCCATGCAGCAGGGTTGTGTTTTCACACAATGTAAATCAATCAAATCAATGTGTATCCATGATCCTGTAGTTAGAATGATCGACTTAATTAATTCAGTTCCAATCCTCTCCAAAATCACACTTGAAGTGAAGCTGATCATCTCTCATATGTCTTACTTTACATCCCCTCATAAAACACAGCTGATCATTTGCCCTTATTGTTTTTTCTAAAATGTTTTTTCTAAAATGTAAAACTTTTCAAGGCATTTGGTGGCGTTTCATGGTGTTAGGCAGCCAGTGCAGCCAAGATGAGAGCATGACTGAGAGAACGCGGAAGTAAGGCAAGAAATATGATGTGTGACTAAATGCATACTCCTACACAGAGCTGCCTCCACGCCTGTATGTCACAGCCTGCGAAAGAAAGCAGCTCTGCCACAAGTGCCTTATAACAGAACCAAATCCAGACAGCCATGACCAAATTAGGTTGAAAGAAAATGCGGCAATAGCTTTGAATTGAATATATACATAGCATCAAAAGTAATCAAATACTAACTTTGTCTGAACATGTGAGTGTGTGCAATGTGTAGGAACTAGGGCTGCACAGTTAATCACAATATTATCAAAACTGCAATCTAACCAAGTGCAACATCCAAGTTGAACCAGGACCACATTTTTTTGAGAAAAAGAAAAATGTGACAAAACATCATTATAGTGAAGAACTGTAATGCTGCAGAAATGACCTGAGCAAAAAATCTTCTCTCAGATTAAAGAAAATGTGTTTGTTTGGTACAGACCTCAACAAATATAACATCATCATGATATCACAATATATTTTTTTCCAGTAAAAATGAAAATTGTAATGTAAAAATGATGATTCCCACAAATCCCATCTTATCACATGTAACAAATTTAGTCAAAATAATTGCAATATGACTTTTCTACCTTATCGTACAGCCCTAGTAGGAACTTTGTATATATACTTCTTAAATTTTAATGTGTTGTCTCTTTTTTTTCTCTGCGCCTTTAAAAAATGTTAATGTAATGCTAAGAAAATTTAGAAGATGTAGCACAAGAGGCGTTTAATGGGGACAGTAAGACTGAGTAAATTAAGAAGCTTACAGTGTCTGGTTTGAGTAATGATTTTTATGAAAGTGTCAAAAAGCAGATATCATCTTTGCCTCAGTTACAACTACATGCGCCGCGAGGTTGACTGGCTTTCAAACAAATGATTTGTTATACTGGGGAGAACTTTGGACTCACTTACAGTCAGATACAAACCAATTAAAAATACAGCATTCACAGGTTTTGCCTTCATAGCTCTTGCATTGTTTAATTTTGTTTAAGTGTTATGTAAAGAGGCTCTTCAATGCAAACTGTCAAACATTTGACATCATTTTTTTTAAATAAACTATTGAAATGTAAATTCAGCTACTACATTACCTTTCAGGAAAAAAGAAAATGGTCTGAATAAAGTACCAAGAGACATAAATAAAAAAACAACACACTAATTTCATAGAAAGTGTGTGAGCATATTACTGTGATTCCCCAAAGAGAGCTGCAGTAATGAGTCCTGAAACCCAGAAATGAGTGAACATATTTGCACCTCAGGTTCCCTCATCTCACAGTCAGTGGGTTGAAATAAGGTCTGTGGTTAACACAAGCTGAAGAGATTTTATTTTGTGACATAAAATACACCACTAAATACCCCACTCGTGAATTTTAAAGCTTCTACATGTCTACTATTTTGATAATCACTTAAAAAAATGGTCAAAATGATCCCATTCTAGCCTCTTAAATGTGAATATTCTCCAGTTCCTGAGGATGTCGTCTTTGGGAAACACTGATTTTTCACCATTTTATGGATCGATTGATCAAGAAAACGACTGACAAAAGAATCAGTGACTAAAATAATCAATAATTAAAATAGTCACACAGACTGTGTGCCACATGTTTGGGCCTATTTTTCAAGTGACATGATTGTGACAGGATTAATAAATCAAGAAAATAATGACAAATTAATCAACAATGAAAATAATCGATAGCTGTGGCCCGAGTAACAAGTGAGACTACAGAGGTTGTGGGGAACATTAAACGTCATCAGGGTGGTGCTAACATTGAGTTCATGTGACCATGGTGTGGATAGTTTTTAGCATTTTACTTCTGGCGAATGAATTTATGCTCCCAAAATCATAAAGGTGGTGTTCGTTTGTGAAGGTTAAGAAAACGTCTGAGGATCATAAACTTTTATTGGCTGCAGAGATCATTTCCTGCACCAGTGAAAATCCAGTGGAAAAGTCAGATTGTGATGCTCCTCTTTCCTTTCGGCCTACAGAAATACGTCATCCCTGCAGCACTCTGTTACTGTCTATGTCTATGAAAGGTGTAGGGCGGAGCATGCAGAATCTCTCCATCACCTCCACCTTTCCATCTGGCTGCTCTGAAACTTGCAGCGTGGGGTAGGCGAGCTCTTCAAACAGATGTTCCTTAATGTGACGGCCCAGCTGCAGACTGTAGGCTGTGAGCTTCCCGCCCAGGCTAAAGAGCAGGGGATCCACCACTGAGTGATACGTCTGCTGGTACTCCGGCACTGTGAAGCCGTGGATCATCAGGGGTCCCGGCTGAGTGGCCGACGGGCCGCAGTCGGCCACGAGGGCTCCGTCGCTGCAAGGCAGTTTGAGATCTGGGAGGACAGCGGCGTTCCTTATATACCTGTCATCCAAGGGTTTCTGGGGGTCTGCTTTGCTCTGCTCACACATATGGTCCAAATCGAGGTCCAGACCACAACTTGGAGTCAGGGTGTATTTCCTCTCTTTAATTGTCTCCCCATATTTCTTAGGACAGCGAATACTCTGCCTCAGGCCATAGGCACACATTTCATTCCTCTGCAAATGAAAGAGACATTACTTTCTGTGTCATGCTGCCAGAAAACAACCAGCAAACCATACTGATCATTTAAAAAAAAAAAAAAAAAGGAACAAAATTAGGATGAAGACGTGAACTTACTCTTTGGGTGTGTTTTCAGAACACATTATTGCATCAGGCCTGAAACTACATGGTTTGAAATCCTTGTTTCGTGAGCTTTGAGTCCAACCTCCACATTTTTAAGCTGCACTTAAATAAACGACTCTAAAGAGACTTCCACTTGAGAAAAGTCGAGCTGTTCTCAGAGACCTGTAATTTCTCTCTCAGAAGATCACTGAGTAATTTTGGATTCTTATGAGGCAGCCCTCAAATTCTATTTTAGACTTAAAGGACAACCTGCACCAGATTATACTAAGCAGTCACACCTGCAAATGAGGACTGCTAATTAGGTAGCTAACAGCCTCACTTCTGTAGGGAGCTTCAGCAAACAGCTGAAGGCCTTTAATCTCTGCTCAGAGAAACGGCCACGATGGACAGAAAGATGTGGTAAAGCTTGTTGTTTCTTTTAGTTGCTGGATTTTGAGTGTTGCTTAAGTTGAAAAGAAGTAAAGTTGGTGAAAAATACAACAAAAAGTATTTATTTGAATTGTACGTCACCAGCACACACTAATGTACTTTTCAAGTGTTGCTTTCAAGAACCTTTATCATCAGAGCCACAGCTTTTAAGAAGCATATGTTCTGTCTTGACTGCAGAAGTTTGCAGTTTATTTTCAGAGGCCACCACACCCAAAATGATCACGCAAAAATGGGTTGAAGTCTGGTGTTTGACAAAGAATCAGTATGTTAAGAATGTTTCTTTGTTACTGTAATGAAATCTGTTTCAGGAAGGCTCACTGAAGATCTGTTTTCTTCTGTGTTGCAGGTGGTGGTATCTTCCTATGAAGCTGCAAGCTCCATCGTCATCGAGTTCGACATGGACAACAGCATCTTCGGCCTGCCCAGAGAGTTTGTGGTGGCCAGTGCAGGTAGGCGTGTCAAGAAAAAGGCCTTTTGTAACCAGTTCTAACTGGTTATTCATCATTTGATCTGGTCACATAAAAATAAAGCCTCTGATATATACAGTACAGTTTTGTTTTTCTGTTTCTTGTTTTACTTATTTTCTGTTGTTGTGAAATAGGGATACAACTTCACAATTATTTTCATATTTAATCACTTGATTATTTTTGTGATTAATTGATTAATAGTTTTTTGGTCTGTAAAATGTCAGAAGATGGTGAAAAATGTTGATCAGTATTTCCCAAAGTGGAGGATGACATCCTTAAATGTCTCATTTTGCCCACAACCCAAAGATATTCAATTTACTGTCATAGATGAGTAAAGAAACAAAAAAAAAATCAATTTTGAGAGGCAGGAATCAGAGAACTTGACTTTTCCTTAAAAAAAAATACTCAAACCAATTAATCGATTATCAGAATAGTTGGTAATTAATTTAATAATGGATTCATAGTCGTTAAGTTGTTGCAGCTCTATTGAGAAATTTGAAGTTTATCCAACATCACCTGGCCAGAGGACTACAGATTGAAATTAGCCTAATTTTTTAATATTCATTATTATGCACTGTCCCTATTTAAAATCAATAAATGAAATGAAAATTTGTTTTATATCACAGCTGCTGTCATGTGCTGAAACAATCTAAATTGTAGTTTCATTTTGAAATGTAATGTCCCTAAAAACCTTTAAATCTTATGACACAACTTGTCATATACATACAATTTAATGGTAACATGTTGAATGTTTTCTGTTTGCTAAATTATTTATTTAATTTATATTAAAGTCTGTACATCTGATTCATCTCAAATACATAATGATATGTTGGTGATAATTTAATTTACCTGTTGAGCCACAGACTTAAAAAACAAACAAAAAATCAGCTTGAGTTTACCCAAAACTAGTGGTTAGTCCTACCAGCAGCAAGATGTCACTGTTGTGTACTTTGGTTTATCAAGGACTCTAGTAAAACAACACAGTACAAACAATAAGTACAACAGAAACGTTACAGGTCAGACCAACACAGCTTGAAAAGTTAATAGTTATGGCTGAAAATTACAGAATGAAATAATATTTCAGACTTTCCATATCTCTGCAATTCAAATTAACTGCCAGTTGTCTAAACCAGTGTTTCCCAAACTTTTTTCTGAGGACTCACTTTTTAACACTGATAAACAGTTCAGTTTCTTCCTAAATAAGACAAAATGAGTCCATTTAGACAGAATTAACATGTTTTTTTCCCTCATCAGTAGAACAATAGACACATTTTAAATTATTTACAAAAGGGATACAGCAGATATGAATCTTTAATTTGCAGAATTTCCTTGATGGTCTTATTTATTTGGGGATTTAAATAAAATCTCCTGTGACCCACCTGTGGGTTCTGACCCAGGCTTTGGGAGTGACTGGTCTAACCAGAAATGACTGTTGTTGTTTGCATGACATCACAGTGATTCATTCTAGTAATTTTAGTCTTGGACTCTCTTCTGAAATGTTTTTTGAATGTTAGCCTTGTGATCTTTGAGACTCGCAGGCCCTGAACAGCCTCGTTTTTTTTTAAATACTGTTGAAATGTTTACATTAAGAAATGTAGTCTTTGACACTGAAGTCACCGGATTTTAGTCATTAACATTTGCTGACAAAAAATAGAATTAAAATAATTTTATGTTTAGTGTGCTGAGTTTTTTTTTATTTTCTTCCAGCTAGAAACTGTGTATGTGGTCTGCAGACCCACTCAGTTGTACATTTCTCTTCCTCCCTGCAGCGGCCTCCATGACGGCGCTGGTGGTGACGGCGTGCATCATCTGGTGTGTGTGTGCCGCCAAGTCTAATCGTCAGAAGGACGGCTTCCACCGCTTGCGGCAGCACAGAGACGATTATGAAGATGAGATCCGGCTCACCTCAATGGGCTCCAAGAAGTCGCTGCTCGCCCACGAGTTCCAGGACGAGAGCGAAAGCGACGAGGAGACGCTGTACGCCAATAAAATCTGAAAAGACTCGCACTGATTTGGCCGTTGGCCCAATATTTTGTTTTGATCCACCCCCTTTAATTTAACCCTCGGCCAGCGAGGAACAGGTTGAACTCTAGGCAGCATCTCTGTCTCTCTCTGTGACCGAGACATGAGTGATGAAGACACTTTGTTCTGTTATTTCAGCAAGTTCTGAGGGCTCACTCCCAGTCACTCTAAATTAATATGTAGAGCATCCTGCTGGTGTTTTTGTTTGTTTTCTGCTCCATCTCTACCTGACTGGATCAGGTAAGAAGGAGAAGGAGAGAGAAATGAAGGTTTGGCTCACTGTGGCCCTCATCCGTCCAGGTTTGGAGTCCCACAGCTTTTTCCTTTCCGAGCCACGCGAGAGTGCTCTTTTAAGACCACTGCCTGTCCTGCCGGGCTGAGGGGTTCCAGCCGATAAGTCCAAATAAACTCATTTAGTGGAAGTGTAATGAACTCTGAATGGACGTGCTCAATCTCACACAATCTCCCCACTGACACCCTGCATTTCTTTCAATACTTCTTTGAGTTAGGAAACTAGAATTAGGAAATCTTTTATTCACGACAGCGTTGCCACACTGAAGCGTCCGAGCCTTTGGGAGACTGAATCCGATAACTGTGCCTTGGCTTCTGTAAAGTTTACGGCCCGCTCGGGCTGTAGTTAGTGACAGCGAGCGGCGACATAGTGACTAGATTAGACTTGGTCCATGCTGGGATTTGATCCATCCTATACTCAGGTGGTAGGGAAAGAGAGAAATAATGATAAATGGACTGCTGAGTTCCTGTGTTGCACTGTTTCTGCACGGATGACTCTGGGCTGGCAGGCCTGGGATCAGTAGTTTTCTATTTTTTCTGCTAGTCAATAAATGAGAGCAACCCTTCTGGGTACTTCGCTCCTGCCCCTTTTTGGGTGAAAACACATGCTCTAATTCTGATTTGCCAGTTTAAATGTGTAAAATAAAAAAAAAAAACTGCAGCACTTTTGAGTTATTAGGAGCCTAAACCCTCTGGCCAGTCAGGTGAACAGTTACGCTACGTCTTTGCCGATCAACAATCGGCATCAATACATAAGAAAAAAAAAAAGAAATGGGGGTTGGTGAATCCCATCAAAGTGGAAGAACGACTCCACCAAGTGGCTGGAAGTTGTACCTCCTGACATACAAGTACCTTATTGGATCTGCTGGGGCCAGAATTTCAGAACCTTTAATTTAGATTAGAATTATCCAAATAAGATTAAATCTCAAATTTGGATATTTCAAAACCAGAAGATGTGATCTTGATCCTACAAAATTGGGATACAGATTTGGTAATCAAATCCAGCCTGAAACCAGATCGATGTTATTTTTGGGTTATTTCAAAACTCTAAGGTGGAAATAAGGATAGTTTTGATGCGATTCACCATCCATTCAAAGTGGATGTAAAGACATCTAGGGCTCATAGGATATATCGTCGATCATTCTTTTAAAACGTCTTGCATATTAAAGTAACACAGGTCATGCTAAAACAATATCTATGCTAAATTAAACAATTAACCAATAAAAGAATATTTTCAATTCAAAGAAAGTCTAAGCTGTTTTCTAAAAATGGGTGCAAATACGTTTTCATCCAAAATGTGGGGAAGTGACGCGTGTCTGCTCTCATCCGTGTGTTGGAGACCTCAAAACGCTTTAAAGCATCAGGGAGAATCTGTTACCAGTGAAATGCTTGAAGTGCAGTGTGCTCTCATGTATTCATGGAGGTCACTTGCACTAAATGGAAAGCAAGGATTGTCCCATATCATTGGCCAGGAAAAGAAAAACTATGAATCTCTGAAGATGTAATCATAAAAAGAATGTATCCGTTTTTTTTTTTCTTTTTTGTTTTAACTATATGTGTTTGAGTGATTTCAAACTGTCTGCACGTGGGAAGTTTCTGACAGTCTGTTTCCTGTTCTTGTTTGTTCTCACAGTGTCTTTAAGTTCTCGCAACCAGGAGAATCGAGCCTGTTTTCATTTGTATATGTTGGTGTTTATTCCCCCCACTAAATGATACTTTGAAGTGCAGAAGTCCTACCAAGTTTGTCCGTCCGTTAATGATCACTGTCTACGAATCAATGTCAGAGCCACCCCATTCTACGTGATTTAAAGGTCCAGTGCAAAGAAAATCATATTTTACAAACATATAAAACATAGGGCGTGTAGATTAGGGCAGCAAATAACTGTTATTTTCATCGTCGACCGTTTTCTCGATTAGTTGTTTAGTCTATAAAATGTTCAAATGTCTACCAACGCTTCCCAAAGCCTAAAGATGTCCTCAAATGTCTTATTTTGAAGAAAGCCCAAAGATTTTCAGTTCATTGTCACAAAAGAGTAAAGACACCAGAAAATATTCACAGTTAAGAAGCTGGAATCAGATAATTGACAGTTTTTCTTTAAAAAAAAATTACTCAAACCAGTTAATCCATTATCAAATTAGTTGGTGCTTATTAGATTAATCAATTAATAGATGAGTTGTTGCAGCTGTAGTAGAGATCACAATACCCTTACTGTTGAGTAAGACTAGGACTTGAGGTGGCATTAACATGGCTTGCTTCATTTGAGGTTTAATATCCAGTGTTAGTCGTCTTTGAGAGAGTTGCCAGAGATGTTGAAAAAGAGGTTACTGACCAATTTCCATAGTGGCTTTAAAGGGACAGTTCAGGCCAAAGTCATAAATAAAGATGTTTTCTTTTACCTGTAGTGCTACTTCTCCATCTAGATAGTTTTGGTGTGATTTCCAGCCGTAAAGATGTGAGACCACACTCTCCAAAACCCCGCATTTGAAAAATTCAGAACCACCGTCTTTTTGTCCAGAGATCATGACCCAGATAATCCACAGACCTTCTTGTGAGCAGGTTCACGTAGGAACTACTTTCTTTCTGCAGTAGAATCTACTGGAGCTTTTCTGTCTACTAGAAAGAAAGTAGTTCCTGCATGAAACTGCTCACGATGAGGTCTGTGAATTATCTTTAGCAACCCGGTCATGGTTTCTGGAAAGAGACACTGGTTTTGAATTTTTCAGGTCTTTTTGGTGGTTTGAGCACCACCAGTCATGTCATTTAGTTCTATGTTATTCACAGACATCTTTAAAATTGGCAATTTGGCGCCAAAAATTATAAGCACCTCCTGGCAAATGAGGTGAACTGCCAGGAAACAAAGATGTGGTTTTCTTTCTCTCTTCCTGAGAATCAGAATTCTTGCACTGGATCATTAAAATCAGGTCTTTAATTGGGAATGCTATGCATGTTTCTCATCACATACATGTACACACTCGTTCACTGAAGAATTTGCCTTGATTTCTTTTGAGAAGAGATACTTTGCCTCTGCGGTAAAACACATGCAGCTGTCATCAGTAAAGTTAAACCTGATATCTGTGTAGAGAGACAGTTTTGTACATTATTTTTCTTTATCTGTGAATGCGTGTGTATGGATTTTGGAAGTTGAGCGTGTGTCAGGGTCACGCAGTGTTGGTGAGAAGATTTTATATAAACTGGAATCGACTGTAAATAATGTTTGCCAATTGTGAGTGGGAAGTGCGGTTCATGTCAACCATGAACGCGCACAAAAACTCATGAAACACAATGAAATAAAACATCTCACAACTTCTTTCTTGCCTCTGTGTTGCATTGTTTTGTACTACTATAATGTTTTGGTGTCATGTTTTTGAAAGACATGTAGCGGTGAGGAAGCACAAGAAAAACCTCAGACAGGACTGGTGGTTAAAAAAAATGAATAATTCTTAATCAGCTGAAGAAAATGTCCTTTAACTCCTCTTCTTGTCTTGTGTGTGTGTGATGTGAGTAGAAGAGCTCCTCACAGTGTTTGAGGCTCCATGAATGCACCACATGCTAGTTCAACTAGAAACACTTGATGAAATATGGAGTGGCCTGCAGCAGGACAGTTTCAACACAGAGGAATCATCAGTCTGCTATGATGGCCTGTTTTTCATTTTCTTTGGCAGGAAAATTCGGAAAACTAAAGCAGCAACAACAACTGACATTAAGAAATGTAGGAACGTGTTGCAACAATTATTTCTACAGAAGGATGACAAAGAGGGAAAAAGACGGATGTTGAGCAGAATGGTTCGCTTCATGTGATGATCACATGGTTTTCTCAAAGGATCCGGCTTAATGACTGGAGCGCTTGAATCTGTCTAACTGATGTTGCTTTGTAGTCATAAAATCTGCTTAGATACACATTGCATTGCTTATTGAATTAACTTTATAATATCTTTTGCATTATATTTGATACATGAGTTTCTGCGACCTCTACAACATCAATATGTTCAATACTTTCCTGAAAAACCTGTTGTATGTAATCTGATGCGTCTTCTGCCCTCTGTTTTTGAATGTGGTGGAATAAAATAATGATTAAGAGATTCACAAATAAATGACTTTATGTACTGGATGTATAATTCATAAAACATATTTTCAATATGATTTTACCATAAAATAAGGTCTGAAATATTAAGCAAGAATAGGGTCTTTAATTAAAGATTAATATTCAAAATTTTGTGAAAAAAAAACTGAAATGTCATCTTAAAATAAATTTAACATGGAAATATGCTTTTTACATTTGCAACCTGCCCTCATTATAATTACTTGAATGTTACAAACAGTTATGAGCAAGTCAGCACATTTATGCCACAATTAAATGGCTTCACCCTGTAAAGCCTGACGAGTGAAATGGAAGTTTATGTGAGCCAAGCTACTGTTTTGGTGAAAATCAATTAAATAGACAATTATTGGATTATTTGTCCACAACTGTTGTGTAGTGTTCTCAAGGTTTGAGAAGTCTTTGGGTTTTGGATAAACAGCTTGAAAGTGCTTGCAATTATAAACGCATTACTTTGATAATAAATTGCTGCCTGACTGAACTAGTTAGTTAATTTTTTTAGATAAAGAAATAAAATAAGTCAAATATTTGCTGAACCAGATTGTATAAGAGGTTAACGATTAATCATTACTTGATTTATTGCCAAACAAGAATTTAACCGATTAAACATGTATTAATTGATAATTAATCAATAGTCTAGAAATGGCCTTAATTGTACTTCATTTGACATTGTTTTACGCTGTGGAGCCATTTATTGGATAAGGAAATTTAAAAATTAAAATTAAAATAAAAAAGAGAAAAAAAATTAGGGAACAAAATTAAGAGGGGGGGGAATGTGTTTTTTTTAATAATTCATCAATTAATCTATTGTTAACATTTTAACTATTGGTTAAGGAAAATGCACAAAATGCATCAAAATGCAAAATGCAAAGAAGCTACTTACAGACAGGTGACACATTTTGAAACATGAAACTTTCTATCACAAAACATAATTTTGGTTGATAATAGCAACAAGATACAAGTACATAAAAAAAGTATTTGTTGAAACCTACTCCGGAGTCTCCAGATGGGCTGTAGGCGGCGCTGTTTGTGTTACCGGAGCGGGTAACTCTACAGGTGGAGCCCGGGTGCTGTTCTGCCTGACAGGCTCAGCTGAGGGCGACAAAATCTCCACACATGTTTAAGTTGACGTCTCCGAGTGACACGTGACCCACCCCGGAACTTGGTGACGTCCCAGAACAACAAAGATGGCAGGAATAGGAAGCAGCAACTACTGGGAAGGTAATGGGGCCAAAAAAATTAAACATACAATAAAGGATATTTTCAGTATGGTCTAGTACAGTGTTCATAATGTCAACAGTTAATTTGTCGGTGTTACTGTCGGTGTGTTTGACTGACACACGGACGGGTTTGCACACATACTGTCGACTAACGTTAGCTAGCTAACATATCGCCATGTAAGTTAACGTTATTCCTTAAGCTGTTAAAGCCACTCTAACCGGTTTATCAAGTAGCCACGTTAAGAGTCTGTTGTGTCAGCTGGTATAGTCATGTAAATATAAGAAGAAAGCGTGTTTTCTTTATTCCCCCTCGGTTGGTGTAATATAATGTTCAGCAGTTTGGCTCTTTCAGCTCTTTCCAGTGATACAAGGTGGTGTCACACGCTGCCATCGCTTTGACTTCGGCAACACACTAAAACGAGGGGTTTTTACAGTGTTTAAATATTTAGTCTGGGTGTGTGTGTGCTTGTGTTACAGATCTGCGGAAGCAGGCAAGACAGCTGGAGAATGAACTTGACCTGAAGTTGGTCTCCTTCAGTAAACTGTGCACCAGCTACAGCAGCTCCAGGGATGGACGTCGAGGAGACACGTAAGATCACGTTTACTGTCACACCTCCAGAGTCAACGACCGCCTGCACAAAGCAAACGTCTGCACAGATTTTTCAGTCATGCAGGTCGTAGGGATGTTTAGGAGAAAGGCAAGGGTGGCCTGACTGGAGATTGCACAATTATCTACACTCAGCAAAACTGGCCCTGACTGGTACTGGATGAATCTGAGCCAAACACACATTTGACATGATTGGTGCATTACATTAACACACATCTTATTTGGTCTTTTTTGATTGGATTACTATCTTGCACATTTCAAATATTCTTATATTGCATACTGTGAACTTTGTCAATTATTTTTCTTGATTAATTGATTAACAGTTATTTGGTCTATGAAATGGAAGACAGACAGACGGACTCAGAATTAATATTCATCAGTATATTAATATTCTTGACAACACTACTGTGTTGTGATTCAAATTACCGTTTTGAGTTTTCAAAACTAGACTAAATGACATTTATTTAACAATCTCATGAATAATGATGGTGCAAAAGTTGTAACAGTCAGGCGGCCTGGGTATGTGGGTGGAGCCTTGCCAGAACAGAAACAGTGTTTTTTTTCCAGGAAGGGAGTGTCTGTGAACAATGCATTGAATCCATACCAACTCCAAGGGACTTTTTCCACTAACTATAATGTTCCAGGAAGAAGGGAAGTGAAGTGGACCTTCCTTATGGAGGTCTAACTCCAACACTATCAATACACCTTGGTTTCTTTTGGTAATTAAACCACCTTATGGGAAACTCCTTTGTAATCTAAACATAAAATGTCGATCACATTTAAAATCTGTATGGAGGGAGTAGTGTATGTTTCCCAGAGAGCTGTCTGAGGTCATGCCTACTTTGGTTACATGAACAGTACTAATTAAAGTTAACTGTGAGTCATTTCTAATTCAGCTTTTACTACACAAACATTAATCCTTTGATATCAAGTTTTGGTGCTAAACTTAATTATTAATAGAGCTGCAACATTGAATTTATTATTAAATATTTAAATGAATCACAAATTGTTTTGATAATCACTTAATAGGTTTGAATTTTTTTTAAGAAAAAAAGTCTAAATTATCTTATTTCAGACTCTTAAATGTGAATATCTTTATTCTTTTATAACAGTAAACTGAATACTTGGCTTGTGAACAAAATAAAACTTTTTAGGATATCATCTTGGACTTGGAAAACATCTTCTGACACTTAATGATCCAATAAACTAATTGATTAATTAAGAAAATTATTGTAATTGGTGTTTCATTTAATCAGCAAAACAACGCAAAACAATACGAGTATATTTTTGAATATTTAGACACGAGAAATGTGTAAGTGGTTTCTTTTGCAGAATTTATAAAAACAGGCACAAAGAAAGAGCTTCAAACTGTTTTTCTAAATGTCGTCCATTCTTTGTTTTTCCTACTCAAGGTCAGACACCACCCCGCTGCTAAATAACTCCACCCAGGACAGGATGTTTGACACCATGTCAGTGGAGATTGAACAGCTGCTGGCCAAAGTAAGTAAATTCTCATGGGTCAGTGGTCCGTGAAAGGCCAGCAAAAAGACTGCAATAAGAACAGCACTGGATTTATGCAGGACTCCTGTCTTTCATCAGTGAAACAGCAGACTGTAGGCTCTACATGGTTTTCGTAGGACCTGAGAATTCTTAAGTGAATTTGATCAGTTAAACACAAACATTTAAGATTCGTAATTATACTTTTTTTTTCATTCCTCATGGGGCAGTTAAAAGCCGCACTCCACAAACAACAAAAGATCATTACAGACGAGTAGAATCTGACACAAGAATAGTTTGTTAAGTTAAAGGGATAGTTCAGAATATTTGATGTGGGGTTGTATGAGGTTTGTATCCATAGTCGGTACAATGGATTTATCTCTATAATGTGTTGTTTCATTTGGCTATGTGCCATGAAAGATGTAATGTAATGTGCACATTTTAGAACTGACACATGTATGTGAGTTATCATGTTTGGGATATGCAGCATCTTGTATTGGTGTCTTGCGTGGGTTTTTACCTCATCTGCTGATCTCCTGGTTTCCCTGATGTGTTTTTCATCAATCTGTCCATCCATTCATTCATTTGTTTTCCAACTCTCTGTCAGCTGACTGCAGTAAATGACAAGATGGCGGAGTACACCAACGCTCCGGGCACGGCTTCTCTCAATGCTGCGCTCATGCACACGCTTCAGAGACACAGAGACATCCTACAGGTTTGCCCTCCTAGTCTTGTCACTTTTCCCCTATTTTCTATACTCTTTATGTCCTTGACTTTTACATTTTCATATTTAATGTAAAACAGTATTCTGTAAATAATTATTTTAGGGCCTGTGTCCATGTAGCGTTTTTCTTTCTGTGCACCAACATCTTGTTTCTGTAGTTCCCATAAAGAGAGAGCGTCTATGGCAGCAGGTAGACCAGTGGTTCCTAAACTTTTTCTAGCATGCATCCCTTCAAGAGCTAAAAAAAAAAGTTCAATATTTTGGGAAGCAACTGATGAAAAGTTGAATTTTAGTGAAATAAAGGTCAGAATAGTAGCATCAAAAAACATCATATTCATTTCGTTTCACTCTTTCTTTTCTTTGCTGGTCAGTGGCTTTGTGCCCACCCAGGAGGGCCCGACCCCCAGTTTGGGAACCACTGATGTAGACCCTTAGAGAAAAGGCGCTGCGCCTGGCGTCTTTTTATCTGAGCGCTCCGCCTTTTTTGTGCAGCTGCTCTGAGTGTTTCGGGTTAAACCTCTGAACTTTTCAGAAAGACACTGGTGTCATATCAAGTTACTACTGATGAAAACTCAACATTTCCTGATTTTTGCTGCTTCATAATAAAAGCTTTTAGTTAGCAAACTATTGGCAGACCTTTATTGTGAAAAAATGGCTTGTGGCTAACCACCTTCAAGCAGGTTGAACAGACAGAAGCGGGTCCCCACTTCGCTGGACACACCAAGTCAAACTGAGGCAGCACATCTTCTGGTTGCTCACAGTGAAAAATGTAAACAAATAGATGATAAATTTCAAAGAGGGGACACTAGACTGTGCAACAGTGGCAGTCAGTAGAACTTTTAAGACATTGTTGACGTAGAAACAAAACCCACTCACAGTGTTTTTTTTTTATGGCACAGATGCTTCAGAAGTGGTAGCACTCCACCGTGTCCTGCCAGGACCGTTCTGCCAGGAAAAAAACTCACTATTGTGGACACATGGTCTTATAAAGCACACATGCCTCATTTCTATTCTGTACTTCTGGTGTTTATTGTTTGTTCTTCTTCCACTTCTTCTTTATTTACACTTCTGTTTGTTTCTACACAGGATTACACACACGAATTCCACAAAACCAAAGGCAACTTCTTGGCCATCCGGGAAAGGGAAGACCTGCTTGGGTCTGTCAGGAAAGACATCGAGTGAGTACCCAGTCACACTGTCTTATGATTAATGTGACCGTGCAGCTAATACATTAGCATGTGTTCACAGTTATGGTAATATGATCTCTGTAGTTTATTATTCACACTTTAAAAAGGCAATTCCAATGCAGAGAACTATTAATAACTCAGTGAATGTATTGAGCGGTGACGGTACAGTAAATGGGCGGTCAGCGCTCACATGAAACTGTACATGGTACTGCATACAAAACAAATAATATTGTCATGTGATGTATCGCTTGTGTTTGATCTTAGTGGCCACGGATGGATAAAAACTGCCAAACATTATTCACACTGATTCTATGTTGTCAACCTTATTCCTTGGAGGGATAGTTGAACCTTGACTTCCACTTGGCACACTCTTGAAAAATGTCGGGCATTAAGAACCTAAGAAGATTCATGGCCTCTTTGGCCTTGCATTGAGAAAGTGTGTCCTGTGCTCAGATTGGCTCAGCTGTGAGTGAGTGTATTGAAATGAGATGGAGGCTCCCCCAGACCATGACTCCTGTCGTTTTCGTAATGGCTTATTGATCTGTAAGACGCAGCAGTGAGCACACGGTGAGCACTGCAGGATTCCTATTGATCCCCCTCCATCCAACTCGTATGCAGATAGTGTACGGATGATGACTCGCACAGTCGCACATGTTCCACAGTCACTTTATATCGTAACTTGTTCTCATTAAACTCTCGTAATGCAACACTGAAGTTAATCTATTGATTTAGAAAGAAAATGAAAATTCTTAAATAAGCACTAGCGCCACTAGTGCTCAGTTCACTGTCATCAGAGGTGGCAAAAGTACACACATTCTGTACTCAAGTAGAAGTTCAGGTGCTTGTGTAAAAAAAAAAGGCTCTGAAAGGTTCTCAGAGTATAAAAAGTAAGAAGTCGTCTTCTGAAGGACATTTCTACTGGCTGTTTCTGTGCAAAGCTAACTGAACCTCACCTTTTCTCCGTGATCGAGTCTCCCTCTCGCTCTGTTTAGTCTTGCTGTGTCCTGTTACATCTATTATATTGTGTTTTATATTGTTATTATGTGTTGTTAAGTTGTTTTTGTCTTGCTACGTCTTTGACGTCATTTTCTATCTTGTTGCATCATTTTTGACTTGTTAACAGCTTTTAAGTCTTTGTGTCATTTTCATCTTGTTATGTGTTTTATACCGTTTTCGTCTTGTTATGCTTTTAATATCGTTTTCATTTTATGTATTGTTAGGTTGTTTTTCTATTGTTATGTTGTATTTGTCTTGTTACACCTTTTATGTCTTTTTGCTCTTTAGTCTTATGTCATTGTCATCTTGTTAAGTCTTATACTTTGCTTTCATCTTGTTATGTCTTTTTTCAGTTGTTTTTATCTTGCATTAAAAGTAAAGTAACATGCCTGTTTTGAAAATGTAAGGAATACAAAGTACAGATATTTGTGTTAAAATGTAGGAAGTAAAAAGTAACTCTCAACTTAAGTGCAGATACCTGAAAAATTTACTTAGCCACAGTAACAAAGTATTTGTTCTTGGTTACTTCCCATCTCTGACTGTCATCCACTTAATTTTCAACATGGCTGCTCTAAGTATTGCACTTCTCTTCATAATAGCTCCTGTGTGGAACCATGATTGCTGTGTTTATCCATCATCTCTACAGTTCATCTCTGCTTACTATCTTGCCATAACATTTAAGCTCATAATGAGGCCGATATTAAAACAAAAATTGAGAAAAAATCGAAACTTATGTCAATGAGCTCACATTTTATGTATTTTCATTGAAATTTTGTAGTATTTTGATAGTATTATGCTTTTAAAGTACTCAGCTTCATAAAAAAAACATTCCTCCCTGTACACTAGAGGCAGCTCACGTACCACCAGTGGTACCACAGTGTGAGAAACTAGGATTTACAGTATTTTTCTACATTAAGCAAAAAAAAAACATTTTTATCATGATAGATTGTCAGTCCTCATATTTCTGAATAATGTGATTCTTTCAATTCTAATTGGTGTTTACCAGTAAAATGTTGTATCAATGCAGCAACTATATCATTAATTGCAATACGATTGTTTTTTACTATTTCCTCCAGCCCTATATTAAAGTGTTTCTAAATCCAAAACATGTATTTTAAGAGACTTGATGAGACTACACGCTCATACAGGGACACATGCACTGATAGCAGCTAAAATAGCTGTTGTGTTGTTGTTGCTGCAGTTATTTGTATGATTGTCAGGTGAAGTGTGTAACATTTAGAGAACTATACAACATTCATATAAATATTTTCATTAGTGTATGATAAATACCTGAAATATAATTGCTGTGTTTTCGTTACATTAGAGTTGGTCATTTTTTTTCTACAAAGGACACAGGTCCTCTTCCATGTAGCCTGCTTTGTTGCACCGCCATGTTTCTACAGTGGCTAAGAATGGACAAACCAAACACTGTCTTTAGATTGGGCCTGTCAGGTTGTTCATGAGTCACCTCCATATGTTTTCCTACACTCTTTCCAGACAAGTTGGTAAAAATCCTATTTCACAGCTAGATGCCAGTAAATCCTACAAACTGGTCCTTTCAGAAATGATCATTATTGTAGAAGATTGAGTTGAGGAGGAGAACTCCATTTTTACCCTCAACATCTTTCTTTATTTATGTGCAACTGAACAAAGTTATGTCAACCAATTTTAGAATTACTCGTATCAGTGCAGTCCATTATTACCAAATGATCATTTGAAGTGGCAGGTGCACATACGCAATCAAATTTCAACTGTCTGTAATATCCCATGAGGTCAGCATCACGTGCAACAGTTCACTCAATCTTCTCATTAAATCACATTGCTAAGGAGCGCCACTGACCCTGCTAATAGGCTCAGTGCTGATGAATCCAATGCATAGAAATGAGCTGGTGTTGTTGACCCAGTGTTCAGTCTAACGATGACTAATGTGCCCAGGGGCTGCTAATGAGGGAGCTTACAGGTAGAGCAATTACAACTGCTGCTCTTATAACACAACGCGCTGAGACGTAGAGTCATGTTTTACATGAGAGCAGTATGCCCCCGACTCCCTTCATTGACCTTTGCTGGTAAAAAGTCGGAAGTGATAAGGTAGGACTTGAATATATGAAAGCAGCCGTATCCTGACTGGAAGCTGGAAGACTAGGTCATTATTTTTCAAGACTTGATCTCGTGAACTCTCTTTGCTTTAATGAGGCTTATGAGAATAATGAAACTGTGAGCAAACTTGATATCACTAACACAGTTTTCATCTGATCTTCTCTATACAGAGAAAATTAATATCCAGGTTTTATCCAGGTTTTATCCAGACATACCCTGGTCTAAAAATCTTGTTCTCCAGGTGAAAGACAACATGTTTGTTTGGTACAGACCTCAACAAATATCACATCACCACAATTTTAATAGATTTTTTTCAGTAAAAATGAAAATTGGAATGCAAATATGATCATTACCGCTAATCGTAGCGCAGACCGCTATCGCAGTTTCAGTCAAAATAGTTGTTATATGACCTAATTGACATGTGTGATTCCAGTGAATAATTTCTAGCGAGAAACATGCGGTCTTCACTACTTTTATAGAGGAGGACAGAGGGCTGATAGAGAGCTGAACATTATGATGTCACAATGATGATGACCTTTTGGATATAAAATATTATTATCACCTCATCCTTTTATCCTGTTAGATATTTGTGTGAAGTTTTGTCTTTGTGTATGGATTTTTGAGTTATGACCAGAAGAAGTGTTTTGTGGGATCACAGAGACCTTGACCTTTGACCACCAAACGTTAGTCTCTTCATCCTTAAGTCCAAATGGATGTTTGGATGTACCAAGTTTGAAGAAATTCACACAGGTATTCTTGAGATATAACATTTATGAGAATTGGACAGACATACACAGTGACATTGAACTTGACCATGTAAATCTAATCCGTACATTTGAGTCTTAAGTAGACATTTGTGCCATATTTGAAGAAATTCCCTCCAAGTGATCATGAAAATGGACATGTGGTCACAGTGACCTTTGGCCACCTAAATCTAGTCAGTTCATCCCAATGTCCAGATGGATGTGCGTAACAAATTTGAAGAAATTCTCTGAAGGTGTTCTTGAGATGTTGTCTTAACAAAATTAAATTATCATTCTATTCTATTATATCATTCTGTAGCTTCCCAGAAGTGTTCCTTATGTTCGCAAATCTGAACAATCAAATCCTATTCAAAATCTGTATGTTTTAGTGTCATATTGCTAATTTCCTCATGCCCTGATAACTTTTCCCCATGTGACCTGATGTGGGTTTCTGCTTGATGACGTTTGGTTGAGGGAGAGGAAAGCATCAGTAACCTACCTCACTGCTTTTTGCCAGCGAGTTGGAGTTTCCTTTAAAAACAAAAAACAGAAAAGATGGAGTTATGTTTCGGAAAGCAAAATGTTGAGATCAGTTTGCTTTCATGCCACTGAAACGGTGATGGAGGTTTCTGCTGCAGCTGAGCCTTTTGTCCCTTTTGTCAGGTAGAGGGCAGTAGAGATCTTCGGCACAGAGTAAACCTGACCAGGAGGCTGTTCACTGTACATTTGTATGTGTTTCCTTGTTGTTTACACTGCGCGCGCGCACACACACACACACACACACACACACACACACACACACACACACACACACACACACACACAAAAAAAAAAAAAATCCATATTGATTAAAAGAAATGGTGCACACTGTCTGATTTATGCAAGCACCTGAATGTGCAATATGTCATTTTATCAAACACTGTATCAATATCTTTCAGTGGGCTCGCAGACTCTGTCAGCAAAACATGTTCTCATGCACACACATGCACACACACACACGCACATACCCACACAGATGCACCATTCATAACAGCAGAGTGGAGCAGGCTGAGCGCAGACTGAAGGCTCCCTCTGCTCATGCTTTGATTCTAAATGTCAGCAACAAAAATGACAGCTCGCCCGTGATTTACATCGGTGCCCTTTTAAAAAGCCTTGCTGGAGTGATGAAGCTGGCTGTCAGTACAGGCAATTCTGGCCCCACAAAGGCATCGGCTCTGCCTGTGGCGCGGCCAGCCACCGTGGAGTGGGCTGTGTGTGCTCTGAATGTAGTATTTCCACTCAGCGGCTTTGGATGGCGCACTGGGGATGAAGTAGACGCATTTGTTCTTAGACTGCTCTCACGCAGCTCTCTGGGTGGGGTTGGGTGTTTATGGTATATGCGTGCGCACACTCCTTATGTTTTACAGTTCTCCCCCTCCCTCCTCCTCCTCCTCCTCCTCCTCCCCTGCTCTTTATCTCGTTGTCGCCCAGTACGAGGGTGGGGCTGTGTTAAATGACCAGAAAGCCAGGAGAGCACTGGGAGTCAGCTCTTCAGGGATGCTGATGGAGAGAGTTGCATCAAGCAAAAGAGAATGGATGTGATGTGTTTGCTCTGTGAGTGGTGTAACAACCCACCCATTAACTTCGACTGCTTTGCTACCAGATAGCTCAATAATGGAGCGCACCATTTCAGCTCCTTTACTAACCCAAGACTGTTTGGTGCTCGCTGTTAATTTTGACCGCAATTTCTACTTTAGTTTTAGCTGCTTACTGAAAATTGCAGTGTAGTTTAACCTCACATTTTAGTGTTTTGTTGTAGTCAAGATTTAGTCATTGGAACTCAGTTTTAATCTTTAATTTTTTGTTTAGCTAAAATTTTAGCCAGAGTTTTCTTAGACAGTTTCATGATACTGTGATGGATTTTGCTGCAGAATATTTCTCCTGGCTGTAAAAACTATGAGGAGACAGAACAATGAGAAGCAAGCATACCTTCATCTGTGTAATGGGCACATTCTTTCATATCATGATGCATCATTATTGGTTATTAGACACTGGTGATGTTTATTACCTGAAAAACTATATTACAGAAGTCGGTGTCATGTTTCACTCAGGAGAACTGTTGTAATAAATCAGCTGTAAAAATCTGTAAATTGTTTCATTAAGGAGGACAAGAATGATCACATTTTTCACACTACACGGAGCTAAGATTAATACCGAAATAACGATTAAGATTTTGTTGTAATTTTTGTTGTTAGTATTTTTTAATTTTACGTCATAATTGTCACGAAATAAAAGGATGTCAACAAATATTTATCATCAGAATTTTTCTTGAAAAAATTAATCAATTTGTGGATGGAATCAGTGATCTCTTTCATAGATAACAGTTAGAGTCGTATACAAATTTTAAGTCATGGTGAACAAAATCTAAACTTTTCAATACTCCTACTTGCCCACACTGAACCTCCGTGTTTTACAGGAGGAGGTCAGGCCAAACAGCTCCTTTGGCCCTCTCCCACTGCCCAGTGTGGCATTTGTAGCTGTGATGTGGCATGCTGAGCTGTGATTTTAGGCATTTCCATTGCTGGCTTGAGTACCAGGCTGACTCACTGTATATGGCCCTGCCTGGAAACAGTATGACCATCTCTGTCCTTATAAGCTGTGTTGTTACAGTAAACAATTTGGCTCAACATGCATGGTCATGCAGGCAACCAAAGAGAAGGCAACATTTTTAAAGGGCACGCATTGTTCAGCTTCTGGTAAAAGCTCCTGTGTAACATATGATGGATTTCTGCTCTCCTGCCATCTTGTTTTCTGATCTGCTCTACTACAGGCATTCTGGTGGTGTGTTAAGTTACAGCTAATGCAAAATAAATATTTCCTGCTGCTGCTTGCTTCACAGTGAAAGCTTTCTACTGGTGAACCACTAGAAGGCTTTTACTGGAAAGCAGGTACGGGGAATACATTGGTATTGGCACAGACTGCAAATTCAATTGGTCTCTCCATAGTAGTCATGTCAGAAATATCTCTATACTGACAAATATCAATGCTGATTATTTGAAGTGCTGCTCTTTATTAACAGTAGTAATTCCACCAATTGTACTTTCTTGCTCTTTTTTCTCTTCGGCAGTAAGTTCACATACACACAGCTGTAGTGCCCACGTCGTCCTGCTTCCTCTCACTTACCCACAGTGCTGTCTTCTTGTCATCACTCATTTAATTGGCTGTAGCCTCATTTTATCTGCCCCACTGTGCAGTGACAGGCTGCTGTAATATGCCCCTGTGTTGTGGCTGGCTGTTGAAAAACCCACCTGTCTTGTGATTGGCTGTTGCAAATATATAATATTTTGTGATTGACATGGTGATGACTAGCAATGGTGGCAGCGAGAAGACTACTCGATCACTTCCTACTTGGAAGACCAAATTAAGTACCAGGAATCAGGTACTGTCCCAAATGGAAAATGTAAATAAGACAGTCGAATCAAGGCGAGTCGTACCTTGCAGTGAAAATGCAGCTAAAGAGCTCGCACAGAGATACAGAGGTCGTTAGCTTCACTTGGCAAAAAAACTAACCAAACATTTCTACCCTGTGGTCTGTTGACTGTGAGTGAGGAAAAGAAAAGGTGATGAAAAGGTTAGCCATTTGGATAGCTCTCTGTGTGACCAACTGATTTAGTCGGCCGCTGATATGAACAGATGAGAATCATGAGGGACAGGCACGCTGCGAAAGCCATAGCTGGTCAGGCTCAAGGCTGTCAACTCGGTGTGACAGGATCTCTTAAGTGAGACTTTAGGCAGCCCCTCCAGGATTTCGCGGGCTGTTTTTGGGATTGTTGCCGCCTAAAGTGCCTGATTTCACGGCAGCTGTTCTAAAAAATATTGCGATGCATGTTGTGTTGTTTTACCATAAATTTGCAGGAGCAAGTGAATTTTTTTTTTGTTTAATTTGTTAAAATCAAAAGCAACTTGTTCCAAGGGGAGCAAAACTGCAATCTGTTCTGAGTGTTCTAAGTAACATTACTAAAAAGACTCAGGATTACAAAAACACTAACAAAATATGTTAATTTGTAAATGAAGATGTGCTTCTGGGTTCTAAAATAAATGTGCACAGAGCATTGATAAATGTCAATAATAATGACAAACCCAAACAAATTGATTGGTAGACCTCGCATGAAGCAACGAAGGTTGGTCAAATTTGCAGAAAAGTTGCAAAATGCATGGTTGTGCAGAATTCACAGGGATTGGTTGAATTTGCGTTAATTGTTGCAATCACAGCTTCCTGGAGGGACTGTTTAACGTATTTTAGATATGATTGTGAAGTTGTTTTTGACTAAAATTACATAACTTTGCTTTGTTTTTCCCACTGTTTTGAAATGTTGTGTCACATTCATAACATTCTCGAATTTCTGACTGCATTTAAAGTGACAGTGTTATTTTTGCGTGTCATTTTCAGGACATACAAGAGTGGCTCCGGGGTCAACAACAGAAGAACAGAGCTGTTCCTAAAGGAGCATGAGCACCTGAGAAAGTACGTTCCCTATCACCTTTCTTTGCCTAATCTAAAGTAATCAAAAATCCTACTTTTTAATTCACTCAGAGCACATTTTGTAGTTTTGGTATATTGATCTTGGCAGTTCAAAGTTGAATATAGCTGCCATTTTTCCAGAGCTGTACAGTCTTTTTTGGCAAAGCAGCTTTCCAGACAACAAACTGGGATAACTCATCTTGATGGTGCAGCACAGCCATTTGGAATACCACTGGTTACTGATGTTTGCTTATTAAGCTTCAGCACCCCTTGGCACTTTATCTCTTTATGCTTTTAGGAATCCACTTCTTCATGATGTTGCATTCATTAATCAGTTTGTTGTATAATTCAGAATAGAGGAAAAAATGTAGATCAGCTTTGAGTGCTTTCCTGGCTAGTTGAGACAAAAAACTTTTTAATGCCCTGCTGAAGAAAATATTGGAGTTGGAGGGAGGGAAATAACATGGTACAGAGTAAGCAAATTCATGAAATTCATCTTGTGTGACTGCAACTTAAAGCTGGAAAGTTATGAAGACCTTTCATACTGACACAGTAGGTCAAACCACGATCTGCCAGCAACCTCATTAGTGTCCTACTATCATTTGGCTGACTCTCAAGCACTGCAGAACAGCATGAGGTTGTGGAGTTTGTGAAATCTGTATGTGCTTACCTGTGTGTGAGAGGTGTGAGAGGCATCCTGTGTGGAAAGTAAAATTAGATGTCAGCAGGGCACACACACACACACACACACACACACACACACAAAGCAAAAGTAAATCAGAGAAGAGCTTTTCAGATTGCTCAGGCTCGAGGATCTCATCTGATGATTTGGACAAAGCCGGAAAAAAACAACGCAGTCAGACTGAATCTCTCTTGGGCTAAATGTTTTGTTTCCTGTTTCAACCTCTCAAAGAAATAATGCCTCAATTATTACCCATGAAGACCTCTTCATTCATTCAAAACACCTGCTTTGACAAGGCCAACAGGTTATCTGTCAGTTTATGAAATTAAAGGGAGTCTAACTCAACAACATGGCCACATTTCTAATAAAATGCAGGGTAATGAAATAACCCTTCAATCCCATGGCGTTTTTTTTTAGAAATTAAAAGACTTTTCACAAACAGTAATGTGATTTTGCGTTGTTCTATAAACTCATGCCAAAGTTCTAGTACTATTTGTGCAAGTAAACAGATCTGCAGTTAAATGACCTCAAATTACTTCACCAGTCTTGTACTTTGTGCACTTTAAATGGCTATTTAAGTATCAACATACGCAGAATTCTTCAGGTGTCTGGCAGCATGAAATTTGGTGGATCATTCTACAGTAAATACACTTTCCTAATTGCCTTGTATATATACAATACATGCATGTGTTTGTATGTGTGCATCTATAGATGATATTACCTAAGGTTTTAGGGTTGTGAAATGGTAATCTTCATGGCCCTTGTATTATTATTATTATTATTATTATTATTATTTTCATTTTGGCTTTTGGCTTTTTACTAAAGCTAAAGTTAAAAATGCTTCAGCATTTCTTGCTGAGTGAAGTGTAACTAATTAAAAAATCCTGTTAAGTACCACTTTAGTCCACTTTTGGCCCTGTTTCTATAACAGCTGCCATGCTTTGTGGCAGTATGTAACAACAGATATGTAGCGTATGGTGATAAAACTCAAACAATCTGTGTTGTAGTTAAAGGTGGGGTGTGTTATTCTAATAAAATACACTATCAAATTCTGTGAATAGCTCCTCACGGTTCTCTGGCTCCCTGTTCTTTGTATGTGCTGAAAAAACACGGATGTTTCTACACAACCCTGATTCTGTAAATAGGATATTAACAAGGTGGCTCAGACCAATCCACACAACACTGTTCTAACCAATCAGCAACAGGACATGAGACTGACTGTGTGTGATTCACAACATAAGCAAAGTGAATATTTCCTTTGAGGTTGCTGCTGTAGACAGGTTGAAACTCTGAGCTCCCATCCTGCTAGTACAGGAGTCAGCATCAGGTCTGTCCCCGGCTCTGTCCCCCAAATGCTCCTTGGCTCTCGGCAGCTGTCTGTCTGTCGGCTCTGTGCCTCAGTTCCCAGTCCTCTCCATGCTTGTATTTTCATAGCGAGAAATTATTACTTCTTTTAGGCTACAGGTAACCTTAGGTTGCAGTTGTACTAAATTCTGCCATATTGCTCAGTTTTTACTGTCGTTTCCTCGGCAATGAGCGTTCAGGAATTTGAGGGGCGGAGCTTCCGAAGGAGCACTGAAGGGAGGGGAGGGTCTCAACAATGACTCACCCCACCTTTAATCCACACTGTATTACATGGGCTTCATATTGATGGTTACATAACTGTAACAAACAATTATTTTCTTTGTTGATTATTCTGTTGATTAGTTTCTTGATTAATCGATTAGTTGTTTGGTCTATAAAATGGTGAAGAATGTTAACCAGTGTTTCCCAAAGCCCAAATCAAAAGAGTTTCAGTTTATGGTCATAAAGGAGTAAAGACACCAGAAAATGTTCTCTTTTAAGAAGCTGGAACCAGATCATTTTGACATTAAAAAATGCTGATTAATCAGATTAAATGATTATCAAGTTTGTTGTAAATTAGTTGTTGCCTGTCTGAACTCAGTGTTCCTTGAAGTGCTGCTGGACAGTTATAGCCTGACGAATCGTTGTTAAAGCAGCAGAATGTCCCCCAGTTAGACCTCCAGCACCACAATTGATTAATTAATAATAGTATTTTTGCTCTTAGTTACATATGTTCAGTCAGTCAGAGTGGTATCTGGCCCTTTACATCACATGAAAATAATTCCATTCTGTTCCAACTTGACAGTAAATTTGAGAAGAAGAACACTAGTGGGATCAGCACTCAGTATCGAAAGATACCCTGAATCTGAGGTTCAGGACTTCTTAGATGAATACATTAGTGAAGTTCAGTTGCAGCAGTACTCTGTCAGTGTTGTCACATAAATACTGCAACCTTGTGTCAAGTTGTGTTGTGGTACTCGCTATAACAGGAAAGACCTAGGTGAACGCTTTAATGGATTCATGTACTGAAGCAGAAACAGAATCATTCTTCCTGTCCTAAGGGAAGGCCCATGAAAAAACACTCATTTGGTTACTTTTATCCACTGTGATTCTTTATTTATTTTTATGGCTTAAGTGAAGAAAGGAAAGGTTTTTTTTATATAGATAATGAGATGTGTCAGGAAATTCTAAGATAAGACCCCCCTCTTTCCTCACTTATTCAAACTCCAATTAGCCACATTCATGATAAATAATTTTAGAAATGTGAAATGAGAACAGATAGTGCTCAGATAGCGGCGCATTGTGCTGAATCACCTCCAGCTTTCTGCAGCTGCTTTCATTCCCAACAAGTCAAGCCGGTTCAGCACAACTGATTGGAATATTGATAATGAAATTATCTTATTAAACCACAACCCATATTAGAGGGCTTCCCCAGACCATTGAAAAAGATGGCAGGGTAAAGAGGAGACTAGAGATGAGGATCGAGTTACGTTTGATTGATCCTATTAGAGCCATAAACAGGAAAGAGGGCCTTAAGAGAAAAGTGCTAAAATGTGTTAGTGGCCAGAGCAATGGCCTGAAGTCTTGCTCAGGCCAGAGCACAGATATTTCATAAAGAGAAAAGACTTGAGTTAAACTGCTCTTCCTGACAGTCAGTGATGCCCTCTTTTATTTTGTTTTATTGCCCTAAAGACAGCGTGTGTTATGAATAATATGGTGTTCTTTGTGTGAGTTTACATGATCTGTTTGATTTTTGAGATCTTCTTATGTTAATCTTCACACCATGTTATGGAGAACCGTCTGTGGACTTTCTGCAGCTAAGCTTGTGATGAAACCCTGTTTTGAGCCCTTGGTGAGGATTGAAATGTCGTATCTCTATAGATGTTTCAGGGTAGATAATGTGGAGCATGATAAGCTTGAGTGGTATGTTTAAAATTTTCCAACTGGCCACCGTCAGCCCATCTATCGGAGACTGGCGACATTTTCGTTACCCCACCACCACCTCCTCCTGTCCTCTTGAGATGTATGCAGGCAATGAATTCACCACGTTGCGTACACTGTGTATGTTCACGACGCCCAATAAACAAAACAAACACCGTCAAGAAATTAAATATTCTCACACCATTTTTTTCTTTCTAAACAGAGCAATAGAACTGGGACATTTTCTGAATCCAAGTTTCTCTCTTTTCCCAAATAAAACGAGCTTAATTGGCTCATTAACTCCTTGTAAAATGCACTTCATTCAAACTTGACAGAAAAACATGTAAAACTCATGAAAACCATCTTTGTTAGTCTGTCCAATCTTCCAACAATCACCAGATCTGGTTTGGTTGAAATTACATTCTTGCTTCTCCGTGTGAAAAGAGTGTAAAAAGTCTTAACTCTGCAGGCTGTTTTCCTCTCGCTCCTCACCCAGTGTGTTGCAGAGCTGTGCCCGTCACTCTGCAGACCATCACATTAGCTAAACAAAATTACAAAAACCACCCCCACCCCCTTGGATGCAGCCCATTGTCGACAGGTGATATATCCTTCAATTGCCCAACCTCGGTGTAAGATCAGTATAAATTTGCGCAAACAGTGTACAGAGGGAAGCGTTGTATAGTGTTTGTGTGCATTTGTGTGAGTGTGTGAGAGTCTATAATATATTGGCAAGTGATGGTACCTGCTCTGCCAAACTGATCAGCTAAGATTAATCACTTTCCAACGAAGAAGAAAAAAAGATCCCTTCCAGTTAATCTACAAATGACTGCTGTGGGCGGAGTGCTTGCCAGCCTGCATTTATTCTCAACTAAACTTAATGAGACAGACATGCCTTGATTAATTTCCTCTCTCTAGATTTTGCTGGTATGGATGAACCTTGTGTACTTTGACATCAGTCAGACTTGCCTCCACATTACGTGATATGATAATAGTAGGTGGACAGCGGCAGCAGCCAGTGGTGTACAGGCTGGTAGGATGGGAGGTAGATTCAAAACACAGAACTATGATTTTGCCACACTGTAGCTGCTTGCTGTCTGCAAGCAACTTTGACTTTAAAGATACTGTAAAGCAACAATGAATGTTTGTTGTGAGTTTGTCACATCACATCAACATGTTATTAACCACCCAGCCAAATTTCAATGATTAAATGGCTGCAGGCTGAGCCATGTTTCGGGTCTCCACAACTCCACAATTCAGTACTACATAATTCTCAGTGTTTTCACATTTTCAGCAACAAACCTATGTTCTAACATGTGCAATGTGCTATGAAGAAAAACTCTACTATAAGTTTTGAGAACGGTTCATCCCTTTCTCTTTCTCATCTTCATATATCTATTTTTCCATTTCTCTGTGCCATAAAAAGTCAGTGTTCATGAATAAACTAGAGGGCCAGGTCCATTAAAAGTTCATGTTGGAATAGCTCTAATGGTAGTGGTCACTCTGAGAAGGACTTCCTGTCAAACCGAGGATTTTTTTTGACACAGCAGTGGTGTCAATGTGAAGCGAAGAAAATTTAGGCCCTACATCTTTGACGGAGTTTGACGGAGTGTGGTTGTTTGCCGTCTGGAAATACCTCTTTCGGAACTTACCAGGAAGTTCAATTATTTCTGTAATGTTCCTCCAGATGCCTTTTCCTCTTGGCTCTGTCATAAAGTGGTCATGCTACCTAGAGCAAATCTGTGCATCTGTGGAGTTCTGGGTTCTACTTGCTTGCAAGTCTGGTTTGCAGTGACTTTGTTGTGCAGTCATGCAGCATCTAAAAGTTCTAAAACCCAAACAGTCCGTCCAAATTAAACACACCGTTGGAAGCAATGGTTCTCCAGTGTTTTGTATCGGTTCTCCAGTGTTTTGTATCAGTGCTGTGTTCCCAAAAGTAAAGTATATCAGATCAGGACATTAAACACTGCATGACCCATGAGCCACAATCAATCATTTGAATATTTTTCAGTTGTAACAGAGCACCATAGTTGCTGAACTGATCCAAAATTGATTGAAAGTGCAGCATTGTTCGGTCCTTGAACTCTGCCTGGATAGCACCCTGTTTCAGAAATATTTCAGGCTGTCTGACGAACTCTGTTTCAACTTTTCCACCACAGGCCGCTGCGTTTTTTCGGCATCCCCTGCGGCCCCCTCCGCCGTAGCCTTAACTTACCACCCCCATTCAAAATGAATGAGATGCCTGGTGTTCTCACCGCAACGCCTGATTCTGTCTGAATATGCCCTCATGCTTTCTTTTTCTTTCCCCATCTGTGCTTGTCCCCAAGTTTGAGACCCCTGCTTTTAGTGCCGCTGGCCCGCTGCCCACTTTAAGAAGTTCGATCTGAGCTGCCAGTTCCCTGATATGCTAATGTAATCAGCAGAGGGGAGCTCTGAGGATTTGGGTGCCGCCCTGCTCTCTCTGGCTCACCAGGGGGATCCAAACAGTTCAGTTCAGATCCAGTTCAGAAAGTTCAGTGGTTTAGTCAGAGGTTTGTGTATCTGATGCTTTTTGGGTCAGCTCATTTGTGTGCTTTGCCCTTGGTTGATTATCAAGATAAGCTGCTAGAAAATGGACGTAAGCACCATACTCACTGACCAGCTCATATTTATCAGTCCATTATGATCTAGCGAAAGTGCATTTTCCCATGAGCACATCAACATTAAGATTGTGTATCATTTATTGCCACTTTGTTGTGAAAGAAGACACCTTTTTCTAATTGACTCCAGTGGGTTTGAAGTGTTTTGCTGCTTAGTGATATGTGCTTATTGTGCTCTGGCTGCTTGGTGTTTTATTTGCCCAAGGGCCTCCCTTTTAAACTTGTTTGTGTGTGTGCAGTAAAATGCTCCACATCTTCTCTGCTGTCCAATCTCAAGGTGTAGGGCCCGGCCTCACCAGCTGATCTGGCAGCAACAAAATGGAGAAATATTTGCTAGCTCCTTAATGATTATGAATCCCCACTCTCCAATATTTTCTGACTTCCAGGTTTTTGCCACCATTTGTCTTTATTGCATCTCTAGGGTCAAGGCCTCCTTTTTATGGTTGGTTTTAGGGCTGCAACTAATGATTATTTTCATTATAGATTAATCTGTTGATCATTTTCTTGATGAGTTGGTTAGCTCTTTGTCTTTAAAAAGTCAGGAAATTATTTTAAAAAAAAACTTGATAACTGTTTCCCAAAGTCACTCCATCAGATGTCTTGTTTTGTCTGCAAACCAAAGATATTCAGTTTGCTATGAGAGGACTAGGGTTGGAATTTAACTTGTTAAAGTGTGTACATCTACCATCCCCTGACAGAAAAATGTTCAAATTCACCAGCCGCTCAATAGTAAATCATTATTTTTCTGAAATCTACCAGCCCCCTTCGTACTTTGCCAGCATTTGGCTGGTGGCTGGTGCTAATTTCCATCTGAAGCCTGAGCAGAATCACAGCACAGATTATGGTGCCTCATTTCAGTGCCACACCTGAGCTGTCAACTGACAAAATGACTAATTGATTATCAAAATACTTGCCAATTAATGTAATAGTTGATAGCTAGTCGATTAATCGACTAATCATTGCAGCTTTATTTTGTTTTAATGGGCATAAAAGGTTGGTGAATGGCAGCGTTACAGTAGATATCATCTCTGTGAATCTCACAATGTGTAAGGTGTGTAGCAGTGGATTTTGAATCAGCTCTGAGCTTTGATTAGTGACCACTTTTCCTCTTTGCTGATGCTGTTTACTTTCTGCAAATGTTGCCAAGATTTGCGGGACTGTTTCCCTGGCAAAGTAATTAATATTTCAGTTTACCTGGCTGATTCTATTAGTTACCTCCTATTGCTCTAAAAGCCATCTGACAGATCATTACTCTCAGAAGGTTGATGTAAAATATTTTCTCTCAGAATACCACTTCAGATAATTGATGAGCCAACAGAAAAGAAATTAGTTATCGTTTTGATTAGGCTGTCTATGAATCTTTTGTTGTCATTTGGGCTTTGAGTGATACCTGCACCACCAATGCGGGGATCTCTTTTTTTTTTTTTTTTTTTTTTTTTTACTGCTGGTGTAGTTCTGAATGCAAACAAAAGCATATGAACAGTCTGTCTGTTTCTGTGTTTATGTGTGACTGGCAAGAGAGAGCATGGAAGCATGTGGGCAGGATGGGTTGATACATCACACTGAGAAAGGCAATTAGCTTGGAGCTAATGAGCGATTTAATGACTGCAGCAAAACACCACTGACCGGGGAAATGGAAGGAACCCTGTCCTGAAACCACATATATATGAACATGATGACACAATCAGCCTCAACACTACAGCAGCAGCTTGATGATGAGGGGAACAAATCTTTTACCCTTTTATCTATTCTCTGCAAATAAAGACTCCATGAATCAAGGCTCACCTCAGCTCACAGACACTCTCTCTTTTGCACTTCAGCTCATGATTTATCACTTAGACACTGTGGGCAGACAGGAAGTTAATGGTTCAGTTTTCTTCGTCAGTCATTTGTCTGTCCATCATGATGGTGTTTCTTCCGTCATTTGAGCCTTGGCTCATTTAGCTGTCTGGTTTTCTTTCATTACATTCTATTTAAGCTTATGTCAAACAAGCATAATCAGCAGGGTTTGACATTAATGCTTGCCTGGGGCACGTAAACTCTGTGTTTGGGCAAGTGGAATGCTTCACGTAATTATCCAATCTGGCAAGTTTAAATAAATGTGATGTCTTTATCTGTTTCTCTTCATGTTTGATCACTGTTTCCCCAAAGCCTAGTTTCATGTTCAGCTTTTTTCTACAAGAAAGTGATGCTGATTTAGAATTTTTTATGTATTAATGTAAATGTCGAATGCCATTAAGTCCCATTATATTTGAGTGAAGGCAAACATCTCTATGGCAGATATCGCCAAAACTCTGTAACTCAGACCCCCCAAAAATATGATGGATAAACAGCACTGCAGTCCAGAATAAAAATATGTATTTTTGATTTTGGGATGAACTGTCCCTTTAACACTAATAATAAGGGGTGTTGCTGGCCCATAAAACTGCACAGTCCTACTCCCACTGTGCTTTACATCACAAATACCTTTCAGTATTCTTTGTTACACCCACCAGCTCCCACAACCCATCGTGCCGAACTTGCCTGCCAGCCTTCATTCTGAGTTTTGTGCCAGTTGATTCTATTTCAGTGTGACAGACAACAAATATGATATTACACATCACTGCCAAATAACAGTTTGAGGCTTGTGTCTGTAGCTATGATCCAAGAACAGAAGGCGGTCCAGCCCACTCCGTGACTGTGAGGTGTCCCTCGGTGCCCAGTCTCATTGCGAGACATGCTTATGATGGTATAAGTAGTGCTCCTTTCTATTCGTTAACATTCCTTGTCCATGGCAGTCCCACTCAGGAAGAAAATCACTGACTAATGAGGTTGAGATGAGGTAAAAGTTGGGATTACAGTACTGGTTGAATTCCATCCTGTTTAGCCCACCAGCAGAGAGAGGACCCTGACATTAGCAGGACTGATCTCCAAGTGATTACATCAATATATAACTCGGAGAAATGGTTTGTCCTCTGAGGGATCAGTGGGTCAATAGTTGACCACTAAAGTGACCTGGACAAGGTCCCACAATCAAATTTAGTTGATGGTATTTCTTGTTTGTGCATTGCTCACACTGTCATTTCTCTGCCTGAAACAAAGCTTGAGCTGTTTGCTTTTTGAGGTTTGCAGTGGTCCTCCTGTAATAATCAGCTTGTTTTTTTTAGATTATTAAGGCTTCCCTAAATTCATCATTTTTAATAAACTGGATCTTTGAAACTCCTTTGAGGGCTGCTCAACATCTGTTAGGTGAAAAAAAAATTGTTGGCTCAGCACACATACTTGCCAACAATGCACATGCACATGCAGAGCCTCATGGTATGTTTTCCCTCACTTAAAAAGAAAAGAAAAAGCAATGCAGAGAGGTCAACCCATAAATGTAAGGAAAGATGCACACTCATCCATCTTTCTCTGGAAGTTTACCATGTGATAAAATGGCTGAAAATAAAGAGTTTCCTTTTAATTAAGTGATTAACAAGTGACATGATGGCCTTCAAAAGCCAAAGTAAAAGGTCTCACATCTCACACACTTAGAACAGGTTTTCAGGATTAACATTAATTTAAAAAAATAATTGTGGCCTGACCGTGACATTCAATTTTCAAGATATCTGACTTTTCGAATGTTCATTCATTTTTTTCCCCAGTGCAGTTCATCAAAAAACTTAACAAATATACTTTGGCTTTAATAGAGCACTTCAGCCTCAGAATTCAAATTTCCTTTTACAGTCTTTACAGTCTGTCAAATCAGATATTTTTATAGTCGAGATTTACCAGTAAATCTACCCTGATACCAGTGTAGACTGGTATATCTGAATAGGCTAATATCGGCCGATTATTGAGCCTGATATTTATTGTGCATCCCTAGAAAAAGGCCTGTTGTTTTTCTTGTACCATAATGTGAGCCTCCAGTATAATGTATATTACAATCACCAACATGTAATATTGGTTTCATTAAAAGGATAGTTTTAATTTGCACACTCTGTCCAATTAGAAAAATCCATACAAAATGCTCAGGGGATAATGTGTCTCATCCGAGGATCATGTTTATGAGCACAAGCACGGTGGGAGGTTTTTAAGCACAAGACTAAAAGTACTTGTGTGTTAATTTTGAGATGGTCAAGTTGAGGTCAGATCAAGTCAAGTCAGATTTTCTTCATATAGCCCAATATGATGAGTCACAGTTTACCTTTGGGTACTTTATGGCTTGTACAGTGTGCGACTCCCTCTGCAGGGCTCAACACTAAGGTTTGCCTGCTGCCCGGGGCAAATAAAATGCCATGTTGGGCTAGTAAATTTGGCAACTATTTCACCCAATTGAGCAAGTGGTAAAAAAAGAGCTTCTTTGATTATCAATTAATCATTAAAGTAACTTTTCATGCAAAAATGCTAGAAAATGTTGTTTTCAATCTCTCAAAAATGTAGATTCCCCACTTGTTGCAAATTTAATGTATTATCATATTAAATTGAATATGTTTTGGTTAAATTGAATGGTTTTGGACTGACAAAACAAGACATTTAAAGACATCACCTTGGACTTTTAGAAACTCGGATAGACATTTTTCACAACTTTTTCGTATTTTATAAAAATTGCTGCCCTAGATTAGATGTGACACTTAACTTAAGTCTTTAATCGGCAATAAATAAGCCAGTTTATACAGGGACAAGTAAAAACTGAATATGGGCAAATAGATTTCTGACCCACTTGCTCGCCTGTAGAAGTGAAAAACATCATTTCAAACCCTGCTCCTTATACCTTATAGACCACATGTCAAACTAAAGGCCTGTGGGTCAGATCCGAGCTGGCAAACAACACAGTTTACTCAATACAACTCAGAACTGTGTTATGGAAGTACAGTGACCATTCATAGATTACTGTCCCAGAATGCATCCAGATTTTGTCGTCTGGGCACAGAAGATGAAAGTATACGCTAGATAGCGTCTCAGTATCATGTAGCCATTTCCAGCAGTAGCACTCTAGCGCAGTGGTTGTAGCTAACATTAATGGTAGCAGCCTGGCAAAATGACATCTTTCAGCTTTTAAGTAAATATACATTTTTGATTTGAAACCTTTCTTGAAGGCTACCCAAACTGAAGAAATTTGAAACTTCTCAGTTTCTCCCTTCCTACCGTTCATTTATTATAGGCCTAGTCTTACATTTACAACTGGAAGAAAGAGCCAAAGAAGATGGATTCAACTCCCAGGATGGACATAAACGCAATAGATGTGTATGAAACAGAACGACAAAATCACATGAAATACAGATTTTGATGACTAAATTTCTGTTACTTTTAAAATCTGAAGTATATGTAAAGAGAAGTATGAAGAGAAGATTTAGGTAAAGGAAAAATATTAGTTTTGGTTTGGTGTAAGTAAAGTTCTGATGAGAATCTTTGAGAGACTGTCTCTCTCTTCCTCTAACAGTGTTTGGATACATAAGCCTACTAAGAGCCTCATAGAAACCACACTGAGAATGACAATGAGGATGTGGAGTTGTTGAATGGATGTTGAGCTATGAAATACAATCCCTGCAGTTTTGCTTGTTTGGTTTCCTTTGGTTCTCTGGAGCATTATCCAAATTGATTCCAATTAGAGAATAAACCGCTGAGAGCATTGTTGTTTATGAGCAACTTGAGACACAAATCTGGAGTTACAGCATAAAAGGTCTGTGTGCGTGTGTGTTTGTGTATCTTCCAATATTGTCTGTAGGTCAAAAGCAAGCATTTGACTCTCCCTCTTTGATGTAGCTATGTAGAAGATTAAGCTCCAGGATCTGGGAGGTGGAATCCTCTCTGGGTTATGCTTAGCCTAGACTCCCAGTCATTTATGTATTTAATGCAGATATTAAAGAGAAATTAACACTAACAAAACAAAGACATTTGTAGGGCTGCCCCGTGATGGTTGAAGATTCATATCAACAGTGGGAGACCCCTCAGTTGACTGAGACGCTACAGTGAGAAACATTTATTAAAAGAGTAAGATACATTTTGTTTCATCAGAAACAGCTGATTTCTTGCTCTTGCCAAATTCCCAGACTCCTTTTGCAAAACATCATCATTGTCCACTTCATCCAAACTCAGAAACTAAATAAAACTCACCAAAAACATCTCGGTTCGTCTTGCCATTGTTCCAACAACAAAAATCAAAATAAATCCTTAATTCACAGCATGAAGTAGCGCAGAGTTGGGAGCCTGGGGAGAAGAGGCTCCACAGGTCTGCTGTTTTATGACTGACTGTGTGAAAATCAGAAGTTTTCACATCACAGATGATGAAGAAATTTATTAAAACATGAGTTTTATGTTGCATTCACCTGGATCCAGGCAGACAGTAGACTGCAGACGGAGGACACCTGCTAGACGGAGCGGGAAACACAAACAGATCAGCTCAGTTGAATGGCAGGATGCCAAAATGAAACACACATCATGCTGTGTTGCTATGGTGTCATATTGCTTACAGTCAGTGGAATAAAATACATTAAATAAATTATTTCGTGTATATTATTTATGTAATTATTACAGCAGTATATGTGACCATAAAATGCTGCTTGCTTTAAATATTGTATTGCTAACTTAAATTGTCAAATATTTGTATTGTACAGCCAAATCTGATTCAGCTGAAAAAAATCTGTTATCAGTTTTACCTGTGTTGTTGTACTTGTTCCGGGAATAAATATACATGTTTGAGTGTTTTGTGCCCAGTGACATGTATTCCTCACTGGGGAAACAAAGCACATGAACAACGCAGAAACAACAAGTAACACGTACACACACAGAGGCGTGATCACGCTGATGTTAGTGGGAAGATTCAAATGATGTGATGCTGCCGGGCTGGTTGGTTCGTCTCTATGTGGGAATTGATAAGAGAGAGATGGAGAGAAGAAAAGAAAACAACATGAAATTACATTCATTTCTTTATCCAGCTCAGTGTCACGAGGTAACATTGTTAGAATTCAGGTCATCAGAGTCTATTGTCATTTGTTTATTACCATAACATGTTTTTGCTACACTGCCTCACATCAATAACTAACCTCTCTTTCTCTTTTTCTCCCCTCCTCTCTCTTTCTCCTCCTCTGCTTGTTTATAGCTCGGACCGACTGATGGATGACACAATAAGGTAAGACCTGCTTTCTGTCTTGCCCATATGGGAACGCATATATTTTCATATGCGACAGCTCCCAACCCCCCACCACCCATCCCCTCCCTCGCCTTATTTACTTGCTGAACGTGACTCAAAAACCGCAGCATGCAAAAAAGGACATTAACATGGCCTGGATATATCAAGTCTAACAGGTTCTGTTGAGCTGAGGCCGGACACCTGCAGAAAAATGATCCGTATTCATTGTGCCTCGCTCTTCAGTCGCTACTATATGGAATAACGCCTGAGTGAGGAAATTAATAAGGTACACAAATAAAAAGACTTTGTCACCTTAGCCCTATTCAAACTGCAGTAGAAGAAAATAAAGTAAACTGTAACCTGGATGTATCAAACTAAAAGTCCCCTTCTGACATCTCAATTATTGTCACTTACATAGAAACGACAGTGACTACTGGATAATTTGATCATAATATATTGTTAATTTCCAAGAAATCATGTTTTTGAGTCCTTTTAATATTGTAAAAATTTCGAAATACTTTTGTTTAGCAGCTAATATTACAGAAAAGACAAAAGGCAGGAGAAAAAAATTGATTCCCCTAGATCATTATTCTTTTTTCATGATTCCAGAATTGATTTTCTAATACATATAAATAAACTAGAGCTTGGACCGTTAGCTTGATGCTAAGACAGAATGGGAATTCACATTGACAAACTCACTCACAATCACGGTAATATCTTCTTCATAAACGGATCCTTTTTATTTCACGTTCTTAACATAAACCAACACGTGTGCTTGGACTTTAAGGCATACATTTCCTGTCCTCTGTTAAAACAAACCAGTAGCTGCTGACCTCACATTGTTTACTCAGTCTGTTACTGACTTCAACACTTAACCAGCTACAGCAACCTCAAAGGGTCAAAACTCAAACTCAAAATACAGCTACTACTTGGAAGAGACACTGAGTGCCAGGAGAGGGCAGCATATATTTTTATGTTTTATTTTTCAGTCACTGATGAGCAGGAACGGCTAGATGTAGCACTTGACTTCAAAACATCTATTTTTTATTCATTCAATTGTACATTTTATTTACCACTTTTATATGCAGTGAAAGACAGTTTTCAAGTTCAATTTCATATATGAAGGATCTTTTTTTATCATTATTGTTATTTTCTTGCGGCACCAGCTTGATGAGCAGGAGCAGCTGAAGGTCAAAAAGTATTTTAATTGCTAGTTTTGTGTGCATTATAGCAATAATGCTGCTGAAATAAAACTCAAAGACTGACTGACGTGATGTGCAGAGCTTTTGGAAATATGAAACATGATATACACTCAAAGTTTATGATTTAACTTTTTCCCGCGTCTCTGCAAATACGAGCAGTTTTGATCAGTCAATACATTTAATAGGTTGCAGCTGTAGACGCCCACCGGTTGCTCTGAAACAGTCATGATCCTGTCAGAATTTTGAACAACTTATATCGACCACTGGAATATCGATTCTGAAGTATGATAAACTCAACAGACAGACATTTTGGTGCTGGTAAAATGCTTAATTCAGCCTTTGCAGCTTGATAACTTGTCTGGATGACTGTGGGGGGCCGCTACTTCTGTTGCCGAAATGTGCGCACAGCTTTTAGATGATGTCAGCTGTAAAAGGGTCTATAGAATTGGCACCCAAATATTGTGATTGCATTGAATCAAGAAATAAGTGTATCGTTCCATCCCTATAAGAGAATAGCTTGACAGTTAGCGTCGCTTATTAGAGCTTCAAAAAATTCAGTTTGTTTGATTATTGTGATGAGGACAGAATACCCATAGTTGCTGAATCCATCTAAAATCAATCCAGAATCTGAAAATGTATCAGTTTCCTCCTGGATGCATCTACACAATTCTACAATTAGCTGTGCAGGAAACCAGATTTTTTTCTTGATTAATAGACGTTTCTTCCTCTTTGCTTGTTGACTCCTTTGTAAATATATTGTTTTTAACCTTGATGTTATCAATGAACCTTTCAGTGCCATTGTTTATTGTTTGTTTTGCTTCTTCAGCTGATTATTTTGTGTACATTGAAGCTTTGGAACTTGGTCAGCTGCTGATCACATAATATGGTCTGTGTGTAAAATGAACAGGGCTGTGACTAACCCCTCCCACTTCACTGATTTCCTCCAGGTTTCCTTCATCTTCCCCTGCTCCCTTCTCTCCCTTCAGCCTGCACAAATGACGGACATGTTGCTCAGGATTTACCGTTCCTTTCTGCAGTCTGTTTTCCTCTCATCTTCCTCCCTTGGCCCTCTCCCAGCCATTGCCTTTTTTCCATTTCCAGTCCTTGCATCTTGTAAACTGTGCTTACCCGGGGACTGGCTCGCACAGCGGTCTGATTGGTGGATTTTGTCTTTGAAATGGTGGACGATGCTGAGTGACCCTCCCTCCTTTCTTTCCTTTAACTGCTCATTTTCCCCAACATTAGTTATTTTCCACAGCCCTTTTCTGAGCTTCTGCTCACATTTTCTTTAACCCAACCTTTACCGTTGCATTTGTTCTTTCTCATTTGTGAAGCAAAGATATGTGATACGAGGCACAGGAGTTCAGTCAAGTTCAGTGTTGATTAATATGGCAGCTTTGTTTATGTTGTATGTTAACTAGAGATTTTAATGATCAATCATTGAGTGATTAATAACTGAGAATTTAACCGATTAAAAATGTATAATTCATAATTCCTTTGTGGAATAGAAATGGCAGTAATTGTGCCTCATTTGACATTGTTTTTTCTGAAAGAGCCATTTATTGAATAAGCAAACAAAGTTTGTATTCTATTAATTATTAATGTTTCATTGATTGTTTTGAGACATGACAGGCTTAACAAGGATAGTACAGACAGGTATTGGGTATAGACATTGACTATAGGTGAAGGATAAATGTATATTAGATAGGGAGGAAGGCCGTCTGAATTCCTCTTTGTGGGTGTGAAGGAGCAACAGAGGAGTAGAAAAACCAAAAAAAATTAAAAAAGGAAACAATTAATCAATAGTAAGCAAAAGAAAGGGAACAGGACAAGAGAAGACAGAAGAAATAAAATAAAAAAATAAAAAAAACAAGAAGAGGGAGGGGTGAGTAGTGATGTCGTGCATCCAGTCATTTTGTTTGGTTGTTTTATTGTTACTTTTTTTCCTCTCTGTTTTTCCCTTTTCTCACCTTTTTCCTGCCCCATCCAGCTTTTGCCAGCCTTTCGCTCATACCTTTGGATTCTATATGGGGGGGTTATCCTTTCTTATCTGTCCTCAGGCCGTGAGGAGGAGGCTGGCTGCTGGAGGATGCACCCCATCACTCCATCACCCAGCCTGAACAGCCCCCCGACCCAGTGGGATGGGGGCTGTTCTTGTGAGAAGAATGATTGTTTTTTTTCTTCCCTCCCTCCTCCATCTAATTAGTGGATTGTTCTTTTTTTTTTTTCAAAAAAAAATGTCAACTCTGCGCTTGTCAGTGTGACAAGATACTTTTCGAGGTGTGTCATTAACAGATTACAATTTACATTAGACAACAGATTTGGTTACACCTCAAATATTAACAAAAAAACCCCCATAAATAAAATGGTCTCATCCAGGCTTTCTCAAACTTATTACATCGCGTCCCACCTCAGAAAATATTGAGCTCTCCAAGTACCACTTAAGTGCTTTGCTTCGTTTGGTGCGAGCAGGTTTACTGAACACTTCACTGATGCCTCTTAAGTCACCTGTAGCTCTCGTGCTGGGTTCACTGTCATCCTCTTCATTTTCAACACGGCTGCTCAAAGTATTCACCTCCTGAGCTGCACTGTAAATAAAAACAAAATGCAATAATTTTACAAATCCTTTTCGTCCTATATTCAGTTGAATGCAACACAAAGACAAGATATTTAATGTTCAAACTCATAAACTTCATTGTTTTTGTAAATATAAACTCCTGTGTTTGATGTTCTGTTTTCATTGTCACACTGTCCCAACTTCTTTGGTACTGTAGAATGAAAAACAACTTTTGAAGTTAGCCTTAATGTGTGTGGAGTGTCTTCTCTCAGTGGTGACCTCGAGGACAATTTGGACACAAATTTCCTTGTTTCTGTGCTGCATATAAGAAAGTCCACCTTAAAACAAATGCCGAGGTCTGCTTTCTCACAGAATAAACTGAAAAACTCTCCCTGATATTTTATTTCCCTGTTAAAGGTTTTTTTTGTGCCACATATCTATGGTTTGTGATTTTTCTGTTTTATAAATAAAACTGACTTGACAGGTCACCTGAAACCTAGAGACCACTCCTCCATCCAGGTCACTTTTAAACGGCGATTACTGATCACCTGCAGTGTGTTTGTGTGTGTGAAGGGGAATCTTTACCCTCCAGCTCTGATTCTCATGAGCTGGTTAACACTGAGGTAAAGGCTCGTCGAGCTTGCTGGAGTCAGCAGAGTCTTTCTTCCTGACTGAGGAGAACATGATCCCCAAAACACTGCTCCAGGCCAAGACTGCGGACTGTCAGGAGATGCCATGACCTCACCCACACGCCCCACCCTACACACACGTTCTCTGCCAGCCAAATGAGTAAACAACTGTGGTGATTTCATATCTTGTTTTGAGCTGCCTCCTCTGGGGCTCTGTCCCTCTGGGAAGGGTGGAGTCTGTCCCCTGTGGCCGGTGCTTACTGGTCGTCACCTGCCGTTTAGTAATGCAACTTGGGGTGAAGAAAAAACAAACTATTTTTTGAGCGTATGCACCACACATGAGTTACTATATTTACCTTTCCATGTTGATTTCTTTTATCCAAAGCTCCCACTGTGAAGGGTTCAGTAGCTTCTATTGATTATCGCGTGAAACAGATGCCACTGAAGGCTAACACAGAGCCTGAAACTTTTCCTGCCAACTGCCCAGCTGCACTTTCCTGCTCTGAAAGTTGCTGAGGCCCAAGTTCGAGAGCGAGAGAGGTACAATATCACAGCAACTCTATACCTTCCTCCTACAAGCCTAGTAGACTCGCACACATGCTGTAGGCACCCACATAAAGCTGAAGGAGAATGTGATAGGATTACTCACGTTTCACCCCAGAATGATTTCCTTCCTTATAGTATTGACCTGCACACAGATATGTAGACTTTCAGTATTCATCATTGCACAGAGGATAGGACCGTTCTGTTGAATCTGATATTATGTCAGTATTTAATGACTAACTTTTCTTTAAAGGAAGAAGAAACAACTGCGCTTGAAGCTTCTGTTAATAAAAGATGTTTGTCATACTTACGATGCTGTTTGTTAAAGGTTTATTTTACCAACTGGCCTCGCTGGGGTATGCTGCACATTTCCTGGTCAATATAGAACACTAGGAATTTATTGCTTCAATGCTACATTTACCATCACCATCGATCGGGCATCCACATGAAAGGTGCCAAATTTTTCCTTTTAATTGTAGCTCCGCCACTTATCCTTTAAAATGGACGCTCATTTCTCCCAAAACATCCCCTGCTGGAATTGAGTTTCTAATCATGTGTGGACTCACTGGCAGTCAGGGGCTCTTAGCAGTACTAATGACTTTGACCACATGCAGTATATTGTCACTTCTCAACCAATGTCTCTCTCTGTCTCTTTAGTATTGCCATGGCAACCAAGGAGAACATGACCTCCCAGAGGGGCATGCTGAAATCCATACAGAGCAGGGTCAACACGCTGGCCAGTATCCTTCACGCTGCATGTGTGCATGGTTGTGTGTATATGTGAGTGTGTGTGTGTGTGTGTGTGTGTGAGAGTGGGGAACCAAACAGAAGAACGCACACAGTAGATTGGATGCTGAAGAGTTCCTGGTGTGAAGAACTCTTCTGTGAAGTGGATTTAGAGCATAAAAATTAAATATTAAAAGAGCTGGGTTTTTTTTTTCATGTCTAATCAGGTCTAAAAGTTCAGGAATTTAAATATTTATGATCTTCCTTAACTTTTGACTTCCTTAGACCGTTTCCCGACCATCAACAATCTCATCCAGCGAATCAACCTGCGGAAGAGACGGGACTCTCTCATCCTCGGCACAGTGATCGGCGTCTGCACCATCCTCCTCCTGCTCTATGCTTTTCACTGAACACACCCCGGCCCGGTGAAATCTTTGAAGGAGCAGGACTGATCTGCTTTTTTTTTTTTTTTTTTTTTTTTTTTTTTGTAGCGTGGGGAACCCCCAGGAGACTGAGCTCAGTGATTGGAGGACCCTGGAGGCTCCCGAGCAGAAGGACATTGAGTTGGTCCGGTTCTTGGACGGGAACAAATTTGGCCAACAAGAACTACTTGAACTTGTGTTGAGCAGTGAGACAGATGGAGGGCTGGTGGTTGGTGGTGGCTCTCTGCCAACGAGAGAAGAGGGGGACCAGAAGATTTTAAACAGTTATATTGATAACTCACTTGGAGAGAAACTGAGGAAAGTTTGAAGAAACTGTGAGAACGTGTGATGCATCTTTTTCTTTTTCACAGGTGGAAGGATTTTTAGTTAAATGGTCCTTTTTATTCGGTGGAGTGGGACAGATAGTTCGTTGTGGGCTGTAAAATGTGAATTAATAAATTATTCATATCAGTATGTGCAAAAAAGTGTGTGACACTACTAGATACTGAACATTTAAAACCTTTTATTTTTCAAAATATATAATTTGAACTCTGTTAAAGTGTTTTTGGCTTTCTCATTTCTACGGCACAGCAGGGCTCATAAAAATAATTTTTGAATACATTCCCACATCTCAAAAAATACTGTAGCTGGTCTTTTCTTTTTGATATTTTATATCTCTATTAGCAGAAAATGAGAGAGAGAGAGAAGGATGAGGAATGACCTGAAACAAAGGTGTCAGACTGGATTTGAACCATGGACACTGTAGTTCATAATCGATGCGTAAAAATCCCTTCCAGTGAAAAAAAAAAGAACAGATTCAGTCGAGCTGGGTATATGATGTCATAAAGCTAAGGAACCAATCCTGTTAATTGAGGGGGTGTTGCTGTACATATCATTAGCAGTGATTCGCTGCCCACAGGAGAAGCTGGATGTAGCTAGTTACAGTGATGAGCTAGCAAACAGAGGAGAAGCCAGGAGCAGTTACTTATGGCTCTTTTCCATACACAGAGCTGGCCTGGCTCCACTCGATGTGTCTCAGCCCGTCAGCCCAGCACAGTGTGGCTTTGCATGTTACAACAGTGCTACCTGCTTCAAGGTGTGTCTTTCACCTGAAGACGAGCTTGAGGAGGCTCCAGTCGAGCAGCTGTAAAGCGGTGGATAAACCCTTCACATACGTCTCCTTAAATTCAGGCCACACACGCCAAAGTGAATAAAACGGTAAAGTAATGCAGATACCCGAGAGTACAGACCTGACATAGACGAGAAACTACATTTCAAAACATATTCTAGCTACAAAAGCGCTGTGAGCTGAACATAAAGAGGCTTTTAGAAACTTCTTGCTCAATATCACAACGCTCGCTTATTCAAGGGCAAGAAAAGAGGCTCATCATAGGTCGGCTGTAGCTGATGAGACGTCACCACAGCCTGCCTGGAGGAGGGTCAGGCTCACTTTGACCCCACTCAAGAGTAGGTTTGTGGTACGGTGCAGATCAGTGTGCTGAAAGTGATAATGGAAATGCAATTTGCTGCAGTCTTTCGCTCGGCACATCCGAAAGTGCCGGTGGAAAAGGCCCATTAGGTGTAGGGGTGGTGGGGTGGAAAGGGGGGGGACTATTTGCATATTCATGATTACCTGAATACTTCTTCCACTAGTCTTTTCTTTAACCTCCTCAGCCATCATGGCACCTGCTCTCAGTGAATTAGTATTAAAAGTTGAATCAATCAATGTGACAAATCAACAGAAAATCTGCAACCATTTTGATAATTGATTTGAATTTTTTCAAGCCCTTGCTTGAGTTCACACAGTGCTGTTGAAGCCTGTCACTTCCAGGTAATCTGTTTTTTTCAGTGTACTCAAGTTTCTAAATCTAATGTATGTGGCGACATTCCCTTGCTGGGGCTCCCATCGTGACGCGTTTTTAACCGGATCGACTTTAGTAGTACACATGGGGAAAAGTGGGACTGACTTCCCAGGTCCCTAATGGACAGAGGGGTCTAGAAAAGCCTGAATGAAACCTTTTAAAAAATATATTTTTATTCTAAGTAATTAGTGTCATAATGCAATCAAAATTGGCTGAATAAATCAGTTAAGAGAGGGAACTTTGTTTTCAGGGGCTCTCAGAGGCATCTCTCGACCGAGTTTAGATGAAACCGTTCCCACTTCTACGTGGCGAAAGCGTCAGCATATGACAGCCAATGGTAACCATGCTAGGCAGGAAGGTTGTTTTTCTTCGGTTGGTTTAAACAAACAGCCAACCATGGTGCTGATACAGTGGATTGTGAGCTACAGTCCTCCCCAGTAAACACATCGACCTCTTCTGCTGTGTCAGTGTTTCTCACCTGGTCTCCTCCACCAGAGCCCTCTTCACTGCCAGAGTGTCTTTGGGCGCCTGCAGGTGTTTTCAGGAAGGGCTGCCGCTCCACACACAGCAAGCTTGGAAAAACTATAGGCGCAGCCAGGAACCGTTTCGGTGGTAGTAGTGCCAAGATGGGTCCGCTGAAAGACGGCACCCTCGAGAGGAGGAGCAGCAGCAAAGAAACTGTTAACTCTAACTTTTTATTTACAATTTTATGACATTCAGTGCCAAAAGTGTCCATTCTCAGCTGCCTTTAAAGCTGTAGACTCTGATTGGCTGTCATATATGCTGCATCTACACTGGGTTGATAAAATGAAAGACGCCCCACACTAGGATTAATCTCTAAATGTAGCTAATGGAGTCAAATGACTGCTGATTTTTGAGTGCAGACATGTGCCGCAAGTTCTGTCTTTCCTATAGAAAGGGAAATCAGGGTAGTAAAAAGAAAAAGACAGAAAGCATACTGCTGGAAAACAGCTTGTGACTAATTCCTTTCAAACAACAGGTGAACACGACTAGTTTAGTGAGCTCATGAAGTGGCTACTAAAAGTTAGTGTGTAGGGCTCAGAATTCTGGTGGTGGCAAGCTAGTAGAAAACTGCAGGCATACGTTCTAATAACAAAAGTTCTGCACTGCAGATTTCAACATAAATTAACAGCATCACAAATAAGAACATTTGCTTCCCTTCTTTGTTGTCAAATAAAGTAAACTAAATATCTTTGACTTTTGGACTGCTGGTTTAACAAAACAAACATGGGAAATTGTGACGCAGAGAATCAGCAGATAAATCAATAATGAAAAAAAAATGTGTTAATGTGTTATGTAGCTTTTTGTGCATGCAAAAGGTCTGCAGTCACAAAGACTAAAGTCAAAGTCAAAGGGAGTTACTCACCTCTACAGAAACTCCTCCTGAACTGCCTGAAATGCCTCGTTTGTTTGGTCCGTTACTTGGTGACATCTCTGTGCAACACATCATTACACAGCATTATGTGCACCAGGTTTGGAGGGGAATTTGGAATAGACATGGGGCTTTTAAGCTCATTATGCCCTCATACTTGCCTGCATCCTTCATGATGACATGGCTGTTAATCAGTACATCCACTAGAGGACGCCACTCAGAGTCAAAAGTTACTCTAAAGAAGAATAAGAAGAGACAAAAGTTTCTAACAACACACGTGGAGGTTGTTATACCGAATCTCTTGAGAACGAGGCTAAAGTGTTGTTGTAGACAGCAGTGGCTGGTGGTTCTCTTCACTAACTAATTGATGACAAATGTCATTTCCAGCACTTTTGGATTTTTTCAGCATCTTCATTTTGTGCTGCGGTCGTGTCTCACTTGAACTATTGGCTACACTATATAATGCATTATTAATAGTTAACCACGATCTTCATCATTAACATATAGTAAAAGATTTTTTTTCCCCAGTACAATTTTATTGATTTTTTTTATTACAGTTACAAAGTATCACAGTCCCATCTCCATCGCCACCCCCCACCACAAACACACAAACAAACAAATATCAGCCCCCTGCCCCTCCCCCAATGGTCCTTGATTCTTTTGTTGAAATGGGATTTATAACAACAGTGAATAAGACAAAGTACATGTGGCCTCATAACACAGTGAAAATGTAATAATACTACTACAATAATAATAATAACAATAATAATAATAATAATAATAATGATAAAAGAAAACAAAATCCATTTAAAAAAAGGGGAGAGAGAAAAAAAGTTTTTTTTTTTTAAAGGCTGCTCTGTTGGAAACATTCTTAAATTGTTAAAATATGAGATTAGAGGCTGCCATAAAATAATAATAAAAGATTAATTAACCTCAATAAGCACTGTTCACACTTTAGATCAGGTAACCCCAAATGCATCGTTAACTGTTCATAAAGGCATAGTTAACTGCTAACAGATGAATAAAAAAGAATATAGGAATTTTAATAAACCAATAACAAATGATAAACTCAATAAATGTGTTTGTAATGATATTATAAGAAACTCATAAGGTTTTTCTTAACATTCTTAAGCAGTCTATCAATAAATAAAGGCCTTATAATCAAACAATAAACAGTTTATTTTGCTATTGTTAACACTTTTTTAAAATCATTATTACCTATTAACTGACAGTTATTACCTTAACATAAAGTGTAACGGTATGAGCCTGAAAATGAGCGTGAGATTATAACCACTTTAAGTCAGACAAGTGAAATGCACAGTGTTGATTTTGGCTGTAACATGTGAGTGTTTGACTCTGTTCCAGTTTCAGCTCGTGATTCTTTGCCCGCTTTTTTCCACGAGGCTTCATCAGCTGAATGTTACTGAGGTCACATAAAGGCGGTCATGACAGAGTTGGATGAAGGGCTGAAATGTCGTCAACAGCAAACGAGCCAGTCCTGCTGCCTTCACTGAACTAGTTTTAGGTGGTTATAGAAGAGAAATGGAAAGGCTGCTTTGATGATGAGCTGTTGAGGGAGTTAACCGCTCTGCACCTTCTCTCAGTACAGTGTACCTGCCAGAGCACATGAACCTCCGTTTGATTTCATTCCACCTGGAACACAAAGTGACACGAGCATTTGAAGGTGGCGACTAAAGCGTCCGTCTGAGACGGGAATGAATGCAGACTGGGTTTGACTCGTTAGATTAAAGTCTTTCTTTGTTGGGGGGGGTGTCGGACTGTGAAAGCGCCGCAGCCATGTGAGAAACATCAATGTGTTTTTGTCTCACAGCTTCAGGCTGCTACTCGACCGGAATCCAAATAAAATAGGCTCACTTCAATGGACTGAAGAGGATAAATTTGGTTTCTTGTTCTCATTCCCGCTGTTTGATGCCGTCCTCACAAAGGAAGACTAAAAGTGCAGCTTTTGAAGAATGTCCTCATGTTGATCTGGCATTTTTTTTTAAAAGAACTGTCTTTTCTCTGTTTTACAGCAGCCAGATGAGCATTTCTACCTTTTCCTGAATATCTCGCGTCCTTTAGGAGGGAAACCCTGTGCTGAAGTCTAAATTTGGTTCAGACATGCACACGCTGTCCAGCAGACTTCAGAGGTGCCGATGCGTCCAACTCTTGAATATTTCAGCCGCTCAAACTGAACGCCAACCAGGCAGAACTAAGCACCGAGTCCTCTCGCTTAGACAGGTCACGCTACAGTGACTCCTGACAAGCACAAAGTCTGTGTATTCACAGCCGCTGAAATGTTAGACACAAGTCTGCTCCTCTGAAGGAGTCAGACGGCTATTTTAGTTTCTTAAGAACAAACGTCAATGATGCTTCACTCATCTGATGACATAATGCCCGCTATCACTTTTCTCTAACTTTAAGGGAGTTAAAGGGACAGTTTGATCCAAAATCACAAGAACATATTTTCCCCTGGCCTGAAGTGCTATTTATCCATCTAGATTTCTTTCAAGTAGAAAGAAAGTACTTCCATTGGATTCATACGTTGTTCCAGTAGATTCTAAAGTAGTTCCGGTAGATTCTACTGCAGAAAGACACTAGTACCACTAGATTTGAAAGTAGTTCCAGAAGATTCTAAAGTAGTTCCGGTAGATTCTACTGCAGAAAGGAAGTAGTTCTACCAGATTCAAGAATAGTTCCAGTAGATTCTAATGCAGAGGGAAAGCAATTCCAGTAGATTCTAAAGTAGTTCCGGTAGATTCTACTGCAGAAAGACACTAGTACCACTAGATTTGAAAGTAGTTCCAGAAGATTCTAAAATAGTTCTGGTAGATTCTACTGCAGAAAGGAAGTAGTTCTACCAGATTCAAGAATAGTTCCAGTAGATTCTAATGCAGAGGGAAAGCAATTCGAGTAGATTCTAAAGTAGTTTCATTAGATTCTACTGCAGAAAGAAAGTAGTTTCAGATTTCTTAGTAGTTCTGGTATATTCTAAAGTAGTTCTCGGTGATTCTACTGCAGAGAGAAAATAGTTCCTACATGAAACTGTTCACAACATGGTCTGTAGATTATCTGAATTAATCAGGTCATGATTTTTTGGAAAGAGACACTGGTTTATAAGTTTTCACGTGTGTTTGAAATGGCCACAAGCCACGAGCTGTCAAGTTTCATTATATTGGAGAGAAGAGAACTCATACCAAAAAACTGAGATGATAACTAGCACTATGGGGCAGGGGAAAAATATGTATTTTTGATTTTGGGTTGAACTGTCCCTTTAAAAGGCTTGAGTATGAAGGTCAAGATTGTTTAGCAAAACAGCCAGCATTTTTTTTCTTTCAAATTAAAGAACAGATAATTTGATTCAGAAACAGAAAAAGCACAACAAAAAGACAGGATGCAGTTTTTATGTTTGACGGTTGTGGTGTTGTAAGTGTTGCGTCAGGCCACCGCTCTGCAGAGTTTGTAGAAAAAGTGCAAAGTCTGTCATGAATTCTTCTTCATTTTCCTTTTTTTCCCCAGGGCCATCTGTGACCCATAGTTGTGGAGTCCTTGATAAATGGTGTTTGTTCATCAGGACCTGTTGTATGTGCAGGACAGCAACAGCTGTACAATAGTAGTGTAATCCAATACAACAGCACTGCAGACTGCAGCCTTAACACAAAGTAAAATCAATCTCTGATTCAGTCTCTATTAAAACAGAACATTGTGTGTAAATACACTCAGAAATGTGGCTTTTTGTTCTGTTACATTGTACAAGTGTTGATCTTATGATGTCCAGTCTGCATGTATGTTCAGTAAGTAAAGGAACATTTTTTTTACATGATTTTGATGTTTTACCTTTTTTTTCTTTCCTCTTCTAAAGGTACGCCTTCTATAAGGCAGAGGTGGGACTCAATCTTTGTTTTGCAAGTCACAAGTAAGTCTTAATTCTTTTCATTCATGTCCCAAGTCAAGACAGGCAAGTCTCAAGTCCTAAACAAGTCATAATGTGGTCTTCACTATAAGTAAAGCCATTTTAACAATAGAGCCTCAGCTTAACAGTTTTTGTGTAACTTCAAATGTCAAACAAAGTTGCAAGTTGTGGCGTCTCAATCTGCAATTCAATTTTGTTGTCTACTTCATAGTTCGTGTTTGCAAACAAAATTATCCTTGATATCATTTTTTTCCAACTGGATCTCAGTAACGCAACGTCAGTTCTTCGTGGTTCTCTCCTACAACTTGATTAGATGCTGTCTGAGAAATAAAGTGTCTGTTTGCAGAGAAGGATTAGTGTTGGTTGTTTTAGGAAATGAAGTAATTTGTGGCATGCTTTTTAAGTAATACTTTTTGGGGGAAGGTCAAAAGGCTTCAGTCCAAGTGAAGTCACAAGCTATTGGTGTTAAAAGTCCTGGTTCAAGTCACAGGTCTAAAATCATCAAATGTGACTTGTGTCTGACTTGAGTCCAAGACATGCGTCTAAAGTCCACATCTTTGCTATAAAGTAAAAGTTCTTATCCACGGGTAGCAAAGACGATCTGTTGGTTGGTCCAACAATTTAGTCCAGACTGAAATACAACCTCAATTCAAAAAAATGGGATTATGTGTAAAACATAAACAAAAGACTGTCATCATTTTCAAACCCTTTTCTACCTGTATTCCAGACAAGATTTACAATTTTCAATCTTACTAACTTTATTGTTTTTCGTAAATATGCACTCATTCTGAATTTGATGTCTGCAATACGTTGGGGCAGGACTAGTTCACCGTAGTGTTACATCACCTTTTATTTTAACAACACTGACTGGGAACTGAGGACGGTGAAGCTCTGGCTCGTTCTTGCTTGATACTGATCTTTCTGGGTTGTCGTATTTTGTACTTCATAATGCACCACATGTTTCCAGTGAGAGACAGGTCTGGACTGCAGGCAGGTCAGTCTAGTAGTCATTTATGTTACCCACGATGCCATGGGCTCTAACACACCCCCATACCATCAGAGATGCTGGCTTTTGAACATTGTGCTCGTATCATCTGGATGGTCCTTTTCCTCTGAGAAGACACAAAACAAACAGATAAAGGACTGACTTTGTGTCCGTCCATCTCAGATGAGCTCGGGCTCAGACAGGTCTGCAGCCTTTCTGGATGTTGTTGATATATGTCTTTCTCTTCGCATGGTTAAGTCTTAACTTGCATTTGTAGATGCAGCGACAAACTGTGTTTACTGAGAACGGTTTTCCAAAGTGTTCCCAGCTATTACTACATGGAGAGAAAGAGAGAAACATCAAGTTCAGTGTTGGTTTTCAGCCTTGCAGAGATTTCTCCAGATTCTCTGAATCTTTAGATGATATTATGGACTGTAGATGGTGAAATCCCTCTAGTCCTTTATGCATTAAGGAACGTGGTTCTTGAACAAAGTGGTGAGTCTCACCTCATCCTTGCTTGTGAACGACTGAGCCTTTTGAGGATGCACATTTAATACCCAGTCATGATACTGAACCTGTTTACCTGTGGAATGTTCCGAACAGCTGTTTTTTGAGCGTTCCACGCTGTTCCAACTTTTTTGGAATGTGTTTCAGGCATCAAATTCAGAATAAGTGAAACTCATTAACTTAACATTAACTAAATGTAATCACTTTGAACATTAAATATCTTGTGTTTGTACTGTGTTCAATTGAGCATTCTGTTTATGTTTATGTTTTTCACAAGGTCCCAACTTTTTTGGAATTTGGGTTGTATATCAACAACAACTGGATGGATGGACATTTAATTTTGTACATGTTTTCATGTTTCCCAGCGGTTGACGGCTGACTTTGGTGATTTCCTGACTACACCTGTAGCGCCACCTTAAGATTCACATTTTGTTGATATTTTTATGAAATATTCTGATGACTGTTATGAAATCTGGCTCAGATAACTTTGATGATCCCCTGCTTTCTAATCTTACACCATCATCAGGCAAAACACTTCTATTCTGGTTTATAATGAAATACACTCCCCATCTGCCTCAGCTGTACTTTGTATTTAGTTCTAAATAGCAAATGTTAGCGTGCTAAAATGCTAAATTAATATCAGCAAACAATTTGTTTATTCTTAAAAAGAGGGATGACCCAATCGGAGCATCCTGGTGATGAGAAGATGGGTTCTTTTCGGTAACAAGTTCATTTTGTTAACCTGGGACGAGAAAACCGACTCATGAATCACAATTTTGGTTCTGCTCCATACCAATATAATTTAAAGAATATTACAGGTCCAAGACTAAACTGTCAGAAGGGCAGAACTCAGACAAAGAGACACAATTACAAATCTATCTGCTACTTCAGCACCACAGACAGCACCGTGCATTTATACACAGTTCAGTTAGCTGATACTTCAGAGCCGTGGTCGCAGCCATAGATTCAAACTTACTCAAACTTAAGTCAGAAGGATCAATGAGTCGGGCAGCGAACAACCTGTCTCTCTACTGCTATGGGATGAAGAGGAGAGACTGTATCGTCAAATCACCTTCTGACTAAGACGGTGAACACAGTACACACAGCTTTATTGCTGTGGTTATGTTAGCATGTGACGATAGCGTTTAACTCAGTACAGCCTCACAGAGCCGCTGCATGGCTATAAACTTTTAATTCTGCCTGCCGACACACAAACTCTTCATAAACAGCATCATCAAAAGGCAAAACTTGGACCATGCATGGTAACATTTATTCCAGACATGCAAAATGTACACCACAGAGATGAAAACTGGCACATACAGTATACTGGAAAAGAAACACAGTAATATTTTAGGAATGAAATGAAGGTTTGAACTGTTTTACTGACAGAGCAGAGCTTATCGGCTAGACAGTTGGCTCTTAAACACCAGTTTCAGAGATGGAAAATTTCGTTTTGTACAGAAATTACACATATGTTGCCACTTTAGCTACAATGTAATGTAACATTTTGTATATTAGTTTGGTGGTAAACATGGGGACTCTTTGGATTTTGCTGCTTTCAGATGTTTGGATAAAGATTTTTATGTACAGCTGTGAACTGGAATGGAATGGATACAAACCCATTTAGCACAAAATGTTGTGCTATATTCTACACGGCTGCAGCTCCACTTTCAGACTTTAGCTGCATAGATTGATCAATTTAATCCTGCTTCTTTTTTAATTAGCTGGTGTTTCTCCTCGTGTACGAGCCCTTAAACAAACAACCACTGGAACTCAACAAACGGCATCATTTTTTATCACTGAAAAAGGACCAAATGATTGCACAAGATATATATATATATAAAAATAAACATCAACGCCCAAAGAAAAGCGGTGATTTAAATAAAGCTACATGGTCTTACAGTGATTACAATGTTATGTTACCTGTGCTTGTAGCATAAGCCTGTAATGTGTCAATACAACAGTCCGGTGCAGTCACAGGGGATTTAATACAGTGACTTCTTTCTGATAAAGTGACGAATACAGACAATCTGTCGTGCTTGGATTTGAAAGAAACATCATTTAAATGCTATTTGTTGTTACTCAGACAAAGTCTAACTCATAGGCCTGTTCATTTACAAAAAATAAATGTGTGTAGGCCTGTTTGGCCCCTAGCATGCGTACATATTGCATATATATTTTCCCATATAAATACATTTCATACCAGTACAATGGAGCGGAAAAAACATTCAGTGAAACGATGGCATTGAACTGTCCATGTATAAGAATGTAAGAATGGAAAATGGGGAGATACGGTGTAGAAAGGTAATATGCAAAATGGAGGTTACGATGAAGGAGCAGAGACAAAACTGAGGGACAGCAGCCACTTGAAACAGGTTTTGTGGGGAAGAATTGGAAGATGCGAAAGGAAAAGCAGGACTTGAAAGTTTGGCATGCGTTTCTGAGATTTTTGGAGACAAACGGGGAGGGTGTTAGAGGGTTAGATCACAGTCCTCACACATTCTACAGTGGCTAGACTCACATAATGTACACAAAATCACTCTTCCATGTGCAAACCTGTAGGTTAGCCTCTCCGGCTCCTTACTAAGAAAAGAGACAACTAATAACAGTCAAAAAACGAAGGCAGAGGTTTGGTTATCTACATTCAGGCATGCAGTTGGTCTCAGTTTTTTTTTTTTAAGTTCAAAAACTTATAATAAAAAACAAAAATTAAAAATGTGTTCCCTGCCCCTTTTCACAAACCCTTGAACATCCACGGATAATCCAAGTGCTGGCAAAGCAGCCATTGTGACAGTCTTAACAAACCCAGCACCACGTGGCATACAAACATTTTTATAAAATGTACATCTATATATATTCATATTCATATATCAATTTCTCAAATATACTGTATTTGTAGCTGAATATGCTTCGAATGCAAGAGGTTCAGTAAGGGATATATGCAGATTATATGCAGCTGTCCAGAGTTTGAAGTCCAAACCCACAATCGCTTCTTTCAAAGGAGCCCCGTCGCAGACATAGAAAGCGTCTGTTGTCCTCACACATAGATCGTCCTCTTCAGTTTAAGAAGTCCGTTATTCCAAAAAGACACATCTATGAGTCCTCCTGACCACATATAAATCTGCATTTCCTTTTTCCTCTGTTTCAACCCGAACAATTCTACATCAGGTTTTTGTTATTTTTGTCAAGCACATGTTACTGGATTCTAATGCATGCATCTCTGAATGATTTTTTTCATTTGTTTACTTGCTGCAGTACCTGCTCTCATGAGTTGCCTATTTTTTTTTGCATTCTGAGGGTGGTCATGATGTCGTTACCATATGGCATAAAATTAAGAATCATATTTATCTACTTAGTTTTTTTTTTTTTTGGAAGGGGTTTTTTGTTTCCCTCCTTGGTGCATCCGTGGTTCAGCTTTCACGGTTCATTTTCTTCCCGCAGGTCCTCCGTGTCACTTACTTACTGCAAAAGAAAGAAGAGCAGAAGTGCGGCATTGTCAGAGAAAGTCAGGTCAGACACAAAGGCTGCGCTCCAACAAGGATTTATTCTTAAAGCCATTTCAACTCTGATTTAACTTTAAATTATATTGCACCAAACCTTAAAACTATCCTAAAATTAAGGAAGATTAAATTCAAACCCTTTTAGATTTTGAACTAAACGTAGATGAAACTGAATTCTGTTGCACCAAAAACTTTAAACTCCAATTTGAACTGCGATAGACTACATTATTAACTTTGAACTTACACTTGAAGAGGTTTAACTTTTAATATATGCCTTCTTTTAGATGACTTGAGGAAAATAATTAAGTTCTTCAAAGAAAGTTTAAGTCAAGATGACCCATTTAGATCACCTCCTTAGTCATATTGTGCACCTAATAGCAATATACGCCAAAATAAATGACAAAAAATCCCAAATTCTTTTTATTCATATATCAATATATCTTCTGTTGTTGCTTCCTGTAAAACCAAATATGACACATGCTTACATGAGCTAGAACTAACAAATGTCAACCAATGACATCATTTTAATAGTCATGACTTCCTCTTGTGGATCAGTCTTCAACTTTTAGCAGTGCAGCGCTAAGGCAAATGATTAATTAGCTGATTAGCAACAGTATGGTACAGCGGTGTGTCTTCCAAGATGTTCACCACCTGATTTTCTTTACATATGTAAATATGCAGAAGTAAATAGCGCACTGATTTCTGTTTCATGTCAACTTTACAGGACAGACTCAACCCAACTGACTTTTATGACTCTTTTTTTCTTTCACTCCAGTTAATCTGTTAAAACAGTCTGCCAACTGCAGTCAGGCAGCGCCTTTTTTCCTTACTGTTTACTTTTTAATCTTCTATTATTTGGCCATATTGGACCAATGATTTCAGACAAGAGGTTTTTCTCAAAAGAGGAAAAAAATTAGAGCTTCTCTGCCGAGTTATCATGAGTAGGCTAACTAGGCTAACTACATTTTTAGCTAGCTAGCAAATAGTATAATTTTTTATTCACCTTTTAGCTAGCTACCAAACAACGTAGCGTTCTTTAACATTTTTAGCGAGCCACTAAACACTTAAACGTTTTGTTAACTTTTTAGCTAGCAAGGAAACAATGTAACATTCTGTCAAGTTTTTAACAGTGCAACAGAGATTCACTTTAAGTCTGGATCATTTTAAACATAGCTCTACTAAACTCTGATTAGAACTAATCTTGGATTAAATGAATCTTTGTTGGTGCAACTCAGTCAAAGAGCTTCACTGTTTGACTGATGCAGCTCAACTGTTGAAGGCTTTAAGCAGTAGAGAAGCCGCCCCTGCTGCACAGTCAGCTCACTACACTCACTGCAGTGCTAAATCAATCTGTGCACACACACACACACACACACACACACACACACACACACACACACACACACACACGAACACACACACACACACACACACACGAACACAAGGCTTAGGAATGTGCTGAGTTTGGACGTAGAAAAACACACATCTCATGCTCATGTGGTGGTGTCATATATCATCCTGTAATCGTAATGCAGGAGGTGTTCATGTTGTTGAACACTTGTTGTTAAAACCCTGTGTGTGTTTGTGAGTGGACACACACCCCTTTCTACATACTCATGAGCTCTACTGTAAATGACAGTGGACAGTAATTACATATATTTACTCAGGTACAGTACTTAGAGCGAAACTTTGGGGTACTTGTACTCTCCTTGAGTATTTCATTATTATTCTGCTTACTTTTATTTATAATTGTTACTATTATCTATATTCTACCACACTACATTTCAGTACTGTATTGTACTTTCCTCTCAAATACAAAGTTCACTCAAATAAAGTTGCAAGATTATTTTTCATATTATGATTTTACATACAAAACAAATGATGCAATATGATGCAGTAAAGTACTTAAAATGAACTCCACCTCAACCAGTGACAACATAACAGTACAGATTATATATTAATGCATCAATAACAATAATACAATAATAAAATAGTATAAAACTGACATTCTGTTGCTGATACTTTTACTTGTAATGGAGTATTTTAAAGCTGCTTCTTTAACTTAAACAGGCAGTTCAAATAATTCATAATTAATGTTTTGGCCTGTAGAGGTATTTATCCATCTAGATTTAACTTTCTTTCTGCAGTAGAATCTACCAGAACTACTTTACAATCCACTAAAATCTACTTTATTTCTTCTGGAAGGTAAAACATATATTTTTGTATTCTGGGGTGAACTGTCCTCCTGAACTCCACCTTGACCAGTGAGTAGTACTGATTACTAAATTAATGCACATAAAATAATAATCCAATAGTAAAAAACTGACAGTAGTCACTCTGCATTATGAGATTATGAGACTTAAAGTATATTTTGTTGCTGATACTTCTGTACTTTTACTTAAATCAAATTTTGAATGCATAACTTTTTTTGTAAGAGAGTACTTTTACTTTTTTATAGTACTTAACTTAAGGATTTGAATACTTCTTCCACCACTCACTATAAACATTTATGTACACTGGAGGCTTCATCGAATACTGTACTGATCATTATTATTATATTACATCATTATTACACACATTCAAACAGGCTGTGTGTTGGTCCGTCATTTATTTTACATCATAGTATCTTGAAATGTTGTCTGTCTTGTCTTTGTTGCTGTACCTGAAACTGAGACGTAGACTATGATGATGACGATACCCAGGACGATGGAGACGATACTGAGCAGACGAGCCAGTCGACCCAGCCTCCTGGCCCCATCGATGTCCCCCACCTGGAGACTGTTTCTGGACTGGAGACACACAGAAGCACAGGGTGTTACCAGGAGGACCTGTGCTACCAGGAACACAGGGTAATAACACACGGTGTCAATCACTTACATGATCTGGAAATAGAAGTAAAGTTCAAGTTACTACTTAAATTAATCATGTAATTGCCTCTGTGTTTGCATGAGTGAGTGTGTGAGTGTGTGAGTGTGTGAGTGTGTCGGTGATCACTGGACCTACAGCTTGTTTGGTGCTTATCTTGAATATTACAAGACCGACCAGCCTAATTCTTTTTGTGCACAGTCATGATTGTTTGCTGAAGGGCCTCTATGATTCATACATTTTGAAAAGCCTTTTTTTTTTTAAATGAATTTTATGCCCTTAAGTTTTTATGGTCAGAGGCGTTATGTTTTCAGATCATCTCATTCTTGTGAATGCAGTATCTCAAGAACGCCTTGAGGGAATTTCTTCAAACTTCACACAAATGGCCACTTGGACTCAAAGATGAACTGATTAAATTTTGGTGGTCAAAGGTCAAAAGTCACAGTGACCTCACTGAATACATGTTGGCCACACCATAACTCAAGAATTCACACACTAATTATGACAAAATTACAAACAAATATCTTGCAGGATGAAATGATGAGGTGATGACATTTAATATCCAAAAGTTCAAAGGTCAGCTTCACTTTATATACATTGTATGTGGACAGACATGGATGTAAACTGTAACTTGACTGGTGGTGACATTGCAGTTGGTGTTTCAGCATTTGTCACTCTGCTGAGTGACCTTCTACTTAATCCTAGAATCACCAGGAACTTTAATCTTTTGGGGGGACTGGACCGATCAAATACAACCCACACTGGACTCAACAATCTTTCTTAAGACCAGAAGAATTAAACAGAAAATATGTCTCAAAGGGCTGTACATAAAATTAAACAATAACAAACAAATAGTAGACACACACACACACACACACACACACACACACACACACACACACACACACACACACACACATATCTGTGCACACCCCATAAAAACTTGTGGCAATGCCCATGTCAACCACTTCAAATAAGAATAAATAAATAAATGAATAAATAATAATAATACCACCATACTGCTGTAGAAGCACCATGTGACGTTAATATTCCAAATTTCCCCAGTGACTTTCAATAAGTACAACTTCCCTGTGAGCTTCAATTTATCAATACAACACCTTGCGACAAAAAAGCATCCAGCAACAAAAAAAGCATCCAGCAACAAAAAAAAGCATCCAGCAACAAAAAAAAGCACCTAGCAACAAAAAAGGCTCTGTGCAACAAAAAGCACCGAGCCACAAAAAGAAACACCCTGCAACAACGAAACAAAAACAAAACAAACAAACAAACAAACAAAAAAAAAAACAGCACAGAGCAACAAAAAAGCAATCAATAACAAAAAGGCACCCTACAACAAAAAAAGTCAGATTGTGTTTTTACATGGTGCTTTGAGTCGAGCACACCACTTATTTTGTTTGACTTTATAGACGCCTTCAGCACAACATAAAAGAAACACCAGAAACTAAAAGGATCTACACTTTGGGTTCCCCGTACATTAAACTCCACAGTACAGTACGGGAGCCTGACTCGCTCTAGCGGCTCTCTTAGAGTTCCACTTTAAAATATTTATCAGGTGGTTTTCCGTTAATCGACAGCCGAGTTTTTTTTAAAGGGGCAGTGACACACATTCAGTTCAGAACTGTTGACTTGTCTTCTGGGTGCTGTAGAGGGCCGTCTGGTAAAATGCCAACAAAAATTTATTTCCAGCTGTGAACGGTGAAATTGTCTATTTCAGAATGGCAGATTGGGATTGATGGAAGGATGAGACTTGCAGAGTCAATTGGATGGAGCAGTGTGAAGGGGCTGTAGATCAACTTAATGCTGTATGTATATTGCTTTATGTACGCTGCAGATATGGAGACAGGATGATTTATGAGTGTGTGTGTGTGAGGCATGATAAATGGATGCTCAATACTTGTGCACTGCTTTCACGTGTGAGAGTCCCAAAACAACAAATCTCACACAGCTACTGTCACTATCTTCTCATTAACCCTGGTTTGCATTTCATTTGGCTGCTTTTAATTTGTCACGCTGTCAAACACATAATATGGCACATGCTGAAGAACCGAAAACCCAACACACACACACACACACATACACATACACACACACGCTGTTTGGTTCTTGACATCTCTTTATTGATTTTGCCGTAAAAGAAAGGTTCAATTTATGAAATGTCGATTTTCTTTCTTTTCAAAAGTTATTATGTAACAATTTGTTGTCTTTTAAATATCTCTCCAATCTACAGTCTGTACTCCTTTCATATATTTCATATATGGAGGATAATAATCTTCTGCACCAAAATCAATTCTGTATCATACCCAAGCATTCAACAGAATTATAACAAACTGCTACCTGCTTGAAAATATTAAAAGTCTTCTGGATAAGGAGCATTTGATACTGGAATTCATGAGGTTCTGCTATCCAGATTAACTACATTTAATTTATCTTCTCAAGCAAAAGCATGATTTAATTCTTCTTTAAGAAATAGGAAACAGGTCTCTGTTGTTCAATCTGAATGTCATGGAAGTAAAATGGTTATATCACAGAGATCAGTGCTATTTTTCTACCAGGTCTTTTATCTAAAAATATAAACATATTCTAGAAACTAAATTAAATAAATAATCATTCTGTGCATTTGAGCCAGCCTATACCGTTATGCATTTAACACACTTACTGTATTATAACCTCCATCTTCAGCACTGTCTGTGTACAAGGGTGAATATATTGCAAATATATTTTTATATTTTTACACATTTTTAATCTATATTTTATTGTATAATTTTTGTCTACTTATTCCTTTTATTTTTGTAACACAACCATTTTCCTCCTGGGGATTAATAAACATTTTTTCTTTCTAATAAAAGCATAAAAATAATAAGAGAATAATAGTCTATGCAAAAAATTACCACCATGAGACTATGATTTAACCAATTTGTTAAATACTGGAAGAAATGCACCATAAATGCACTACATAATTATTTCGGTATGTGTGTATATGTAAATAGCAGTACATATTTTATTTTGTTTTAAAATTGATCCTATTCCATTGTGAATAATGCAGACCATCAGCAAGTAACCACAACTCTAATTTTGTTCTTCAACTTTGTGTTGTATAATGATAATAACTGGCATTGATTCCTTGATTGATCGATTGATGCCTTGATGGAAATGTACTAAATATATGTGTTTTTAAGATGTAGCCATGACATTTATCACTGAAAGACTCTTGTATAAATATAACACTGCTCATGTCAACCACTTCAGTAAAATTTAAGTTGCAAAAAAAACCAACAAACAATATTAAACCAGGTTCCAGCTGAACTATTTCTATCTTATTAAGACGATTCTGTAAACAGTTAATCTACTCTGAGAAACTAAGTTCACTAAAAGGACATTATGTAATGACAGATGTAGACGTGTATATATGAATTTTTATTTTAACCATCAGTCTGTAATACCTACGAACAGATACATAGAATTGTATATAGTCATTAAGATTTTATTCTGGAATATGTTTATTTTTTTATGGTTTTTGCCATTTTTCTGTCCCAGAAAAGATTATATATGTTGCTTTTTATGACAGACAGCTGATGGGTTTACTGGACCAATTAATAAGCTGTTTGGTGAGGGCCCACAATGAATACTCCAGAGGCAGAGGACAGAAACATTTAGATGAAAAAATCATATAAATAACCATTAAACAGCAAAAACAATTAGTATGGTCATTTTAAGTATCTGAACACTGAGATCAAAGTTGTGGGACATTAACAAAAGGTGTTTTGACCCATAAAATATTTAAGAAACGTTATTAAATTACATTATTACAGGGCTTTTTTAAGTACTCAATTCTGATTGGTCAATGACAGCATTCTAAAGTGTGTTATTTATGTATAACAGACTGTTGTTATGAAGAAAGACTGTTATTATGGACAGTTCTGAGATAAAATAAATGTTCAATCAGTAAAATCAATTTTAAATTAATAGTTTGTGTCAAATTATTTATTTGTTTGGTACATAACCAGCAGCAACAAGCAGGATAATGTACAGTCAGCAGATCACTATTGTGAAATAAAGCCGTAAAATAATTTTAAAATCAATATTTTGAGTCACATAAATGTGTGCAAGATATATACATATATATATATTGGTACATAACCATGCAATCATAATGTACAGTGAGCTGGTCATTATTGTGAAATAAACCCCTTCAGGATGATTCAAGACCTGCATCATCCTGTCAGGATTTATTTCACAATAATGTGTCAACGTGTTTAGTAACACTGTGTGTATATTTGTCAAGCATGACAAATTTTAATAAACAAACAAATCCAACATTTCACTGTTGGGACTATAAAATCCTCGTACTTGCAGAAACACCCTACAATAATCAGAATGCATAACCTGTCCCACCTCACCACAAACAAACAGAGCTGTCTTTCTTTCCGCACTAAACAGGAATTACAGGTTGTGCTGAGCTAAGGAACAACATTGGACACTGGAGAGTTGGAAAAACACGGCCCGGTCTGATGAATTCCACTTCCTGCCGTCTCGCTCCGGTTGTGCGCATCCATCACGCAGAGTGAAAACATCGCAGTCTGGCGGTGGTGTGATGGTGTTGATTACGTTTGCATGGCGCCCACTGAGCCCTTTTATAGATGAATGAATGTTTGAATGCTGCAGGACAGCTGATCGCGCCTTCATGCCAGCAGTGCCAGCATCTATCAGGGGTGTTTTAATAGGATAATGCACCACGGCAGGAGGTCAGAACTGTCCAGGAATTCTGTCATGAACAAATCGGGTTATGGAGCGGTCGTATCCACTCACTGGATTTCAATCCAGAGCTGTCTGGGCTCTGTACACAGCACCAGCTGGCGTGTGTCAGCCTGGGTCGGCATCCCCGTGGGGCAGCTTTAACTACACCCTCTGGGTCCATGCCCTGATAAACTGAGAGCGTTCAGAGGTTGGACTCAGGGGGGAAAAACAGTACAAGAAAAGTGTCACTCATACTCTGCGTTAAACTGAGTGTTGCAGCAGAGAGAGAAGAAAAAAAAAAGCGATCACATGTTCTAAAGCTTATGTTCTAAATCCAAACCTCTTCCATGCATTAAGGCCATGAGCTGTTCTCGCTCCTGTGCCTGATGAAAACTTTAGGAGCTGTCCGTGGTGCTGAACATGTCTTTTTAAACCACAGCCTGTGTGCAGCACAGCAGGAAATGGACCTCTCACTCCTCTCATCTATATTAAATTACACAGCTATATTTTTGTCGGGAGGAGTTCTCCATAAAGATAGAGTGGCATTAAACGGAATAATCACTACCCATATCCTGAAATTAATATATTTAGTTTAAAATATAGCCTACTGAAGCCAATTCAGCAGACATTGCCTCATGATTTACTTCTCACATTAACCCAGTGAACGTGTCTTCAAATAAATTACTGCTGGAAGAACCAAACCAAAGATGAAACAGAGGGAGAGCAGCAATTAGAAAGAATGAGATGAGTGGAAACGTTAATTAACATTACTTAGTGCAGTAATAAACATTAATTAATTAAGGTACTAATTAAAAGTAGGATAAGGTTGATAAAGATTTTAATTAACATGTATGTCATTAAGTTCACAGCTAAGCTATTTCATCACGAGAAAAGTGTTTCTATAAATGTTGCTTAAAGATACTGTAAAGTAACAATAAATGTGTGTTCTGAAACATGTTATTAACCACACAGCCAATTTAAATGATTAAAAAATTGCTGTGTTGCTGTGTAAAAATGAGATTTTTATTCTGAAAAGCAGCATAAAACATGTAACAAGACAAAGAAGACGTAACAATACGAAAAACAACAGAGAAGACTAAAAGATGCAACAAGATGAAAAACAATGTAAACAATGTAACAAGATGAAAAACAACTTAAAAGATGTAATGAGACTAAAAACAACACAACAAGAAAGAAGTGTGTGGAAGCAGTATTTCCACTCGTACCACAGTGTTTTTTTTTTTATCTGTATCTGTTCTTCTACTTGAGTAAAGAATGTGTAGTTTTACAACCTCTGTTGTAAAGTGTTACAAATGTTATTTAACATTCCTAAAATTTGCTAGTTCATCATGATAAAAACACATTTTTTCAGTCAAGACTGGTGGAGATGGAAGGGACTCCCCAGCAATATCTCGCAACTGATTCCAAAAACATCCCAAACAATGTATTTTTTTTAAAAAAAAAACAATCAGTGTTGTGTGTCTTCTTGCCTCAGTCAGTACTGAGGGTGCAGAGCTGGGGGTTGCCTCAGTGTGAGATAAGATTACACTGCAGAGACAGACAGAGCGGGAGAGAGAGGGAGGGAGAGGGAGAGAGAGGGAGAGAGAGGGAGAGCCCTCCCTCCATCCTCCATCCTCCCTCTTCTCCCTCTACAGAAGTGACTTCATCCCCCCGCTCCCAGGAGCCCCTCTGTCTCCAGGCTGTCTCTGGTGGAGTCAGATCCCACAGTGCACTTGGTTGCGGGTGGGTTGGGACAGTGTAACCCTGGGGTGTTCCACTACACCAGACAGCTACTTTTAAATGAGCAATAAGTATCCTGAGATTGCAATCTGGTCTCTATGTTTGTGTAGTGTTTAAAATAGTGTCAAACTCAGCCTGATTTTTTTTTTTTTTTTCCTCATGGAAATATTAACACTTGTGATATTGAAGAAACATACACAAAATATGATCATGACAGTTTGTTGAAGAGTGAGATTTTTTTTTTTAAATAACAAATCTAAGATTTGTCATATGGCATGGTATGTAGTCCCTCTTATATTTTTTCTAAGTTCAGTTAGTTTCATTTAGTTAAAGGGACAGTCCACCTCAATATCAAAAAGATTCCTTCTTACTTTTCCTTGGCTGTAGAAATGTCTGACTGTCACTCAGCTTGTGGTGCTGAATACAGTCTCGTTAGTTATTCTACTGCAGAAAGAAAGTAGTTCTTACATAAAACTGCTCACAACAAAGCCTGTGGATTAGCTAAGTAGTAAGGAGAAAATGGTTCATAATTTATGGAAACAGTTTTTCAAATGTTTTTCAAATTTTCAAGCGCTATCCAGTTCTATTATATTGGAGAGAAGGCAGACATCTCTACGACTAACATCTTCAAAACTAGGCAACTCACATCAAAACAATCTAGATGGATAAACAGCACTACAGGCCGGAGGAAAAATATGCATTATGGCGGGTGATCTGTCCCTTTAAAAGTATACTATGCAGTATTTTCCTAAAAAAAACCCTCATCACTTATGAATGGGGGTGTCTGTATCCGCAGAGACTCTGCTCTCTGCCTGTCTTTGCTTATTGTGTTGTGTTCAGGACGTTCAGCTATCAACCTTTTAGCCATGGTTCAGCATTAACAACCACGAGGTGTGAGGTCAGGACTCTATAAAAATTTAGTGACCAGGTTTCATCTCTCTCTCATCTGATCTCTGTCTCTATAATGTTGGGATGCAATGATTCATCGGCTGGACATCGATGTCGGTGTGTTGACTGCAATCAAAGCAAATGAGATGACATTCATTGATGGCGGTGTCTGATTTATGATTGTGTCACATCAAGCTCACGTGCACCTTATTTACACCTGCTACTAAAAAGTGATCTGGATAAGTTATCTAGATAAGGAAAAGCACATGTTAATGCAAGGTGTAAATGCTACATGATGGAAATGTGATCACATCTGCCTGACCACATCTACAGGTAGTCTGGCTTGTATTGTGATCAGATTGTTGGTAGATGTAAACGCAATTCGCACAACAATCTGATATCTGGATCCAGATTCCATTTTAATACGGGGTGTAAATGTTGTGTAGGTTATTTGCTGTTGGACGTGTTAGCATACCCAGCTGCTGTTTGGGACACAACCATGACATAAGAGGGCAACAGGTGCTGTGTTTTTTGTAATGAAAATAATATGAAATGGGTGAATAAACAACAACAAAAACAAAATAAACGACCACAAAAAACACTGATATCTGCACTTGCTGTCTGCCAAACTCTTTCATCTTGTTACATCAGCCCAGAATTTTACAACTGGTGCATCCCCAGCATCACGGATGTATATGAGGGTGGGGCTGAAAAAATGAAAGAAAAAAATTAATATGAACCATTTCATTTTCAGGCACCAAAATAATGACAAATCAGGTTCACAGCTCACTGTGACCCGTATTTTCAAATACATTCTTTTTAGTTTCTAGAACTCAAAGGTTCAAGTTTATCTGAAGAAGAAAAGTAAATTATCTCAACTAAAGATTACAGATTCTGCAAAACTTATGCAAAAAAAAAAAAAGTTTATTTCAAAGCTCAAGAGTTCAAGTTGGGCTCAAAATTCAAAGATCTATTGTAGTACCTTGTGTTCAATTGTTGAGTTGTCTCAATTATTTTTTTTTTACAATGTAAATTAATTCTTATGTTTTTTTGCTGTTTTTGTTTTTTTTACTGTAAAAATATGAAGCCTATACCTAAAAAAAATATTTGTTCAACTAAACTTTGATGGTAGCTAATTTTCTTGAGTCTCCATAAGCTGGTTATGGATGCCAAATCAAAAAAAGAGAAAAGTCCTCGGGAAAAGAGAGAATTTAATAGTTGCGGCTTCAGACATTTTTTTTTCTTTTTTAGGCCAAAAATGGCCCCATTGATTGTAAAGGTTGCAGACTCCTGCACTAACTGCTGAAACAATCAGAAAACAGGTAACATCTCTGATTCAATGCTTTGTTCTTGCCGATGACACTCCCTCTTTTCATTCACTCTCTATCTCGCTCAACCACCACTGCTCGCTCTTTGACTGGTGTGTTTATACAGCTGGCAAATCCTGCATAGTCCGCCTTTAACAAAATGTATTCAGCAGGCTTCAATTCACTTGAAAAGCATAAAATGCCTTTTAAAGACTTTTAATGAACTAAAAACGACTTAACTGGAGGGGTAATTCTAAGAATAAAAAACAGATCAAAATTTGAAAACTTTTAACTAGGACTTTGGTACAATTGACTCTAGCCACAAAAACTAAATAAATACGTGTCAATCTGGGCTCCTGACAGTAAAAAAAAGACGTTTTTTTCTCTCTCGCTCACACACACTTCTGCTTCTCACTTCCAGGGCTGCAATGTGAAGCTATGGTACAAACACAGTCCCAGTGGAGCCCTGTATTGATCCGGACTCACATCCCAGAGAAAAGCCACATCAGCATCTTAAATCAATGTAAGCCTCTTTGAGAAAACACTGCCTATTTAGCCACTCAGAGAGAAAACGTTAATGAAAAAATGATATTTTCCATCCATCATAATAAAGAAAAGAAAGAAATAAGGGCAGGGTTCTATGTCAGAAATCTGGTTTATTACACCCAGCCTTTTTTGATGTTAGCCCCAGTGGTTGCAAGAGATTGTGTGTGTGTGTGTGTGTGTGTGTGTGTGTGTGTGTGTGTGTGTGTGTGTGTGTGTGTGTGTGTGTGTGTGTGAGAGGCACCCCTCACTTGGCTGATGAATGTCTATATTGATTCACAGCGAGAGTAACCCCGGTCATATTTGTTTTCTGAATGGGAAATTCTACCCTCAAAGTGTCTTGTCCAGTGTTCATTGTGCTACCAGCCACACACACACACACACACACACACACACACACACACACACACACACACACACACACACACACACACTACTCTCTCTTCCTGTACTGTAATTCTTGTGTTCAGCAGGGGAAGGTGGAGGCTAGTAAGTCAGTAAGTGCTCCCTTTCTCTCTTGTCATTAATAATGAAGAGCCAGCGGCTGCCTGCTGGAGAGAGACAGTGTACAAAGGAGCTGCTGTGTATTTATGTCTGTCAGACTGGCCAATTTGATCAAATTAAAATTGTTAATAAGCTTTTACACCTATTATTCTTCATACAAAGTTATTTTTTTTTATTAATTTAACTAATTTTATGTGACCCTCTGACTGTAAAAAAGCTTATTCCCCGTTGCTGTAACATTAAAACATTAATTTAAAAAAACTTTTTCAAAATTCAAGGTTGATTTATAATTTAGTAATAGTCATTTTTAAGCCCTCCAAAAGGGAGAACAAGGCTGTGGGTCAGTCTCTCAGTCTGCTGGCTTAAACCACATTTGTCTGACTGGGTGTAAGGTGCATCGCGGCCTCTAGGGGCCGCTAACAGGACTTTCAGACTCAGTCTTGTTACAGTAGAATCTCCATTAAAATTGCAAAACCACTCAATGTGGTCAGATGATCAAATCTGTCAGAGCCCTGATGGCAACGCTCTCATTCTTGGAGCTATAAAATGCATAGCTGCTGCTGCAGCTCATAAATTTTAACTGTATTTATGTCTTAGTTGGCTCGTGAACTGGAAACACAGTTCAAATAAGCTAACTGTAAGTGTTAGCAACACAGAAACACAAAGCCATAATGATGTTAGCCTTTTTCCATTCAGCGTATCACTGATGAGTGAGTTTCACAATTCAGTTCACAGCACAGAACACTGTTATCAAGAGTAATGGAACATTCTGCTATTAGCAATGTGTTTGTCAATATAAAATTGTATTAGCATTACACAATACAGCTACAAAGTGCTGCGTGTCCTGTCCACAATGAGGCAAACGCATCTGTAACCACATCAGAATCAGATTGATACAGGAAAAGGAAGCGCTAATTACCAATCAGGGTAAAGTTTGTCCGGATCCATCAGAGGATTTAAAATGATGAGAACAAGAGTCCAGTTACAACGTTAAATACATTTAGATTTCTTTATTGACACTTACTTTGGGCAAACTCAATGGAACAATTGACTGAGCGATGACATTTTTAAGGAGGACTGAGCTCTTGTTTGGACTGCAGAGCATCACTCACACCACACTGAAGCGTCTGTCTATACGGGCTTTGTATTTGTCTGTGTATTTCAAAGTGTCCAGCAGCAAATGAGCAGTCAAACTTTCTGTGCAATATGCATTTTAACTTTGATATGTGTGATTATTCCTGATCTACTTTTCCATCAACATGATACATAATCAATGATGGAGAAGGAGAAAAGAGTGTGTGGCGGTTGCGCTCAGAGCCATCAGGTATTGGTGATCAGAGCAGAGGGATTTAAGTTTAGCAGTGAAGTTTCAAGTGGCAGTAATTGTACGAGAAGTTCAAGAAGTTCCCGTGTTTCACTTCCCAACTGCTTGGTTAAGTGAAGGGAGAGTCTGTGGGATTAAACTGGAGCAGAGTGAGGTGATTTCTGGCTCTGGAGCCAAACTGCTCAGCCTAGTTTACAAATGTGGATAAAATACAGGGTATCAGCCTCACTTTTATTAGTGAATTTATTGAATAATAGTCTAAAGGCTTCAGGTCGTGATCACACCGGTTAGACATAGCGAGGATGCAGCTGGATGGTGCACGGATTGAAATGAGAGTGTTTCTGGTGCATCAAGTGTGTGCCTCAAAAATGCGTCTTACTCAGAGTCTAAAGCCATGTTAGCAACTCTGTGAGGCTGTAAGCTAAAAGAAAATGTTAGCATGCTAACACGCTTACATTGACAATGCCTGACTGACTTCTTTGGGAGGCTCAAGACCAACTCAGAACATCAGTATTTGACATTCTGGCATTGTTCTGGAGCTTTTAAGAAAAAAAAATCCTGCTGATTCTACCTTTAAGAAAGTGGAATAGTAGCAAGTTCGACATCTTAGTTTTGCAAGTTAGCACGCAAACATTTGCTGATTGGTACTAAACAGAAAGTACAGCTGGAGCTGGTTTGATTGTCATTAGTTTTGCAGGTATTTAGTTTCATGGTACTTTCAGAGCAATTGTTTCAGTAGTTGTTGAGATATTTCAGTCTGGACCAAAGTGTTTGGCTGATAGATGAATAGCTCAGCATCACCATCCCTTGAGCCAAGATGGTGCAATGCAGTGCATGAAGGTATGTAGAGTTGCATCCACATTTACTATAGTTAACATCTATAAATAATAACTTTAAGCTCAGCCATTCTGAAGTATAATATAAAAATACTGCAATTTGCTGAAGGATTTTTTCATTTTTCACTTTAAATCTAAAAATATAGAAACCAAAATTGCACCAAAAACGCAGATAGTGACACCTATTTCTGTCCATATTTCTTTATGTTTTATACATTACTGTAATAACCAAGCTAACAAAAAAGAAAATTTGAAGAACATGTAAATGAATATTTTGTTGGGGTACTGTTAAAGGTCGACCTACAAGACTGCCCTCAGTAGAGTGCAGATCCACACCAGGCAACCGATGGTGAAGCACCTACTGCAATGTCACCACAACTGCCAGATGCAACCAGTGGTTATTTGCAAAGTTCCTCCAACATTAACATGACCCACAGACACGTTGTCCTGAGCTGAAACAAGATTTCAAACTGCAGTTGTTGATTATGTGCGGCCCCTGGTATCCAATTAAGAAGAGTGGGAAGTCAGCTGTTATTTGTTGTATAAAATGGAGTATCATCAGCATGAAAATGAACAGTACAAGTATTTAAAGTCTGAAACAGGGATCTGCAACTTTTACTTTCAAAAGAGACATTTTTGGCTAAAAGATATTAATAATAAAATGTCTGGAACTACAACTATTAAATTCTTTATTTTCCTCAGACTTTTCTTTTCTTTTTTGGATTTGGCATCCATGGCTAGCCTAGTGAGACTTAAGACTACCCACCAGCGAAATTTAGAGGAAAAGGTGCTGAACATTTGGTGGAGGCTTTGTAAAATTTTAATTGATCAAAAATTAAAACTTTTTTTTTTTAATTCAGTGTTTAGGCTACACATGTTGATAACTGAAGAATGTAAGAATCACTTCAGGCCTACAACAATTATACATGAAAATTAAAATGTAAAAAAAAAAAATGTTATTAATTTTCATATAGGTTTTTTTTGTGAAAGCGAGTCAATAGAGGTAAAAGAGCCTCATGTGGCTCTGGAGCCGCAGTTGCAGACCCTGGCCTGGACGATATCATTAATATAGATGGTGAAAAGGACAGGCCCTAATATCAAACCTTGAGGGACACCTTCTCTGAACAATATAAATGCAGACTGGACATTACCTGCTTTTACATACTGCAGTCTATCGGAGCCGTAACGGTGGAATCCATGCATTGTTTTTTTGGGAAAATTGTGCCTTTAAATTTCCATGCAACGTTAATCTTTAAGATACTACTTGGAAGATCCTGCTTGTAAGAAAAAAGCCCCTACATTATATAGCTGATGACACCCCTCCCCCCTGCCTCATAAAGCTGGGTGGTACTCCACTGCTTTGTATCCACATCACGAGGTAGCTTTCTATATATTCTACTTTATCAACTGTAGAATGATAATATCATCCCTTGCACAGGTTTAACACTGCAAATAAAAAAAAAAAGAATATTTGTTTTCTATTAAATTATGAGCAGCCTCTTCTTTACTCTCTGATAGGCTTCATATTATTGGCAACAACAGTATGAAGTGCTCTCCCACTATGTTCGCAGTATTAGATTGCTAATAAGAAGTCATTTACCTACGCACACACATACATATACACACAGACATACACAGTCATCCATCCAGTGCAGCACTGAGTCCATAGAGTCCATATTTCACAGGCAAATCTGCCGAGCGTGCAATAATGCTCCTGCAGTTTGGGCCTTCCCATTACTGGGATAGGCTGGTCTGGGCAGTAAAAACCCCTGCCTCTCCAATCCCCATAATTGACTGCACATCTTCAGTGTTTGCCAGCCACAAGCCTTCCCCACCAGAGCATCTGTCAGAGATCTGTGGCGGCAGCCAGCTGGAAGTTGGCTTTTAGGTGGTCCTGCTGCTGGAAGTGGTGGTGGATGATGATGATGATGGATGTAACTTTTGGCGTCCCCGTTGTTAGCAGTGCACCATCTGCCAGTACAGAAAAGATGCTGACTCTTTTTACAAGGCTAAATGAGGCCTCAACAGATTGGACTTAATTATAGTTCATTTTGATCGTTTACAAGATTAAGACACGGAAACCTGTCTTGTTGTTTGGTGTTTTGTGTCTGTAATCACCACAATTAAAGGGATCGTGTCATGATATGAACTGTTCAGGTCATTTTGAAGGTAGAAGTCGACAACTGACACAATTTGGCTAAGGTTACAGCTGCATACATTAATTTTTTTCAGCCAGAATTTCAGGTATTTTCTGCTTTTATGATCAGCACAGCTTTCACTGCTGGTAAGGTTATTTTATGTTGAGGTCATGGTTTAGGTTTTAACTTAATACAGTGCATATTATATATATATATATATATATATATACATATATATATTTATATATATATATATATATATATATATATATATATATATATATATATATATATATATATATATATATGTATTACATAAATATCAAAAGTTGTAGAGAGGCAAGAATTGCGATCTGAACCCAGTCCAATGGATGTTGAAAGAAACTTTCAAATTCATCAACAACCACAGCTAACTCTTTATACTACACTGTAAAAAAAGGTAAAAAACTCAACCTACATCAATAGATTTTTGAGTTTTGATCCCAACTCAGTCCAGTTCAGTTTTACCAACTAGTAATTTTGAAATTGTCTTAATTATTTTTATTACTTTAAAATTTCTTTTCTTCTTTAGATAAACTTGAATATTTGAGTTTTAGAAACCCCCCAAAAATGTGTATTCCAAAATTTGCTAAAAAAAACTCATTGAAGTGAAAATGAAAAATGGTTAATAATTTAATATTTTCAGTTGCAGCCATTTAATTTACAAGCATCCAAATAATGACAGATCGGGTTCACGGCTCACTGTCAACAATTTTTGAAATACCAATTTTGGGGGGGCTTCTAAAACTCAAAGATTCAAGTTCATCTAAAGAAGAAAAGTAAATCGTCTCAACAAAAGATTACATCTATATCTATCTACATTAAATTATATAATGACAGGAATCGAAGCAGCCAAGACAAAATGAGGAGTTCCTACCTAAAAGAAGGGCTACTTCTGCCACATGGACATGATCTGGATATGAAAAGTCTGACACAAACCAGAAAACATACTTTGTAAATTATGCTTCAGATCAGTCACCACAACAGACTCACACCACTTATCTCTTTAACCAACTACAGAAGAATTGTATGAAGTCATGTCTTTGTAGGCACGAGGCTGCACACTGAGATGATCACAGCCGAGACGATATTCAGTCCAACATGACGACCTCCACTGTGAACAGTTAAACTAACAACATTTATTAGTTAACAGTAATAAGCAACAAGTGATTATGATTTATTTATTTAGTCATTTATTTGGCTCAGCCAACATAAATAGCTCCACAACTGGGCAAGGACTGGGCTGTTGCCTAGCAACACATAAACACGTTCCTGCACACTGATGTTAGCTTGCTAGTTTTTTTTTGTGTAAGCTGACAGATTACCACAGTAGAGCTCTGATTTATTTGTCCAAGTGGGTCCTTAAACTGCCTCCAGACTGGATTCAGCTCGCTCTTTTTCACAGACTGAATATTTTTGGGGTGGCGTGGTGATGCAGTGGTCAGCACTGCCACCTCACAGCAAGAAGGTCCTGAGTTCGGTCCCCCGGCTCGCTGGGGCGGGGCCTTTCTGTGTGGAGTTTGCATGTTCTCCCCGTGTCTGCGTGGGTTCTCTCTGGGTTCTCCGGCTTCCTCCCACAGTCCACAGACATGCATGCAGGTTAACTGGTGACTCTAAATTGCTCGTAGGTGTGAATATGAGTGTGAGCGGTTGTCTGTCTATGTGTCAGCACTGTGATGATCTGGTGACTTGTCCAGGGTGAACCCCGCCTCTCGCCAAATGTCAGCTGGGACAGACTCCAGCAGCCTGTAAGGGTCGCCCTTACGGAAGCGGTTACAGAAAATGAATGAATGAAAGAATATTTTTGGGACCAAACGAATGGACCAAGACCACTTGAAAAGGTTGGACTCGGTCCGCCTCCAAACAGACTCTGATGTAGTGTTTTTTGTGGTCTGAAAGTAAATGTACCGACCACGATATGTGACTTCAGCAATCCATCAGCTGATTGTGAAATCTGTTCAGGAAGTGATCATATGATCTGTATAAGAACTTGTATGTATTTATGCGAATCCTAAAATAATATCCTCTGAATCATGTACAAGATGCTTCCTGTCTCCTCCTGTCTCCGTCTGTCCTCCTGTCTCTTAGTCATTACAATGTAAATGTAGGCTGATGGTTATTAGAACACTGTAAAGCAAAGCGATACATGCAGTTAAACGTCCCGGTGTTGTTGTACTCTATATTAGCACTCATGGGATGTTTCTTGTCCAATCAAACTGCTTGGTTGGAACTGTTGTATAAGTGTTGTTATCTGGATATGCAATGACCTATATTGGGATTTGAGATTTAGGTCATATCTCCCAGTATCCTTTGTTTCTTTTTGTGTTTACAGTCTCCTGGAGTCTGGGCTGTTTCCTCTGACCTGTCTCATTAATACCATTTTAAGTTCAGATGAGCAGATTCTTTTTCTCTGTTCAACTTTCCAGAAGTATCCATTTCACACGGGCGAGGAGAACATCAGCACTTAGCAGCGAGCTGGCACTCTGTGGCTGCGTATCGTGTGCTATCAACCACATTACTTTTGATTCATTTGTTCACAGCAAGTGTTGGAAACCTCTGTTTTCCTGCCCTGACTCACTCACGCTTATCCGACATCGGTGTGGTATCTGATTCAATTCCTGTCTAATCCAGTGATAGGAACTACTTTATGGCCATTTGCTGTCTCTCTCACGCCCATCTGCCCTTGTAGCGAATGATGTTTTGATCTTCTTTGCGCGGCCCGTATCCCCTTTCCGTGCGCCCGGGGAGGAGAGAGGATGTTGAGCGCTGCCACAGAGTTGGCTAACTGCTGCAATCTGCCCTCTGCAGAGAAACTAAATTGACTCCTCTCGCCTTCTATCGAGTTAGTGGCCAGCTCCAGTTTCTCCCTCCTTCACTTTTCTTTCTCCTGCCCTCTGTTGAAGCCTCTCTCTCTCTCTCTTACACACACACACACACTTGCACACACTCTCTCCATGCCATTAGCAAGCGGCTGACTTGTGAATGTCAGTGGGTTCATGATGATGGCTCGGGGAAGTACAGGCTGTCTCGTGGATACTGCCTGATATTCCCTTTGGTGTGTGGTGCCCACAGGAGTGATATTACAGAACTAATGGGTTTACTGCATTGCCTTTGCCTTGTTTCTCTGTAGATCTGAGTGTTGGCTGCTGTACAGTGTCAGAAGCAAAGTGAAACACAAACGCGCCGTGCCAGTAGCGACTCAGCTGCCATCATCGAGTTAAAATCCTGACACAACACAGTTTCTACTGTAGAACGGTGCCAGGTGCTTCATGCAAAGGTCACTCAAAAGCACTTTTTATCCGTGCTGCTGCTGCTCAGTTACAGTAGATTACCTCCTTTGCCTGTGTTTGCGCGTCTTGGCTTGGTTTTGTTTTGGTTGTTATGGATCTTGATAAGCTGTTGTTTTTGCCAAATGCAAAAATCCTTCAACTGAATGTGCTGCTCACAGCTTTTATTGTGTTTGCAGCTAATTGTGCCAAAAAAAATAAAAGAAAAAGCAGGAGAGAATGGTGGTGAGTTGATAAAAATTGACAATGATACCGTGCAGTTTCCAACTCCTCTGCAAGATTTGTTTGATTTGGCTTTTGATGGTTTCCAATTAAAAGAAAACAAATTAACTAAAATATCTCAGGATGCCAACATTCAGTTTTTAAGAAACTCCCTGCCAGGCTTACAGAATTACATTATCTGGATACAAAAAAAAAAGTAACTGTATTCCCTTGCAGCTACAGATAGGCTGTAATCAGATTACAGTTATTCATTTAGTAAAAATGGGGATTATTAGTAGGATTACCATTTTAAAATAATTAACAATATATAACCATTCACAGTGCACACAGCTGCCAATTCATTATCATGGCCTCGGTTAAAATTTTGCCATTTTTGTCTGTAAATTAATCAATCAACCAATCAATCAATCAATCAATCAATCAATAACAGACAACTAAGGAAGGAACAATAAACCTTACAATGAACATAAAGCACAGCAGCGATTAATCTATTATTCATCCACTGTCAAATTAATCTGCATCTTTTCTGATAATCAATTAATTGTTTTGAGTCATTTTGTCAGTAATAGTTCTCAGATTTCAGCATCTTAAAGATAAATATTTTCCGGTTTCTTTACTCCTCTCTGACAGTAAACTGATTATCTTTGACTTGTGGACGAAAGAAGACGTTTGAGGACATCATCTTGGACTTTTTTACCATCTTCTGACATTTTATTGACCAAACAACTCATTGATTAATGGAGATAATGGTCAACAGATTAATCAATATTGAAAATAATCATTATAGGAAAGAAAAATAGGTCTGAATATGTGGAGCACGCAGGTATATATGCACACGACGATGTGCTCCACATGTTTGGACCTATTTTCCAAGTGACAACACTGTGACAGAATTAATTAATCAATAAATCTTTTTTTATTCTTTTTTCGATTAGAAAAAGTAAAAATCCTCTGATTGTAGCTTCTTAAATGAGAATACTGTAAGGTAACACACTGACACTAAACATAAGACTTTTGAGCTGTGGACAATTTGAGGACGTTATCTCAGACATTTTTCACCATTTTCTGACATTTCATAGACTAAACTAATCAATTATTGAGAAAGTAATCGACCAATTAATCAAAAAGTTTGGGAATAATTTGACTTTTCATCTCATAATTATGACTTGTTTCACAGAATATAACTTTTTGTCTCATAATATAAATGTTTATCTCATAATTATGACTTTTTATCTCATAATTTCAACTTGTAATTCATAATTATGTCTTTTTATCTCATAATTTTGACTTTTTATCTCATATTTTCAACTTTTTATCTGATCATTTCAACTTTTAACCCATAATTTTGACTTTTTATCTCATAATTATGACTTTATCTCACAATTCTGACTTTTTATTTCATAATTTCAACTTTTAACTCATAATTCTGATTTTTATCTCATAATTATAAGTTTTTATCTCACAATCCTTATTTATTATCTCTCAATTTCAACTTTTAATTTGGACTTTTTATCTCATAATTATGTCTTTTATCTCATAATTATGTTTTACCATGGGGATATTTTGTGTTTCACTTGCTGAAATGGGCTTCCATAACAGATCTCACTTACATGTGTTGCAACATGAATGTGCACCATGTTAAGGGTAAACTGAGTGAAGACTGTGTCTCCAGAAAACATTTATTGAGGAGCGCAGCAGTTTATCATGTAGCAGCCCGGCGTGGCTTCAGTGTCCCAGCTGCATGTTTGTATCAGTGTTTCTTGCATCCTGAAGCCTTCAGTGAGAGGATTAATCAGGTGTCAGCGCCTCTAAACCAGAGCAACCAGCAGCTGAGTGGCAGCAGATCATTTAAAGCCTGAGCGACTGGGAGAGCTGATGATGCACTGAGCTGCACTGGAGGCCTGTATTCATGAGTTTAACAGGGAACACAGACCCAACTGCTCTGAACGTCCCACAGTTGCAGAAGTGAAACATTTTCTTTTTTAAATGAAATGTGCAACATTTGTATGATATTTCAGATTATTCAGATAGGATATCAAATTTAAACAAATAGTCTGATGAGTCTAAGTGCCTCTCTGGTCTTGAATTGCTTGGAAACAGTTTTCATAATTTTTTTTTTTTTTTAAATCTATCTTTTTTAAAAACAGTGGTGCAGTGGTTAGCACTGCCGCCTCACAGCAAGAAGGTCCTGAGTTCGATCCTTTCTGTGTGGAGTTTGCGTGGGTTCTCTCAGGGTTCTCCGGCTTCCTCCCCCAGTCCAAAGGCATGCATGCTAGGTTAATTGGTGACTCTAAATTGCCCGTAGGTGTGAGTGGTTGTCTGTCTATGTGTCGACTTGTCCAGGGTGAACCCCACCTCTCGCCAAATGTCAGCTGGGATAGACTCCAGCAGCCCTGCGACCCTTACGGAATAAGCGGTTACAGAAAATGAATGAATGAATGAATCTTATTGTTAAAATAAATAAATACATACCATAAATAAATACCATTCAAAGGACATGGCACATTTCTGAGTCCATCTGTTGAGTCGAATTAAGGAAATTAACCAGCAACTGTTTTGATAATTGATTAATCATTGATTGTAATGTATCAAATAATGGCACCAATTATTTGTCAGTTCTTGCTTGTCAAATGTTTGGACTGCTGGACAGAGAAATCAAGTCATTTTAAGATGTTACCATGGGCTGTGTTAACTTGTGAAGGGCAATTTGTCATCATTTTTTGATTGGTCAATCCTGAAAAGTTGGCTACATTTTTTCATAGGCCTGAACGACACGCAAAAAGAAAAAAATCGTATCGTGACTATTTTGACAGATATTGCAACTGAGTCAGGATTTTAGTAGAAATGGTAATTTTTGTATTTCATTTTTCATTGAAAAAATCGAAAAAAGATGTGATTTTTGTCAGGGTGTGTATCTCTGTAGCTTCATTTATAATATACATAACTGTGATTTGGATAATATCCCTATTTTGGATGTTGTTGTTTATCTTTTCAGGTTCTCTTCTCAAGCAGTTTGATGACCGTCCTCTCACAGACCACTTCTCTAAAATACCACTCTCACTTTCTTCAAATATTAAACATGATATTTAGACAGTACTGGCATGGCAAATACTAGGGCTGCACCTAACAATTAGTTTAACTATTGATTAATCTGATGATTACTTTATGGAGAAATAGATGACTTGTTTGGTCCATAAAATGTCAAAAAATGGTGAAAAATGTTGATCAGTGTTCCCCTGCGCCCAAGATGACGTCTTCAAATGTCTTGTTTTGTCTACAAACCAAAGATATTCAGTTTATTCTCAGGGAGGAGTAAAGAAACCAGAAATACATTCACATTTGAGAAGCTGAAACCAGAGAATTTGGACATTTTTATTAAAAATTACTCAAAACATCAATTATTAAAATAGTTGGAAATTTACTTAATATCAGCTGTAGTAAATACTTATGTAAATATTAACAGTAGGAGATTATAAAACCATAAACCATAAGATTCCTGCCACTTTTATGATGTACAGCTTCTTGTGTTATTTGTCGCTTCAGTTACACAAGCTTGACATTCCTGAACATAATCTGTGTTCAAATGAAACAGATTTGTCAGATTTTTAAACACAATTCTTAACAAAGATATTTCATGAATATCTGTTTACTAAGTTTATGGAGTTTGAAATGACAGACAAAATACAGCCTTCCTTACATTCCTCCATCAGCTGAGACAGAGCTTCAAACGATCCAGCTCTCCATCGATCATCAGCAGGTCGTCAATCCATCACATTGACAAAACGTCTTTACTCATCCATCCATCCATCTCAGCTGATCCAGAGGAGAGCAGGGATGCTGGTGTAACTTTTTTGTATTTCCCTCTTTGCACACAGACCCATTTACTTAGTGTAACCATATTTCATTGTGGAAAAACACAAACCAAGCATTTTTGGGGAGTTTCATTTATCCCAAGTTTGGGATAAATGAATCAGACCACAGATTGACGTTGCCCATTGTTACTTCAGCCACTCTCTCAGCACTTAAGTAACAGTTGGATAAATCAACCACAAAACAAGTAGCCTATTTAATATTTCTGGCATTCAATCAAAAATACATATTTTCCCTCTTACCTGGTGTTCTATTTATCCATCTAGACAGTTTTGATGTGAGTTGCAAAGTTTTGGAGATGTTTGCCTTCTCTCCAGTATAATGGGACTAAAGGGCACTAAAGCACCAAAACATACGTTTGAAAAACTCAAAAGCAGTGTCTCTTCTCAAAAATCATGACCCGGTCACTACAGATAATCCACAGACCTTGTTGTGAGCTGTTTCATATAGGAAGTACTTTCTGCAATACAATCTAGTGGAACCATTTCTTTCTACTACAAAGTAGTGTTGTAAAAAATGTCAGTCTGTCACTAAATATCGATTCTGAATATTTGGAATGTTTTCAGCACTCATTTTTTGCAGTATCAATACTCTGATGTCAGCTGTACTTTCTCACTCTCTCTTCTCTATGACACACACATCACTGCACTGCCAACAAAGTCCAGCCTCCTGTCACTAATTTCCTCACAGCGCTGTCTTTTCCTTCTCACTTGTCCCATTTGCTTGTGTTGAATCTCCATTATCATGTTACAACCTTATATATATCTTTTGATAAAAATCTAAAAATGTATGCCAAAATATTGGGTCAGGTTTTCCCGTGGCACTGAAAATTGTAAAGTACTTCAAAGAAAATAGTTCCTACATGAAAATGCCCACAGCGAGGTCTGTGGATTATCTTGAGTAAACAGGTCATGATTTTTGGAAAGAGACATTGCTTTTGTGTTTGTCTAATTTATTTTTATTGTTTTGACATCTCTATGGCTGACATCACCAAAACTATCTAACTGGCACTAAACAGCACTACAGGTAAGAGAAAAAATGTGGCGTACTGTTCCTTTAATTCTGCAGTTGCTCCTCCAAGCAAGTGACCATGTTACTCTCAAACCAATTTATCATGTTGAATGTTGCACTTATATTAAATTAGTTCAATGCGTCAAACTCACCGTAGCGTGTAATCACATCTTAAGGACTGTCCCTCACATAAAACAGGTCGGTCCTCCTCACCCTAACCCTCAGTTATTCGTGCAAATATAATGAGCAAAGAAACACATCTTTAAAGGTGTAATCTGCAACATTTTCCTTAAAAACAATGTATAGTTTCACATTACACTATCCCTTACGACCCACTAGATGTGTGTGGTGTCTTTTTCTGTAGAGGACTTGCCCTCTGCCTGTCTTTCCTTAGTTTTATTATTGTGTTGCTGTTCTCAGGATGTTTCACCAACCCGAAACCTCGCTATTGGACATCTTGGTGCATTTCTGAACAGCTAGGACAAATCCTCCTGACTCTACCTTTAATAATAGCGACACAAAAGTGACACCATGTTGCTTTCATCCCTTCTCTGTCTCAATCAGCTCTACCCTGGCTGGTAACAGAGATGCCCTAACACACCTATTACCAAAGTGTGGTACATGTACCCGTGAACGTGAAGAGACGTAGAGGGCATGTGGAAAAGAAATGCAATCTGCAAAATACAGGCACAGACTGTATGTGGAAAACGATCTAAGACTCAGACTCTCCCAAATTAAGCCAAAGATTGTCATGTGCGTCCTTTCAAGTGTTGAGTATGTCTCAGTTTCAATTGGATTTTAGATTGGCTGTATATATACGTATGTGTTGGGGTGGAACAAATCATAATTGGTCTGTGGTCTGTACAGATCACCCTCCACGATTCAGCCGGCACGTGATCCACCAACTAAATGAAACCATCATAGTGTGAAACTCACTTTTACTCTCGCTACTTCTTTTTAAAGATATAGAGTTGCGGTGAAAAGACGAGCTGTTTCACTTTGCAGAGCATCTCTATAAAATAGAGATGAGAAATATAAATAGAGAATAATTGTCACCATAGAAAGATCAGAAGTTTATTTGTACTCTTAATCTCTACACACAGATCCTCTCAGCTCAGCGGAGCAGCTGCAGTCTCTTGTCTGTGATACAGCCTTCAGTATTGATTGGACATTACTTGTGACTTCAACCCAATCAGATAGTCCTGTGGGCGGGACATTGAGCAGGACTACACAGTGTAGTATTGTATTATACTGTACAGTGTACAATTACCTATTACACCTATGTACATGTACTAGCATAATACAGTTGAGTATAGTATTCCAAGTATTCTGTATAGTATTATTCTTATTGTTATTGTTATTATTACTATTAATCTTATTATATTTACCATTACATTACTTTGATGATGACTACAGACAGAGAGAGTGCATTTTTAAAGTACTTTAAGTCTAATCCCACCCTTCTTTTCTTTTTTGCTGATCCAAGAAATGATCCTAATCACGACTCAAAACTGTGATATGATGCAAGCTGTGGGTTTTATGATCTGTTGCACCCCTAATCAGTTTTTGTAACTCTGGCATCGGCTCTGCCTGATTTTCACCTGTGGACTCAGTGACTTAAAGGAAAGAAAAGTAATCTCATTTTGAGAAAACATATCTTTGTCTTAGTGAAATATTACAGCCAGGATTGAGCTATATTTAACTAATAACAAGCTAACACAATGGTTTGCATAATTTCCCAGCAGAGGAACAAGATTGTTGTTCTCATTTTAAGAGTAAAACAATTTCCACAACTTCGTCAATGAGTGTTAGTGCATCAGACACTATGGAGAACAGCTGCTGCTTCACTTTTCACATTATTAAGAGAACCAGATATGAAAGTATGAAAGACTGTTATTACTTCCAGAAAACTGTATGTCCAGCAAGTATATGTCACCAAGTTTCAGTCTGAGTCAGAGTTTAGCTCTCTCTCCCTGAATGATGGAGTCTTGTCATTATTTTCATTGAAGTATCTATTTTTTCCCTCACTGTTTTAAAAAAGAAACGCTAAAAATAAGAATGCTCCTGATGCCTTAATATAAGACAAAATAACTTGCTTTTATCATGCTTTTTGAAGAAATTTCATCTTATTTTAAGCGTCTTTTTTGCTAATTATAAATCTGTTTTTAAGTTATACATTCTTTTTTGGGCTGTTATGCCTTGAATTGATAGGAAAGCTGAAGACGTGACAGGACATGGGGAGAGAGAGAGTGGGGTAACAATGAGCAGCAAAGGGCTGCAGATGGGAGTTGAACTCCTCAGCCGCTGCGGAGGACCCACAGCCTCCATACATGGGGACCACGCTCCACCAACTGAGCTACCCAGGCACCTATAGATTCTTAAAATCTGCTCAAGCAAAAAACAAAATCCTCTGTTTCAAGAGAATGCATCGCCTTCTTCAAGGCAGCTCAACGATGGAACCAGATTTCTCATTTTTAGTAAATATTTCTTAAACAAGTGAAATATTAAGCTTTTTTTTTTCTAGTTTGAAGGTGGCTAGGTTTATAAGGTAGTTATTGAGTTTTTTGGCTGGGGGCAGATTTTTTTTTTTTTTTTGCTTAAAACAAGACAATCTTATTATATAATAATATAATATGAATTGGCTTCTTTAGGGCTGTTCTTGCAGTGTATTCTTGACTTTCATTAACAATATAAGCAAAAATGTCTGGTTGCAACTGTCCCCTATACTTCCGTCCCTCCTCCCCCCTACATTTTGCTCCAAAATAGACAAAATTTTTGCTGGGGTAGTTTTAGTGATCCACAGGGACAATTTAGTACTCACCATGATGGAGTACACCAGCGCCACGATGCTGACGGGCCACACGGGGCAGAAGCAGGACATGATGACCAGGATGAGGTAATCCTTGGGCTTCGGGGTCTCCTGCACGGCGGCGTTCCCGGTGGAGGAGCGGCTCAGGCTGGCCTTGGACGGGGAGAGGGGGGCGGCGGCGGCCAGCTGCCCGGCGGAGCCCGACCTCACGGCCACGCTGTGGCCGTTCTGGTCGGCCTCCAGGCCCTTGTCGGTGTCCATGTTGACCGTGAAGGAGGTGGACATCTTCATCCCGTTCCCGCCGGGCTCGGTGGTCAGCGCCAGGAGTTTCTCCGTCTCCTGGGAGTCCGGGGCCGGTGCGCCTCCTCCACCCTCACCCAAGTTGGACTTTAAGAAGTCGGCGTCCGTGTTGATGGCCATGTTCAAGTCTCAAGTTGTATCAAATTAGATCAGAAATTGTATATATTTATCAAACAAACAGTTTTAAAATGAAAAAAGCAGAAAAAACAGCAGAGGAGCAGAGGATGGAGGGTAAAAATGAGATTATCTGAAAGGTGATGGAAGAAAAGAAAAGAATAAAATCAGAGGAGATGAAGGACTCCTGCAGGTACCATTCCTCCTCTTCACTCACTTTCCTTCTCCTTCCTTCACATCCGCCGTTTGACTCATCTCCGATCAGAAAACCTTCCCTCTTCTCTCATACATCCAGGGAGGATCAGTTCAGACAGAGGAGCTCCTGTCTCCCGTCTTCATCCAGTCCCACCCAAGACTTTTCCTCTAAGTCTGTCTGTTGAGTGAAAAGTAGCCTCAGAGCTTCTCTTTCTTTTTCTTTTAAAGACAGAAGGATGAAGGTGAAGCGTGTCTCTCGGTGCAGACCCCCTAATGAGACACTTTCTCCTCCTCTCCTCCTCTGTCTCCCCTCCGCAGCAGCACCGCGACTCTACTCAACTTGGGACCAGTGTCAAGTTACCTGTATTAGAATAAAACACTTCCTGTGAGGACACACAAAATAAAAGCTTCATTTATCAACGAGCGACTTTTGAATATACGCCACGCGACAATTATATTCTATTTTTTTGCACGATTGATATCGATGATTTTTTTTTTTACAGTATTTGTTTTTTTTATTTATTATACTTTATTTTTATTGATTTTATTTTATTTTGTCCATATATCTCAAATTAGAATCAGTAATACTTTATTTATTCTCGGGAAGGAAATTGTCCAGGTTACAGATGCTCCCATTCAACAATAGATATGTACATTTATATATCAGTGTAAATAGAAATGCTGCATGTGTTCATTGTAATCAATACTGTACTAATGTTATCATATCTGATACACAGGTGCACCATGGGTATATGCATGTTAATAGTTGTGTGGTCAGTTATTAAGTATTTAACGTTTTGGCACATAACTCATGAACATGAATCCTCTGGTACAGTAGGTTCCTTGGATGAAGCCCATGTAATGACAGAGGCCGCTCACATTTCTGCCAATAAAAAAATTTGCCATTTTGGATCTTTTTGGTAAACACATTTTCTGCTTCTGTTGGGACAAATTTCATTCAATCTTCACCAAATTTGGTACATATGTTTAGATGACGCCTAACAAAACATATGAATTTGGTTTTCAGTGTCACTTACTGTTTTTCTGTAACTGGTGGTCAAATTTTTGGAGGCATCACTTCAGTTGTTTCTGCAGCGCTGTTTTCCTGTGAAACTCCAGCAGTGTTTTATGGACTGAAAAACTAAACCCAACCTTCAGCTGGCATCAGGGTGAGTAGATGACTGAGTTTTCACTTTTGGGGGGACTATTCCTTTAATGAGATGAAACCTGGTACACTGCTTCTCTATAAGAATGTGCAGGAAATATATTGAAAAATGGCAACAACAGCGCCACTTTGTGGCCATTAATATGATACCATCATATCTCTAGAACGCATTATTCGATTACCACCTATTTTGGATGGTACCTTTAGACTTAAATTGCAAACACTCTGAGAAGCTCGGTCAGTGAATGGAGACAGCAGCAGCACATACAACTGTACACATTTTATTCAGGAAGTGCAAATATCCTAGTTTTAGTTTAGTTTTTATTAAGTAATGATTTTAGTATATGATCATTATAATATGGGGAGTAAGGGACAAGAATTAAGAAGTTCAGAAGAGGTTCTACAATACAAACAAAGCCCTTATATTTTTAAATTAATTCGTTTTTTATTTTTTGAGTTATTTCTTGTTTTGTCTAAAGGCTATTTTTTTAAAAATAGTTATTTATTTTTCCCCCAAAGTAGTTTATAACTACAATCACCTTGTGTCGTAGATTCCCAACTAATAACCTTTAACTGGGAATGAACAGTGTCCTCTTTTATAGCGCTTTTAACGGCTTTATTTGTGAGGTTTTAGAATAAGTTTCTCTAAAGAAAAGCATTTCCCAAGTGAATCCATTGTGCAACGTAGCCTTTGTAAATGAATGAAAACCGAAAATCATACACATTTTACAGCAGTCGTCTTTTATTTTGAAAACATGACCGCCGTACTTCAGGTATGAAGTCTGCTTCCTCTGTCTAACTTGACGCATCTCATGTTGGAGCAGGACAGCCTGGCGCGGAGCCCCCTCCTCCTCCCCCTCCTCCTCCTCCCCCTCCTCCTCCCCCCCCTCCTCCTCCTCCTCCTCCTCCTCCTCCCTTTCTTCTCCTCCCCTCAACATCAGCACCAGGGGTTTTATGGAGGAGAGCCAGCGGTGGATTGTGCTGCTATGCAGAATTCACTGTATCCCCGTCGTGTCTCAGCTCGGAACATCACGCTTTCCGATGGCACGGCCCGACATCATAAATCAACTCTTTCGGGAGTCAGTTTTCCAAACAGCGTTGTGTATTTTCAGGTGTGAAGATTAATCAAAGAGATTAATTACACACAGTCTCCAAAGAGTCCTGTATCACACTACAGTTCACTCGCCTCAGATCAGCTGAGGCTTCATCAGTGAAGCTGGTCGTGGATGCTTGAGTGTTGGATCACGATCCTCCGCGGGTTTCTTTCCCTCTGATCTGCTCATATTGATTTCCCTCATCAATGGACAGCCTCATTTCCCTGAGTGACTGCTACACTGCACTGTGACCTGTGGTGGTGCTGGGGGGGGGGGGCGACCAGTGCGGACAGATGAGTGGGGATTCCCTGAATGAAACCGAGCTCCCAGTGTGATGTCACTACACTATTGATCTCATATTTTACCACACTGCACAAACACAAGTGCATCTTCAGTGTATTTCCCAGATGTGTATTAGTCAGAACTCCACTTCTGTTTCCTTCCATCACTTTGCCACAAGCACTCTGCTTCAGTGAACTCCTTTAAGATGTACCAAGGAAAGAAGCAGCAGAAAGAGCCCGGATCATTTATTTTTATGAGCCCCTCGACTCTTCAGGAAAATGAGACCGCTGCTCAGGGCTCAGTTGATGATCCAGCAGGGCTCAGCGTGAAGCAGAGGAATACTTGTGGGCGGAGCTCCACCTTGTGGAAGGGCAATGTGCTTACAAGACAGGAGAAGTAACAGTATAATTTTATTTTATGCAACTGGCAGTGATGGAGGAAGTACTCAGATCCTTTGCTTAAGTAAAAGTACTAATACCACACTGTAAAAATACTCAAGTACAAATCCTGCATTTAAAATGTTACTCAAGTAAAAGTATATATGTATATATGTATATGCAAGTAAACATATTAAAAGTAAAAGTATGACTACTACTACAGTATATTTAGGGGTGGAGCCAGGGAAATATTCGTGGGGTGGTAAAAGAGTGGCATGGAGACTTTAAGGGGTGGTAAATATATATGCAGATTTAATCGCCAGCAATCACATATATCAATATTTGCTTGGAAAAGCCCCCAAATGAAGATATTTTAACTCTAAAACATTATTGTGGCATGTGAGTATGGAGTTGAATATATCTCAAAGTGGCAGTGAAAGCAACAAATTGTTTTATCTTCAAATCTTAAAACAATTTTCCAAATACCTGTCTTTTTTCATTGAACATAAATGCATCATCTGAAATGTGGCCGAGACAGATCATTATATATGCATTAGAGTGTAATTTCTTGCTGCATTCGCTTGCAATCGGACCCCGGACTTTTATTTTTGTAAATTTCTGTCCTGCCAAACTTTTCAGGGATATACAAAGATCAGACATAACATTATGACCACCTGCCTAATATTGCGTTGGTCCCCGTTTTGCTGCCAAAACAGCTCTGACCCATCAAGGCATGGACTCCTCTAGACCCCTGAAGGTGTGCTGTGGTATCTGACACCAAGACGTTAACAGCAGATCCTTTAAATCCTGTAAGTTGCGAGGTGGGGCCTCCATGAATCGGACTGAACAATTTTGTATAGGAGGGGGGATGTTCTGGTGTGTGTGTGTGTGTGTGTGTGTGTGTGTGTTTGGGGAGGGGGAAGACAGTCATTTAGACCGGCTCACTTTTGTCAGTGTTGTATTAAAGTACAGTATTAAATGTTTAGGGCATTCTTTCCAAACAGGCTGATTTATTTTTGCTAATAATATGTTGGACTCATGTTAATGTATATTTTCAAACATACTTCAATGTTTGGAAAACGAAAGTGTCAAACATTAACTTGGTGGTCCCCCTGCAGTAACTCTGAGAAACCCCACTGGCAAAAATGAATGAAAATAAATTAAAATTATTGAAATTATCCTCACATTTGAGAAACCAGAAACAAAAATTTTCATATGTTTTGTGTGCAAAAAATCTTAGTTTGTCTAGTACAGTACTTGAGTAAATGCACTGTGTTACATTCCACCATGGACAACTAGTAACTGTTAATAACACTTTAAAGCATTACTCCAGTTCTTTGACATAATTTAATGAAAACAGTGGCAACATGTGACATTTCTCAAAAACTACAATGATGGTAGTGCCATTTGGATGAATGGATGATTTTTTTCAATACATGACAAGGACATATTCCAAAGCAATATAATAAATCAGAACAGTAGTAAAGACAGTTGTTGACATTTTGGGAAATATGCTTATTTGCTTTCATTCCTGAGAGTTGGAGGAGACTGATACCTTCCTTTTGACTGTACACAGTCTACAGCCAGCAGCTGGCTAGTTTAAATTAGCATAGAGAGTAGAAACAAGGGTAAAAAGCTCGCTTAACTCCGTCCAAAAGTAACAAAATCCATAGATCAGCACCTCTGAAGGTCGCTAATCAACAAGTTATAATGATGCTGGTTGGTGGATTTTGTTGGACTGAGCCAGACTAACTGTTTCTGCTTGTTTCCAGTCTTTTTGCTAAGCTAAGCAAAGCTAATGCTAGTTCCAGCAACATATTTAGTGTTCAGACATGCTAAAGATATCTCCTTTTATCTAACTCTTGATGAGAAAGCAAAAAAGCTTGCATGTTAGCATGTTAGCATGCATGTTTAAGTACTTGCTGGATGTAGTAGAATAAATACAATACAAACAAATACATGAAATATTAACCACATTAAATAAGATTATAAGGTTGGAAAGTCCTTGGAAATGAAATGATGGACTGGAGGAAAAAGAAAGACAGGCTTGACGGTTTACATCATTTCCAAATATTTTATTAAATTTTCAAAGCCAGGAAAGTCAACACGGGGAGATGGGTGTGGTGGTTAAAGGTAAAACCAAACACGTGGATTCATGATTTAACAATTTTAATCTCTTTTTATCCCATCGCTTCTCTCATTCTCCAACCTCTGCCCCAGTTAAAACATGCCCTTGTATTTGCTCTTGTCCTCCTGGTTCTTCTCCTCCATGCGCATGTTCAGCACAGCCAGCTCCTTCTTGACAGTCTTCTTCATTCCCGGGTCCAGTTCCAGCACCCTGCTGTAGTCTTGCCGGGCCTCCGCCTCGTTCCAGACCTCCACGTGGGCCTTGGCTCGCAGGTAGAAGGCCTTCATTACACCTGGAAGACATAATACAAACACATAGAGAGCGCGTGTTTGACAGCGGACGTTCATCTTAGGGACATCTGCAGCTCTGTAGTGTTCAATCAACAAGACGGGAGTGCGTCTGGAACAAATTAGTCAGATTCACATGTGCATCTGTGAACGCAAGTATAGCCTGAGCGTGCTGAAGTACAGGATCCAGCTCTTTTATAGGGTCAGACTTTTATAGACATATGAATTGTACATTTACAGCTACCATTAAAAAACAGCGAAAACACACCCAGCTTATTAAAGGCTGAATTAAGTGTGAGGCTGTAATGCTTACACAGCATGACAATCTTTTACCCTCATATACCAACCAGGCCGGAACGTGATTATCTGCCTAGAAAAGAAAGCCTTTCTGCACTCCATACTCACATTTCCCTCCAAATTTATCTCAAATTTCACCCAAATTTTGAATTAGCCAAAGAAAAACTGAATGCTTAGTTCCATCCACTAATATTATGCAATTATTAGTTAGTTTATCAAAATGAGCAGTAGATGGCACCAATTCTCCAGTAGGAAAAACATACTTTTGCAGAAGAAGAGAGCGCAATAGGTTAATTAAAAGAGGGCCAGCTGAACCTCAAACAGTGAAAAACAATGTTGAAAACACCATGGATATATGACTTTTTTGTTTGTTTCATGTATTAAAGATATGACAGGAACATTTCGGCATTAAAATGTCTAAAATACATCAGACGTAAGTTACATATTGTTGAGTTGTTTACTTATCCAAGGTAACTTTACGGTTCCTGCTAACCTTTCCTAGCTAGCTGCTAGTTGCTATCATTTCCTGAAAAACACGTCAGATACATCAAAGTGAGTTGGCAAATGTTAAAAAACATAACTTAATGTTAATATTAATATGATTTCTGCCTGAGTCATGTCCAGGGTTCAGAGGGTTACTTTTAAAATGTATTCCAATACAATTACAGATTACCTGTTCAAAACTGTAATCAGTAACCTAATCCAATGCCAAATTGTGTAACTGTTAAGCCTAATATAATGTTTGTTTGTTGTAGGTTTATTAATTGTTTGTCCAGCTCTGTCTTCTTTTGTTATGCTTCAATGCATGTTTAGATTAATAGCAAAATTATGGACATTTAAATGTATTTTATTATGCATTTTATTCATGCTTCACACTCAAACTTTAAGTGAGCCGTTAGTAGCAGTAAGTAGCAGAGTAGTATCAGTAGTATTGACAGGGTAGCCAGCTATAACTGGATTTCTATGTAGCTAGTTGTTAATGTTAAGAACTAGCTACTTAAATGTCTGTGGAGCTAACGTTAAACGTTGGTCTGTGTAGCTAACATAAGTGGTCGTTCTGTCTAGCTAACATTAAAAATTGTTCTGTGTTATTTGTGGAACCTAATCGATTCAGTCTCTCCTAAAGCTTCTAATTTGACTGTCCAACAGGAGGTGGAATATGCAACTATGCAAATTGCCTAACATATGTCAGTTAGCATCTGGCAGTTCCATAATGCTGGGGACCCATACTTTATATTTCTGACATAAAACTTTGAGGTACTCAACATTTCATAAGTTCATAAATGGGCACTATTGGCTGGCAAATAGACAATTTTCTGATGCAATACTTAAAAATGCACATTAAAATACAATGTCTGATGTCAGTGCCAAACCTGGATGCTGGTTGATGATGTCAGTGGTGTGTTCAATGGCTTCGTAGTACTCTTCCATGCGCAGCAGACACTGGACGTAGTTGAGCGTTAAGGTGTTGGCCATCTTCTCCAGCTTCAGCCACGGGACGTCCCATGATTTCTCCTGAAGGGGAAAGTGGTTCAGGTCCACGTCCGTACATACTGTTTTATAAAAGCAAATAAAATTCTGGTTTGGACCACGTGTCTGAGGTAACCACCTTCGTCTGAACGTTCTTGATGCAGATGATGGCCTCCTTGTACTTCTGCGTGGCCTCTTGGTAGTGTCCTTGTTTGTAGAGCTTGTTCCCCTGGCCATGCAGCACAGGGACGACCTTCAGCCTCTCCTCATCACTCAGAGCCCACGTCTCCCTGTTGTACTCACTGGGCTGCTGCACCTGTCAATCATAGAAGGGAGGCTGTTTTTCAGTTTTCACAAATTATACTATAAACCCCAATTCCAAAAAAAAGTTGGGACACTGTGTAGAATGTAAAAATACATAATTTGCAAATCACTTTCAACCTTCAACCTTGATATTTTTAAAGGCAAACTTAAGACCCACCTTTTTAGTCTGGCTTTTAACTAAATTTCTAATTTTATGTATTTATTTATTTATTTATTTTTATTTTTATTATTTATACTTTTATTGTTTTAATATTTTAAATTTATCTCCTGTGTTTCCTCATCTAATTTCTATCTAATTTCCTCATTATCATGATGTAACATGAGTGCTGATTGTATGGGTTTGTGTGATCCTGTGTGTGGGTGTGTGGGTGGGGTTGGGGGTGGGGGGGTATTCTCTTAGCTATGATTGTAAAGCACTTTGTGCTACAATTCCTTTTGTATGAAAAGTGCTATACAAATAAAGTTATTATTATTATTATTAATATTATTATATTCAGCTGAATACAGTAGAAAGACAAGATTTTTAATGTTGAAACCGATAAACTTTACTGTTTTTGTCAAAACAACTACACAACATGTCTGGATGGCAGCATATGTTGCTCCAAACCTGTACGCACCTTCCAGCATTAATGGGGCCTTCACAGATGCTGGCTTTTTAACTTCATACTGAAAAATAATTTGAAATATAGACTTGTCAGACCATCAGTTAAACTGTTTACCTGTTGAGCGTCCCACAACTTTTCCAGTCTTCTTGCCACTGTCCCAAATTTTTTTGAAACATGCAGGAATCAAATTCAGAATGATTTTATACATACAGAAAATCATCAAATCAAATTATCAGTTGGAATATTAAATAACTTGTCTTTTTTAAAACTATTTTCAAGTACAAATCGAAAATGAGCTGCAAATCGTATTTTTTTTTTTATTCACGTTTTACGCAACTTCCCAACTTTTTTGGAATTGGGGTTTGTATTTTTATATTGAATTGTCCTGGTTCACGCAGCGTTTTTGCTGGGGAATCTTCCCTTTGACACAGATTCACACATTTCTGTGTGGTCGTTGTTCTTTCTCACCTTTAGCAGCTCCAGGACAAAGTAGAGAGGCGCTGGTTCCTTCATCAGCTCATCCAGGTCGTCGTAGCCGAGGGTGTGGTAGGCGAACATGTTGGCCATGCCGCATGTGTGGATGGCCCATTCGACTGGGTCTTTGCCCTCTGCGATGCGCCTCATGCTCTTGGCCACAATTGGATAAACACCAGTGTGCTGGAGAGGAGAGAGGATGACAAGAGTCAACATTTAAAACAGAAGGAGGTTTGGACATCTGAGCCTCTTAAAAAAGTCAGATAAAGTCAGGCTCTAATGTCTGATGTCATGTTGTAACTGCAGGCTTTCAAATCCTTCCAATCTTATGAGTTTTTCCATTATTAAGTACAGTACTTAAGCACAGTTTTGAGTCACTTGTAATTGAGTATTTCCACTTTGCATTTCAAGGGGAAATATTGTACTATTTACTTTACTGCAGTCATTTTATAACTTTAGCTAATAGTTACTTTCCAGGTTCAGATTAACAACACAAAATCTAATCAACAGTATCATTAAGACTTTATTGATCCTCAGGAAGAAATTTACAAACTACCAAAAATATAATGTGTATTATCCTTTAATTCATTGGTTCCCAACCTGGGGTCTGGGTCCCCCTTAGGGGGGTGCCAGAAATCACAGGGGGTCGCCAGGACTTCTGTCTGCTCTGAGGTCATCACAATTAGATTTGCACATGTTAACTAAAATCCCAACTTTTAAAAAAGTCTGTAGTCAAAACTATTTAAAAAGATACATTTCTTTGTGTTAAATGTAAAACAGCAGGTTAGTTTGTAGACCGTGTGACCTCTCAAACTCTGTGATAATGAATCATTGTTCTTTTGGTATGGATGAGATAGCATAAGCCAACTTTGTTGGGTTGTTAAAATAAACATGTTAAGCTTATACTAAAAAGAGACATTTACCAAATATAATATGTCTAAGAATGGAAACAATTTAATTGGTTTTTATTTGGGACGGTAAAGCTTTGGAATTAATCAGCTTTCACTGGATACAAGTAGAGGGGCTCAAAGGAAAAAAGGTTGGGAACCACTGCTTTAACTGACCATTCTGCAGAATATCTTTCATTTAACTTTAAGTAGGATACTTTTCATGCTAATACTTTTGTGCTTTTACTTATGTAACACTTAAATGCATTACTTTTACTTATATAATTAAGTATTTCTGCACTGTGGTATTACTGCTTTTACTTTACACATCTTTTGTTTTTCTTTTTTAGACATTAAGATTTATTTTAAACAAATTATACATTTAGTGGTTTTCTATAATATTTCACCAAAGCAAATTTTATTTTTTCTCTTACAACTTTGTTTTTAAAAAGTACAAATAGTTTAACTATTTCTAAAGTAGTTTTTACATTGAAATGATCATTATAGACATAGCAAAAAGAAATAAGGTATTTAGCACTTTGTTATTACACGATTCAGATTAATGATACAAAATATCAATAAGACTTTACTGATCCAATGGAGGAAATTCACAAACTATCAAAAATATAATATGTATTAGCCTTTAACTTACCATTCTGCAGAGTGGTTATTTTTACTTTTGGCACTTTAAGTATATTTTGATACTAATATTTTTGTACTTTTTACTTACATAATATTTTAAATGCACAACTTTTACTTGTATACTTGAGTATCTCTGCACTGTGGCATTTTTACATATGAGTAAAATATCTAAGTACTTTTTTCACCAGTGTTCTTACTTTATGATTATCACTGGTATTATGGAACTAAAAAAGCCAGAGAGATGGGAAAAGTGCACACATTTGTTCTAAATAGTTTATACGTTTAGAAGTTAAATGCAATGTTTTTTTCATGATATGTCATCTACTTTAATGTCATTTTTTTCTTACTTTTTTTTCAAAATTTCCAAATAGTTTTGATATTTATAAAGTAATCTTTACATTCAAATGATCACTACAGGCACAACAGAAAGAAATAAGGTATTTAGTATGTTATTATTACAAATTTACATTTTCCTTGTTTTAATCAATGGACGTGAAAACAAGAGAAGAATCTGTCCTATACATAGACTTACTTGGTTAATAGTAACATGGTGATATAGATCATACTGTACTTACCCTGCACAGGAAATATGATTCATTTTATATTTAACTGATTAATTTTTTTTTTTTTTTTTAGATGTAAATGAGTTGTTTCACATTAGATCCAGTCTATTTCCTCAGTTTACAGTAACATGGCAAGTTTGCCCTCCGCTGGATGGGAGTGATACTGCAGCACATGTGCAGTGCAGTGTGTGCTGCAGCCATGTTGTTCAGAGGAGTGAATAAACGCTCTAAGCCCCATCGCATCTAATCAGAGTGGAGGGAGTCAGTGGTGCTGATTCAGCAGGAATCAGAGCCGATTAGAGAAAAGTGAGGCTGCCGCAGATTAATGACAGTATGCCTCAACCCATCTGTCTCTGGCACACATACACACACACACACACACACACACAGAAACACAGACATAATATATACTTTATAGATTACATAAAGTGCAGGTGCATATATATATATACACAATATATTATATATGATATTCATTATGTTATATAGACATTCACAAAGAAAATAAACAGGGAATTCAAAGTGAAACTAAAGTTAAAGTGAATCAGTATTAATACATGAATGTTTTAAACCACATATATGCTTATTTTCTTTCTGTGAGTGTTTCCTCCTCAGTGTGTTGATCCAGTTTTGAAAATGTTGCGAGCAGTGGTGGACTCTGTCTGAGGGACAGGGGCAGAAGACATTATAAGGGCACCAGCTGTATGTGGTGGGGCACCAGTGTGCAGAAAGTCATGATGCATTTATGGGAAAACAGGCCACACTACCATGTTTTATCCACTGGAAGGCCACCCTAGAGGACACTTTACCATGTTTTGTTCACTGAAAGAGCACCCTAAAGGACAATTTATCATGTTTTATCTGATGGAAATCCACCCTAGCGGGCACTTTACCATTGTTTGTTCACTGGAAGGACACCTAAGAAGGTACTTAATCATGAGTCTACTAGTGGTCTTCAGATTCCCACTCTGTTCACTGTTAGCCCTGTGCAGCAGTGATACATCCTCCTTTATTTTCTGTCTGCTCTTCTGTTAATTTTCTATTTCATAAACAGGAGAGTCATCAGTGAGAGTGCAATATGCCCGTGCTTTATGTTTAGCCTCTAAAAGTAGAACTTACGCTCATAAAACTTGTCTTACTGTTGTTCCCGTGCTTGTTAGTGAAAGCAGAGTCTGTAACTTCCACAGCTGCACAGTGACGTCAGTCTGCATGAAGTGAACAGTCAAACCTGTCAGAGGAGACTCTGATTCACTGTGCTTAAAAACACTGCAGAGTACCCAACAAATCAAAAAGAAAAAAAAGAAAAAACACCTGGAACTTATATTTTGTCAAACACATTTTACAACAGTCAACTGTCCATCTTGTCTGGTAGTAATATTGATCCTGACTTTTAGAAGGAAGCTTGAAGAATGTACAGTGATTTTTTTTTTTTGTCTCTGTTGCATTAGACGATGTTTCAGACAAAAATGTTTATATTATTAATTTGATTATTTTGTTAGAGAAGATATCTATTTTTAAAGCTGCCAGTGTGGACTCCTTGAAAATTAATAATTTTAGAATGTTTAATGTTTTTTTTAAACATCACTTTATTCTGGAAGGATTTACTGCAAAAGGAAATGATGACCTGAAAGGAAAGACAAAGAAATTCAACACGTTTTTTCTTCTTTTCTATACGGTTGTTTAGGGCCAAGATGGTTAAAGGAGGCTACCTGTGACTTTGTGTGTTGCTTGCTACATCATGTGAAGCTGCAGGTTAGATTTGGAGGCTGGTCTGAACTGTTGGAAAATCAGGTTATTTAAGTGTAATGCAGATTTCATGAAGCCTGATGTTAGTAATTGCTTTACACTACAGACTGGAGTCTCTGTTAACAGTGACAAAAAGCTAAAACACTTGTTTCCTCTATGAAGTATCTCAAAATAATGACTTTGATGATATGACATTTTTTGATAAAGTTCCTAAATATTTTGAGATTGTATCTAAAAATAATGTATATAATATTTAAAAATAAAATCATCTGTAGTTAAATTCATTGTTTGGACTTAAAATCCCTGTTTTTGCCTCTAAAATGATGAACAGTGTTGAGTTGACTCGTGTGCTTTGATAACTCATTATGTAGCCATGATAATGCAGGTTAGCTAGCAAGCAAATAGCAAGAAATCAAGATTGTTCTAATGAAAAACATATCAGCTAAAATTAATAATACATTCATTACTTCCACAGCAGCTTGCCAGGTGAAAATTACTGCATTTATGTCCAGTTTAATTAACTTTAATGCTGCAAAAAACATTGATAACATAGCTAACAAGTAAATTGTGTGTGTTAATGCAGTTATGGACATTGGGCCTCACGCAAGAACATTTTCATGCCTTCAATTTCTGTCCTTTTTTCATTCGAAGGCCTCGTCGCCACGTCAGATTCAACAAACGCTCATAACTTCAGAAAACTGATCCACCTGTGTGTATTTGAGTGACATGAGATTTGTAAATTAGCATAGTTAACACCCCAATAATATAAGGCTGTGCTTCCTGCTCCATATGTCGGGAAGTGTTCATTCATGAAAATGACATCAAAGAGAAAAAAGAAGAACTTTATGAGTTTGGAGTTTGACGTTCTGCTTTTAGAGATCCATAAAGGGAAATCTGTCATTTTAACAGCATCAGCAGTGAAATTAAAAGACCTGCTAAAGCAGAGAAATGGGAAAAGCGAGTGCTGTTAATGCAGTGTTACCTGAGGGTCGGACTGTCACTGAAATAAAGAGGAACTGTCTGGGAGGAAAAAAGAAAAGACTCGCCACAGCCACAGAAAGGGGCGATCGAGGGTGATCCATCACGGAGAAAGAGGACAGAATAAATGAGGATGTTGACCTGGACAGACACTTGAATTAATGATGACAGACTTTATATGTAAATTTGTAATGATATTATAATTTGAAATGTAGTCAAACAGGATAATGTTGACATAATTATGAAGTGTAATTTATTTTTCAAACTCAAAATGTCTTTAAACTAATGAAATATACAGTCATTAATGAAAAACTTCAGTTTGGAGAACAGCAGACTGACTGCACATGACTCTACAACAGGTCTGGACCACTCGGAAATTGTGAAAATTCAAAACACGAGAAAATTGGTGAATGCCACAAGTTCTCTTAAATCACTCAAATGCCCCACTTAAGAACAGATCAGTTCATACAAGTGGTTCTTGCACGAGGCTCAGTGTGTTTGATTTGTGGGAGACACTGGGAGTGTTTTGGTGCCACAAGCAAAATCTTGTAATGGGCCACCAAAATCCTCAGCCCGGCCCTGTTCTGATATATTCATAGGATTATATTTGCTTTACGTTTGTTACTTTCTTGTTAGGTTTGTTGATATATTGGTTGTGGTGACACATGTTGTGTATTTGTATTTATTAGGACGTATAGGTTTGATTCAGTGTTCTGGTGATTTATGTCATGTTTTAGTTATTAAAAAATAAATAAATAAATAAAATTCAGCACTCACAATGGTGTCACACCAGAATTCGGCCACTTCACCGATCCTCATGGAGGGCAACAGGATCTCCCAGATGTCCAGTTTAAACATGTTGCCGATCACTATCTCCATGGGCGTCCCCACCACTTTGCTGTCGTCTATCACGGTACGCTCATCATTACACAGCTGGGTGCGGAAGTGGAACGTCACCTGGGGTAAAAAGAACCACACAGAGAGGAACTTCTTATTAAAACTACACAGTGTGGACAAAAGGTGGAGAAAAGGCTGATCAGATAATCAGAAAGGCCAAATAGTTGAGTGAAATGAAGGTGATCACAAATACTAGAATATACGTGACGGGCAAAGTGTAACATGTTTTGTTGAAATAGGGGAGGAAACACAACTGTCTGTCATTCTCAACAAAAATGTTATGTCACAAGTTTCACACAGCTCGGTTATTCAACAGGGCAGACAGACAGACAGACAGACAGACAGGAGAGACAGACATGCCGAGGTTGCATGGTTGTATAACATCCAAGGAAAGAGAGACCATTTAACAGAATTGTGCGCGCACACACACACACACACACACACACACACACACACACACTATGGTGTTAAAACTACTCTTCACAAGCTTCTTCCATATTTCATGATTACAGTGCCTCATATACAGAACCACAAGTCAGGAGGGATGTCAGGAAACTGGGTTGATATCAAGTATAATTGAATCCTGTGTGATTGTTTCTGTACTTTACTTGAGTTTTTATTTTTCTGACGTTTTACTTTTACTCTACGTTTGAACACAAATATCTGTACTTTCTGCTCTTTATATTTTCAAAACTTTATTTTAGTTACTTTAGTTTAACGCATTTGAAGAGAATTATTGATTATTTTTCTTTTGCATCATTTTCAACCATCAACCTAAATGGATGAGACAATAACATAGAAAAGATGATTCCTTGGTGTGTCCACCACCTCATATCATGCACAACAGACGTAACGGGATGAAAAAGATGTAACAAGACAAAAAGGATGTAAAAAAGACATAACAAGACAAAAACGACAAAACAAGACCTAACAAGACGTAAAAGATGAAACAAGATGACAAGAGGAAAATGACTTAAACAACATAACAAGGCTAAAATCAAAAGATGTAACGGGCGGAAAATGATGAAACAAGATGTAACAAGATGAAAACAAGGACAAAAATGACCTAAAAGATGCAACATGTTAACAACAAGGTAACAAGACCTAACAAGATGAAAAGGATGTAAAAGACATGACGAGACAAAAAAATGACATTAAAGATGAAACAAAATAAAAAAAACAAAATGACAAAAATGATGTAAAACGCATATCAAGACATAACAAGACAAAAAAAACCTAACAAGACAAACACATCAAGATGTAACAAGTTGAAAACAATGTCAAAAACATAATGATACCAAACAAGACAAAACAGATGTACAAGTGATGATGTAAAAGACGTAACAAGGCAAAAATGATGTAAAAGACGTAACAAGACAAAAGCGATGTAACAAAATGAAAATAACATAAAAGACATAACAAGACTAAACAAATAAGAGAAAGAGACTCAACTGCAGAGAAAAAGTGAAGTTTGATCAGATTTGCAGTCAGTAGAAATGTCATTTTTTCAGCACTTCTACTTTAATAAGACAGTTTTTGTTTTTTTTACACAAGTATCTGTACTTATTCTTGAGTTAAGAATGTGCGCACCTTTGCCTCCTCTGTTGTCACCTTAAGAAGCAGTAAAGAGAAGATTTCCAATAAATAAGAAATCATTTTTTAAATTCAAGAATGGCCTCGTGTCAAAAAGAGTTGCTCTCTCAAAGAAGTTGAGGCTTCCCTTTTTCAAAAGTACTCTCCCTCGTTGTATAACAGTGTTCTTCGTGTTAGACTCATTTTGTCAAACATGATGCGGATGGTTCAGAGGGTAGAGAATAAACCCTGGAAATACTGTTCTCATTAAAGGGAGCATTGAGTAACATACGTCTTCTATCAACCTCTACTGGCTGCCGGTGGGAATTGCAACAACACAAATGTGCATCCCTTCACCCTTCCTGTGGAGTTGATACGTTGGCACAAATCAGGAAAATGAAAACCACAAATCTCAAGTAATGAAGCCGACTGAGCAAAAACCCTTTCAGACCTTCACAGAATATATCAAGGCTGTGCTTTCAACAGGCCAATAAAGACAAACACTGTTACTTTAAATCTGTTGCATACTGCATGTTGTATTTTAGCAAAAAAAAAATAAAAAAATGCAATTTTACATCTCTAGTCACTCAGAAAATAACAAAAAGAGACGTTACACATAGAGATGGCTTGATAACACTTTTTAATGATACAATTTCAATTACCAGTCGTCAACTAAGCTGTTAATAATTTAATAACCTTTAATGTATTCATACTTGTTAATGGATACACTTTGTTTAACCGAGCCATGTAAAATACATCATGCTCAAACACAAATATTCTACCAGGGGTGGAGGTAACTAATTACAAATACTCAAATTACTGCAATTAAATAGTTTTTGGGTTATTTGTAATTTTATGAATGGGTTTTCAAGTCTGTACTTTTACTTGTACTTGCATTACACTATGTAATCTGCTTAGTTACTTTTACAAAAACAGTTGAGTACTGACTACAGTTTTGTCTGCATTTTTGTAATCAATACATTGATCGGATCACAAATAAGCCAATGAAAAGAATGATGTATCAGCAACAAATAAAACCCTGCAGCAGCACAGGTTTAGAGTAAGGATGTTAATCATTAATCATTAATCAATTCATCACTCTTAATTTAACAAACTAAAAAGTTGTAATTTAGGGAAACTTAAAATGACCAAAGAAATTTGGGAATTGAGAAAAAAAACATCTTTTGTCTAAAAAATGAGTAATGATTAATTGACTGTTAGCTTTTTCATCAGTTGAGGGAAAATGCATAAAATTTGCAAACTTGGAGAGTTGATGATGAGCCCTGAGCAACAGAACAGAACAGAACCGAACAGAACAGAACAGAACAGAACAAAACAGAACAAAACAGAACAGAACAGAACAGAACAGAACAAAACAGAACAGAACAGAACAAAACAGAACAGAACAGAACAGAACAGAACAAAACAGAACAGAACAGAACAGAACAGAACAGAACAAAACAGAACAGAACAGAACAAAACAGAACAGAACAGAACAGAACAGAACAAAACAGAACAGAACAGAACAGAACAGAACAGAACAAAACAGAATAGAACAGAAGAGGAGTTTAAAATAACTTAGACAAAAAATCTGGACAAACAGAAACTCCTTTGATTGACTGCTGCTATTGAACTGATCCTTCATTAGATGATTTATATATTAAAATGTAACATATTTGTTATGTTATGTCCTTTTGATAGTCAAAGACAAGTTTGTAAAATAGAGGCTCTGCTTGCACGTTCTGCAGTTTTTTTTATACTTTGCACTCATTCTACCACAGTTTACACAGACTGTTGCTCTGTCTTGTATCACCATGGTCATATGATGATAATTAAATGCATATGTCAAACTCTATTAGTACCTGTAATTAATTTAGACATTAAAGCTTTGTGGGATTTATTTTTAATCATCCTCTTTAATTTGTCTTCAAATGGAAAGCTGCTATTACTTCTATCTGAAATGTGGTTCAGTCAGATGTATTTACTGCACAGTAAATGGACTGTACAGTGTCATAGCTGTGGATTCACACGTCTCAGTCTTTAAAGGGACAGTTCACCCCCAAATCAAAAATATACATATTTTCTGGTGGCCTGTAGTGCTATTTATCCATCTAAATGTTTTTGGTGTGAGTTGCAGAGTTTTGGAGATATCAGGTTTATGCCTTCTCCCCAATATATTGGAACTAAATGGCACAAGTCCTGTTGCTTCAAGTACCTAAATAAATAAATAAATAAATAAAGTGTTTCTTCTGAGAAATTATGTCCTGGTTCCTCAAGATCTTTCAATAGATCTTGTTGTGAGAAGTTTCATGAAGGAACTACTTTCTTTCAAGCAGGAAAAAAGTAGACCTGGTCTTTCTCTACTACAGAGAGAAAGTAGTTCCTACATCAAACTGCTCACAACAAAATCTGTGGATTATTTTGAGCAATCAGATTATCATTCTTGGAAAGGGAAACCAAGTAGTGAATTCTGCATGACCTTGCAACTTTGTCCAGTAACCGCAGTTTCTCCACAAGTTTGACCAATCATCATACTTTCCCACAAGTTCCGCCAATCATAGTTTTCATATCATTTTTGTATTTTTGATTATCTCATGGGTACTGAGAAGAACACAAAGTTTATCATTGTAATTGACATTTGTCAACGCTCTGTGCATTTTTATATCCTGCTGTTTTGACAAAGTTTCAGCTCCAAAATGATTTTGCTTCTTTGTGGAATGACTCCCCAGTGCACTTTTTCATTTAAAATTGAAGCATAATTTGTTATATTTTTTGTAATCCTAAGATTTTTTGGTAAGGTACATACAGAACAAAGTGCAGATTTATTCTCCCTGGAACAACTTGCCTTTTTTTTTTAACAAATTGTACAAAAACAAGTGCAACTTTTTATTTGCAATTTTCACTTGCTCCTGCAGTTTCATTGCAAAAGACACCTAAAAACATTGCAGCCTGCATCATGTTTTTATTTTTATTTTTCACAAAAAGCTGCTGTGAAATCAGGCTGCAAAAATTCCCCCCAAAAAACCTACATAATCCTGGAGGGACTGATGGATGGGAGTTTGAAGGTAAAAGTATAAAAAGCCAACGTAAAGACAACGAACATAAAGACAAATAGGTGTGTGTCTATCAGTGATATTGTAGATATAATGGAGAGTGTTCAGAAGAATCAGAATCAGGATGGTGGTTTATAGCCATGTAGGTTTTCTGTGGTATGTTGGTGCATAACAATAAAAACAGAACAAGAAAAATATGAATCAAGGTGAAAGCAGGTGGTGAAGGCCTACAGTACCTTTGTTCCAGCGATGAATTTTGGGATGTCTCCGGTTCCTCCATACAGGATGGTTTTCTTGATTCCCTCTGAGCCCAGCAGCAGCGTATCCTGCATGTCCGACATCTTTTTTTCCTTTATTGATATGGCTCACCTTCTATTAGCACGCATACGTACATAAATCCTGTGAGCAGGTCTGTGTGTACGATGTGTGGAGCACAACATGTATAAAAGGGCATGGATGATTTGGAGGTGTTGTTGCTGGTGGATTAGGTGAGGTAGGGATAATGAGATTAGAAACTTCTACTCCTTATGTTTCATCATCTGTCTGTCACATTGTGGATCATCTTCATCAGCACTTTCTCCGAATGCTGTACTCCAGAAACGTCCAGAAAGGATGAGAACCAGAGAGTCAGGAGGAAAGAAATGTGAAGTGGGTTCAGTTTTCAAAATGAGGGACTTATATAGGTTTGTTGTTGTTGTTGTTGTTGTTGTTAGTGTGTTAGGGATATGTGTCAGGGTTGTTATAGCTTTGTATTTTTCCATAGTTTTTATTTTTTTATTTCCTTTTTTTTCAACTCAGTTTAGTTTTTCATACTGTTTCCAGAGTTTGCTCATTTCTGTTAAGTTTTTATTGTTTTAAAATGTTCAGTTTTAGTTCCATCCAATCAATCAATCAAGGGATCAACGAATCTGTATCATTTATTATCATTATACAACACAGGGCTGAACAATGGAATCAATGAGTTGTAGTTCATCCATGCTTCACACAAAATACAACATATATACAGATAATTGATTAAATTCAGAGCAGAATCTGATCAAATAAAATGAACAATATATTTGCCTTACATATACATGCCCCCCCCCCCCCCCCCGAAATAATTTTGTGTTGCATTTTTTGAATTTGCATTGAATGTAAACAGCAGCAAAGAGTTCATGATAATAATATGGTCAATAACTTCACATTAAAAGGTCAACATGAGGGAAAAACTGACCATCAGCTTTGACTGAGTTTGTGCATGAAGCACCATCAATGTCCTGCTGGAGTCTTGTGTGTTGCATCCTGTCAGCTTAGAATGTGATCCGTCCGTCAAGTGCAACAGCTGGATTTGCAATGTTGTGGTAGAGCAGGTCTCTCTGTGTGGGGGCAACAGTCTCCGTTTTCCCATTCTTTGGCCAGCCCGAGTCCCATTTTGTCCATTTCATTTTCCAGCCTCAAGTCCCAGCGGTAGCATGAGTCTTATCTGCTCACCTCCTCTCCTCGTGAGGTGGTCTGTGGCGGTGCATCCAGCTGACCTGACTGCATTTTTGAAAGGTGCATATTACATAGTTGACCATCTCAGGGTCTGTGAGTGCATTTCTGTCACAGGGGATGCATGTTTCAGCAATCAAGCCAACTGCCTTAGCAGCGTTTATTAGTTTCAGTATTAGTTTTCATTTATTTTTATATTTATAATATAGGAGATGTTTGTCAGGGGCTAAATTTAATTAGTTCAGTAGTTATTATAATGCAAACACAACACAGTTACATCTCAGTCTCAGTAAGCATTTTATTTATGCAGCAATGCCTATTCATGCTTGTAGTCCTGACAAATTTGTCCAAACTGACAGACTAAACCTAAAAACATTCCCTGTATATTTTATTTTATAGTGTTATAGTGTATGTATCGTCAGTTAGTTTTGTAAGTGCAAAATATTGTTTCAGATTCAGATTTCAGTTTTATTCCAATTAACTAAAATGTTTTTACACACCACATCTGCGTGGGTCATGAATCTTGAATGTACCATGAGATGAGAATGAAAAATGTGTGTGTGTGTGTGTGTGAGAGAGAGAAAGAGAGAGAGAAAAGGAAGAAAAGGGAGAAAGAAAGAAAACAAACACAAATAGGTCTGTGAGAGTAGGACATGGTTTCCATTCCAGAGGAAATTTCCTGGATTTATGTGGATGTGGTGATCTGAACAACGCCGAGAATACTGAGAAATGGTGGGGCAGACAATTACTGTATGGACTCTGTGACCTTGTCTATTAAACATCTGTCTCCCATCTGGGCAGTGTGTGTGTGAGAGAGAGAGAGTGTATGTGAGTGTGTGTAATCCAAGTCTCCTGTAGTGTTTGCTAACAAAGTCTGCAAGCAGTTTGAGAAGGCAATTATTCTCAAACCTTACCCAGTGTTAATGCCTTATTCCGTACTAATTGCACAAATAGAAAACCCCATAACTGCTCCTTGGCAGTGCTCGCTATTGTATAACTTTACAGCTTTGTGTTTCCTCTGTGGAGCAACGTGGAGCAGAGGGTATTTCATCAGGAATTATCAGGCCAGGCTGCTGTCTTATCTCTGTTCAAATAAGTCCTCTGTATCCTTGGAAAATGCTGCAACATACTATCAAGTTTGCCTTTTTTTTCCACTGATGTGACAAACAGGATTGGGCAACAGTTTGGTATGTACTTGGCAGCTCTCCAATCACAGGCAGTGAACAGACTGGACGCTCTCTTGTGGAAGAGGTCGGCAGTGCAGCTGGAGTGGGTCCTTCTGTTCTTGATCATTTCGGGTTTGTGGCCGGTTTTACAAAATACCTTAAATATGACACTACATGCTTAATTCCTCCTGCTGAGGGATTTACTTCAGGGTGCTGCTCAGGATCCCTTAAAATGTTTTTTTTTAATTAAGGAAACTTACTGCATTTACTGCACTGAAAGATTTTACAGCAGTAAAGTTCTTCTGTTTCCATGGAGACCGTTTGTTTGCCCGCGCTGGTGCTCGTGTTATCACCTTCATCCAAGAGGTCACAACTTGTCTGTTCTGGCCAAAAAAAAGAGAGATTATTTGGAAAGTATTCAACAAGAATAGCTTGAAGTTAAAGGGTAGTTCATCCAAAAGTGAAAATTCATTCATTATCTACTCTCCCTGACGTCGATTGAAGGTCGGGTTTAGTTTTTTAGTCCACAAAACACTGCTGGAGTTTCACAGGAAAACAGCGCAGCAGAATCTCCCAAACAATGTAAGTGAATGGTGACCGGTTTTATACTCCATACTGCTCGTCTGGTGTAATACAAGTCTCCTGAAGCCCCGACATCCTGTTCACTTGTGCACAAACACCACACGGCGATGAAGGTGACTCCAAGCCAAGGATCTACATTAAATGACATATTTCAAATCAACTTGGCATGTCTGGACTTTAGGAGACTTTATTCGGGAGATCTGCAGCACTGTTTTCCTGTATCACTTGTAGTCATTCGTTATAAAGAATACATCTTCTTCTAACCAGTTATTTATTTATTATTGATTTCATTGCACATTTAAGCAAGGGTCTCAAATTGGACTGGGGCCATGACTCGTACTGTTGTTTCAAGAGGATACCTCAGTGTTCAAGTACGACAACAAGCACAATATTTCTGAAAATTGACTTTTTTAATTTACTAAAGCATTTTTATTCATCTTAAGAGTAGTGTCTATACATTATTTAGTTAGCTGTGCACAGGACACAAACTTAGTAACTCTTCTTTTACTTCGAATTGGTCTCTGGTCCCCTGATCAAAGTGGCTAGCTGAGCATTGGTTTTGTCTGTGCTTTTGTCAGGCACAGATTTGTATTTTTATTTCAATTGCACATGAAAAGGCAGTTTTTGTTGATATGAAACAGTTTGCAAGTATTTAAGCTATATAAACTAGACTGTGATTGTAACTTTTAACATTACAGCCCAGCTAGTTCACATGAAGCAGGCTTAATAATAATTAGCCTTCTATTTTAGACTGTAATCTCTTTTGCAAAAAAAAAAAAATAATTATTACACCAAACACTAATCATTAATCTGCATAAACTCTGCAGTGTTGCAGTAAAGTAGAGTAATTTTTTCCTTACTTTGGAAAGTTCTTAAGGTCTTTTGTCCAATGGTTTAACCAACTTCCTTCAGTACGTAGACCAAGAGAAGGAGAAAACCTCACATCCTTAAGTTGACATTTTATGGAAACATTCAGGAGAAGACTTAGAGCTAACCTTTCTGCATTAAATGTTTTAAAATGGTAGACATATGTTATATTAGCCCAATATTTCAAACAATGTTCAACGCAGAGAAACCTGTAATTTATTCACGGTGCATTTCTTACCGGCTGTTGCCATCTAGATGCTAGTTGCTATGACATCAAAGGCATAACAGGATGTGTTAGAAATGTCACAGAGCGAGGAGGGAAGTTGGTGAACAAGACTAAATGAAACATGAATAAAACTTTAATATCACCATGTCCATGAACATAATTTCTGCCTGAGGTGCCATTAACATGACAACATTTTCAACTTGAAACAGTAAACTTTTGTTGCTTTTTGGCCGTTTGTTCACACAATAATGGCATTTTGGGGGTCTGAAAATGCAAACTTTTGCAACCATGTTCCAGACTGTAATCTTTTGAAAACGCCACTCTTGCCTTTGCTGTGTAAACTGGCAATATATGGTTCCTGTGAAAATGGCGATGTCCTCTGCATACATATTACTTTTTCAGTCAAATAGCCACACGGGAGTTGGAGCAATAGTGGACTACTGAGCTATGTTTGTGTTGCTGACTCTACTGAATTAATGAATGCTCGTACATTTGCTGCATCATTACAATCATTAGTTACATGCACTAAATGCTTATCACTCTGTGGAAGAAAGGGGTTTGTGCTCAGGCACATTTGTTATTCTGTGGTTTTGCAGTACAAACTTATACTGCCATAGGGGGCTTTGGAACCGCTCTTAGTCTGACCCATCACCTAGGACCTGTTTGCCTTGGGAGACCCTACCAGGGGCAAAGCCCCCGACAACATAGCTCCTAAGATCATTTAGGTTCTCAAACCCCTCCACCACGATAAGGCGGCGGTTCAAGGAGGAGGAGGTGTACTGCCCCAAGTGGAGGAGTTTAAGTATCTTGGGGTTTTGTTTACGAGTGAGGGGAGGATGGAACGCGAGATCGACAGACGGATTGGTGCGGCGGCAGCAGTAATGCGGTCGTTGCGCCGGTCTGTCGTGGGGAAGAAGGAGCTGAGCCGAAAGGCGAAGCTCTCGATTTTCCGGTCAATCTACGTTCCTACCCTCACCTATGGTCATGAACTCTGGGTCATGACCGAAAGAACAAGATCTCGGATACAAGCGGCTGAAATGAGTTTCCTCCGCAGGGTGGCGGGGCGCTCCCTTAGAGATAGGGTGAGGAGCTCTGTCACCCGGGAGGAGCTCGGAGTAGAGCCGCTGCTCCTCCACGTCGAGAGGAGTCAGCTGAGGTGGCTTGGACATCTATATCGGATGCCTCCTGGGCGCCTGCCTAGGGAGGTGTTCCGGGCATGCCCCACTGGGAGGAGGCCCCGGGGAAGACCCAGGACACGCTGGAGTGACTACGTCGCTCGGCTGGCCTGGGAACGCCTTGGGGTCCCTCCGGAACACCTGGAAGAAGTGTCCAGGGAGAGGGAAGTCTGGGTGTCCCTGCTCAGACTGCTGCCCCCGCGACCCGGCCCCGGATAAGCGGAAGATAATGAATGAATGAATGAATGAACTTATACTGCCACCTACAGGCCTGGCGTGCATACAACAGCATTTTCAGTTATTTTTGCAGATCTGTGTGCACGACGTTCATCATTGCAATGTTGTCATCTGAATGCAGAGCTGTTTTAAAATGCAAAGGAAAAACTTTTACGTTTTTAGCAACATGTAAACATCGCCTGAGTCATGTCTGATAGATTTTCATTAGCAACAACCAGTTGTTAAAAACTAAAGAAAACAGTGTCATCAAACATTGCTTTAAGGTGAGAGAGACCCCTAGTGGCAGGATTATATAATGAGTGTTTAAGGGTATTGTGCAACCAATTTAATTCTTAAGGAAACATTGGACTTTAAGAAAAATGTTAGCTTAAGGTGTTTTGTGCATCTGGCCCAAGATGATCAAATAGTTGCTAATGTGGACCTGTAAAGCCCTTTGAGATGTTTTTATGTCATACAGAAACATTCAAATACAAACACAGCGCTCATCGATGGAGAATACGCATACAATACACATGTTGCTCTAGGGGAAAAAATGACCTGCTGTGTTTGCATTTCTGTAAACCAACACAAATGTCTTGGGTGGCGCTAAGCCCAGGATGCAGCGATGGTGCTGCTGCAAAATAGTGTTTAAGGGAACTTGTTTTGGTGAAATGACTTCATCAGTGCAAAAGAAAAGGTAACAGCTGTTAGCTTGTTTACCTTCATAGCATTAGCATCCCAGGTGCTAATTTACCGGTGCTAATTTTTCAGCGTGTAGGTTGCAGTTCAGACGTTGTTGTTGTTTCCCGGGGACTATGAAAACATAGATAGTGGAATGCTGTGATTTCTACTTGAAGTGAGCAACTAATGGCAGGACTTATACCTGTAGTGTGCATCTGTTGAGTCCAACCTGATACAGGTCTTCATAATTTACCACGGTGACTTACAAAGTGTCACCCCACTGAGGTGGCGAGGTGGTGCATTCATGAACAATATAAATTATAATGTTAATGACAGTTAAATACTTTAAAAACATATAAATTCTTTCTCCTTTCTCTGGATTTTGCTCCTCTATCCTGCTCTGTGCAAAAATTGGGCATATGGTAGGATGCTTCTCTTGGATGACAGTTTCGTGTTGCTATAGTGACAGCCTTTTACATCATTATCATATCTGTGAGTTAAAAAGAAAAAGAAGAAAAGTGTGATTAATCTTCATTGTTGGACCCCTGTCTGTAATTATAAACTGAAAGAGGAGGTGGAGTGCTGAATACGGTGCTGGTTTGGTGATTTAAGGTTGTGTCAGTGTCCTCACCTTGGGTCATTTGTCCTGTCTGTGAGGGGAGGGAGAGCTGCGATCCATCCGACCTGTTGGAGAGGTAATACTATGACAATGGCGAGTGTTGTAACGCAGGCTTTGTGTCAGAGTGACTCATAATGCTTGCGTCAAACCACCTACACCTTTCTCTTCTGCTCTGTCTGTGCGTGTCGGGATGCATTTGTGTTTGTGTGTGCGTTTACGTGCATGCATATTTGGATCTGCTGCATGTACATTGTAGCGTGGGAAATCCAGTGTGCCAGTTTACTGAACTACAGGCGCAGAGAACAGGTTCAGTTACAAGCAGACCTACCAGCAGGAGGTACACCTCGGCCTCCATCATATTTAGCCCTGCTGGAAACCCTTCGCTGATGTATTAGTTCCACTTTAAGCAAGTCATACTCTATTTCTGGAAAGTACAGTCATGGATTTCCTGGGGAGGAGCCGATCCTCTCTGTAAGAGCCATTCATTCATATACATAACGCACGGGGGAGGGCTCCTTCCATGACGCACAGCATATACGCACATAGCATAATGTTTATGGATGTGTAAACCTTTTGTGCTCCTGCTGTGGGAATGAGGCTCAGAGAGGGCGACGGAGGGAGAACAAGAGGGAGAAAAAAAAATCCTTCATCTCTCGTGGCTGTCAGATTGACACATAGAGCTGACTTAGCAGATCTAAAAGGAAGAGGAACATGCAGTAAGAGCAGGGTGGGGGTCACTATGCAGCACACAAGGTCACATGCAAGCTGTGACAAGTCTTGTTCCCATTGTGTTCACTCCACTATATTTATTTAGCAAATGTAGTTATTTTACAGACTGAAAATTTAAAACGCATAATAAAACACAATGCATTACTATACAGTAAGTTTAAAAGGATAGTTCAGATTATTTGAAATGGGGTCATGTGAGCTACTAATCCATAGTCAGTCTATTACCTACAGTACATGATGGTCAACACGCCCCCAGTTTGGAGAAGCAGCAGGTGTTCTGGTGTAGAAAACTAAGTGCTGCAGCCCCCTAAAAAAAAACATATCAGCTTCAGTGAACGCCATATTTAGAATATTTTCACCACTTTACGAGATAGTGTTTTGTGAAGGGAGACACCTGTTATACAAACCAAATATCGGTCTCTCTCACTCAACCGAACTCCCTTGGCAAAATCAGTCATTTCACCTCACAGAGGATGTGTTGCTGGTCTACCGCTCCCTCGCTGTGTTAGTTTGTTATTTTGTTATTGCTTGATTTTGGTGAATCTGAAATAAAACACGTCACATTGTGACAAAAAACAAACTAACCGATTGAGGCAACAGCAGATCAGCAGCTCCCAAGTTCTGTGAAGTAAAATGACTGATTTTGTCAATGGAGTTTGGTTGGTTTGGAGAGAATGATATCTGGCTTATACTGATGCAATTTTGCATTGGAAAAGGCTGTCTGACAGGAAGGTAAAGCAGTGAAAATATTCTAAATATAGTGTACAATTAAACTTTTTTAGGTGAGCCTTTTCTAGCTGCCTTCTGAGGAAGCTGGATTTGCAAGATCAGGAGATCACACGAGAATCCATCGTGTCAAGTTGCTTCAAGTTATCCGTTTCTGTACGCACCAAAAGTGGTGCCGCATGCAATTTGACTCCCATAGCTTTGTTTTATTAGTTCTGATTACATTTTTAAATGTAAATAATTTAAGGTGATGTCAAATTTAGTTACAAAATTGAAAATGAAAAACTTTATTTTTAATCATCTTCACAGCCAGCCTGTAGTAACTTCATGGTCCATCAAAGAGCCGCAGCCCACACTCAACACAATCTCTGGTCTATCACATGACATTAAATTATGAAATGCCTTTAAAACAAATACATTTATAAAACATTTAGTTAACCAGGTAATTCTTATTTACAATATACGGGTTACAGTTAAATGGACCACTAGATTTTAACAGTGTTAAAGGACCAGCTTAAATCTGACAGCACAAATATACAGCAGGAATACAACAGCATGTGGCCTAAATGTAAACAACGTCGAGGATCAAAAACTGTACAAAAACACAAATTTTCATCCGCAGAAAATCACAGTAACACAGTGAAAACGTGTTAATAAGTTCAAAGTGCTTGATGTGCAATAATTACCTTAAATAAAAGGGAACTGTAAAGGAGAAGGATGAAGGAAGACAACCACACGCAGCTCTAGTCTTCACTCGTCTGTACTGAGTGAGGAAGACAAGCGTGATCCCCCTAAAGGAGACCTGAGGCATTATCAATAGATTACTGAATAATAAACCCACACAGGTGGATCTCCGTCAGGTATCTGTGTTCCTCTTTTGTATCACTAGCTGCCTAAACAGCATTTTAACAGTGACCAATACACACAATGTTCTGCTAATAACACACAGAAACAGAGGAACAAAATGAGCTTTTCAAATGAATTACTTTTGTCTGAAAAAGAATTACTCTTTATCACAAACAGCTGCTAAAACATAATCAACATTTACTTCATAATGACATGTTAAGAGAAAAACGTTTTATATACTTTCTACACCACTGACACACACACACACACACACACACACACACACACACACACACACACACACACACACACACACACACACACACACACACACACACACACACACACACGGACCAAGGAAGCAACAGAGAAAGGCAGCAGCACCTCCTCTGTGTTTGTGTTTGTACTTGTGGGTATTTCTCAGGTTGAGGGGAAGTGACAGGGTGGAGGGCTACACAGTGAATCACAGCATTCCCGGCCACTTCCATGGAGATGCACACACACACACACACACACACACACACACACACACACACACACACACACCTGTTAACGCCCCCCTTTTTTATTGTTGATGTTTCATTTGATGGAGTTGACATCTTGCAGAGTTGACAAAATGCTACATTTTTTTCATGTCACAGCAGAGTCGTAGTGAGCAGCCGTTTTATTTTTAAAGTTGTTCAGAGTTCTCTTGATGCTAATCAGAATACACATTTTTAAACCTTTATTAAGATTTCTACATACCTCATTATGCATTTGATTTACACTGAGTGTGAACAGTGCTTATTAAGCTTAATTAATCCTTTATGTACTTGTTAACAGGTAACCACAATTATTTTTAATCATTACTATTTCAGGCTTTTTTCACGCTACTATGAGCTGCTGATAATTGCATAATGAAGTATGTAGGAATCTTAATAAAGCAAAAGAAGCTTGGTCAAGGTTTAAACATGACATAAAGGCCTTATTGCTTATTAACTGACTCTTATACAAGCAAGTGTTACTATGATAAGGTTTTTTTTGTAGAACATGATTTGTCCCAGTTCTCAGGACTGTGTGACATATATTCATATTCATACACAGTATGTGTACTGTACAAACCTACACTGATGCACAGATATTTAGCACACTCTCAGCCACGCCCTGTTACTGCACACACACACACACACACACACACACACACACACACACACACACACACACACACACACACACACACCAGGAACACAATGACTGAGGACGAGTGCTCCCTGAGAAGCACAGGCATGTGTCTGCTATGTTGCTCAGAGGCTGTGCCCTCAGCTGGAAGTATGGATTACACACACACACACACACACACACACACACACACACACACACACACACACCAGTAATGCGTCTAACAGAATTCCTAACGTCTTCAGTGGAGACATCTTGCCAGAGGCTTCATCTGTTCTGACTTTGGAAGGAAAACATCAGAAACTTCCAGCCTTCAGATGCTCTCCAACACTCCCAGCACTAATGATGACATGTTCTGAAAAATCTCTTATTGAATCAGTTTGAACTTTCTTGATCGTTTGGCGGTTTGGTTATAGCCTGGCAAAGCTACTCCACAACTTTCGCCTTGGATGAAAGACTCAGAGACAGATGCAATTTTAAGGAGTCTGACTCTGTACGATAGATGATTGACAGTTTTCTGCTTGAGTCAGATGGACACACACTACACGCTGGACTGTCTTCTCTTCTTTCAGTTTTTTCAGCCTAGAACAGGAATCAGTTGACATATTATTATGTAAAATATGATAAAATCACTGACATAAATCTTGAAAACTGTCCTCATCTTATGCTAATATAAATCAAATGATCTGCCCGTGTTCTCCTTCGTAAGTGAAGACAGTAAAGTGCAGAACTAATAGGTGTAGAAATTCTTTCACACTAGCTGCTGCTTGTCTTTATGATCAAACTAGAAGAATGCATTCACTGCCAGGGAACAGATTGTGAAGCACCTACTGCAATGTCACCACAAACAGCGGAAATTTGCAAAGTTCCTCCAAAATTAACATAATTCCCAGATACGTTGTCCCGAGCTGAAACACGATTTCAAACTGGAGCGGTTGTTGATCACTTGTGGACCCTAATTAAATTAAAAAATGTAATTGCATCCAAAGATTCTTTTCTGGTTGTCCAGCAGAGATCAGCACTCTTTTACTACATGCATAAAAACAGAAATGATTTTTGTTCCTGCAGGTCATCCAGCAACATGTTCTTCTTGATATATGTCATGGTTGCAACACTGAGTACCGTTCAGTGTTATGCCATTAGTCATAAGTTAATGACAGCTTGTTTGAACAGGTGAACAAACAGATGATGGACTGAATAACGGCTGGACAGCTGAACAGCATACCGCAGTTCTTTATTGAAAAATAGAAGTCAGTGAAGCACAGATCCATCCCACATCAAATAAGTAAATTATAGAACATTTTACACTTAACCTCTGAGGTGAAAAATTATACAGACAATTGTTATTTTCCTTGTACCAATGCAAATGCAACGATGTGGTATGGAAATGTATACTAATGCAGTCTCCAGCTTTTTGATGTTACGTTGCTTCTGCAGTCTTATGAGGCAGTGTATTAAAAGACCAGTGTGTAGGTGGCATCTAGTGGTGAGTAGGGATGCACTTGAACTTTTTTTCAGGCCGAGTGCGAGTGCAAGTACTTACATTTGCTCACTTGCCATTACTGAGTACTGATATGAGCATTTAATAATGCCGTTACAGTTTTTACAGTGACTTTAATATATATATTTTATTTTCATCTGATGTTCCTCACTTTATAAACATAAGAAATTGTTCTTTCTGTTTCCTGCTGCTACTGTAACCGTGGTTACTGTGCCTCCATACTGCTCATCTGGTGTAATCAAAGTCTCTGAAAGCACCAACGTGCCAAGTTGACTAAAAAAAAAGTTATATACAGGATGTTTTTAGCCTGAATCTTCACTGTAGATCCTGAGCTCAGAGCCACGTTCACGTGCACATGCACACTGTCTGAACTGGGTGTGTGTGGTGTGACGGTGTGCAAACAGCATGTCAGGACTTTAGGAGGCTTGGATTATGCCAGACGAGCAGTATGGAGGTGTTTTATGTTTTCCTGTGAAAGTCCAGCAGTGTTTTGCGGACTAACAAAATAAACCTGACCTTCAATCTGCATGAATTTCAGTAGATGATGACTGAATTTTCATTTTTGTATAAACTATCCCTTTAAGTTGGACATTACCTTACAGCATAACGCTACAGTCACTAGTGGATGACGTGATGATGCTGACTGAAACATGCAACCAATGATTCACTTATACTGGCAGTGTGTATCTAGTGAATCAGACAAATGATGATACAACCAAGAAAAAAGGATACACATCCACAAAATCTCTGAATGACACGGCATCTGAGTAGTTTTATGAGTACGAGCACATGAGCACAGTACTGGACTGATAACTGATGACGGCCTCACCCTCCCCTTCCAAGCGTGCAAATGAACCTACAATGGCCGCAAAACTTGAAAATAACCTGAAAGGCCGTTCTGGGCTACTGTAGAAACATGGCGACCTCTGAGAAAGAGGATCATTCTAAGGTAACAAAAACTGCCATATCCTGCCATAAATCCTTCTTACAGTGGTCTTTTACTGTAATACATAAATGAGTGGCATGTTTAAAACATTTCAAAATGAAGAGAATCAGCGTATGAGTTAACTAATCAGTGATGTGCTAAGCAGAATAAATGTCCAGGTTTCCTTCATTCATGAGAACGGCGGACAAAAAAACCTGATGAATGAGAACAATAAATCTACTCCTTTTGACTCTTGTACTCCGGCAGATTAGGGAGTGAAATTCTTAAGATTTTCAGTCCATCCCTCATATTTCCTCTAAAGATTTGAAAAGGATAAGCGAGATGGCAGCAGTTCAATCAGGCCAGTCATATCCTCCAGGCTCAGGGGATTTCATATTTGGATCTTTCTATTCAACTTTTTAAACTGCGCGTATGGCTTATTTATCAAAGTGACCAAAATGGAGGAAAGCTGTGCACACAACTTTCATTCATAGATTACAGATGTCTGTGGAATTTGAACAATCACCCACTTGCCAAAGCTCCTAACTATATATGTTCAAAGTTATGGTTGAAGAAGGGTCTTCTGGTTTTTATTTATATGTAAATCCACATCATTATATTTAGTGTCCATCACCAGGTGCTCATGATATTGTTTCCAACTCCTGTAATGTTCCACTAGCACATATTTCTCAAATTTCCTTGTCGGCTACACGTCTAAGAACATTGCATAACAAATGGCGGCCGCCCAAACATGTCTTACAAAATTCACAACAATGATGATTTTGTTCTGTGCCTGGATTAACACAGCAACAAGCGTAGATGTCATCTGCACCGGGGACGCTGGGGACATGTCCCCAGCACTTTTTGAAATGGAGGTTTTTGTCTCCATCACTTTTTAAAAGCACGGTTTGTTAAAAATATTTTGGAAAAAAGCTTGCACCAAGAAAAGTTAACTGATAAACGAGACCGCTTTGAGAATATTTTATTTGCATAATAAGATGAGGTGTCAAAAGTACAGATGACTGACTCTGGTAAAAGTAGAAGGACTGATTTAACTTATTTACTCAAGTAAAAGTGAAAAAGTACAGACTCTGAAATGTACTTACAGTATAAAAGTACTAAGTCGTCCTCTGAAGGACATTTCTACCAGCTGTTTCTGTGCAAATCTAATTGAACCTCACCTCTCTTGTCTGTTTAGTCTTGTTACATCTCTTATGTTGTTTTTGTCATGTTGCGTCTTGTATGTCCTTTTTGTCTTGATAAGTATTGTTTCGTTGTTTTTGTCTTTTAACATCTTTTATGTCACTTTCATCTTGCTTTTTCTTTGATGTCATTTTTGTCTTGTTACATCTTTTACGTTGTTTATGTCTCGCTATGTCTTTTGCACCATTTGTGTCTTCAGTCTTGTTACGTTGTTTTTTTTGCAACGTCTTTAAAGTAATTTTCATTTTGTTTCTTTTTAACGTCATTTTAGCCTTGTTTACACATTTTATGTTGTTTTTGTTGTGTTTTGTTGTTTTTGTTTTGTTACTCCTGTTACATCTTTTACATTGTTTTTGTCTTGTTGCGTCTTGTACGTCCTTTTCATTTTGCTTGTTAATGTTACATCTTGTTACATTTTTTATATCATTTTTGTCTTGTTATGTCTTTTATGCTGTTTTCATCTTATTACGTCTTTTACATCCAGTTTGTCTTGTCCTGTTGTTTTTGTCTTGCAACATCTTTAAAGTAATTTTCATTTTGTTTGTTCTTATAGCTATTTTTGTCTTGTTTACCTCTTTTACATTGTTTTTGTCTTGTTGCATCTTGTATGTCCTTTTCATCTTGCTTGGTGTCATTATGTTGTTTTTGTCTCATAACGTCTTTTAAGTCATTTTCATCTTGTTTTTTCTTTAACATCATTTTCGTCTTGTTAAATCTTTTAAAACATTTTCATTTTATTTACATCCCTTTCCTCTTGTCCAGTCTTGTTATGTCGATTTTGTCTCGTGACATCTTCAAAGTTTCTTCATACTGTCATTTTCATCTTGTTACTTACTCTCTTTTACATCCTTTAAGTCTCCTTTAAGTCCGCTCTGAACAGAACATCATTGGTACCCATCTACCGAGTATCAGTGATATCAGGGAGGTGAGGCGATACTAAAACACAGTAGCCTGTTGTCAGCTTCCATCAGACTATGAGACTGTTTAATTCATCTTCAGCCCTCCTCCATATAAACTAGTTTGTTCTGTATATTAATTTATCTCTTCAGTCAGTTCCAATCAATTAATCAAACAGGGAACTACGTTGAAATCTCGTCATACGACCGTGTTATAAATGATAAATAAATTGCCTTGTATTCTTGTGTGTAGACTTGTTTGATTGATTGATGGTGTTGCTGCTGTGGATGTGATGGATGACTGCTACTTGTGTTGTCAATGTTGTTCTGTGTTTTACGCTGAGTATTTTTGTATTGTCAGCTCTTTAGTAAACTAGACCATCCCAGAGGAAAGGAAGAGTTCAGAATAAGATCTCGTCTTTGTCTAGCCTGTGTCTCCTGCACATAAATGAGCTGAATTTAAGACCAGAATGACACTTTGAACATTTTCTCATAGTTAAGATATTAAAATGTTCTCCTTTTTGTCTCCCTGTACTGTCTTAAATAATAAGCTCTTGAGATAACAGTGAGATCTAAAAGAAAACTGAGACCTTCAGTTTGTCTCAGGAGTCAGCTCCATATGGTCATCAAGGAGAAACGTCTGAGACACCTATGAGCTCAGCAAAACATGTCCTGCTTCTCTTTTGCTTTGCTCCTCTTTTCTCCTGGGGTGGAGGTGGGGGTTAGGAGAGACAGAAGAAATTTTAGAAAGCTCAAAATAAAAGTCTCATTTATTCCTCATAAGACAAAGATGAGATGACTGAGAGAAACAAAAATTTTCTCTGCGAATAAGCATAACAAAATAGATATTTAACACAGATTTATTAGTGTTTGCATTTCTAACTAACCTAGAAAAGAGCCAGTCTAGGCCATGCAGTGATATCCACGCCCTTCCCTGTGTATTCAGGCAGTAAAACACAGGCTTACATGTGAAAAACAGCCCACAAGCCCAAGAGTAAAAGGTCAGAGGTCAGAGTCACTGTTCTCTAAACGGAAGACTTTTGACCCTGCAGTACCTCTGCTGTCCTACAGGAGGGCTGCTGTATTCGTGTGTGTGTGTGTGTGTGTGTGTGTGTGTGCTGTAGCTGCCCTGACTTGCAGAACTGTCAGGAGCAGCCTGCACCGGAGTGCTGCGAAGTCAGTCAGTGTGTAACGACAGGCGAGAAGTTTCTAGAGCTACACATCAGCTCAGATTCCCGAGGTACGCACATCAATCGCTGCTCTTACATTACCCGCATGATTTACTTAATGCAGCCTCCGTGGAGGGACATTAGAAATACATAGCTCGCTAACTGATTATTTCCTCTTGCATTCTATAGGCTGTAATCTGTCAGCCTGCACACAAGGACCTGTATTGTTTTGCTGTGATATTCACTGCTTGTTCCTAATTCTGCTGGCCTTTGGCTCTGCGGCTCTTCCCAGCCACAGCTTCCCCCTGACCGGGCCCCTGCCGTCCTGCTCTCTGCCTGGCCCCGACCTTTAGCTACATACCAGAACACATAGCAGCCAGGACAAAGGGCAAATGCACACGACACATAAACACACTCATACAGTACATACCGGCTCGCTGTTTCAAATGCACACAGCAATGCAAAGGTGTCCTCTGTGGCACAGGAAATGTTGGATCTACGCCCGTGATGTGCAACACGAAGGCATTAAAACTTCAAGTGAATACACACATGCATGCTCTCACACTCACTGCGTGGTCGCTGACACAGCCATCTTCACAGTTCAATCACATGAGGTGGGTTACCCGGGGTTACCAGCTGGCTATGGGGAAATATTCTGGGATAGAACCTGGGGCTGATAAATAAATGATACCTATCCCACATACACACATATGCATAAATGCATAAGTGCATTCATCTGCACCTTAAATACTTTGGTGTATTTAATTCTTGACAAACCAACATCAACATATCACACATCCTATCTTATCTTGTCTTTATCTTATCTTATAAAAAATAATCGACATAAGAGAGACACAATAGCAATAAAAATAGTCACAATCATATCTTAATAATATGACTTCTTTAAAGTGGGACAAAATAAATGGACACAAACACATTTAATTTCTTATCATTGTCTTTGCAAAGTGAATTTATATATCACCCATATTCAGTTTTTATTTATGTGTTTGTGTTATTCATGCTTATTATTTTTAGTGTTATTACTATGTTATTATGTCACTTCTTTATTTTTATACATATTTTTATGATCAATTGTTTTTCTCAAATAGTCACAATGAATGGCAACAAAGGCAAAGATATCCTGACTTTTAGTCCTTAATATGTGTCTCAAAAACACTTCCCTTGATGCAATTTGATCATTTCTTTCACCAGCCTGATGAATGTCAATAATTATGGCAAATTCAATCACTGTAACTTTTACACAAAGTTGACCAATCATCATAGCCTCCCACGAGTTTGAGCTCCAAAAAGATTTTGCTTCTTTATGGTGCACATTTTCATTTACAACTAAAACATTTTATTTGAATTTCTTTTTAATACTGAGTTACACTCAGAACAGAGTTGCCTTTGATTTTTAATGTAGTGTAAAACAAATTGCAATTTTTTTGCTCGCACAATTTCATTTAAACACCTAAAAACATTGCAACATACATGCTGTGAAATCAGGCATTTGAGGCTGCAACAATTTAAAAAAATAAGACCATGAAATCCTGAGGGGGCTATCTATTTATTAAGTAGAATGTCTGAGCTCAAACTGAGATTTTGTCACTGGGATATTTTTTATCAGGTCCCTGACTGGTAAAATGACTTTGACATGGAGAATCAGTGCCCCTTTAAGAGCTAAGTGTCTGTCTAGAGGTGCATTTTGAGTAAACATACTATACAATGAACATATCTCAGAGAGCAGAAGTATTTTAACAGTAATCTGCAGCAGTCAGCTTGCCTGGGACCACACCTTCAAACCCAACCTCTCCACCAAGGTCACTGATTCTCTGAAATTCTGTCTGATATCAGGCCACTAATCAGCAGCCTCTATGAAAAAATAGATTTAGTCAAACTCCTAAAAGCGTCATCTTTTAGCTTCCTTAAGGTCTTGATTTTAGTGATCAGGGGGTGGGTTTCCTTCAGAGGATGCATATATGAAGCTGTAATATCTTTTAAGTCCATGGTGTCAGTAGTAAATGACAGTATAGTTTTGATGAGACACTGACAAACACCAGACAAATCCTCCTGCGCCCGTGCTGCGAGCTAATAGAGCTGATTGACCTAACAGCCCTGCACAGACCTAATCCTACTGTTTACTCTCAACAAAGGCTCTCTACCACCTGCACGACAAACAAAACGCAAAAGAAGCACATATACAGCACACATGGAGAGACTAACGGTAATCGCAGGACATTCTCAGAGGATCATTTGCGCTAATGTCAAAGAAACATTATAAATCACACCCATGCTGCACCGTGTGAAATGAATCTGAGTGTGATTTACCATGAACTCTGCCACAGTAGCACGTCGATTCCTTTGACTGCTTTTCATTTAGAACATTCAAGACAATGTAGCTTAGATCATTTATGCACAGAAAACAGCAGACGCAGACCAGATGCATTGTATGTTTTCACATAAGGGAGTGCTTTCCAACCTTTCTCCTTAAGAGACTCCCTGTCTATCACTGAGGAAACTATGTGACATATTTTATGCTTAGGCCTATTTCATATAATATTCAATGCATAAAAATAATAGTACAGAACGAGTGATAAATAATACAGCTGATCTAAAGAGTGAATAACTACAAGAAGTTTGTGTAAAACAAGTGATTTGGATGAATTCTGAGCAGATTATTTCCTGTGAATGTTGCATCAGTTTTCCTGAGATTTTTTTTACGAACTTATTATAAAATTCTCTGTCTGCATTATATATTTTCTCAGTTTTAAACAGTGATACATACTTAAAGGGGCAGTTCAACCACAAATCAAGAATGCATATTTTTCCTCTGGCCTGTGGTGTTATTTATCCATCTAGATTTTTGCCTTCTCTACAGTATAATGGAACTAGATGGCACTCGGCTTGTGGTGCTCAAAACACCGAGAAAAAAAAAAAAAAAAAAGAACACTTGAAAAATTAAAAACTGTCTTTTAAAAAATCCTGACTCGGTTACTTAAGATAATCCACAGACCTTGCTGTGAGCGGTTTCATGTAGCAACTTCTTTCTTTTTGCACTAGAATCTACCAGAACTCCATCTAGATTGTTTTGGTGCAAGCTGCAGAGTTTTGGAGATAGTGGCTGTAGAGAAACCAAACATTTAAAAAACTCAGTAGAAATGTGTCTTTCCAGACGTCATGACTCAGTTACTGAAGGCTAGAGGAAAACATATATATTTTTGATTTTGGGGTGAAATGTCCCTTTAATAGGCTTCCTTTTTTGTTAGAGATTCAGTGTTTGTCCTCCTGACACCTGAACTCTTGTTCTTCCTGTTGTTTTAGCTTCTGAGACCTCTAAGACCTCACGACTCCTTGTGAGGCTCAGGACCCACAGGTTGGAAACCAGTGACATGAGGCACAAAACATACAGTAGCTTTTGGTTCCTGTTTTCAATAAGTGACAAATACAAAACCCCAAACCCTTAGGTTTGCTTAAAAAAAAAAAAAAAAGTGAAATAAAGTTGCTTTATTTAGTACCACTTTCATATAGGAACAGTTTTCTTTCTGCAGTAGAATCTACTGAAACTATTTTTTTCTATTAGAAAGAAAGTAGTTCCTACATGACACGGCTCACAACAACATCTGTGGATTATCTCAAGTTATCAGGTCATGATTTCCTGAAAAGGACACTGGAGCTAAATTCTAATTTTTTAGTTGTTTAAGCACTACAAACTGAGTGCCATGTAGTCCCTTTGTATTGGAGCGAAGGCAGCTAATATCTCCCAAACCCGGCAAATCACACCAAAACTATCTGGAAAATATGTGTTTTTATTTTAGGGTGAACTGCCCCTTTAAACAACAAAGAGATGAGTTACTGCCACCTGCAGCAGCTCTATTAGCTGTGATGAACTTATACCATCTACTTTACTAAGGTACAAACTGATAATATTAGCAATCTTTCTTAAAATTATTGAAATAATATTGTTAGAAGCAAAGTTAAAGGGACAGTTCACCCCAAAATCAAAAGTACATGTTTTTCCTCTGGCCTGTACTGCCATTTATCCACCGAGATTGTTTTAGAGACGTCAACCAAAGAGATGTCTGCCTTCTGTCCCTTTAGATCAACTTACTGGATAGTTTGATTTTTATCTGCTATGACCTCTTTTATGATTTTTACCCTTGACCTAACAGTCAGTATGCAGTTTACTCAAATAGCAGGTGTGTCACAGGTGCATCACATTGGAAATAATTAAAATAGTTGACTGATGAGTGTTGCAGTTGTTGTTCAACCTGCTGCAGAAGTGTTGTGTTGTTAGTAAGCTTAATGGAATTGGCTTATGGTTCCATTGTCTGTTCTTCTCTGGTTTCCGTCCAGCGCTAAATGCCATGAAGTCATCCTATTACGAAATCCTGTCTGCATGTGCCTCCGTCATTACTCATTGTTTAAAGTAGTCCTGCGCAGTGATTGAGCCATGTGACGGTGCTGTATTGACCTTTTCTGTCGGGCCAGTGGGGATATGAGAGGGGGAAGTGAGATATTGAATGTGATTGAAGTGCAGCCAACAGAGAGCGACAGGATCGACCTGAGTATTTCCCCCAACAAGCCGGTTTAATCTGTTGGTTGGACCAGGTCAAGGGATTAAACGGGTGCTGTTCAGCGGCCGTCCTGTCTGACCTCAATACACTTAACCTGGCGCTGTCCTTAAGACAGATCGTCTACCTGTTTAGAAGCACATGGATAAAAGCTACAAAAAGATGCTGGAACTCTGCAATAGGAAAGTGTGATAATTAACTTACAAAAAGCCCATTTGGGGGAACAGTAAAAGATATTTGTTTAAAGGGTCAGTTCGCCAAAAAATCAGGAAAACATATTTTCCCCTTGTTCTGTGTGAGTTGCAGAGTTTTAGATGTCATGACTCAGTTGTTCAAATTAATCAACCGACTATATGACTTCTTACTTTCTACAGTAGGAGCTACCAAAACTACTGCAGAATCAACTAAAACTACTTTCTTTCTGACAGAAAGAAAATAGTTCCTTCATGAAACTGCTCACAACAAGATCTGTGGATTATCTTGAGTAATTGGGTCATGATTTTTGGAAAGAGACAATTTTTAAAACCTATACATTTGGTGCTCTGAGCACCACAAGTCGAGTGCCATCTATGGCCGATATCTCCTAAACTAGATGGATAAACAGCACTACAGGCTTGGGAGGGAAATTTGTATTTTTGATTTGTGGGTGAACTGTCCCTTTAATTATAGCCCTTGTAATGTTGCAAACTGTTTATTTCATTGACAAATATCAAATTATATGTTTTCTATTACCCAGTTTCACCACCTGTAGTACACCAGCAACTAGTCTCAAGTCTGAGTTTTGTATCGAACAAACTACTCCCCAAAAACAAGTCAAGCATAGTAGTAAGTAATAATATAGTTCTCTTTTTGGTCTGGTTTAAATCTCTAAGCCAGAGCTGCACAATGTGGGGCCTTTGGACCAGGTTTGGCTCGCACTCCATTTGTTTTAGCCCACCATCATGCTTTAATTCTCCTTATTCTGTAGTTGAATCTTTACTGTAATAACAACTAATTGTAAATTTTTGGTTTTGGAGCTATCAGTCTGTCTGGAACTACTTTCCTTCTAATAGATAAGAAAGTAGTTCCAGTAGATTCTGAAGTAGTTCTGGAGGATTCTACTGCAAAAAGAAAGTAGTTCCTACATGAAACTGCTCACAGTAAGGTCTGTGGATTATTGTGAGTAACCAGGTCATGATTTTGGGAAAAAGACACTGGTTATGAATTTTACAAATGTATTTTTTGGTGCTTTGAGCACCACAAGCTGAGTGTCATTTAGTCCCATTATACTGGAGGATGATGGATAAATAGCACTACAGGCCAGGGGAAAATATGTAGTTTTGATTTTGGGGTGAACTTTCCCTTTAATATCCAATATTAAACTTAATTTATTTTAATTAATCTTGATTCATTTTTAGGAAAACGTACTATCTTCTGTCCAACATAAAACCTTTTAATCCAATGTCATTTTAAATACATCAGCATTTATTTTTGCCCTCTGGCCTCAGTCCAGATTAATTTTTGACCTTTCATAGGAAAGAATTTGGACTCTGCTCTCAGCCCTGGTTGCGCTCACACAGATGCTACATGTGAGAAAACATTAGCTCGTACCTTCTGAAATGTGCAACCTGCAGACTGGATCCTGCTTGATTTTAACTCAGCACCTTGAGGCTCACTGAATATCTTTAAAAGGAGACTGGGCTGCATTGCTCTGGAGCTCTGGAGCTAAACCAAGTTATGTGAATAATGCATCGATCCAAGCCTTACAGTATCACAGTCCACTGTTACACTCTGCATGACTGAACACAAACCCAGTGAACTTGGAAGTCTCTGCTAACACTCCCGGGAGAGATTATCCACTCAGAAGCCCTATTTCAAACGCAATGTCATTTCCCAACCCAAGGACGACCACTGAAATAGGCAGACGTTGACTGGAGGAGCTGATGGCGAGCACGCCCTTGTGGGAGATGGCAGCATCTGACGGCCTTTAATATGGACCATGTGCTCTCTGAGGGCAGGACGGGGCTGAGCTGCTCCTGCTCTTCATGAGCAGCTATTGACAATTTCCTCAAGTATGCGTGAGATGCACACAGACAGGGACACTCCCAGACACACACACACTCCCAGACACACACACACACACACACACACACACACACACACACACACACACACACACACACACACACACAAAGAGAGAGACACACTTTTTCCATCCTGGTTAGTTTGATGCATGCAGCTAAAATCAAAGGTCAGTCTGCTCTCACACTTCTATCTATCTATCTATCTATCTATCTATCTATCTATCTATCTATCTATCTATCTATCTATCTGCAAAAACAGCGCCAAGCCAAATATTCTTAATCAAATTGTTTTAAGCAAAAAAAAAAAAAAAAATCTGCTAATGGGTTTAGCCTGTTTTGTTGCCTAGAATTCTTATAGCTTATAAACTAGTTTATAGTGGCTTATAAATCGAGCCACTTAAAGAGTGTAATAGCCTTAAAACTAGGAAAAAATGCCTAATATATCACTTATTTAAGAAATACTCACTTAAAATGAGTAATTTGGTCTCTTCATTGAGCCGACTTTGAGAATTTAAGATTTATAGTTATCAATAAAAACCTTGTAAGACACATTTTCTTCAAACTGAATGTTTTGGTTTCTTTATTGAGCTGACTTTAACAATCTATACCTTAAACTGAAATTGATAATTAGCAACAAAAAAAAAGCTCTCAATAAGACACATTTCTTTCAAAAAGCATAAAAATAAGTGTATTCTTATTTTTAGCATTTTTATATATGAACAAATACATACCTTTCTCATGCAAAACTTGCTTGACAAATTGTTTTTCTTTTTAGACAAAAGATATGACTTTAATTCCCCAAAACAAAGCTTTTTTTTTATTTTCTTGAATTTCCCTTTTGCTATCTATCTATCTATCTATCTATCTATCTATCTATCTATCTATCTATCTATCTATCTATCTATCTATCTATCTATCTATCTATCTATCTATCTATTTTTGATGGAAGAAAAAGAACATAGTGGTTACAGTGAAGTTCTTGGTTGCTGAACCTCCCCCCTCTTTGAAACACCAAAAAGCTGCCTCTGGTCATGGGCAGTCGTCCAAAGGATGAGACTAGAGGATGAGTTTGGCTCCCACTTTTTCACTTGAGTAAAATTAGAGGAGGCCTGGAGGTGGCCTGCGTTCACTACTGACAGGAAGAAGAACAAATGTTGCGAGACTGTAAAAGATTGTAAATTCCTAATGTATGTTTGTAAGTTAGAAGTATATATAAATATATTTTTAGATTTATGAATGATTTCTTACTGTAATGCCAAACTGTCTCATGTTTTATCACAAGTTGATCTGAAACTCAGATCCAACCACTGTAATACAAAAAAAGAAGTAAAAATTACCTTTATTAAATAATAAATCAGATCTGTACAGCATGTTTTGTTTTTCATTTGGAAATGCTGCATTTTTGTCACCTTAGAACATTATAATGTACATAAACCACGAGTCCTCTTCGGAGTACGCCATGTTTCTACAGTAGCCCAGAACAGACAAACCAATCACTGGCTCTACTTACGGCCTTTCACATCTGTCGTGAGCTTTGCGTCCACCGTAGTTTCTCCTACACTCAGTTGGCTGCAATTTGCTATTTCCTTTTACTGAATGTGCCTCTGCTTTCCTTCTTTGAAAACAAAATAAAAGTACCCAACCATGACTTCAGTGTATGAAAATGGGCATGAATTGTCTTTGGCAATGAATTCTTGTATGTGCAATTGCAAAACAAATAGCAAACAAGCCCTTTTATAAAATAAAATAACCTAATGAAATTGCTAACCTTCTAATATCACAGAATATATCATCACATTGAGATATTTTTTATTGCGGTATTCAAAATATTGTTACATCTCTATAGGCCTGGAGTTTATTAACTCTCTCAGTCTTGTCAAACATTCAGAAACTGAAAAAGAATTAGAATTACCTTCTTTTCACATATTTTATTCAGCTCTGATAGTTTGTAGCGAAAAGGCTGGAAACTGAACCTGCTGCTGTGTGAAGTTAAAAGAAATGCCAAGCATTAGCTAGAGGGACAGTTCACGTCCAAACCCAAAAAAATACCTACTTTTCCTCTTACCTCTAGTGCTATTTATCAAGCTAGTTTGCTTTGATTTGTGTTGCCGAGTTTTGGAAATATCGACAGAAGAGATGTCTGCCTTCTCTCCAATATAATGGACCAAGACGGCACGCAGCTTGTGACGCTCGAAGCACGAGAAAAATATATCTGAAAAACTTTCCAGAAATCATGACCTGGTCACTGAACATAATCCACAGACCTTGTTGTGAGCAGTTTCATGTGGGAACTATTTTCTTTACTGTTCTCCAACCATGGAAGCATGCATCTACTCATGGATGAGAGGCTCATGCTTGTGACAGTGCAGGACGTAACTAACGGTGTCTTCCACGGAGCTTTAACCCCTCGTCCATCAGTAGATGCATGCTTCCTTCTGCATGGTGATACAGTCGGGTGTAGTTCAATAGGAAGAAAATAGTTCCTAGTTCCCTTTTTTCTATTAGACAGAAAGTAGTTCCACATGAAACTGCTCACAGCAAGGTGTGTGGATTATCTTGAATTTTTTTAATGGATTTTTTGGTGCTTTGACACGACAAGCCGAGTGCCATTTAGTCCCATTATACTCAAGAGAAGACAGACATCTCTACAGCTGATATCACCAAAATTTGACAAGTGACACTAAAAATATCTCGATGAATAAACAATAAAGCACTACAGGCCAGAAGAAAAATATCTCTTTTTGATTTTGGGGTTGTACTGTCTCTTTAAGGCCAATGTTTTAAAAACACCAAGTTGCAGTTTTTACAGGGGTTATGTGTGGAACTATTTCTTGGCTGGGCGTGCTGACTTCCTGGAGTCAAAACTGTGAAGTTGCCAGGCAACCAGCTGAGTGGTGGCATCAGTCTTCCTGTCCAGCTCTCGGCAAAGAAAACAAATAAGTTTCCCACAATGTTAAAACCATGTCCTTAATCTCAAAATGTGTTTTCACTCGCTAGCGTCAAACATACCCGAGCTGCAGTCACCTGTTAATGCGAGAGCAAGTGGACAGGTATTGCAGAACATCCCGCACGTGTGCATCACAAGCTGAACTGTATCCAGAAAGAGCCTGATGTTTGCTCCTCTCCAAGTGCTAATAAGCAACAGTAGCTTGGAAATCCTAGACGGCCCCACGTTCATCAGTCTCCCTCTGCCTCTGTCTCTTACAAGGGATTAAGTTGTCAGGTTACATTGAACTCTGAGCGCCCTCCACCCAGACAAAACCGTCTTAAGGTGCAGGCCGTCCAGTTATTTATAACTCTGTTGGGTAAGCCTCCACTCTCCGCAGCCCACTCCAGCACATAGACATGTATGGGCCTCTGTGTTCTGCTTTATTACGTGGACTGGAGGGGAACACATCGCACTGGCTGTGTTTGTAAAATAGTGTCATGCTGTATGTTTCAGTCTGTGTGTCTGTGTGTGTGTGTGTGTGTGTGTGTGTGTGTGTGTGTGTGTGTGTGTGTGTGTGTGTGTGTGTGTGTGTGTGTGTGTGTGTGTGCCCATCACAGCCTTTCCACAAGATCGTCTGGCCACTACTGGTCAGACTTTCCAAAGTATTACATAATGGGCCTTCAGTGAAGAGCACCAGACTGACAAGAGCACCTTTACTGACGTCACCACACACACACACACACACACACACACACACACACACACACACAGTGAATTAGGAGTGCAGGGTGCAGGCAGCAGATTGCAGACACACAATACCGATCCTCTTTCCTTTTGTTACACTATCCCGCGTCCCACTCTTGCTGCCTTTCCCACTTTCTCTCTCCTTCGCCTCTCAGCCCACCTATCTGGAACTACCATCTATTTTGGGCGCGCGGTGCCGGCCAAGTATCGGCTGCAATGTGTAGAACACATCACGGGTAGGGGCCCCTTTGAGACAGGATGCGTTCTGGCTTAAGCACAGTGGTAAGTGGGTGTAGGCTACTTTGTATAATCTCTCAATCCCTGGCTGTCCATTGGTTTTTCAAATCAGATTTTAAACCTTTTTGTGGCACATTTGATGACATTTTCGTCTTTGATTTGGCATTAGAGAGCTATTATGTTTGATATGCAGAGTTAAAAAAAAAAAAAAATCAGATTTTTGGTGCAAATCCAACGCTCAATTTATCCTTCTTGTTTTAGGACGTGACTGGATTTTCACCTGTGTGTTTCCACATTCAAAACATTCAGGAAAAAAATATAACAAGATTACTTTGCCTTTGGTTCATATCAAGGCTAAGCAATTTATGCATTGTAAAAATAAACAGTTTATTTCAACTTTAGTAGAGAAATCTGTAACATATCGATTGCAATAAATCATCAATCAAATAACCACAATATCTCATCAGAGATCAAGGAGACATGCTAAGTGCAGTGTCCCCCTTTGAAAGCTCTATTCTGGGACGAAATACCTGTTTTTTATGCACATTTCATGTTAATAACAGTTAAAATTAATGTCGATTAGCCGTCAAATGAGTGAGTATCTTGTTATGGATCATAAGAAAACATTAATAATCTTGTACAAGGAGAAAATGTTTAAAACTGTTAAATTGAGCAATATATTAATTGGGTTTGGCAGCCACTGAAGTCAAACTCAATGTGTATTTGCAGAGCGGTGGGTTTTTGTTTTCAAGATAACAGGCTTAACTTTACATCGCCAGACAACTGACAGTTATAAACAGCTGATCAACTTACAGTGGAGGACGCATCGTCACTTGTTATTGTCAATTTACGATGTTGCACAAGTCCTGCGGTCCTGCAGTGTTCCTGCAGCCTGCAGGAGCTTCACAAGTCTGGGAAGGATGGAGCAGGGGGAAATTTGAATTTTGGAAAGACAAGTTGAGGTAATTTTGTAATGATTCAAAACAAATAGACTTTTTTAATCAAATAAACGTTATCTTAAGTTGTACTTGGGAAAACATGTTCAGTAAACTTAAGATAAGTTGAAACTCTTCAGTCACAAAGGTGGATCTTGCAAACAAATTTGATTTCCTTTTACAGAGTGTGTGTATTAGAGACACAGAACACCATATGTTTTCTTCAAACTATAATAAGGGAGGGCCTCAGGGGAGTTGTAACTCTTAAACAATGCATGCTGGGAAGTCCGCTGCTATGCTGACTATGTTTCTAAATCTGCTCACCTGTAGAGTAAATTCACTCAACTCATCATTTCAAGTCAAAGAGTTCAAGTTAGGAGAACTCATGTTTAAATAAATACTGTATATTTTAAGTTGAAATAACTTGAATAAATAAAACTTGCACATTTATGTTAATTTGATGACGAAAAAAAAATAGTTCCACTAAATTCCTGTATGATTTTTTTTACAGTGTGCAAATATGAGTGTCAGTAATGTGCTTCTTATACAGCAGGTCCTCACAGATTTATGATCATGTCCATTACACTGTTAAATATGACAAAAAGTTCTGAGGACAGTTACAGTATTGACGGTTTCAATAAATTGCTTTATTTATTGCTCATTTATTACAGCTGGGCAGCTGCCCCCCATAACACAGCTACATGAGACAAAACAGAGGACCATGGTGATAAATTCCCTACTTTTAATAAAACTGTAGAACCCTGAAGAAAGACAGCATGAGAAAAACCAGACCTCACCACATTTCAGCTGCTGACATTTCTACAATTACACTTCAATTCTCACGAGCGGGCTGCTGACATTTTTGTGCATTTCACCAGTTTTGCTACATCAACTGAGTGAATACTCTCACTAAATCAGTGTGTTTATTTCAAAAAGTACTTTTATTCTTTCTTTTTACAGAACCGTAATATAACTTTATTCACATGTCATGCAGAGACAAGTGCTGATGTGAGGTTTTCACACAGCATCTCTTTATGTCCGGAGTCCACAACATATTTTATTTGAAAAGAACCTTTCAAAACAGTGACTTATTAATTTTTTCAGTGATTTATAGACTTATAATAAACCTACACTGTGTATATCACTGCTAGTTTGTCCTTAACTCACTCTAATTATTATTATTTATTATTATTATATATTTTTAGTTCTCTTCCTTTTCTGTTGAAATATAAGTATGTTGTTATTTTGTTATGGTATATCACTTTTTTTTTTGTTATTTCTTTTATGTCTTGTGTGAGTTCTCCTCAGGTGGCAGAGTTAACACACCATGTGACCTGGTCACATGACCTCTCGATGAGTTTTTATAGTAAATCACCTGCTCACATCGCACCTTGTACCCTGATAAGACTGTGTGAGACAAAACGTGTTGGTTAATCCATGAGTTATTAAAGGATTTACCTCTAAGTACCTGGACTGCCAAATAATACCAAAGACTTCCATTAATATTAATCTGGACAGTCAGTGATTTTTTTTTTCCATTTTTATCCAACTATCCTTGAAGAGCACCTGATTTTTACTTTCTTACTTTATTATTACTTATCTTACCACCACTATTGTCTGACCCAGTGCAGGACTCCTTTTTTTTTAATAAAGGCTGTGTTATAGTTTTATTTTATTTGTACATCTTTGGTATCAGTGGGTTTTATTTTTTTTCATAGGATGATTTGTCCCAGTTCTCAAGAATGGTTAGTGGGCAGGACACAAGGCCAAATACAGATTTTCTCAATTAGGGAAAAAGAGATGTGCTTCCAGCTGCTTTTCAGTTATTATTTTTTTATCTTTTCATGTAGGAAAATCTTGTAAAACACAATATTAATCATAACAGAGTATTTTTCATACTTTAAAATGTGTCTGACGGGGAACTTTAAACATTTTAGCTGGCATTCATTTACGTGTCTTCCTTCGCTCGCTCATCTTGCCCGCCAGGACTGAGACAGTGATTCCTCTTTGCATCGCTCTGTTTCTAATTCATGTGATTCACAGCAGAAAATATATTTTTTTTAGTTTTCAAATCAAAGAGTGCAGCTGTCGTCTAGACAGTGCGTTTGGTATATTTAGCTTTGTGGGCTGTGTAATGGCCCCTGAAATTGTAGTTCTTAAAGAATGAAGAGTATTCCAACAGCTTCGAGCGCCACAGTTTACCTCTGCATCGACAGAAAAGAAAAAAAAGAACGTATTCCTCACTTCAGCAAACCGCTGCTCTGCCACTGATATCTTTCTCGACATCGTACAGACGTCTATGTGAAGCGCTGAAACTGGAGTCCCTTCATTTTTAATAAAACTCCCCTCTGTGGCTGAGTGTGATAGGACATGGATTTTATTAGAGCATTGTGTTTTCATGAGGCGACAGTGCACCTGGGACCTCATTAAAATACACTTGGAAGGAGACCATTCATTCTACTTATGCCTACACCTAATTTAGAAAAAAAATGACACTTTCCATCCAAATTGCCAGTTCCTGACAAATGTGAGCGCGCACGGACAAAATTCACTTGATTTGAAATGTCCTAAAGCGGCTCCCGCAGAAAAAAAACACAAGACTTTAAATACTTTCATAGCGGACTACATGAAGGGCAAAATACAGGAGAGCTGGTTCACTGTAATGTTCAGCTGCAGTGGTGGACCCAGGCAGTCTGAGGTGCAGGGGCAAAAAAGGAAAAAGGGGAACCAGCTGTGTGTGGGGGGGCATCAGAGCAGCGGAAAATGTAATGCATGGAAGGTAAAAAAAAAAAAAAGTTCCAAATCTTGGTTTAGATAAAATTATTTTACTGCAAATAGAGACCAAATAATATTCTAATATGTAGGGCAGCCTATATGACACTTCATTGTGTTCTGTCCACTGGAAGGACACCCTGGAGGGCAATTTATCAGTTTTTGTTCCCTGAAGGTGCACTGTAGAGGGCATTTTATCATGTTTTGTCCACTAGAAGGGCACATTTCTTCCTAAATCAGTAATCAGACCTGGGAATTTAAAAAAGGATGGGGCACAACAGTATTCCCATACAGAATCCACCTTCTATATAATTGATATCTATATTTTAAAGTGTTGTCTTTGATGATGTGATTTCTTTTGCCAGTGATAAATTGAATAGTTTGATTTTTCATTTTATTTTATTTATATTTTCTATTTTCTAATATATGTCATTGTCAGACATTGAAAGTCTGTGTCTGTCTTTAGTTAGTTTTTGTTGTTTTTTAGTTGTTTTTTTTAACCCCAGGGACACTGATGGAAATGAGTCCAGGAAACATGGATAGGATGATAGTCGGTTTTTGGTCTAATTATGTTATTTCATAATAAAATAGTCTTTAGTAAACTTTAATGTTAAACATGAATCAGGAACCATTCACACTCACTTAGTATTTCAATATTTATTCATAGTTACACAATATAAATAGGCTAAAGCAGATTCCTTAAGTCAAAAACAACGCCTTGACTCATACAAAAATAATCTGGCTCAGTCATCACCCACAACCCACCAGAAGTGCCTACATCCGCAGAGACCCCGCCCTCCGCCCATAACTTCTTATTTTCTCATTATTTTGCTATGTTTGGCCAATTTTAATGTCCCAAAACGTCTGTATTTGATGGTCTGGGAATGAGAGTCAACAATCTTTGTGGTGCGTTTACAAACAGCAAGTGACAAACCCTACTTACACTCATTCACATCAACTGACTATCATGCTTCATCTGGAACAGATTAAATATCAGCAGCGTTGGACAAAGTAAAAGTAGTAAGAAACACCACATGGGCATGTGGTGTTTCTTACTACTTTTACTTAATATTTACTTAATTTTTACAAGAAATATCAGTAGCTTGAACTTATTTGGCAAAAAACATATTAGACAATTTATTATTTCTTGCAGAGTATTTTACATTGTTTAAAACATGACTGGACGTAGACTTTAAGTAGAAGTACAAGCATATAATATATAAATGTATTAAGTATAAATGTAGGTTTAAATATATAAAGTGTAAGCACTAAAATATAGTAATTTCCAAAAGTAAAAATACTCTTAATGAGTTCAGAATGGCTAAATTCAGAATCATATGTATTATATTATTGTATTATAATCAGTGATGCATTAATGCATTAATGTAAAGGTGGAGCTAATTTCAGCTACTTTCTGGTTAGATTGAGTCAGAGATAATGTACACTTAGTGGGTCATTATTGTGTGTGCATTGCTGTCAGGGTTTATTGTGCAATAATGACCTGCCCTGACCTGACCTGTGCATTATCCTGCTTATTACACAGCAACTTACTAAAAATCAATAATTAGACACATAATATTCATTCTAAAATGATTTTATTGCTCCTCCTGTCTATGATCAAAACCACGTCCATAGCAACGGTCTGTTCTTCATAGTAACGGTCTGCTATACAGAAATAACAGATTTTACAATATCATAACTGATCTACCACAGTCGAGTATTTAACAAAGCCATGTAATAATCTATAATAATACATCATGTCTCATTAGTTGATTCATGTATTTTATTAATAATCCAAATCTGCAAAGTAACTAGTAACTAAATTTATAAAATAATGTAATGAAGTAAAAAGTAGAACACTTGAGTAAATGTACTTAGTTACTTTCACCACTGGTAATCAGATCAGTTGTATGCTGATGTGCACATTAGTGTGGTGTGTGTGTGTGTGTGTGTGTGCGATCTCCCGCTTTAGTTCCTACTTGCTTTAAACCACAAGATGCACTTTTGCTTCCGGGGCTAAAGGTCACAGAGGATTGTGGGAGCACGCTGTGCCACAGGCTGCGGTTGCGTCACCGCCAGTATTGAGTCAGGTGCACTCCCAAGGATCTCGCTGCCAGCTGCCGTCGAGGCAGGGATAATCTGCCTAAGCAGCTTTCACATGATTTTACCCACAGGGAAGAATTTAGGAGAGGTTTGTAAACCTCTTCAGACCTGGCCTTGGAGCGTCTTCCTGCTTTGACTTAAGAGGTGAACACGGGCTGGACAGCAGACACTACACCAGAGAATAACTCTGTTTGAAAAATAAACCCCTCTGCTCATTTTCAGTTGATTCATTTGTGCACACACACACACAAACCCACACACACACACACACACACACACACCACTGTGACTGATACTAAAATCTAAGCTATGTCTTGTCCATTAGGGCTTTGTACTCTGACTTCCTATTTAAAAGCACGCTAAAACACATCTCCTATCACTCCATTAGGCTTTACACTGAAAGCAAATGATAAGGAACACAGATCAGATCTTACATAGATGTCCTGAGGGACAACGTCTCTGCAGCAGATAGAGAGCAGTTCAATTCCGCTTCTAGGAAAGACTGTAGGAAATTTCTGTGACCTTCTCTGCGGGGGTCAGAGGAACTCGAACAGATGAAGTTAATCTACTAACAGCCAGGGGTCAAAGTCAACGGCCTGATGTCTATACATGCTGTGCAAAGATGTGACTGCTATTACATATTCCAAAGGGCACTGGCAACCCTATCCTTGTAGGAAAAACTGTCTCAGTGAGGCTTCTGCGTCCTCGCAAAGCTCTGACTTTTGGCATTTGATGGCAGCACAGCAGAAAAATAGTTTGTTGTTTTTAAAATAAGACCTTTGTAAGATTAAATATCATGGAAATTCCAACATATATTCACATTTGAACTGACTTAAGAGTTTCTTGGATGTCAGGTTGAAATTAAAGGAGAAATCAGTCATATATTTTCTGTTTAAAATAATAAAACAAAAAAAAACATTACATTAGATAATTCAGACAATAAGTTTGCGTCCCTGACAGCAGTGCTACAGCCATGGTGTCCTCCTTTTAAATTTCTATTCCAGCCTGTAAAATGTGTTTTTGTTTGACCATTTCCCATTCATTTGAGCTCAAATTAATGCCAAATGTTTGACGAATGAGTAAGAGTCTGTTTATGAGTTGTAACAAATCATTAATAATCTTTTAGAAGGAGTAGATGTTTATAACTGTTAAACTGAGCAATTTGTGAATGGAGTCTGGCAGGCAGAAGGCAGGCAGTCACTGAACCTCAGAGCTGTGGCCTTGTTTTCAGGCTTAGCATTATATTGACAGACAATTGACAGATATGTGAGGGGTAATGTACAGTGAGCAGGTCATTATTGTGAAATAAACCGTGTCAGAATGATGCAACACCCCGACATAAAGCGCTGTACATTATCCCGTTTATTACATGGCTACTTACCACACATTTATTTCACACAAAATATTCATTTTAAAATGATTTTATGGCTTTATTTCACAATACTGACCTCATCACTGTACATGATCCTGCTTGTTACATGGTTATGTACCAAAACAAATTGATAATTTAACACAAAGTATTAAATATTGTTTCTCCAGAGTCTATGATCAGAACTGTGTCCATAGCAACGGTCTGCTATACAGAAACAACAGAACAGAATGTGAACACTTGCTGTCACTTATTGTCAAAATATAACGTTGCACTCGTCTTGCACTCCTGCAATGTTTCTGCAACCTGCCTTAGCTTCCTTGAGTCTGGGGAGGAGGGGGCGGGGGGAAGCAGCTCACTTCAAGGATAAAATCTTAAATAGGAATTGAATCTATTTATTATACCATCTATGGCTCCAACCCACCATTTAGCCTTCAGTATTCATTTGTGGACATATTGCTCCTTTAAAACAAAATACTTTCAGTAAAAAAAAAAAAAAAAAAATTGCATAGAGACCATGCTCTCAAAACAATATAAAATGAATGACAATATATTGAAAAAACTGAGGACATTTTCAAAAGATGAAAACTACAGAACTACTAAAACCAGAGATCGATGGTCCTTCAGCTGGCCTCTTACTTTTAAAATGATTTATTTTGTCTTTACAGATGTGGGAAAAAAGAAATCACAGTATCTACTTTTTCCTCGGGCTCTTTCAGGCTTTCTTATCTCTCACTGAGTTCAAGCGGCCCCTCAACAGCTAAGACAGATTATAGCCTGCTGAGCTGTTCGTGCGCTAACTAACCCTCTGCAGATGCCTGCCTGATGTTGATTAAAAGACTGTAATATAGTGAAAACTTTGTTATTTGTAGAAGTTGTTGGCTGACCAGCAGCAATCTTAAATTTAAGGACACAAACTCTTTGCACTGCAGATATTTGAGCATGAAAAGCACAGTAGGGATCAGTAACATGAATTATGACTGCAAAATAGAAATACTTTGTTACTGCATTAACTTACTATCTGTACTTAAGTATTTATTTTTCTGACTTTTTATTTTTACTCCCTACATTTTAACACAAATAAATGTACTTTCTACGCCTTACATTTTCAAAACTGGCTTCTTACTTTAGTTTTATATTGTTTTTATTTTGTATTGTGCCTTCCCAACATCAACATTGATTTCATCTTAAACTCATTGAACAGTAACACAAAGAAAAGACAATCCTTGGTGTGTCTTTTAGTGCATATAACACGCAACAGATGCACAGACACAGCCAGTGGAAACGTCCTTCAGAGACCTTCTTTTTCCTTTTAAACTCTGAGTACATTTCAAAGCCTGTACTTCTTTCGCTTTTACACACGGACGTACTTCTACTTGAGTAAAGAATGTGTGTAGTACTCTGTACTCCAAGCGTACACTGTAAAGAGGCTGTATTCTGTTTGAGGTGAATTGAGAACGTGTTTTTGATATCCGTGTAGGTTTGAACAGAAATGAATGTTCAAAAATCAAACAAAACATGATAATTTTAGTGCATGCAAGGACCAGTGAGTAGGTTTTAGAGGCATCAAGCACAGTGATGACCCAAATACAAATATGTTATTCAGCAAAGCACAAATAATGCTATGGAAACAGATATTTCTTCTATCTGAATGTGCGTGTCATTATTCCAAAAAATAAATAAAATAAAAAAAAATGAATGCAGTAACATTAAGTAGTAATACATCTTATATTTTAATACAAGCACTTAATTTTAATATTACAATATATATAATATTCTAGTATTGTGAACTGCATGAACACTTCTTAAGGCACTTAGGAGGATGTAAAACAGAATCTTTCATATTTTTATGTCTGTATTTATATCTGATTGTTGAATGTCTCACAGTTACAGTGGTGGTAACAGTAGGGTTCAGTTCATAAATGAGTTTGGTTTCCTAATGCATTATATGCAAATATTAAATTAACTTGATGCTTTAAATACACGATAATTTAACATGACTCTATCCAAATACAAATAATGTGGCTTGTTGAACAGATACAGATACTAATGACATCTTTGTGCACTTCTAATCTAACAGTGAGCGTGCAGATTGCAAAATTTTCGCCTCATGCACACTGTCTGAAAGTGTAGGAGAATCTTCTGCTGCGAAACTCACAAGAAACATTACAGGTCGTGTCAAGAGCAAGTGTTTGGTTTGACCAATCATATTGAAGTAACACGGCAGGTCAACATGCCAGCTGACGTGGAAGAGGACCCACACCCTCTGTAGATATAAACAGGTCATTCTATGGTAACAAAAAGATGATTCCAGTTTTCAGGTGATTGAAAACATAGTTATGAGTATTATATTGCATTTCTGCCATTTTCATTACACACTGGACCTTCAAGTGAAAACTGAGTGATCACATTACTGCACCATGACGCCACATTAAGGCACAGTACTTGGAACTATCTCATCTTCACATACAGGAAATTGCCTGAGTAAGGGCTGGCTATTAGGCTCACAGAGCAGCTCACACCTTAAGAAGATTATTGTTTATGAACTCTCTGGCAGTATAATGTATGTCTCCAAAACAGGAAGTGTGTTCGTTAAGTCCATAAGCCTGGAGTCTGGAACACCAAAGCGCTGAAGTTCAGCTGCAGACATGTGAGTCTGACCCGCCAGTCAGATGCAAAATGAATTACTTATACTGCATTCAGATTTAATGTTTTTTTATCTTTCTCTCACGTTAATCACATCTCAGAGGAGAGATCCAGGAGAGATCCTACTGTTGTCTTTGCGGATCACAACTAGTTGTTTTCATGATCACAAGTTAAGCTTTTGTGATCGGAAAATTATGGAAGCGCATTTCTGTCAATGTAAAGAAAACAAAGATCCATAATTATGAGAATCTTTGTTTGTATCTCATTAATATTACACAGTATCTAAAAATAATGAGAAACTTTCTAAAAATAATAAGTCAGCATCTCATTATAATGACTTGCAGCATGTTTTTTTCATCATATTGGTGGAAATGGGCTTCCACAGTAAATGGATATAAACAAAACATTTTGTAATTATTAGACACTTTTTACAGTGTAGAGCTGCAGCATGGTACCAATTATACAGTCTTAATTCCAATTTTTAATGCTTTCAACTCAATAATATTGCTGCTAAATAACTGCCAGCTAATAATGAATATATTATGATTGATGGCGTGTAGGCTGGCTCTGTCCTCCTTTGATGAAGCTCCTCCATCTCTCTGTTTGCAGCAGCTGTCTGTTCATCTCTTTCTGTGATGCTGTTCTGCTTCCTCATCCTGCACAGCTGGCACAGCAGCTGGCACAGGCACAGGTACAGGCCACCCAGGTCTAGTGGCGCGGGTATGGCACATCTGGATGGGAAAGAGGGAGGAAGAGAGGGGTTGCGTGCGCACACATACGAATTCAAATATGTACTGACCGGAAAAGCAAAACGGCTCCATCCAGTTGGGTCAGGTGCGTTCAGGTACTTCTTCTCGTGCATTTCCTCCTTCCACAATCTCTTAATGCACTCACAGAGCAGGCCGATTCCCTGGGAGCGGATCAGGAAGACAAGTCACTGACCTGAAACTAACCTACACAACAAAGAAGGTCAAGGCGTGACCCTTATACGCACTGGCGTGGCGCATTAATGCAGGTACTGGCAGTGCTACCTGAAGAGGATGTACAGAAGAGAGAGTGGAATAATCCCGCATTGGTGTTTCCTGTGTGTGTGTGTGTGTGTGTGTGTCAGTGGAGTGATGGAGGATTGTGGGGGTGGAGGGGGATGAGGGAAAGGTCTGCCAAGCATAAAGGACAGAGCAGCAAAGAGGAACAGACAAGACGATAAGGAGATTGGGACACAGACGGCGAGCTGGGAGCCAGACCACGTTAAAGGTAGTCAAAAAAGAAGGCGATGTACTACTTCAGGCAGGCGGCGGATGCAGGGAGGCTGCCCAGTTCTCGCCTCCATCTGCGGTGTTAAGTAAGAGCTCGAGGAGCGAGGGAAGGCAACGGGGAGCATGTGTGCAAGGGAGAGTAAGCCGGGGCATCTGGTTTTGTTAAGGCCTCAGAACATTCCTTCCCTCTGTTCGACTCTGGCTGGCAGCTTTTAAAGGGACACGTTCGCTCTCATATCCTGCTCTGGGCATCGCCCTCGCTCTTGAAGTTCGATTTACGACCGCTGAGGGTCACGGGCAAGATGTCTGTCTGTCTGTTTATATGCGGGCTCTTCTGCATGACACTCAGGGTTGTTACAGAGGAGGAATGTTTTATGTTTTATGACTCAGAGGAGGAAAAGCAGAAGCATGTCGATGACAGCAGACTTCAGCTGTCTGCTCGTTTATTTCATTGGTATTTAAAGCTATAATTTGTAACACTTCCGCATTAATATGTCTAAAAAAATGTTAGACATATGTTATATATGTTGCTGAGTGTGTACTTGGACTATTCAAAATATTTCCAACAATCTTCAAACCCAGAGAAATTTGTAATTTATTCAAACTAACGGTGTGTTTCCTGCTAGCTGCTAGTTGATATTACTTCCAGGAAAACACTGAAAACCTCAGCAGGTGATGAAGGAAGTCAGCAAACACGACTAAACATAACTTAAATAAAACTTTCTAGAGGAAATCTGTAATGTATTTACTGTAATTTATCATAAAACGACTATCATATGCCATCAGATATTAAAGAAACATGCCCAGTTGAAATGTTAGCTTCTAGGGCGAAAGCGCTACAGCTGCAGTGTCCTCCTTTGCAATTTCTCTCATGGGACAAGATAACTGTTTCAGTCTGCTCTTTTCATGTAATTAGATTTCAAATTAATGCCAAATGTTCGCAGAATGAGTAAGTGTCTGTTTATGAATTGTAAGAAATCATTCGTAATCCTTTGGAGGAAGTGGATTTTTATAATAGTTAAATTGAGCAAAATGTTAATGGAGTCTGGCAGGCAGTCGCTGAACTCCAACTCCATTAAAATGTTGCCCTTGTCTTGCACTCCTGCAGTGTTCCTGCAGCCTGCCTGAGCTTCCTCAAGTCTGGAGAAAAGGGGTCGGGGGAAAAAAACTTGCTTCAACCATAGATCGTATATAAAATAGGGATTTCAACCTATTTTATACACAGTCTATGGCTCTAACTTGCTATTTTTGGACAGCTGCACTCATTTTTGGGAACTGCAATTGCAACATATTGCTCCTTTAACATATTAATTTGTCCATGAACATGATTTCTGTGTTAGAGTCACGATTTTTATTGGCAATGGTGGTTGTTAACAATAAAGACAATTAATACAGACATGAAGTGGGAGCAGTTTTAATGATTTTATATTAGAATGAATCATTTTAATTAGCTTTGACTGTGTTTACTGATCTGTTGAGCTCCAGTATTAGTAGAAAGCTTCTTAACTCCCTCAGAGGTCAAATTTCACTGGAAAGTTTTGAATAACTAAAAATCCATTCAGATGTTTGTTTTTCCTTTAGATTTTAACGAGGAGTCGAATTTCAGGCCTGAAATGAGGAAAAAAAAGAACAGGATGTGACTGCTGATGCTCGACTAAAATATGTTTTTTGGGGATGATGCAAGCCAGGTGAAACTTACAATAGTGCCGACACTGTACATTATAATAACATGTCATTCAAGACAACACACTAAATTGCACAGCTATCATGAAACCTAACCCAAAATGACAGAGATGAGTCTGCAGTCGACAGAGATGAGTCTGCAGTCCCATGATGCAATGCTTTTGTTACATGATACAGCAGGTGTCATGGTATGAATCTCAACACATGAACGTGCCGCATAAGTAACAGGGTTTATGGATGCAGCGACGGACTGAGCTTATTATTTGACATGATGGTCACTGGCTGGATGCGACTGGGTCATTATCCTCATGTCACTCTCGGGGACGGACGGATGGACGGGTCTTCAGTGCAGGAAAGGGCCGACCACAACAGTTCTTCAGCTGGCAGCTTTAGCTGGTACATGAGGACATAAAGCTTGCCAGTGAAGAACTGCTGTAGGTCAGCCAACGAGCACCATATACCCAGCATGCCTTTAGACATAACCATAGACAGTATAATAAATGACATCACCCATAGGTTTCTGAGAACCACAGTGAAGCTGCCAGCTAATCTAAAAATGGGCAAAGAGGTGGACAGTGAGTAGAGATGAGGTGGCCGAATGATGGGGGTAACCACCTGACAGCACTCGCTGTCACTCAGAAAGACACGCCCTCAATTTGACAAATTTAACTTTAAACCTTAATATAATTTAAATGGGTAAGTTACATAAAAATGACCCATATCGTTGTCATGAAGGCAGAAAATTAGCTATAGACTGGGTTGCACCAACAAAGATTAACTTTAAAACTGGATTAAATCCTAGTTTTACTTTAAATTATGTTCCACTTTAAACTTTATAATTAGCATAAAATTGAGGAGGGTTTCGATTAAACCTCTAGTTTTGACTCTAGATTAATTTCATTCAAAACCTAAAACCATATCCAATCTTAACTTTAAATGTACACTGGAGGAAATCTAACTTGTACAAATGGCTGCCTTTTGAGGTGGAGTGAGCAAATTAATCAAGATTTGGTTTAAGAAAATTAAGGGACAGACTCCATTAACTCCAGATCCATTAAAATGGTCTCTTTTTTTCCTTACTGTGCTGGTGTCTGTTTTTTAATCCTCTATTATTTGGCCATATTGCTCAATTAAATCAGCCAGCAAGTTTTTCTCTAAGGAGGAGAAATGCTGCTGAGCCATCATGAGTAGGCTAACTAACCTTTTTAGCTAGCTAGCAACATTGAAACATTTTGTTAGCTTTAAGGCTAGCTAGAGAACAATGTACAATCATTGTTTTTTTAGTTAGCTAGCTAGGAAATAATGTGATGTTTTGTTAACGTTTTAACTTGCTGACAAAGTAATATTTTGTTAACTTTTTAGCCAGCTAGCAAACAAGCTAAGATTCTGTTGACTTTTTAGCTAGCTATGTGCGATTTTTTTTAAAAAACTTCAGCTAGCTAGCAAATAATGTGACGTTTTGTCCACTTTTTAGCTAGCTAACAAACAATAATATTTTGTTAACCCCCCTCATTCATTAGAAGATTTCTTGGATTAAATGAATCTTTGTAGAGTACAACCTAGTTATAGTAACCAAAACTGTTGGTTTTGGTCTAAGCTGTAAACATTTTTATTTCTGTTGTATAACTGGAATTTAAAAATGGGAGTGTATGGGACTGACTCACATTTGGAGCATGCCTCAAGTGGCCACTTGCGGAATTGCGGTTTTTGGTACTTCCACCTTGGCTTCATTATTCTGCCTCAGAGGTTGCCATTTGGACACAATCTGAAGAAAAGCATGGACATCACATGAGTAAAGTCAAACACAGTTTCAAGCTTTTATTTCAATTAGCTGTTTGCTGCCATCTGTGATGCTAACTGAGGTTAACAGGATGAGATGCCTGAAGCAAACTCTAAACATACTATTAAAATCTTAATATCTTATGAAACAAAATCACCACCAAGGCACAAATTAGCAAGTTACATAAGTTGTTTTTGAGGCCATAACTTCTTCTGAGTGAAAATTTGGGACCTTTTCTATGGAATTCTATGCAGTAGGAGATTTTCTGGAGCCAGCATCTAGCAACCATTACTTGTGCTCCATCTTAAGGCGCTTCCACATTGGCTTCAGCTTTTGGCCATGGTGGTTGGCACACAAACATACACACACACACACACACACACACACACACACTCCTTCTTTCTGGGCTGGCTTTAAAGGGAACTTGTTGTGGGAGAGAGGTGAGGAGGTAGAGAGAAAGATACCAGAGAGGAAAACTTTATAACATTCTTTTGTCCTTATTTGTGAATACTGCAGTGCGTTTAAATGCGCGCGCACGCATAAACAAGCAAGCTGCGCGTATCGGCACGGAGCGAGCCTGCATCAGACATGCCAGCCTACTGTTTTAGCATTCTCTCTGCTTTTTTGCCATAATTGAATACAGAAGTCTTTGCTAGCGAGATAGCTCAGCCTCTGGTTACAGCCTGGAACTCCTGATAGAAAACAGCTCCTGTCCTGTGGGGCAGTTCAGTTTACAGCAGCCATACAGCGCTGAATGAAGGAATTTTCCTTGCAGTTTAGACACCTCCACTCCCTTGGGTGTGCGACTGCTTCACCAACATGTCAAGTATTTGGTTATTTCACCTTGAGAAAACCCCGCAAATTTCCATCTCGGTGAATGTCAGCTTCAGAAATGTCGGTGGAGGGATGAAGCCCTGAAGAGGAACTACATGAGGCCAATTTGCTCCATCATCTGCTTCAGTATGAAATGCTTTTTGAAAGTTTAACCATGGTCCAATCAAGTGGTAGAAATTACAAGTGACAAGAAAACCCTTCATGTGATGTACCACTTTAACATTCGCTCTCAGCTGGCCACTGTGTAATACTTACGAGTAGCCCAGGATTTGTCTTGCCTGGCTTCCATTCAGCTGGCCTGACTTCAACTATTGCAGTCAGTCAGTCTGAAAAGCCTTTCCCTAGCAGCATATTCTTTCACAGTTCAAGGACAGGACTTTGGGCAAACTAGCTCTCAGCAGCTCCGCGAACCCAGCAACCCCTGGAAACTCAACGAACCCCACGCCGCTCTGAGCAACAGTGGAAAGCTCTGGACTGCAGGGACACACAAACACACGCACGCACAGCCTCGCAATGTGACCGAACGGTCCTCTTCCACTGAGACAAGAATTCTGAATGGGCCTTGATCTGAATCCAGAGGGATCCATTGTGGGTGTGTATCATTGGAGAGGAGATCCAGGTCAAAGGCTTCTCCTCCTTTGTGAACACATTTGTAAAGAGGCACCTGATAGCTCCGCTGGCCTTTGTTACTGGCGAGGAGATAAGTTTCTTTTGCTGTTTGACAGATTGTATTTAAACTGGAGAGAAGATTACATTTTTCCGGAGAGATGGAGCAAGAGGTGAACGGTCATAAAAGGAAGAAGAAAAAGATGATGAAAAGAGAACAGCAAACACGAACAAGGTCAGAGATCAGCTCTGCTACAATAAAACAAACTGGTGACCATGTAATAACCCCGACACGACACAGGATGAAACAACAACCCTCCCTCTGGCCAAACAGCACAATCTGCAACAAAAGAAACACCTAATATTTAGAGTTGAATTGCTCGCTAACACAGGCTAGCAGAAATATCTGCTGCACACTGGAGAATGTGAGTGAAGTTGTAGCATTAGCTAGAAATGTGACACTCTGGAGGGCAAGATGATAAGAGTCTATTTTCAGCTGAGAAGCCCACACACACAAAACACACAATCAAGGAGGAAAAGGCACAGTTTGAAACCTTTTGTCATTACCAGCAGGGCTGGACGATATTAACCTGACACAACAGATGGTTTGTAACACAGAGCCACCTGGGAAGTTGTCCTCAGAAACTATTTGGAAAAGGGCGTGCACTTTCAAAAAGCACTTGGCAGGTGTTTGGATAAACCATCTGTCTATCACGTCTAACTTCAACTAATCTTCCATGGACACTTTTCACTGTCGTCACACCTAAAACTACACCCACAGCTGCCAGTAGTCTCTCCTAGGACACTGATTGGCTGCACCTCTTTTGGTGCAGACACAAACGGATAACTTCAAGCCTGGCAAGAGGGATTCTTGGCATGACTAGGCATGACTGTGGGTGCTTTCACAAAATACAAAATTACGGTAATTCTTTCTTTGAAAGAAGGAAAAGGTGATCACAATATCACAATAGAACAATATCCAAATTCTAAGATAATATCTAGTCTCATGTCACAATATCGATGTATTGCCCAGCCCTCATTACTAGTGTCGGGTACCGAACTTTCTACTTTTGGGTTTCAACCAAATTACATCACTACTGAGTACCGGTTCACATTAAATAAATTGGTGATGTTACCCTGCAGACTGTTCAAGTCACAGTGAGTTGAAAGTAGTCCCAAGTGTGGCTAAAAACTAAACACAAACAACACTTGCTGACATATTTGTAACGTGACAAGCAAAACCGAACATGACAACACATCTAATCAAACTCAGCGTACTGTATATCTAAAAGGTAAAGAGTATGCTGTGTTTGCTAGCCTGCTGCCAGCATCTAAACAGAGTAACTTATCCCTCGACTGACAACAAAACTTTAAATGGCATTGACAACTTTATTGACATCTTCAGGTGATAAATTAGCTTGCTGGATAATCTGTTGTTGGAGATAACTGTGCTTCTTTCACTGTCTTGATTGACATTAGATGAGCATTTTTTACTGCCGTTAGCCAACACTCGGCCGCTGGCTGTGTCTGAAAAATTGACCCTTCCTAAGTCCCACCCCTTTTCGCTCTGTGCTCCAATGACAGCTGAGCAAGCTCTGTACCTTGGTCAACTCTCTCTTGTCTTGTTTGTTGTACTTACATATGCTATATGCTAGGCTAGTTTATGTTGGAAAGAAAACCACATTTTGAAGAAGTCAAAAGATGTTGCCAGTGGACCAGCAAAATATATTCACATCTTAAGTTAGCTACTGTTAGCAAAATGCTAGCTGACTAACTACCTAATTTGCACAGATCTTTAGCTAGCTAGTTAGCTAGTGCTTTGCTGACATTAGCTAAGTTAAGATATAGCCCTATATGCCACTTTTTCAAGGAAAAAGAGAACGTTGATGGAGGTACCAGTTTGCTCAACTGTAACTGGAGCACAGAGCAGAATACTAGGATGATATTTAACATGCTGTAGAAGTGTGTGAGATTTATTAGTATGTCAAAAAGCTTTGCATGAATCCAATATTCATGAATTACAGTATGATGGTAACAACAACATAACAGGAAGAAAATCACACGTGCTTCCTCCACAACATGAACAACAGTGTTGCCCTGATGTCAGACTGACAGGCTGCAGGTCATAGTGAAGGGTTGGATACAGGGGAAGATACCTGTATTCAATGGTACTTTGTTTTCTGTACTTTCTAGGTACTGATATCAGTAATATATTGGTTCAAATGTGAACAGTACCCAACCCTGGGTATCTACTTATCCCTGTTTTGTATATAATGTGTTAATTGTATTCCAGTTATTTATGACTGATGCTCTGAAATCGTTTTCACATGCTGTTACTTTAGCTTCCTCTGGAACATCGACATCAAATTCATTAAAATGAGAGTCAGAAAAACCTGTTTTCTATACCGTCTGGACATGCAAGGCTGAAGGGGAAAATGAAAGAATCACAAGAGGGAGCACCAAAAGGTGCAAAACCAAAAAAAAAGACTTCATGAAATTAATTTACATCCTCATTATACACCAATTACATCCATTGGTTGGTTTTTCAAATAGCATAAAATATGAAGCTGTGCCCTCTGGCGAATTAAAAAAGCCTGTTGTGACAGAGAGCTGCAGCTTTTTTCCCTCTTAATGTAATTTTCAACCCCCATTATTCCTTAGCTATGTTCTTTCTCTGCTCACGATATGTTAAGCATGCACACAACGTGCACACAGAGGCCATCCCAGAGAGGAGAACACAGTGTACCAGAGGAGTGATTTATTACACAGAGCTGACGATTCCCAGGACAATTACAGCCAGCCTAAGCAACAGGCTGAAAATGGCTTCTCCGAGTGTGTACGCACAAACACAGAAACACACAAGGAGCACACAGAGCATGTGTGTACCAGTGATTCAAGCACAGATCCAAGCTGTGCACAAGCGATAAACCTAAGTCATGGAGAACAAGGCCTACTGTCCTCAAACTGAGTTATTATTCTTAGGTTGCACACGCACAGAGAAATATCCCATTTATGTTTGTACTTCAGGTGTTTGCAGCTTTTCCTGAGGCAGCACAGGAGACAGATGGGCTTAAATATCTGTTAAGCTCAAAAAAAGCAGAGACAAAGCTGTGTAACATGAACAAAAACTAGGCCAGAAGGTGTGTTCAGTGGCGACTGGGACGAGCTGGTGGTTAATAATTTGGTTGGTTAGGATGAGGGCAAATGTTGAACTGAAATGACGCTTTTGAAAGTAACACTTTAACCAAAGTGTTCAGAAATGCAAAGTCACAGTGAGACTTTTAAAAATAAATTACGAGCGAGTGACACTTTCTAACAGCCAAGCATCAACTGACTGACAGACTGTCGCACAGAAAGTGATTGGACTTGAAGTGCTTTTTATACTGTCTTGGTTTACAATAGCTAGCATTTTCACTAGCTTTAGCTAAAACTCAGCTGCTGGATGTGTCAATAACTTCCTATTAACATGATATTTAACAGGTTACAACAGTTGGGCTGGTACGATACACTGATCTCCCAATTTGATACTATGACGATACTTAGATGCTGATTCCATTCACAATTTATTGCAATTTGTTAGCTTTTTTTTTTGACACTTGACCATGTGAAAAAGTTGAATCATACAGTTTTAGAGATTGTACATCATGTCTGATATTTCCAAAAACAAGGCATGTGACTTTTTGAGGCGCTAAATTTAACTGTACCTGTTCATCAAGCTGGTGCCATAAGAAAATAAATAAATAAAGGAGAATGTTAGGCCAAATTCAATAAAAAGTTTGAGTTCTGACCCATGATTCAGTTAGCTAAGTGAAGTCAGGAGCTATTAGTTTGTTTCCACAGATCAGAGGAAATATATTCCTGACAGTCTGAGCATGTTGAGCATGTGAAGTAAAATGGATCCATTTGTTAGGATAATATTACCACACTGCTAATTTCCAGTAATGCGTCAATGGGAATTCCACTTCTGTGTTTGCGTCAAGCTAACGGACTAAATGTTAATTTATAAATAATGTTAAAAAAAATCGATTTAGATATCAAAAATCAATTCGGGAAATTGTAAAATGAAAATAATCACAATTCTTATTAGAATCAATTTTTTTCCCTCTTGATCCTTTATGGCAGTGTGAGTGATTAGCAAGTCTAAAGGATGAGTATGAAACAAATGGTGGTAACAACAACAACAAAAAAACAGGAAGAATATCATGTTTCCTCCATGACCTGAAGTACAGGGTTGCCCTGGGTACAGACTGACAGGCTGCAGGTTGGTTTGGGAGGGAGGTGGGGAGGGATTTTATTCTGTGTGGGGTGTAAAATCTTCTACATTAATAACAAAACGTTCAAAACAATTAACAATGGTGAAACTGAAAAGTTTGGACTTAGTTTTCTTACAACAAAAATACATTTTTGAAAAAGGTCAAATTGTGTACCGGTACAGACTACTGGTATCAGTAGTGTGCACAAACAGAAACTAGGCCAGAAGGTGTGTAGAGGTGATGGGGATGAGGCGGTGGTTAATAACCCCCTTGGTTGGTTAGGATGCGGGCAAACGTTGAGTGTGCGACAATATGCAGAACAGCTAAGCATCAGCATAGCTTCATACAGAAAGTGATTTGACTTCACACAGAGCACGCTCCCTCGGGGTGAGGGGGGGCGGGAAACACCCTAATTTTGTTTCAAGTGCAACCTGACTTGTTTGTCAGTATGGGTTGAACCGTAACAGTCTTTCTCAGTAAATCTGACTGATGTCTAACTGCTGAAGTATGATTAAAAAAACACACAGGACGGAGAATGGATTAAATCTATGAATGCTTGCCAATAACAACATATCCCAGAGGGCTGTGCAGGGAATGACTTGGCCAGCACCAAAGAGTGGGAAGCCCTATGAATCATTCCAAGAATGCCATTTCTTATCCAAAATCGATTACAAAAAAATGCTTCCAGGCTGAATTGTGACATTTGTACAGTTTCAGTGTCCTGGGAATACGTGGTAATATGAGCTTCATGTTCTTCCTGCAACATGAGACAGCAAAAAGCTAACATGTGGATACCAGAGACCACCACACAGGGATTTAATCCGGATTGCACGCTGTATGTAAATGTAGGGTTAATGCCACAGTTGAGTATACCATGCTTGTTTTCTGTACTGTGTGGATAATCTTACATATGTGCTCGCTGTGTTATGAGGATGAGAGCAGCTTTGCAACAGATTCTGGCAAGCTCCTTATCGGCCATCAACAATATCCACTTCACAAGCAAGCATCGGCCGGCCCTCGTCTTTTTTTGGTATCGCAGGGATCTGAAATATTTTCCCTTGAAAGCCGCGAGCTTGGCAGGACTGCTAATGTTAGCTTTATTACGGTAACCTTACGGCACACCCAAGAGTAATTAGATTAATAACTGCATAACAATAGCACATATCCTAGTCCAGTTTGTCCCACATCAAACTGGTCTCTATTATAACTGATAAAAATATTAATACATCAAATTAATTCATTTGGCATCATGATCTCCCACCCATAATGTTCATGGGAAATCCCAAAACACTTTGCTTTCTCCTGGGAAAGAACAAGTTACCATTTACTGCTTGCTTTGAAAATATACAAAATTTCAGTGTTTGCTGCAAAAAATAATCCAAAACAAATTCACTGACATTTGTTTTGGAATTGACCTTAATCAATTAATCAATAATAACTCTACTAATATAGTAAATTCTCTAAATATATCTACAGAAATGCCAATTTCTCATTGAGCCACCTCCATTTCAACTTGAATGAAAATTCTTCCTTCTAGTACAGCCAGAAAGCAATATCGGCTGGCTCATATCATCAGCTGATTCTGCCCTTGTGTCTTGGTTCTGATAAGCAGCTTCCAGCTAAATATCAATCTGATTCTTCACCTCTGATCACACTGGAAAACATGGAGCATTTGTTCGATCAGCTGTATCATTTCACTCACTTACAGACACAATCAGTCATAATCAGCCATGTTTGTATCAATCCTGGTCTGATATTTTAGAAACTCTAATGAAGGCCACATTAAATTATTAAATTATGGTTCTTGCAAGTGGACAAAACTGTTTATACAATGAGGTTATTATTAAACTGAATACTTTTAGATTCCCTGGTGTACACATTAATACATGAACATATCGTTTAGCGTGCAGGGTTGCAAATTTTGTGCATTGTCTTTAACCAACAGCTGAAAACACTCATTTGGTTAATCATTAATAATTAATAAGATACAAAATGCAAAACCTTCCTTGTTAAACAAATGACCCCACCAGCAGGGCTCAACAATAAGGAATTCCCACTTCCCCCAGGCAAGCAAACTGCCATGATGGGCTAGTAAATGTTGCCTGACTGAACAAGTGTTAAAAAAGAATTAAACTATGTCGCAACTAATCGACAATCAAAATTATTTTTCATGCAAAAATGGCATAAAATGCTGTTTTATCCAATATGGAGACATTTTTCTTAGTTCATGATCATATTAAACTGACTATCTTTGGGTTCTGGACTGACAGAAGGAGACATTTAAAGACGTCATTTTGGACTTTGAAAAAGTGGGATGGACATTTTTTACTGTTTTCTGTCATTTAATAGAAATTGAATTCCTAGCTTAAACCTTACAGTTAACTCATGTTTTTGATGTAATTTGACAGCCGCTAATAAACAAGATAATTTGTACAGGGACAAAACCTGACTTCAGGCAAGAAGATTTCTGACCCACTTGTAAAAACACCCATTAATGATGAACCCCGCCGTTTCTAGACTACTGATTAATTATCGATTAATACGTTTTTATTATCAGCTAAACTGCAATTAATTGATTAATCATTAACACCCCTAATAGCTTAGTATGCCATCGTCCCAATTTCAGCCGCTCTGCACTGGATCATATGTGCGCACCCAACCCCCATAATCCTTTACCCAAGGCCATGACAAATTGCTTTCAAGTCAAGAGTGGATCAATATATTTGCCAGTGCTTTCCTCCTACAGCCTTGAATGGGATTAGCGAGAAAAAAGGGAATGAATTTCAGGAGACATATACATGCACACACACACACACACACACACACACGCACACACACATAAGCAAACATTGCTGAGGAGTAATTTCAGTGGAGAGGCATGCTAACACTAGCACTCTGTCAGAGGACGTTCATCATTCGTACTGCTTGCTTCTCAAAATGACCAAGATACGAGGGACAAGCTGCAAGTGACTGGAGCTGATCACTGTGAGTGTGTGTGTGTGTGTGTGTGTGTGTGTGTGTGTGTGTGCAAGAGGAATAATGTATGAATGAGGTATGTGAGTGTGCAAATGTATGCATGCATGGGGAGATGGAGGGGAAAAAAAAAAAAAAGAAAAGCCCACGCCCTGTTTTATAGAAGCAGCTCGTTCTCTCATAACGCACACACACTCGCGCCATGTGAATTATGAAATGCCACTTGACACTGCAGACAGAAAATCAAGGGGCATGCGTGTGTGCACACGCCCCGTGAATGTATGTTGTGTAATCTGTGTTTGTGCCCCCTGGCTGCTGTTTATCTGGATATGAATTGAGTCAAAATGAAACCAGTTACAGTTGGAAGTGGGAGAACAACTTCCAGCGGTAAGAAACAGGACACGCATGAGGCTGCGTTCATTAAACGTGGACCGAAGCCCCGTAAACGTGTTCCTCATAAGAGGTTTCGTCTAGTACAGCTGTTCTTCCTTGTAGGAAACATCCAGTCATGTCCCAAAGTGCGGTAATGAGAGGTTTTCTTCTAATCTGGGGGCCGAAGCTGGAGGGTTGGGGGTTGTGAGGGAGCGGGATGCGGAGAAAGACAGCAGTAAAGGGTGGGGCCCGTGAAACATGGAATAAACAAGTGACTCAGCTGCACACACACACGCATGCACATACCATTGTATCTCAATAAGGCATTTTTTGCTCCAAAAATACACATTCAAACAACCTGACAGCAATTATGCCACAGTCATTATCCACACACGCACACACACACACACGTGTGAATTTTTGCAGCCCCCTTTGATCCACTGAGCACAGCTTGTTAATGCGCCGATTTCCTCCAAGTGCATGATGGTATTTGCTCAAGGAAGAGGTGATGTCAATGGGCAGGAAGTCAGCAGGTGGGAAAAAGGAAGAGGAAATGGCCCTTCCAGTAAAGCCCTGCAGAGCGTCTCAACAGGATCTTTATACTGAGCATCTGGAGCCAGGAATGCATGGGAACAGTATGTATGTGTGTATGTTTGTGTGTGTGTGTGTGTGTGTGTGTGCGTGTGTGTGTGTATGTAGGAAGGGAGTGGGGCGGTGGTATCTGTCTCAGTGATGTCATGACGTGAGAAGCAGACAACCTGGTTCTGGTGTTGCCACCACACACACGCACAGATGAGACAATGACGCAGCATGACTCTGAAACTGCGGACGTGTGTGTGTGTGTGCGTGTCTGATGCAAGCTCCCTGTGAAGGACACAGAAAGTGTCAGATTTTCTACACACATGCACACACACACACACACACACACACACACACACACACACACACACACACACACACACACAGATCAAATCAACAAATCATCCTTTGGAAAATATAAGTGAGCAGGAGGGAGAGGGAAAGCTCCTGAGACTGTGAGATACAGAAGCAGAGGGGTGGAAGTAGGGGTGTGAACGCTGGGTGAAGGGGCCCGACATAAAGAAAAGATTTGTGCGCTTCCTCCGGCTGTCATCTCCCCTTCCTACCACTGGGAAGAAGTGTGTCAAAGAGTACATTGTTTCTCTCTATGTATCTGTTTGTGTCCGTCCCTTGCTCTGGCTGAATGCCCCGCAAATTCATCCTCGTCGCTCCCTCTCTTTTTCTGTATATGTATCCTTTGTCGCCCTCCCCCTCTAAGTAGCAGTTTAGTTTGGGTGCTAAAAGACAGGAAATGCCTGTAGGGCAAATGAATAAGAAGTGGCAGCTGCCCATGCGTGGTGCGAATCCAGAGAATCTCCTCAGTATCATCCCTTTGCCCCACCCATCCAGCCTCCAGACACGGATAAAAAGACATGCTATAGATCAGGGGTCTCAAACTGGTGGCCCAGGGGCCATTTCTGGCCCCGTCTCCCCCTCCTTCTGTCCTGTGACACAGTGTCAAAAATAAATTGTCTGCCCTTCCAGTTGTTTTTAATTTAATTATCTTTCCTGGTTGTTTCATACTAATTTAAACTACACCTTCAATTGAATACAGCTAAAATAAAATTATATTAAAAGAAAAAAAGTATTCTATGTCAGTCATTCTTGAGAAGTGGGACAAATCATGTCCTATTAAAAAAAACCTTAAAAAATTAAATTAATTAATTAATTAATTAATTTAAAAAAAAATTGTAAAAATTTAGTCTTATTTATATATATGAAAGATATGGTATTTGGTTTGATATTTGGTTTGCTTTAAGTTTTTTAATCTCTAAACTTGCTCTGTGCCAGAAAGCAGCCTTGTCCAAAACATGAATTCAAAACTAAACAATTTAGAAATGTGTTAAAAGCCTTCAAAATCTAAAACTAACAATACCTACTTATAATATAGGTATAAAAATGTACTATTACAATCATCTTTGTATTAAAATAATATTTTTTATAACAATGTCAAGATTTCCATCACTTCTCTTAGCTTTTTACAAAAACATGATTTAATCAGGTATAAAAAAAACGGTTAGCTCTACCCTCAGGACCCCGTCTCACTTCCTGTTTGTAAAAAGGCGGGGTTAAGTTTTCTTTTTTTCTACAAATTTATTAAATAATATTTCTATCAGATGTGTCTCAACCATAACATATCAACTCTATAGCCCTTCTACGGAGCTAAATAAGAATTATGGTTGAAAAATGTGTATTTTTATTAGCATTAAGAGAACTCTGAGCAACTTTAAAAAAATAAAATGGCTACTGACTTTACCTTTAATAAAAAAAAAGGTAGCCACTAGGAGGTTGGCCCATAACAAGGTTTAACAGCAAAGAGTTTGATCTTTTAAATTATATTTTCCCAGCATAATTGAAGAGTAAAAGAGTCAAAAAAAACAAAAAACTCTACTCAAGAATGAGTGACTAATTTCTGAAGGGCTGCATGGTGCAATTCACCGATACTCTGTGTCCTGGAAAGATCAGCTTGTTCAACAATATTTCTTTATTGGCAAACACAGTGGTAGAGCGGATTAGCAAGTTAGCAAGTGATATTTTTGATGAGTTACGCAACAAAGACAAAACTGACAATGCTCAGCCGGCCATTTTCATCAGGGGTATCAATGACCATTTTAAAGTGACAGAAGAGTTTGTGTCTGATGCACAGTTAACTAAAGTATGCAAAAATGTAAAGAAACTGCTCTGAATGTTTTAAGTATGATGAAAATGTTTTGAAATACTGCGCTTCTTGCAGTACTTGAACACATTATGTGTGAGATGACAAAGCCATCAGTGGTTCCAAGACAGTTCTGTTTGAGTTTGAGACCCCTGCTATAGACCATCTCCTCACATCATCTTCTCCACAAAAGATTTACGTTTTAAAATTCAAACCACAGGCTGACGATGTAGCAAAGTGTCAAGCTGACTGGTGAGACATGATGAAATCCTTTTTCTCCCCCACTTTGGAATTTATGGACCAACACAAAACATACTGATGTCTCAATACAAGTTTGCCCTGTGATATGAGATTCTCTCCACTGCACCGAGCATTACAAGATATCTATTGTACACAGTCTTGCAAATATCTGTAGGAAAAAAAAGAGCAACAGTCAAAGGAAGAAACGCAACACTGAACTGGAATTGTTAAACATTATGAAGAAAAGGAAGGTCCTCCAGTCCCTCGTCTGTCCTCACACATGGTCCCCACAAGAACATTCTTTAGCCAAGGTGGAATGACACCTGGATCCTGATGCATTTCATTTCCAAAAAGTCATTATTCACTAAAGCTTGCAGGTAATGCCTGCAACAATAATCACACTCATTGAAAATATGTCATTTGCCTTCATTCAAATAGCACTAGGCTACATGCGCAATAGCTGATTTAATGCCCACTGGAGAAAATATTTTGTTTTAGCTCCTTTTTTGGTCTCCACCAAACCCTGGGGGAAATATGTGTTTAGCTGTTAAATGCTGAATATAATATAAAAGTCCAAACTTAGGATGACTCAGCAAGGGAAACGGTCAAAGTAGTCTCGCGATACCAGACAGTCAAGGATCTCGCCATCTACTGATTGTCTGAGGATTTTTAAATACAAGGTAGCTGCTTGAACAGCGGTGAGTAAAACCGCTAACAAACCTACGGTCCTTACATCATAATGTCGGTGTCACCTCCTCAGCAACGAGCGTTTTTGTTTTTTTTTACTTTTTAAATTGTTTCCACCCACATTTAGCAATTGCAGCTGGGAGACTGTCCTCAGTCTCTATTGAGAGAAACACTTAGAGACTTGACTTCTATGTCTAGTGTCAGGAGTCAACAACCTGTAGCTCCGGAGCTGCATGCAGCTCTTTTTCTCCTTTCAAGCAGCTCGTTCTGTCACATTTTAATTTTCATCTATCAGTGTTGTTGGAATGAAGTGATTCTGACCTTCTCCAAATGTAAAAATATGTAGTTGCATACACCAAATTAAAATTTCAAAAATATTTTGTCAACTCAGAACAAAAGACCCCAGCACATGGTCTTCTGCAAGATTTAATTATAACAATTTCAGTGCAACAATTTTCATCAGGTTATTTTATATTCATTTAAAGCAGAAGACAGACTATGGTTTTCTCCTACACACCTGTCAATCTACAGGTGTGCAAATGTTTTTCTCTTTAATATTCAGTTAAAATGTGCAACATAGATGGCATCTACAGCTCAGAGCCTTTTTCTCGAAATATTAATGGTGGCTAGTCTCAAGTCTCCCTAAGTCTCAGAAGAAAATAGACAATTTAATATTTGTTCTTTTTTTTTTTTTTTGGCAAAATGGCTCTTTTGATAGTAAAGGTTGCAGACACCTGGTCGAGGGTCAAACCAGAATAGTAGCCCAAAGCCAAATGCTAACCTGGCTTTAAGGAAGTTCCTTTATTTTAAGCCCTTTCTACGTCTTTATGATTAATGTCTCTGAACCAGACAGTCCTAATTTATCCAGCCAACTGTGCTAAGTCAGTTTGACCTTTGGCCTGTCTTTCACAATTGTGTGGGGACAAACATTTACTTCTCGCAGTCCAAACCCAACTGTCCAACCTGTCATCTCAAGCTGCAGACCAGCACCCGTAAAGCGTTACCGTGCCGATGCGGGTGGGTCCCCCACACAACGCTGAGATCGTAATTCGGTTTATTTGTTCCTGCTTTTACAAGCTACATTTCTAATTAGTCTGAACGGGATTAAAAGCTTCTCATCTGTTGCTCTGACGGAAGATAAAATGATACACTGATGACACTTCGGTTGGTCAACGAGAGGCTGTGGCAAGTGGAGGTCAACTGCCATCACACTCCACTGAACTGTGTGTGTGTGTGTGTGTGTGTGTGTGTGTGTGTGTGTGTGTGTGTGTGTGTGTGTGTGTTGGGGGCATGGCTGGGGTATGTTAGGCTAAAAAAAAAAATGTTTGTATAAGTGTGTGTATCTGTGAGTGAGTGTGTTTCCTGCCGTTCTGGCCCCAGCTGTACCCAGATGGCCTGAGAGCACAGAGTGCTAAGCTAACAGAGACGAGACAGAGACATTCACCCTGAGTTAGTGAGCTGGAAGAACACTGTGGTCTGACACACATAATAATACAGATCCACATTTCATCCGCACAAGTCACGCCCTATTAAATATCCTCTATTACACTGCACAGGTGTTTACTGAATACATTAGATACGACTTGACGTTTGTGTCCAACAGCTTTAATTATTGAATAAAGCCTGTGTCAGTGGAGTAGGTTACCTAATGACTAGACTGAGGTAATTACTGACACACTTATGCAAGTTAAACCAGCAGAACTACAATGGTTTTGATAATCAATTAATCGTTTTGAGACATTTTTTAAGCAAAAATATCCAGATTCTCTGATTTCAGCTTCTCATATATGAATATTTTCTGTTTTCTTTAGTGAAGGGCTGCAACTATTATTTATTTTCATTGCTGATTAATTGTTCAATTATTTAACAGTGAAAAATGTCAATCAGTCTTCCCCAAGACGACGTCCTCCAATGCCTTTTTTTGGTCAACAATCTAAAAGGATTCAGAGTTTCAGAATTTTGACTTTTTCTCATTAAAAATTCTCAAAGGTGATTATCAAAATAGTTGGCCATAAATTTGATGGTTGACAACTAATCGATTGATCGATTAACTGTTGCTCTGTGAAAGTAAACTGGATTCTGTGGGTTGTGGACAAAACGAGACATCTGATGAGAATTTTTTTGGGCTTTGGACTAAACAACTAATCGATTAATCCAGAAAATGACCAACAGATAAATTGATCATGAAAATCATCGTTATTTGCAGCTGAGAAAAAGCATGATTTTTAAGTTGCTCATGTTCTGACACTTTAAGGGCTTTAATAAACAAATCTGTCTTACATTTTCTAATGTCCCAGGTTCTCCACATGTCAAGTCATAGAGAGTGAAAATGCACACAAAGAGGTTAAAATGAAAGGAGTCTGACTCATATCGTCACTGCTATATTGGCTTATATCAATACTGGCATATATATGTTAGTCAGATAAGCACCTCTATGAAAACTTTTATTTAAATAGAACATAAAGCAGACTGTTTTTATTTACTGGCTTTCTAGGCAGCATTTTATATAAATATCTGATCACTTTTTTAAATTCAGGTTTAATAAATGAAGGTCACTATGAAACTGTAAAATACCCTTCCTGCATAACCATGTTTGAGGGATCCTTGCAAAAAATGTGTTCATGCATATATTCTACATTCTGTATATTATATTTTGCAGTATATATTTTGACTGATATATTGATATTGAAATTGTTTTACTCTCTATGGTATCTGCCCTGTATTGGTCGGGCCCTACTAAGCTGTTTCACAGCTACTTTATATGATTTTTTTAATCCTCTTCCATCTCTCTCTTTAGTCACGACTTGGTTATAAAATATTGGTACCGGAGTTTGCATCTACCTTTTAGCCGCTCTCTATCATTTTTCTCCTTCTCCTCCCTCCCATCTTCCCTACATTCATCTCTCATGCGCTTCGTTAGGCTCCCTTCTTCTGCCTTCCGAGCTTTCATTTTCCTCCATCCCTTCTCTCCTCTGATCTATTTTGCCCTTTAATATCATCTTCCTTGCTCTACCTTCACATTATCCCTCGCTCTCCGTCTCCTCCTCATCCCGCTCTGCTCTCTCCGTGTGTCTTTAGGTTGGTCAGTTCAGCAAGGCCGAGTTACATTCCTGGGATGCCTGCTACATATGGTCCACATTCCAGCCGGTCTGCCGAGAGGCCCACCGCTCCTCACCGCTGGCCCTGCGGAGACCAGCCCAGAGCTGAGCGTGCTACAGCGTGGCTTCAGCCTAAAATAATTTGAACGCAGCTTCAGTTTAGCTCAGCCTGTGCCTGGCTGCAGCCTCACAAATCAAAACCTAGGACTAAAAGCTCAAACCTGGGCCTGCGATAATGTTTCATTTAGTTCTCTTTCCCTGCATGCAGGCTGCTGTAGTTTCATTCCCTCAGGCTCCAGCTCGGGCTCTATCTATGCATGTGTGTGCAGATTCTACAAGGCACATTAGACCCTGTTCTCCAACTAGATCAACTACAGACACACATCAGGGAATCATCTCATGGCTCGAATACTTTCTGCACAGTCTGGCGAACTCCACGGTTACTCCAGGTACCCCAAGTCCGGGTACAAAGGCCGATCTGCAGACAAAACTGTGCAAGTCAACTCATTACGCCTGTATTTAGCAGGCAAAACTATTCATTTGTCATTGGTTTTCCATTTTGATTGACAGGGAGAACTTTTCCACACATAGTGCAACATGTGTTGTACATATGAGCACAGGGCTGGTCTGACAAACCACACACAGCCCTTCTGAGGAGTGGCAGCAATCTCTGTCTCCATACGCAGCAGATCCAGTGTATTCTGACTGGGACGCAGTTGGAATACTGTTAACACTGCATCACCAACTACTATATCTCAGACTTCGCCGCACACATCCACACATCCCCGTCCTGTGCATGTGTGCACATGCAAGCACAGACAGACAGTTCTATCTCCATCAGAAGATCATACACACACACACCTACGTACAGCATGACAACACCTGCCAAGGAGCTGTGGACGTGGACACACACCCTTCTAACCCACTTGCAATTTCCATACTCATTAACCTCATCTGACTATAAGCAATGTTTTAATATCCAACTTGGAATGCAGTATTCATCTGAAAGCATGCAAAAAAAAAATTAGCCTAAGCCAGTCAAGGTTTGCCCTCTGAGGCTGTCTGGGTGTGGCCATAAAAATGTGCAACCTCACTGCAGCTACCGCATTTCCACCGCAGATCCTCCCCTCTTTGATTGGCCATCAATAACAGTCAATGTTCAGTCCCGCTCAGTCACACCGAGTCACTTGATGGCGTTGGTCATTCATCAGCTTGAGTTAGCAGAGGAGTGAGTGAGTCATCAAATGACACTTTTTTTTTTAATATATATTCTATGGTTCTGATCAATGTCAGCTTGTCTGACAGGGCAAAACGCTTCCAGATCTTTCTGTGGTTCTTCTGGAAAGTTAAAGTAAAAGGCCTATTAGTCGGGCTGAACCTTTAAATATACAACCATTTGCATGAAGATAAATGCACTCACATGCAATGACTTTCAAGATGGGCTGACATTTGACGCCAGCTGATGGGACACAAACATCAAATTCCAGTCTTTCTTCCCCTTAACATGCCCTTTCTGTGCGTGTGTCTGTGTCTAGGGAGTGGCGCAATGGACGTCACTGCTGGACGGCTGTATTAATCACATCAAGCTACGCAGAGATAAAGACTGTGCCGGCTAACCACCAACACACACACACACACACACACGTACATAGGTCAATCCAATGTGGCTAAACAATCAGAGCCCAGACAAAGCAAACACTTAAACAAGATGACAAAGGAGAGAAAGGAGAGAAAGAGGGCAGAAAAGAGCCCATGAGGGAGCAACTTCGCTACACTATATTGTACAGTACATAACAGCAGAATATCTGAAGTGGCGAATAAGGATGTCACAGGAATTTATAGTCATTCGATTCTTCACAAATCAACAGTAATTATTTTTAGTGGGAAGAATGCAGCCACCGAGGCTGCAGATTCAGCTCCTTTTTTGCTTAAAGAATGTGACACTGATGTGCACTTCTAACCTGGAGCAGCTTTCATGCAGTAAAAATCTTTCTATGACTCTTCTAACAATCACAGCAACTTCACATCCTTTCTGCATACCAGTCTTTAAACACTCACAGTGCGCCATTGTAACCGAAGTCAATGAGGCCTTGTAAATACATTATCATGCTCCTATATGTGAAACCGGTGTCGACACAGCACTTCCTGCGTGAAGGGTGGGCGTAATGTGTTGCTGGAACGTTATTAATTCTCTTAAAAACGGCCCAAGGCCCGAGCATTCAAATGGTGGCATCCTGATAATCCAGATGTGTCCAGTGGCCTGGACTCTGACCGGCCTGCAGCATCATGTATAATTCACTATTCAGGCCCAAAGAGATAATTACAGCAGGCCGGGGACTCTTGAGGAAAAGGGGTAGGCAGCGGGGGGAAGCTGGAGTGAGGCCTGTGGAGCTAACAAGCATTTTCGGAGCATCTCCAGCCTTTGCAACGTTGGAAAAAGAGACTTGCAATTTGACGGTGTCAGCTTGTCAGGACTGGGCAGGAAAATCCGCAAACCCTTGTGAATCTCAGAGAACTATAATCTGACGGGGGAAAAAGGCAAATCACTGGGCAACAGAGATGGCCGTGATTTCCACAAGGTCAAGTCATCCATCAGGCGCTTTTATGCCTCGCGAAGATCAGAGATGACAAGGCCCGAGCTGTCACATGGGTGACATAGCTCAGATGGGATGCAGGTGGAAAAAGCCTACACAGAACGCAAAGACGAGGAAGTTGTAATTCAGCGGGCCGGAATCGACGCAGTTTTATAGCAAATAATTTGAGCTTTGGAACCTGAACTTTGATTATAAGTTATCACATTTCAGGCCATCGCCTTCCTTAATGTTGAAATCTTTAAACTAGGATTGCATAAGAAAAGGGCCTCAAACACTGCCTGTAAAATTACATAACCACTGCCACTAGGATTCATAGAAAATTGGAGGGGGGCAGAGTACATTGACTAAACTTGCAACAGGTTGATGAGAACAGTGCAATAATCATGGCGAGCAACGGAAAACAAAAACAGGCAAATTGAGGTACTGAACTACAATAAGCACCGAAATGTCACATGGATACACTGCTTGATTATTAATTAGACAAATAACCTTTAAAACAGAGCTGCAAACATTCCACAGGTTGACTCAAACGCAACTTACCTCCACCTATTAACACCTCCGCGGACTCCTGGAAATAGATCCTGGTGCCAAAAGTTGCTTAAAAGACAAGAAGATCTAGTGGAGGCACCTGGAGATACTGAGAGGGGAAAAACAGCATAAGACAAGCTTGAAAGGAAATGAATGACGCGGAGGGAGAGACAGAGAGGAGAAGGTAGAGGGGGAGGTGGTGGTGGAGGAGGAGGAGGAGGAGGAGGTGGGGGCAACTCTCCACATCCATGTTGCGCTACATACAGCAGGGTGGGGCCTTGAGGAATTCACTCTATCTGCTTTCCTCTCGACTTAAAGCTTATCTTAATTAGACTACACAGGGTCAGTCTGCCCGTGCACTCAATTATGATTGCGCCGTATTCTTTGACAAGACTTTGACAGAAAATAGAGCCAACTCTCACTGTGTGTTCCGCTGCTTCCCCTGCTGGATTTAAATTTATTCAATGCCCCAAACGTTTGCATTAGAGAAGACACACCCCATCCCATATCCTCGCACTGTAATACAGAAAATAAAGCTTTGACACAGGCCTCAGACAAGGACACCACCTCCTTTGCCAAATAGTCCCGTTTCTCCTGTTTAGACTGGCATTACACCTCAATAAAATGATAAAATGCTCTCAAGACAGCGCCGTAGCACGCCCTCTCCCGTGGCCTTTAAATGTCACCTCCGCTAAAAAGTTTGCAAAATGTATTTGACAGTCGCACTTACTTTGGTTCAGGTAAATCCACCGGCTCCGGCGAGGCGCTCGTCAGCGTGGTTACACTGGTTCAAATATGCGCAGTTTGGATGAGATTTGAGGCTTATTAGGCTCTGTTCGGACCGTTTCCCCCACGCCCAGTTTGCCTGTGGCTTTCAGCAGAGCTGGCTACTGTAAAGTTGCCACGTCCGTTACGTTTCACACACACTTATGAAACCAAAAACGAGCAGCCAGGCTGTTAAAATAACTACCCGACTCACTTCTTAACTGCGTAATAGTCCAATTAATCTAAGCTAGCCAAAAGGTGCGCACACCAAGATGGCAATACATTTGTTATGTAATATGTTCCTTGATGAAAATGACTGGATCTTTACAGCCGTTGGTGGATATGAGCGTGTGAGCCCTCTATCGAGCACAAACAGTCGGTTTTGTAACATTTTTCAGTGCAGAAGCCTCTCAGAAACCCTCAGCCACACCTTAACTCTCAATCAATTTTTTTTTTCTGACAGCTCCAGAGGTTTCGACGAGACGCGAAGCCCCGCAAGTTCACCCTGACCGGACCGTCTCTCTGCGTGTCTCCGGTATTAACGTCTAAGCGTCTAAAAACAACAAAAAAAAGCAACAAAAATGCAAAGACGTTTCCAGTGTGAGTATCCGCTTGTCCGCCGGTCACACCCCGCGTCTCTCGCTGCTCCTCGGGGCTCCCTCCCCGGTCTCTCTCTCCGGTCCAACTCCTCTCTTCAAACCGGCTTCTCACTCCGATCAGCTGGCAGGGCCGTGACGTCAGCAGCCACGACCGGCCAATCACACGCGGACCGGAAAAATCTCCGCTGACGCCCACTGTACACGCACGATGACGACCAGGCGCGTCGGCCAACGGCGGCGCAGATGTCTGTGAGAACGAAGGCGGGCGTTGGAATTGCTGACCAATGAGGTTACATCCGCCCATGGGAGGCGTTTCATCCTCTGACCTATGAGGTGCGGGGAAGTATTCTGTGTGAAGTGTTGAGAACTTTTCTACAGCAGCGGGCTGCTGATGTGAAATTTAATATAATGAAATTTCATATTTATAGACAGTTTAAGTACTGTAATGTCACTGTGACATTAGATTATGACAGGTCACCAGTCAACACTTCATAAGTGTGTCACAGCAAATGTCAAAGTCAAATGTTGTCTACTCTATTCAAGTCAAATTATTAGGGGAGACCGGGGATGGTAGTAACACTTTTTGTTTGAGCATCAGTAACTCTGATTGTTTAAGCTAGATCTTGCAAACTTACACAGTACCCATATTTGACTACCACAAATACAACTCAAAAATTACATAAAATTTGTGTCAGAAGGCTTTAGATAACGAAAAACAGCCTTGCATGGTCTGGTACTGACTTCCAGCCCTATATTAGCCTTAGAGACCCCTCAGGTCTGCCTGTCTGTAGAGGGTGACACCAGAGTGGATTTTCACTACTGTCCCATTCCACTCCAACAAAAATACTCCCATTAATAATCCCATTGACTCCCATCCATCTCGTTCCTGGTTTTATATTGTCCTCACACGTTATGCTCTGGTCAGGTGGCTGCAACCATCTGACAACTTGCCACCAATACAGACAGGAGAGAATAAATGATGATGATAATATAATAATAATAATAATAATAATAATAATAATAATAATAAGAGCAAAATAGCCAACATTATGCTAAAAATAAAGAGACCATATTTGAACTACATATTTATGACACCTATAAACCCTTTAGACTGTGATGATTCCACTCCTGTTGACCTTATTTCCTGTCCTATTCCAGTCACGTGATGAATAGTGAAATTGACCTTTCCTTTCTAAGCCCCACCCTTTTTTGCTCTGTGCTCCAATAACAGTTGAGCAACCTTGGTACCTGGCGAAACATTGGCCAACTTCCTTCTTCCCTGTTTCCTGTACTTAAATATGCTCTGATCTAGGATTGTCTATGTTAAAAAGAAAACTAAATTTTGAAGATGGTTAAAGGATGTTGCTGGAGGACCTGTATGTAGTCACATCTCAAAGTCTGTGTAATGGAAATTCAGATATTTTATTTTCTAAACAAATTATACATGTTAGAGTATAATAGCTGAAAATATGTAAAATGACTGTGAATTATGTAGTACTAAATTGTGGAGTTCGACTGCTACTGTGATCATAATTTTGTGGGTGGACCTGAAATCATGGCTCGACAATATACTGGAACCATACGTATCTTAAAAGAGAAGACCAGTTATTTTTAAGTAATCTGGGTTATTTTGTTCACCCACCACATGCTAACTGACTCACAAACACATTATTCTGTAGTTTATTATAGCTTTACACAGACTTTAAGTAATCTAATATAATAATCTAATCAAAACATGGGCTAACTAGCAAGCTAGCTAACAATTTATATAGATTAGTTAGCTAATTAGCTCAAGTTTTGGCAACACTAGCTACAGCCCTAACTAGTTAGCTAACGACTGATACAGATTAGTTAGCTAACGAGTGGTAGATTAGCTAGGTAGTTAGCTGAGTATGCTATGTCACTTTTACAGGTCCTCCAGGAATATCTTTTAACCATCTTCAACATTTGGTTTTATTTCAGCATAGAGAATAGCACATAGCATATCTAAGTACAGGCAACAACAGGGGGCGGGACTTAGAAGGGGTCAATTCTCACAAAACATCAGCCTTTAGTCCACCATTTTGGGTCTGTTGACGGTTCCTGAGTCCAGGTTAAAAAGACTAAAGATGATTCAGTTCTTGCTGTACTTGCTCCCCACCTCTGAAACCGCCCTCCGTTTAGCATTAAGTTGGCTAATAATTAAATCTCATCTTGAAACCCAATTCTACCTCATGCATCTGTTTTACTGCTGCTTATGTCCTGTTATTGTCTTTTATAACTCTGGAAAACACTATGAATAAACCATTATACTACACCATTATACTATATTATTACTGAAAAATGTTACGTACCATTATGTGATAAAAATTGTAGTTAGATTTAGGGTGTTATTATAGAGTATGGTTCTTTATTCATTCCCAAAACCCACTTGAACTTATTGGTCTTTACTCTTACCTGACAGTTATTGCGGTGGTGATACAGTGTCTCAAGCCGCTTGAGTAAATGAGGCACTGAAATGGTACTTTTCCCCCGAAAAAAACTCAATTTAAAGCTGAGGTACAGATGCTTTTTATGATCTTTAATGATTGCCTACATCAAAGAGACGCAGCAGGCTGGATGTCGAGTCAAGCTCTTCTTCATTACACACATTCCTTAACCACGGTCTCCTGAGAAGCCTCCATATTGAACCCTAAACAACCACAACTCCTTTGCATTTTAAACTGCTTTTCAGCGTAGAGTTTTGCATCTTTTTAAAGCAAACACAGCATTCCTGTGGTTTGGAGTGGAGTAGGAATCGGGCTCTACTACCAAATAAGTGATTGCTCGTCTCGTGGACGGAAACCTCAATTGGAGGCTTGCTCGTTGAAGTCACTACAATTCCACATTTGGAAAAGAGAATGGAGGGAGCTACGTTTTCCCTTCGACACGGAGGGGGAAAAAAAACTGAAACATTTGTGTGCCAGCTGTGGAGGTAACTCTCTCAAGGTGAAATGAAAATGTGCATGATGTCATTTACCTGATAAGGTCTTTGTTGAGAAGATTAGCCGTGCTAATGTCAAGATACAGAAGCACCAGAGTTTGACTGAAGACATGAAGAGCAGGTTTAGTCCTTAGATACAGTAGAAAGTGAAGAGTCTTTGATACTGTCAAGCAGTGCCCAGTGCTGCATAATTGAAGATACCTGAAGTCTTCTCAAGCCACTGCAGTGCACGCATGAGAAGAACCAAATCTTGGCTGAATTTTCTCATGACTTTTTAATGCGGCGGATTTGTGAGTGCATGTTGCACACGCACAGTGTCGCATGTTAGCATGGATTTTGAGAGTTAGGATCATTAGGTGGTTCTACTTGCCTGTGCACATACAGTAGGATCACACAGATATTGCATGTCCAGTTGTATGAGAATGTGCATATCCATCTGCAAACCATACATGCAAGTGTTCCCATCAAAAGCTAATCAAAGGAATGCGTCTTTTTTTTTTTTTTTTTTTTGCAACACATCAGCTCGGTTTGGCTAAGGCACAGAACAGAGAAGTTACAAAGATCAAAGGCAACAACCTGTCAAGCCTTTTGTTGTAACATATTTTAAACAGGCAGTAACACAATGCCGCCTCAGCACAGTGACACAGCTTTTATTCCTTGCCTCAATTTATGTTGATGCATTCACAAAGCTGGGCAGGAATGCGCCACAGGAACACATCCTTCAAGAAACCAATCCGCCTTCCCCTCAGAGTTCTCGCCTTCTCGCACGGTTCCCTCGCCGTGAGGTGGCTGGGACTGTCTTATTCCCCTCCCCCCGTTCCTCGTTGTCTCTGTTGACTGAAACCCATCAGGGCAGGGTGAATGATACAGTTCATATCTCGGGGATGGTGCATTGTCACACACGTCTTCGCTGCAGAAGTAATAAAACTATTCCTGTAGTCTTGTGTAAACACACGTCAATGGAATTGCAAGCTTTGGGTTTTAAGCAGGAGGTGTCAGAAAAGTTACCACAGGGATAACTGGCTTGTGGCGGCCAAGCGTTCAATAGTTCGAGGTGTCCTGTCAACAGTTCGATAGACGTTTCTTTTACAATGGTGGGGAGTGGGGGAAAATGCTGGGAAAAGCTATTGCGGGGTGGTTCACCATCAATGGGTTACTGGCAGGAGGAAGAGAAAGAGTTAGCCTATAGATTGTTACAGTTGTAGATGACAAAGTAATCTATTAGCTGTTTTAGATTTAAAAATGAAAACACAATTTGTTAAACTAGGAAGTCTTTTGTAAACTGATGAGTACCAAGGACCTCTGGGGGTCCTCTGACCCCCTACTTGAGAATACTGCTCTTCATCACCTGGGTACAAGACGGAGCAAGAAGGATAATTCACACCCAGTGACCTGAAAAACTGAAACCTCTGTTCTGACATCAAGTCACAGAGGATTTATCTCAACTCCATGGTCATATTTGAGACCTTAGCTTACATTTTGTTGTATTGTGCAGCATTATATTTGAAGGTGTTCCTGCCACCCGAATAACCTGAATAACTGAAATCTGTGTCTATACAGAAGCTCTGTGTTGCTTTGATTACATGATGTTATTTTAGATGCACATTGGAATTATTAAACTTGATGACAATTGTCCATAAAATGCTTAAAACCTTTTCAACATTTTGAAACTAATTAGTTTTAGATAAAGTTTCACTTTTCTCCTCTTCAACTTTGGTGCCTCACATTTAACAGAATGCCAGTGAGAATATGTTGATTGAGGAATCAAAGTGCACAAAATGTACTTTTGCAACATGAGTCAAAACTTAATTGAAGACTAGATCGCTTTGCTGAGTAATCTGAATTGCTAATCAGCAGCCTTTGAGTCTCGTCACATCTGCAACACGTTTTGTGGCTGCTCTTGCTTAGTGTGGCCTGAATTTCATTTAACAGTTACAGCTGTAACATGATGGATTTTGAATTTAAAAGTAGAATTACAGTTTAAAAAAGAATATTAATAATCATTATAAAATTACAGTATCAGTGTGCCTCCCTCCATCTCTTATGATTATACAACAGGTAGTTCCAAGCAAGCAGTCTATTGTTCACGATCAAATAATGAACATGTTCAAATTAATAGAACAGCACATCACGCTCAGCATTAAAAATATTACTCTGCACAGAGACAGGGGCTGTTTTTTGAAATACTTTTATTCATGAAAATAAATCACGAACCACACTGAGCCTATTATGACCTCCTGTTATTATTTCTGTCAGCTGGTCAAGCTATATATCTAATGTAATTAAGTCAACTATCTTTAAAGAATATAATGTATGGTATTACCATATCTCCCTTTTAGGTTAAGTTCCTCTCTTGTGTGCCAAAACCCAGAAAAATGATAGTTTCATGATCACAGTGAAACTGCAAACAAAAAGAAAATGCTAACAAATATGGATTGAATCTTTTTTTGTATACATTTTGACTTTCAGACTTTGAAACGCTCTGGAGTTATTGGAAATATTTGGATCTCACAGAAACTCTGTTCAGCCTTGATGTTACTAGACGCCGACACAGTAGTTCAGTCTGTCCATGGAAAACAGGTATCAGCAGATATCTTAGTTACAACAAACCTGAGCAAGCAAAGCAGATTTGTGTTTATATCTGTGGTATTTATTCAGTTTGGGAAATCCCACAATCTCTAAAAAACATTAACGTTAGCTCAAGTTGGTTGACTGATTCAACACGGAAATCGCTTCTCTTGCTAGATTGTTAGGGTCGGCCGACTTGCTGGAATCGTAAACTAGGTGTCAGTACATGGGAGGTCTCCTGACATGACTGACTGTTTCCCAGTTGTTAGTCATACTCTGTGTGTTTCTAGGAAAACAAAGATAACACTAGCAAAAAGTTATCACCCTACTCATACAGCAGCTATTTTGCCACACTCAAATGTTGTGCTGCTGTGTTCCAGGTTGCAAGTCATATAAACGTAGAGAATCTGACAAGTCAATATCATGTCACTGCTTCCTGATTGGTCAACAGCTGAAAATGAAATTCTGAAGGGACATCTGTCCATACTTCAAGCTAAAACAGTTACATTAGCTACCGTAGCTATGTTAGCATTCGGCCACTTCATAGCTAACTTTACTATCTGAAAGTTTTGTATGATACAGTAGGAATGGTGTAAATGAATTCTGAAATATCAACGCAAATCTTTGAAACATTTATTTAAGCCTGGAAGTAAAACACACTGGTTGTACAAGCTTGTAATGTATGCTAACATTAACGTTAGCTGTCTTGCTGTCTCTTCGCCAGAAATGTTCTGGTCCAGTCAGCAACATTATGTGAAATTATGCTCACTGGAATACACATTTCTGTATGTATGTTTATTACATCCAACTAAAAAGTGTGTTATAAGCACTTTAGCAATGAGCTTTTTGTGTGACAGTATTGATATTAATAATGTTAGCCAGCTAATGGGTTATATGAAATATATTTTTGCTTGCCCCATGTCCATTCAGATTTTAACTATCCATTGTCTTTTAAGTTGCTGATCAATCAAGAAGCGGTGAATTGATAATGTTTTGTTAGATTCTCTATATTTACACAACTTGCAGCCTGGATCACAGCAGTACGACATTACTGTCATGCTAATAATGACATTAAAACTCACCCTCTCTTGTAATATTGCTTAGTCACATGACAACTTCTGGCTTTGCAAACCAGCTCAAAACACCCAGGTCCAATTGCCAAACGTATTACTCACATTTTAAATAGTTAGCAGAACATTAAAGATCGTGTAAAGCAACAATAAATATGTGTAGTTTTCTGGGGGCGTCCAGTGTCAAACACCTCTAAGACCTGGAAACCAACTGAAACATGGACGCTCCGTGTAGCAGCTTTACCAGATATGTCCAGACATAATTGAGCCACCCGCACCAGAGGACGGTGACAGGATGGTATTTTTTTCTTCTGTGTCAGATTGTTGGAACTGAAGTGAGCTGAAGTGAACTGCCTGGATGATTTCAATTGAGAGAGTCACTGAAGGTACGTTCATAACTGACCATTGGGGAGGGTGAGACGAGGTGTCATTCGTGTGTCGGTATGTGGGGCTTATACAATGTTGAGGGACCATGGCTCCGGCACATCGCTGAGCTGTGTTTCAGGCCCACCCAAAAAATCCTGAAGACGGAAATGGTGAAGAACAGTTTAACGATCTAAGAACTGCATGGTTCTCAGTGTTTTCACTCATTTTCAGCAACTATTTTCTAACATGAATTGTAACATAAACCTCCCTTTTTTTTTTTACAATTATTCCAAGAATCATTGGTTCCTTGTAAAACATTGTGGTGTTTGTATAATCATATTTTCACTCTGATTAAGTTCCAGAGTGCATGTAGATGTAAAAATAAATAAATAAATAATAATAATACACTGGGTACTTCCTTAAACCTTCTGATGCATGTTTGCTGAAGCGAATGACTATTATTTCTCGAGTGGTTGTTGTAGCACACTTAACTGTTTTTTTCTACAACTATAACCTGAATGAATCGGCATTATTAGCAACAAAGAATTGTTGTCCTTCCTCTAGAGAACAAATGTATCAGAGAGTAAGAGAGCCTTTAAGCTTTGCCTCTATGACGTGTTTAAGTGGAAACATAATGCTGCTCCTTCCTGTCTCGTAACCACACAGCTCAGACCCAAGAACAATACTGTGATTTAAGTGCAGCAGTACAACCTGCTAGTTACTGTAGAGCCACACATTTTCCATCTTTAATGTCTCACTTCAGTACATGCTCCTCTTTCCTGTCTCCTCACTGTCTCTTGTCTCTTTTGTTTCTACTCCTCCACCCTCGGTTGCGATCTTGCTCGTTCAGTACATAAATCCCCCTCTTAAATAGATTCCGAGAAGCAATCGACACCTCTGCCAGACAAGGAGCAATCTGGAAACTATTCAAGCCAGGTATGGCTCTCCAATGCTGAACAGAGAGAACACATTGCATAGTCACACAGTACAACAGGTGGGAGACTTTCTGCTTCAAGTGAGCGAGACCGACTTTCACAGATGAAATTGAGAGCCCGGAGCCATAAGTCAGAGGGTTCAACACTGACAGACTGCAGAGGATATTACCAAAACCATCATGGACAGTCAGGATCAAGGTATTAGGGCGCACGAAAGAGCAGCTCAGTCATAATGAGGTTTCACTGAAGAACTTTGCTAGCATGACTTTCTATCACGATTTGCAGAGTGAAGTAAATTCAAATGCAGCAGGAAACCAAAACATGGTGATATCTGTTTCTATTGGCTGATTTATTCATTTATTTTAGTTCTTGTTGCTAGTCTAAATAGAGTGCATGACGTTAAAATTCTTTATGAAAGAGTGGTTAGCTTTAGTGAAGCATTTTCTTCTTTTAAAAAGTACAGTCAGTGTGTTTTTGTTGCCGTTGTTGTTGCTAGGCAACCGCCGAATCAGCTTTTTCTTAGCCTAATTGCGATTTTGCTCTGATGTAAGGCTGCACAGTTAATCGCACTATTGTCGAAATCGCAGTGTGGCCAAATGCAATGTCCGAATCACAGAAGCGCAACCAAATTACATTTTTCTGAAAAAGGAAAAATTTGTGAGAAAACAGCACAATAATGAAGTACTGCAGAGATGCACGGGCCGAAAAACTCATGTTCTTCAGATGAAAGAAAATGTTTGTTTGGTAAAGACACCAACAAATGTCAAATCATCACGATTTCAATCATTTTGAGTTGTTTCTTTTTCAGTAAAGATGACTATTGTGATGCAAAAATGATCATTCCTAATAATTATATCAGAAATTGCAATTGCAGCTTCAGTTAAAATAATCGCAATATGACTCATATTGTGCAGCCTTACTGTCAAGTAACCTCAGATCCGTACATTTTTATTTTGGTTAGCTCTGTGTAGTTAGCTTTCTAGTTAGTGGATAGTTAGCTACTGGAACATCAGCATAAAAAATGGACAGGCAGAGGATCCTGGCTCTGGCTCTAATTGAGGGTGAGAAGCAAATGCTGCACTTGACCTTTGAAAGTAGACACATTACAGACAGCTCACCCGGAGAGATGTTAATGGTGAGCGTTAGCTTAACACAAACTATGAACTGTATGTTAACAGCTCAACAGTACTGTTTAAATGAATGAAAACACTTCATTTCAATTGCTGCACAAATTCAGTTTTCTCAATTAATAATCTGACTGGACAATTGGGGGGGGGGCATACAAATAACATTGGGTGTGTTTCTGCTCCGAGTTTTCTTTCCTGAAGTTTTTTCAGCTCAAGGCGTTCCAAGCACTCCTGCAAAAATGTGAGGCACTCTGAACATCTGAATCACAGGGTGCCCAGGGCACGTTAACAGTGCACAAGCTCACTACCTATAGAAAACAAATGGTAAAAGATGCCACATACACAGACCAACTGCTAATGTTAGTTATGCAGAAACCCACTTAGCTAGCTAATCTTTTCAGCACTACTACTACCACTACTATTGCAAAATTTTTTGGGACTGGTGATGCTGGTGACCGGGATGGTCTGTGTGTGTGTGTATGTGTGTGTGAGAGAATAAGTTTATATCAACTTACTTGAAGTTTGAGTGTAAAGTGTGAATAGCATAACGTTACTTCACAAAGTACATTTAAATGTGCATGATTACTGCTATTAACCTCTGCATGTGCACATAAAAGAAGAAATATCTGGATAAACACTTAATAAACCTTCAAGAACATAAAACATTAGCCTATATAAGGCTAAATGATTTCACTATATCTGGTATTGAGGCAATCCAAAAGTAACAGAAAGTATTTAAATTAGTTAAAATATTGTGATACTTGGACTAGGTTACTGACTACAGTTGTAAGGTAGGTATTTAGTAACTGTTGAAAAGTAACACTAACAGTTAACTTTAAAATAACATGGTGCTAAAGATTTGTCATCTGAGTTGGACCTTTAGGTGCATCTTTGAACAGGGTGTTATTTTGCTTTTTCAGGTTTATATTCTGACTCAGTAAAACAACTTGCTGACATGACCTGAATTGCTGACATCGGATGACCTCCTTCTTGGCCCCGTTAGATGCCAGAGGTCTCGCTTACACCTATTCTTCCGTCACTGTCTTTGACTCTCCAGAACGCTGACTGTTCCTCAGTCTCTGATTTTACCACCACAAGTGTCCATCTGCCCCACCGCTCCACCACCACCACCCGTCCCGTCTTTCCCTTCACAGCTCTCCCACACAGCTTCTCTCTTTCAAAAAAAAAAAAAATCCCCACCACTAAACTCCTGTGGGCTTCTTGGGTCTGCTCCTCTCAGACTGTCAGTTAGACATCAGTCACAGGGGAGTAAGGGGAGCACCTCTGTCACTTTAAGAAATGCCTCTGGCGAAAAGAAACTGATTAGTAGTGCTGGCAGCCAACCACGTGGAGTGCTGTGTGGAGACCGAAGCCAATGAGAAGCCCTGCTGGGTGGAGGTTACAAAAGCAGTCTGAACCCAATGACTCAGCAAAGTTGGGTGCGTGTGAGATGACACTTTGCAGCGATTTAAAGGGCCAGCGTTGCAGCCCTCTGAAGGAAGCTGAAAAATGCACTTTAAAAATCAGGCCAAGTGTTCACTCCCTCCCTCTTGTGCAGATCACAAAAGTATGTGGCCCAGGTTGTTCTGCAGGGTTGCCGGTAAAGGCCCTGCAGAGTCGATAAGAGGGCTACACCCATCTCTTCTCACTCAGGGGACACTGTCTGACTAAGTGCTGGCCAGCGGGATATATACAGACGTTTGTTGTATGATTATCCAGCACAAGCTTAGGTAACATCTAAGTGCATTAAACAGTTTAATAGCTGTTATCCAATTTTCCAATTTTGCTAGAACCAGTTATTTTTGAGCAACGATCTGAGCAGGGCACTGTGGTGACCCCTTGCCCCCCCCCCAACATCTTGCTTGAAAAGTGGAGATAAAAGTGATTTATCATAATTTTTATTATATATTTATTATCTTTATTTCATACTGGGAGAGCAGAGAATTGTTGGCCTCATGTGGGAACTACTTTATTTCTGCAGTAGAATTTACCAGAACTACTTTCTTTTCTACTAGAAAGAAAGTAGTCCCTACATGAAAATGCTCACAACAAAGTCTGTGAATTATGCAGTTTTTGGTCAGTACAGATAATATTATACAAGTAATCTCAAGCAAAATATCATCTACAACTACCACATAACTGCTGTCATTTTGTCTCAAAGAATGAAGACTGATCGATATCAGAATATCTTTCTGTCTGATGTCATCAACTGTATCTCCACCAACCGCCAACACTGAACTGCACTGCCAGTCAGAGGTTACTGTTATGGGGCTTTTCCACTGACACTTTTGGCCCCGCTGAGTCAAATCGTGCTGTGCTGATTTGCATCTTCATTACCATTTTCCAGCTGTGCCCAGTCATGCCAAAGATGGGCCAAAGATGTGTGCTTTACAGCAGAGAGAAAGAGGTTTTTAAAAGTCTGTGTGTGTTCAGCTCTTGGGACTTCTGTAGCCTATAACTGAATCTCTATGGTTCAGTTTCTCTCCTGCATCGCTGTTTATACTCTCAGGTATCAGCTTTATTTTACTGTTTCATGCTCACTTTCAGCAGATAAGAGTCGTGTTAAGTTACGTCCGATGAAACCAACATTGCCTGATTTTGCTGCTTCAAAATAAAGTGGTCAAATAACTAAATAATGGGGGACTTTTATTGTCAAGAATTTATTGGAAATAAAGTGTTTATGCTCCATTTTACAGCCGCTTGATTCATCTTTAGTTTAAAAACACACCTTCAAGCAAGTAGCCCTGTTATAATGGAGATGCAAATCTTTGCAGTGGTGGACTGACACGTTGAGTCAAACCAAGTCAAACACATGTATGGAAAAAGGGGTCATTGATGTAACCAGGGGCCCCAGGGTATTTTGGGGCCTTTGCATCATTGCTGGATGTAATGTGTAAACTACCATTATGTGAGTCTACATCAGTAAAGGTTCAAGAGTGCAAGATCATCCATAAGTGTCAGAAACTACAGAAGCCATAAAGAGCCATGATTTCAATTATTTTTTTTCATGCTGCTATCTCAAAATCACGAGTTAGCTATTTCTTTATCATGAGAAAACAAGCTTTGTTATCTCGAGATGTTTAGATAATCGACCCCAAGGTTGTTTTCTTTTATTACTTATAGTATAATATTTATCAGACATCAGGACTGCCATGCAAGTATCTTGTTATTTCGACAAAACTGTGTTTTGTTTTCTCATTATAATGAGCAGGCTCGGGGTGGCCATAGGGAGTACCGGGGAAATCACTGAACGGCCGCTGTGCTCTCAGGCCGCGGCGGCCGCGGCGCCATAAAAACCAAGCCATTATTCTAGTAAAAATGCTGTATCGGAGAAACGGAAAAACGCTTTTTTACGCGCACGCGCATGCATGAGGGCTGGTCTGGTGAAATCCCCGGGCTGAAAATGAGTCCCACCCCGACCCTGATAATGAGACAAATTAACTTGTTATCAGAAGAAAACAAGCTAACAGCATTTTAAAAAATGTTAACATGGCCATTCTTCCATATGAAATATCAGTTTACTCAGTATAGGGTTTATCCTACTGTATGTTGAGAATATTGAACGAGGCTGGGACTCAGTCTTCAGCAAACTTCACTTTGATACACTTTTTACTAATCATTACTATGAATGGACTCCATGTCATGAAAGTTTAGTTTTGACCTGATTTGTATTTTAAGTCACTCCTTGGAGAATATCACTCTGAAGATGGTTTTCATTTCTCACAATAAGAATCTATTCCACCCCGCTCTTCCTATAATCTGTTTCCTCAAATGACCGGCCGAGTCATCCTCACACTGGTACACAGATTTGCAGTTGATAATGAGCTGGCCTTTTCAGCTCTGTTATAGATCGAATGACCCACATTATAATCTGCTCGGGCACTGTTCCTTCTTCCTCTCTATACTGTAACACTGAGCAGTATTGTGAAGAAGTCAGGTCCGTGAGCAGCAGTGGAAACTTCCATTCAGCCACAGGAGAAGTATACTCCTGAGTATTGTTCTGGTCAGGCCTGCAACAGTCAGCATAGCAGCACACCTCTGTGACAAGACAGCGGCTATATATATACTGTAGCTAGCAGTAATACAGCAACTGCAGCCATCTTCAGCATCCCAGCTAGCATTGGAAGGGGAGAAGGGGCCTCTTAAAGGTATAGTTCATGACTTCATTAAAAAGGAGAAGACATTGTGGAAAAAAATGCTTTCGCTTTCTTGCCGAGGGTTAAATGAAAATATCGATATTTGTATCTGCCTGTTCAATATGTAGCTGAAGCCAGAGGAAGGTTAAGTTAGCTTAGCTTAGCTTAGCTTATCTGGAAGACACGGATATATTAAGGAGAACTGAATACAGTGTAGGAAGCAAACCTCTGGTTGATTTGCTTCCGCACTGTGTGGCCCATAAAGCAAACACTCCAGAGACTTCCTCCGACCAAGCAGCTAAATTGTAGTTTACCTCTCCGCTAACCTGAATGGGAATAAAATAATTTAATCGTGCGTCTCTTCTAGACTTTCCAGATGTTAATGTTGACTGCCCGCCTTTTGTGGTATTCCTGAACTCTGAAGCGGAAATTTTCTGAAAGCTGTAGATTTGTGACATGTTTGCTCATGTATGGTGAAGGCAATGGAAGTTGATTCTTCTAGGGCAGGGAAGTTAATATATTGTAGTTCTAGTCATGTAACGGTTGTCTTCGTAATTTTAGAATATTCTTGAGGAACATTTTGATATTTACCAACGGCTTCATCTTTTCATTATGCCTTTGTATTTCCTGTATTACATTACCCGTTCACTAGCTTGCTAAATTGTCAGCCTTGATGGCTTCTAGACAGGGACAGTTTCGGCGTCCATGATGGCGCTGTCTAGCAGCGATGTTCTCACAATCTAACCACTTGAACACCACGCATATCATATACAATACTTCCCATGTCCTCACAACGAGCTCACAAGTTCCATTTGAAGGCAACAATAGCTAGCATGGCTCTGTCCCATCAGCACTCCAAAACTCACTAATTACCACCTTTGGACAGAGCCACACTAGCTGTATGTTTTCTGTCTTTACGCTAAGCTAAGCTAACAAGCTTGTGGCTGTAGCCTCATACTGAACCTACAGCTACAGGCTGATAGCTGTATTTATCATCTCATCTAACTCTATGCATGAAATAAGCATGTTTCCCAAAATGTCAAACTATGTCTTTAAAGGAGCTACATGTAACCTAAGATTTGGTCACTTGTTGAATTGACACTATATAAACTGGGGGCAACATGATAGCAAAAGGTTGGGGTGTCCACCCCTATAATGTCAGTAATGTAATTATATAATGTCAGTACCTTTATATAATTAGCTACTTTCATAAGCTATCGCTAAATTGCTAATGTTAGCATTGACAGTGGTGTACTCAGCAGTCTAAAAAATGTGGTGAGTTCAGTATCAAACTTCTTCAGCGTTACTTCTTCCTATTATATGGGACTGAGGGTGGACTTCACATGTGCAGAGACTCACTATTGCTAAAAGTGGTATTACAAGACAGGACGGGCCAAGGCTAGCTGGTTGGCATGCTAACTTCATTAAATATCTCTGAATGAACACTTTGCATAGACATCTTTGAAATTATGTGAGAACTGTTATTTCTTCACATAATGTTTATAATTTTAAGTAATTTTTGAATGTTTTAAACAAAAATTCTTATATATAGCACCTTTAAAATTTCCATGCATGGCAAAACATTAGTGGCATGACATCTTTGTGTCAAAAATTCAAAATGTAAAAAATCCTGATCTGAAAGCCTTTTGTAGTTAGCTCATAGCAACTAGACATTTTTATCAAGCTGCAGTTTTGTTTAATCTCGCCACATTCCCCAAGTTTTTGTTAACCAGACGGCTGCCCGTGACACAATTCTTGTGTCCTGATAACGGTCCTTCTCTAAACAAACTGATATCATGTAAATGCCAGCGTTTACAGACCGTGTGCAGCTTCTGGAATCTTAATTTTCTTATTCATGCTGACAATGCAAACTGAAAAAGACACTGAAATCAAAGTGTTGCTCAGCCAAGGCTAACCATAATTTTGTATGTTGCAGAACACATTTTCACAGGTTCAGTACATCCTGTTCATAATTGACAGCTATGCAAATTCACAAACAAGTCTGTGAGGTTTTGCCAGTTAGGGCAAAGGTGAGCTTAAAATGGAATTCTGCTGCAAACGATGCCAGTTGAGTTGTACAGGTGTGCCGGTTTGTTAGGCAACCAAAGGAATGCCAGAGGGCTCATGAATGTTAAAATTAATATTTACACACCACATTTTGTTTTCTATTCATGCTACAAGGTGAATGTACTGGCCGTTTGCATAACAATCACGACTATTGCAGATAAAGGAATAATTCTGCTCCCAGTAGATTAGACATTGGTCCAAAGTGCTGTCCTCCTCGTGCTCTCTTTTCTGTGCTCGTTGTACTCTTCTGCAGTCAGTGAACTGTAACCGCTGCCCTCGGTCTTCGTCACAGCTCCACGTTGAGTTTGTTTGTTCCAGTTAATGTTTCCACTTGAACCCTGAACCCTTTAAGAAATCACCTACTTTCTTCACAGCTCAAGAGAAAAAGGGAATCAGCTGTTTCCTCATTGATTCATGTGATCCACATCCAGCTCTTTCATAAGCTTGTTGGAGCTGTGATGTCAACTGCGCTCATTCATGTAACTGTAGCCACGATTAAGGGGGTGGGGGGTGGGGGGGGCATAGTCAGAGTTGACTGTTAGTGAACTGCAGGTGTGGCAGATTTTTAGGTGTAAAGTGTAAACTTTAGTCTGTCTGTCTAAATGTCTGTTTGGTCTGTTATATTCAGTTTATTACATAAACAGGATTACATAATTGGGATACAAAAATGGTAACTGTATTCCATCATAAGTACAAAAAAATGGGATTTAGATTACCGTTAAAATTAGTAAAAATGGAGATTAGTAGAATTACAATTTTAAAATATTGTTTAAAATAAAGAATGATATACTATACTATAAATTTTACAATTATCTTGCATTAACGTCAAATTTGAAAAAGCACTTACAGGTAAGACAGACTACTAAGTTTAGCTACACAGACCAACCACAGACATCAGGTACACAGACCAAACGCTAATTTTAGCTACACAGACCAAACGCCAATGTTTATACGCTATTTTTTAACTTCATTTTCTGTTTGTTTTCTTTATTTACTGTTTTATTTCTCTGATTTATATCTTACTTTTACTGGTATTATCAAGTGGATTTTATCCATGTGAAGATTCTATGTATTATATTCTCATCTTAGTCTACATGTGGGTGGGAAGCAATTTGGGCTACATTTCTGGTCAGAAAAGTGCTGCACAAAGTTTATTATTATAATAATAATAATAATAATTATTATTATTATTATTATTATTATCAGCTACACAGACCAACTGCAAATGTTAGCTACACAGAAATCCAGTTAGCTGGCTAACTTGTCAATACTACTATTACTACCACTACTCATATTTTGAAACTGAAGGTGGTGATGCTGGTGATTCAAATGGTGTCTGTATGTGAATAGGTTTATGTCAGTTTACTTGAAATTTAAGTGGTAAATGTAAATAGCATGATGTCACATAACAAAGTACATTTAAATGTGCATAATGACTGCATTGCGAAAACAAAAGAGGGAATCTTGAGAAACAATCAATAAACCTTCCATAAATATAAATCATCATATTAGGCTAAAATAAAATTCACCATATTTGGTATTGAGGTAATCCAAAACTAATGGAAAGTAATCAAGTTACAGTACTTAAATTGTGATTGTTGGATTAGGTTACTAACTATACTTTTTAAAAGGTAATTATTAATATGTAAGAATATATTTTTAAAGTAATCCTCCCAACCTTGGTTATATCATTCACCTACTCATTAGCCACTATCCCCCACAGCGGACAGGGAACTCTGACCCCTTTGCATGCGAGGACGACAAGGCCCGGCGAATTCCCGGAGAACAGCATTTCCATAAGGTTTATCTTGGTTGCCACATGCAGGGCCAAGGCCTACTTACTGATATGATTAGCCTTGCTCGTGGAAAAGGAACACATTATCCTCAGACAGTCTGATCCAACCTCCATTCTTTCCAAACACCCGTATTTGTCTGATGCTTGGAACTACTAATGATGATAGTGTCTGAAATGCACCTCTCTTCCTAAAAAGAAAAAAAAAAAAAATAATGGCAACGGCTGTTGAGGCTAATAGATGGAGACAGGCTGGCAGAACCGTGGCCGCTGAAAGTGATGACATCACTCCAATAGGGAGACTTTGAGAGAAGACGTGTTGGTGACAAGTGTTAGCTATTAGAGCTGACAGGCCACTCTCAGGCACTTTCTTTTTCTCAGTATCAAAGTGCCAGGGCTTCCTTTTTCACACCAGCAGGTTAAATATTAACATCATCTGAATCTTTTGTTTCGTTTTGAACTCAAAATCTCCTAGTCATTGGATCGGTTTGTGCCAGCACCTCCAGCAGTGCTCTAGCATGTCTGCTTTCCATGCTGTGACACCATGTGACAGCATTGCGGCAGACAGACCAGCGAGATGCCTCAGCCCCAACTGGCACTCCGTTTTCCGACATGCACTCTCACGGATCAATAACCTCTTACATAACATTCTGGTTTGGACTAGAGGCGAGATTCCAGCTGACTGGAACATGTGACAGGGCTTTGACTGTGTTGACCCACATTTTCCCCCCTTCCTCCCGAGGTCCCTCCCCTGCTCTCCCCTTTCCCTCCTGCCGTCTGTCTCCTCTTCCCACCGAGTCCCTCCATTAGCCCAAACCCCTCTCTACCCCTTCACACCCTTCAGGAGAGCAGTCATGTAGGCAGTCAGATCCAGACTTGGGTGGGTCAGGCCCTTCTGTGACGTGCCTAGACATGCACCCAGACAGAACAAATGACACACGTGGGGAATAGCTGGTGGCTGAGCAGTAGTTTTTACCCGGACAAATGACATAATGCGTGCAGGGGTGGTCACGGAAATGTTTGACTTTGTGTGGTATTCCAGACTGATAGTGTTATGGCTTTATGCTTTGGCAGATTTTTTTATGTGTCTCGCTAATAATCAGTGTCGGGCAGCAACAAATTACTTTGCAATGTGTTAGAGTAATGGAATTACTTTTGGGGCATTAGAAGAGATTGTAAATTTGGTGCATCATATGCTAATGTCAGTTTTTGTTTTTCTGACAATTTCAAGATCAAGTTGTCGCTCTCCTATTTAAGGCTGTAACCGTATTACAGCAATACTGCGATACCATGGCAACGTGATCCCTACCACAAGGTTGAGCTCATTATATCATCTCAGCAAATTTTATTTGGTGGCTAACAACATGCTAACAACAACTACAACTGTTTTCACCACAAAAAAATGGATAAATAATCACAGGCATTGTTGGATTTATCATCATGGATTTATATTACAACATCTCCAGGAAGACACTTTAGTTCAAGACTGGATTATAAAGTACCCCTTCTGAAAGGGGTAAGATCGCTCGAGCTGAAGTTCAGTTCCAACGTTAGCATTAGCTTAACATTAGCTTTTCCTGCTCCGCTTACATTGAGGCTAACTTTTTTTTACTTTAAAAGCAGTATGGAAACAACAGATGAGGCTTTTCCTGAGAAGCTGCAGCATTTATTCACCAACACCCTATAACCTGTAACATGTGCTCCTACTAGTGGTTTGATGGAGGGCTAATATCAGTCAGGACAAACTGCTGCAGGGTGTGTTAGCTTGTCGCTGGGTTGGGAGATGTGGAGGGGCAGTTATGCTAAATTTACACAATGTCAGGTGAATAGGAGGAATAGAAAAATTTGTGAATAAGTGAAGCAGGTGTGAACTAGCTTTCCTTTATGTTTTCAGGAGCTTCATTCAGTCTACATGCATAACATAAATTGGCAAAAGGAATTAAGTTGCTACTGCAGAATAGCTGAAGGTCCAGGTGTGGCAGCTAGCTAAATGAATGCTATGGATTTTATTATCGAATAATCTGATTGACTTTGGCTAATGTTACCACTACAGTAAATCAGATTTAAACTGAAGCCTGACATATGCTTCTTCTACCTGCTAGCATGAGCTAGCATTTTTAGTCTTTTTTAGCTATGGCTATTAAAACAAGAAGACAAACATGCAAGCTCCAGGAAACTTGACGTCTTTGTTGTCCTGCATCAAACTGAACTGTTACCTTATTTTTCTTGTTTTAACCGGTTTAAACCAGCTACACTCTTCTCAAAAATTCAAGGTTGCAAGATTCAGTGAAAAGTCGCGGACGATCTCATGACCAATCAAAACGATTCTGATGCAAAACAGATGTGACAAACTTAAGTTTATACGTAGATCATGTTTTTGACTCTTCTTGATTGAACATTTTAATATCTTAAATAAGGAGCATTGATTAAATTATCTTTTCAATTGATGAATACCATGTGTGATTTGTGGCACAATTCAAACTGAATCAAAAAATTATTTGTCTCTCACAACTGACTACAGTTCATATTTTTTCTTAAGTTAGATCCCATGGTGGCGCACTGGGCAGGGTGTGACTTTGATTCTCTCCTCTCCTTTTACACATGCCTTTATATATATAATTTAAATTACCTTTGATCAAATACTAGCAAAATCTTTGCTAACACGGCCAAACATCAAGCAAGTGCAACAAGACATAGCAAGCCAGCTAATATTACTTACTAGTCTAACAGCAAGAAGCCCAGCCCGGTGCCTTTCTTGCAGCCTATTATTTCAGGAAGCTCCTGCCAATGACTAAAAGCCAGTCGAACATTTACTCTTGCTCTCTGTTCTCCTTTTCTCGTTGAGCTCCCAGTCTGGGAAATAAGGCTACTCAGCTACTAGCTAACGGCAGCTGTATTTAGCAGCAGTTTACTTCACTGTCCATCAGGAAACTCAGTAAATCTCATTCTCAGAGTTGTGGGAAAGCCAGAAAACATTTTTTCCATAAAATACGATCCAGTTTCACCAAAAGTAGTTGAGTTCATGGCGTGTGACTTAGTGCTGTAAAGTATTGTGTAATAATCATACCCAGATTAAGTGGTCCGTTTTTCTTTTCTTCATTATTACTTACTGGCTATTGGCATATCTAACTACTACGTAACATTTGAATAACGTCAATCCTACTATTCATGCTGTCACTATTATCAAGTAACAGCAGACACAGTGTTTAGGAGGGACCCTCAGATCTGCAAGATCTCATGAGAAACCATTAAAAGTCTTGCGAACAAATTTGGGGTTCCTTTCTAGACCCAACCACTGCACTGTACCACTGCAGCAATGGCAGTGTTGCAAGATGGCGGAACACACAAAGTGGTCGCCGGATTCGTCCATACCAGAACAAGAGAAATTTGCCTCCTGGTAACCCAAAAGTTGTCTTAACTTAAAAAGGTCAGTTTTAGCTTCACTTCGTATGTTACCTTATGCTGTTTGCAAGGTTCACAATTCAAAGGTAGGTTAGGAAAATTGATGTGGAATATTACGTAATGCTCCCAGCATGTGGACAGGCTGTTAAACCAAAGTCCTTTCTAAAGGCAGATGTTTTATGATAGGGCCATATTTTTTCACAGTAAAAACTTTGGTTACACCATCAATTAGACCTTTTTTTTTTTTTTTTTTCTTTTTTCGACGTACACTACACATATTGACTGGCCAGGCACTACAGCCATTGTTTTCAACCCATGACAGTTGAAGCAGCGTTTGCAGTTCAGAGCACTGAGCACTGAGACATTTTTCTGTTTTTAGCTGAATAATTAATAAAGTAAAGTAATGTAATTATTTTTTCAGTGAATAATATCTAATGAGCAATTTATTAAATTGTTCAAGTAGCTTTCCCAACAATAATAAGCTAAATATAATGTATGGAATGAATGTCATACTTTCTTTTGTCATACTCTTTTGTCCAGTGTTCTAAAGTGGTGTTCAAGGTGTTATGTGACTAACTGGTGTTTCCATATACAACATAACCTTGTTGTGCCTTCAGGAGAAAAGGCAGCTCATACTGTGTGTACGTGTTTGGGCAACACATGCACACACTCGCACACCCACACATGCACTCTGACATACAATAATAGGAGCACACTGCATTGTCTCTGCAAAGTTCTGTGATGTTCTTAAGTCAAGTCAAGTCAAGTCAAGGCGAACAATCAGACAGCATTACAGTACGAGACTGAGCTTTGTGAGGTGAACTCCATCCCAGTTTCCTGCCACATTAACCTGTCTGACTTTGTATTACGGTAAGCTGATTAAGCCACCACAGGTGTCCTATTTAAGTGTTTGTTTCACTAAAACTTCCTCCACACGAGTGCCTCTGAGTCTTGTGAGTCAGTTCGCCCCCAGCAGCTGAGTGACGAGTGCTGTCTGTGCCGAGAAATGTCTTTTACCGCAAACGCGATCAATCCGCGCAGAGTCACTAAACATGACACTACCTATCACGACTAGTGCCAGGCAGAAATGAATGAATTTGTCCTGGATACTTTTGTGACGTATGTATGTAGGTAGGCTATCAGATTTACACTGGTACTGTAGGCACTGCCTCCAGGAAACAGCCATTGCTTGCATTGCTTAAATCTGACACTGACAAAATGTTGCGCTTTTCTCACCTACTCAGCTTTTATATGTTACGAAACTAAGTGTTAGCTATATAATTGGAAGCATTACAAGTTTTAACACTGTTACAAAGTCTTCAAGTATAGTTTGACAATTTTTGGCTGGTTTTGCTCATCTGTAAGTAGTCCAGGTGGTGTGACTGATTGATACATGTTTTCCCCTCGGGGCCTATGGCAGCTGCACACTGTCACTGCTGAGACTGTTGAGTGCCATAAACGTTTATAGAGTGCTGCAGGGACGACGTGTTTCTAGACCAACCTGATAGTTAGTATTGCTACGTTTCCCTCCACAAAAAGCTAATGGAATTTTTCCATCGGATTAGTGCAGAAAACAAGGACTGTGGTGAAAAAATACTTAACACGTTTTGTTCAGCGGGACAGTTTTCGGTTGCATGACTCAACGTCGACACCACCAAGTGACTAGTGTTCAGATTGAGTGAGCGTGATTGTGTGTAATATCCATGACAACCTCTGTAGTCTTATTTAGCCACTTATTAGCAACATAAGATGAGTAAAAGCTTAAAAATTAAGAAGTGGGTTATTTACTGACATATTTTACAAAAAAATTTAAATTAATTAATGGAGAAATATGTAAGACCCTAGCATTCAAAAATGAGTACAGCAGTCCAAAAAGCGAGTTGGAGCCATACATGTTATAGAGCAGTGAAGTCACGCCCCTTCAGTGGACCACCATGGGAACTTACTGTAATTAATTTAAAAGATAATTTTACAAGTCAAGAAGGTTGCAGTTTGTCTTAAAACATGGTTTTCACACCAGGATGTAGTCACACAACAACGGGTGAGAAAGAAGTGAGAAAGTGAGCTAGTCAAGCACATTATACCTATAAGTTGATCAGCTGTTTATAAAACTGCCAGTTGTCTGTCAATGTAAAGCCCTTTATCCCAAAAAGAAAAGCCCACTGCTCCGAAAATACACACTGCCTGCCAGTCTCTGTTAATACATTGCTCAGCAGACATTTACTCATTTAGCAAACATTCTGCATTAATTTTAACTCTAATGAATGATAATCAGGCAAACTAAAATACCCACTGATTTTGGGACAAGGGAGCTGGAGGTGCTAATAAGCTAATGCAATTCTGGTCTCAGTCCTGCAGCACTCTAAACCCACTGATACCAGCTCTTCTACCTACTTCCTGCCCCAACAATACAGAATACCAACTTGAATACTGCTCGGGGCTCTGGGACTCCGGGACCAGTTTCGTTCATGTACCAGTCGGACAGTAGACTAAGTCTAGTTAGCCTGTGGATACTTTTCCTTCCTGCCTGCAACCTTTGTCAAGAGTCTTTGCTGGAGTTTGGATGACAGACTTTTAGTGCCTGTTAGGGTGAATTATTGTTTTGCATTTTGCTCAGTTTTCATGTCTCTAGGTTAATGTTAATGTTTAATGTAATATTTATAATGCTTATTTCTGCTACTGTCATGATGCATTACACATAGTTTTTTACTTACTGTGAAAATAATACACCGACAGCATCAACGCTATTAAGCTGAGTTAAAAAAAACAATTGATTTCATACATTATCAGCTTTTAGTAACCTATAATCTAATATTTTGAGAAGACAAAATGAGCATACTGCTTCACTTCCACTCCACACCAGCATATCATGTGGCCTGAAACACCCAATACTCAAAAACTCAATACATTTCATGAGTTCCAGACTTACCGAGTCAACATAATACTTGAAGTTCCAGGCACTAACCATGACTCATCTCAATGGAAAAAAATGACTTGACGTGCTAAGTCATACCATAATTCTAATTCTTTTCGTGATGCGTTTTTGTGTATTTATTTTGTCTGCCAGTCGTCTGCTTGGGCACAGCGGAGTATGTAGGTAATTAGAAGACTGAGAGTTGCACTGGGCCTGCAGTTGGTTCTTTAGGAAGTAGCAGTGACTCATCAGAAGCTCGCTTCCTGCTTCTATAAATAGCCAGTTATTCACTAGCTTGAACATGAGGTACCAATCAGAAGACAGAACCATGTCTTTCATACTTGTTTTATTATGAACCTAAATATCAGCCTATAGCTTGTTTCTCTCCAATGAAACAGAAACGAATGTTTTGTACTTCTCAAGTCCAATGTTTGACTTGAATCAGATCTTTTTTAACATTAAAGTTAGGGTGGAATGTGAAGTTTGAAAAAGTTACATGGACATTATCTGCAGTCTGAAGCCTGATCAAGTCAATTCACATTGTTTTTTTATTTTTCCCTCTATAGGCCAAAGTTAAGTTGCTCCCTTTTAAAAAGTTCTCTCTCTTGTGTTTCCAGCTCAAGACGTTTTTAGTCAAAGTGTTACTGTTTTGTCTTTGTGAAAAAATAAATCTTTTTAAAGCTCTCAAAAGTGATCAAATTTGACGTTCTGCAAGTCTCAGGTACAGGCTGCTCCATTCTCAAGTACACTTAATAGTTCACATCCAGAGCCAAAAATTCACATGAATGCAAATTAAGAACAGTGACATCTTGAGGCCATGCCCCTTTCTTTCACTCTAATGCCTGTCGTGTGAAAGGAATGAAGGGGACCTGGAGGGAGAAGAAGAGGAATGAGAGGAATGAAAGACTGTGGGGCAGAGGAGAAGGCCATGGTGCCCGGGGTGCTGGATGGGCGTGCAGCAGGACGGACAAACGGACTGTGATGAGGCACGTCAGTGAAGGAAGTGAGAAAGAAGAAGGCTGGTATTTTTCCAGGGAGGCTTCCTCCGCACGTGCATGGACACACAAAGGCTGCTAACACATACACACACACACACACACTCCTCTCAATTCTCTCGTCCACCCTCCTGGTTGTATTTTCTTTCCATCTTCTTATTCCAGCTGCACTTTAATTTACAGTACACTAATTAGACGTAACAAGCTGTTCTTTGTACAGCAAAAATTAGGCAAAAACTAGAAATAATATGTTACTTATTAGACAGTAATAGGCCATTATTAGATTTTCTCAGAAGGGAAATAGGGACACACTACAACAGAACTGTACTGTACACTAAAGTGAAATCTGCTGTTTGAGATGTACCTCCTTTGGCTGGTCCAATACAACTGGTGTAGTGGGCAAAACCAGAGTCTGCTTCTTTTATCAAATCATATTATCTGCCTACAGTATTACAATAAGACTGTGCAGTCACCTATAGACAAAATATTCCACTACTTCAAATAATTTTTTGCCTTTACTTGGTAAATCTCATTCACATATTGTTTTTAAACGGGATGTGATTTCACTTTAGAGTTTTTAGAGTTTCACAGCACATTCTGTTGCAGTCTGTTCCGATGGGAAAGCAATAACTTTAGTTTGGTAAACAATTCACTTTATTTTACAGTACAGTTCTGTTATAATGTGTCCCAAATTACCCTCAAATTTATATAAAGGTCTAATTGTGGGAAACCATACACTTTAGTTTACAGTTCAGTTCCCAAATTACCCTATAATAGAGTCTAAACAAGGTCCAAAAAATTGGAAATAATGCGCTTTACTCTACAGTACAGATCTGTTGTAATCTGTCCCTATTATCCTTTATAACAGTAGGAAATAACACACTTTAGTTTACAGTACAGCTCTGTTGCAATATTTGCCAATTTACCCTCCACAAGAGTCTAATAAGGTTCTAATAAAGCGTCTACTATCTAATAAAGAATATTTTATTTCTAGCTTTCATCCAATTTGATATTAATATGATACATGTATTAGTTTACTGTAAAATAAAGTGTGACCCATGTTCTTCCACTGTCTTCCTCGCCTGCGCTTCTCTCTTCTCTCTTCTCTCTCCCTCTCTCTCCCTCTCTCGTTCCTTTCTTTCTACTTTTCCGTCCCGGCCTTGCCTCCTCACTCTTTCCACGTCTCCTACACTCCCCTCTCCCTTCCTCCCTCAATCCTTCCTCACTCAGTCCCCATCTCTCCTCGACACCTCCCCTTCAGTCCCCATCTGCGGCCCTCGTCAGAGCCGCGCAGGCCAGACAGGCACCAAGGGCAAGGAAACATCCTCCGGCGACGCCTCGCTATCGCACACACTGATATGACAGCGTTAGACTGCAAAAACATCTGAGGAAGGGGCTTTTGTTTTTCGTGCGTACAGTATACGAGCATCTTGAGACAGATCTGCGTGCTGACATGCGCGTGTGTTTGTGTGCTTGTATGTGGAGGAGACTGCATCCTGGAGGCCATTTTGAAAGCAGCTGCTCATGGGCTGTTTGCTTATGTAAGCCTGTACTGTAAAACACAGGAGAACAAGAACAAACTGGCTGGCCGGGACAAAGGCCCTGCCCTCACTGCTGCACTGTCAGACGTGTGTGTTTTTCTGTCTGTCTGCATCTAGGAGACACAAGATGATAAAGACAGAAAATAAAAAAAAGAAAGAAAGAGCGAGTCCTCCTCTGGAGATTAAGTTACCGCCGGGTCATGCTGTACAGGACTGGTGTGCTGCAGACGAGGGGAGAGCTGAGCCCTGCTGCGCCCCGGTAGCCCACCTGCTGCTCTCTGGCCCTCATCTGCTGCTGCTCTGTCGTACAGCACGCAGTCTTGCACAAGACTCTTCGGGTTGCACAAGCCAAGCGAGAAAGCAAAAACAAGATAGCTTTACAGGCGGAGGGAAGGAGAGTGAGAATACAAATGAGAGAAAATCAGACAGAAGTTTGACAGAGATCCTCAAGCTCAGCCGTTTAAACTGCTTTGACTACAGCTGCTGCCTGGGAAACTGCAATCACAATCTGCTTCCTTCTTCTATCATGAGCTATGTATCCTAATTATAGGGGAGAGCTGGGAAGGTTGTAACACTTGTTTGAACATCAGTAACTCAGTGGTTGTTGGTGCTAGGTTTTTCAAACTTTGATACATAGTACCCATATTTTTCTACTACAAATAAAACTCAAAATGAACTCAATTTAAAGTGACAAACAAACACTACACTTCTAATAACCATCATTGATAAAGGGGAAAAATATGTATTTTTGATTTTGGGGTGAACTGTCCCTTTAAGAAATCATCAGAGAGAATCAACAGAGAGATATTTGTTAAACTTTGTTAATGGTTAATAATATTTTTGTGAACTATCTAAAAACATTATGTGGGTGGCTATTATGAAGTTGCCAATGATGTTTATAAAACTTTAAATTGGCTTAATAAATGCTTCATAAAGTATGCATAAACATTGTTTGGCTTTTTGACTGTAAAATACATTTTAAGTAATGTTTAATTAACTATCAGCTTGCATGCATCAATATACATATGTCACATAAAGGTTAAATCAATGTCACAATTGTGGCAAATGTAGATAACTGCCCCTGGGATGCAGGGTTTGTGGGCTCAGAACTGACACTCTTGACCCACACTCTTTTGCCTTGAGTTAGTTAAGTGTTCCATGCACACAATGCAGAAATTTTTATAATTTTAATGAACTGTTACAATTATCCGCACACCAAGCAGCCATCATGTGGCTAACTCTTTTAGCATGTGGAATTAGAGAAACTGCTACTTTAAGTTCTGTAAGGCACACTATTGCAACTACAATACAAAGAATGCAAGGCAAAATTGATCCTGGTTTAAAAAAAATACTACTTCAATTAGTTTTTATTACAACTAACCTGTTGTTACAACAGTCCCCGGTCTCCCCTACAATAGAAAATTGCACAAATTGCATTTAAAACAAGTAATTCTGGTCGGAGTGGGACTGATCTGGTTATTCTGGCCACAAAGAATTTTCTCCAGCCTAAGTGAGTGCACATGACAGTCTTTTCAGAGATCAAAGAAAGCCACTGTGTTTTATTTCCTAGAATCTGAGACAAAATAAACCAGGGGCGACTCTGCTTGCAGGTGACTCTTGTCCTGTGTTCTTGTCTTGAGAGATGCTTTTGGTTTTAGTTGCCAGGGCTGTTTGGACTGTGTGCAGAGACAGTTGGGCAGACCAGGCTAACTGTCATGTTGCATTATCTCCTCCAGTGTTAGCTGACTCCAATTTAGCCCGAAGGAGAGGTGGTTACCTACCAGCAACCTCCACACACAGAGGAAAGAACGTGCATACACATGCAACATGTGCAGCCCGAGATGCACACACTCACACAGCAGCACACGCTGACAAGCAATCTGACTGTCTTTGTCCCCCTTCGTTTCTTTCTCACCCTCATTCCCTGCTCTTGTGTCTCTATTGTCCTTTCTCTTGTCCCTTTCAGGCCCAGCAAGAATGAAGCTAGCACGCATTAGCTGGTGGATACGCTAAGCTCGACTGCTCCTCGCCAGCAGGGAATGGCCACACCCTGTATAACCCATGTAATGTGACAGTTAAGGAATTTGCTGCAGGCTAGCCACAAATACTTGCAGCCTGAGTCCGAGATACTTGTACGTCACTTGTGGTGTAAATAAATTGTGGAGCGGGAGTCAGGCTTGCTGAAAACAGTTTTCAACATGTTGAGTCTCACAGCTGCTTAAATAAATGTTTTGCATTTTTGAAATACTTGTATTTGTAAATGGGGAGGGGGGGCAAACAGAGGCTCATAGAGATTATATAATTTTACTGTGGGATTCTACCCCAAAGATCTTAGTTTCCCTTGTGATATAGGCTTTTTTTTGTTTTGACAGGGGAGGCCTAAGTGGAGCACCGACTTATGCAGGGGTGGTATGCAGCATGTGCACATACGCACACACATTAATATACCATTTCTCATATCTACTTTGACTACTAACATTACAGTGTCTTACATTTTCTTATATGTGTGTTTACAATTTGTATTTCAAAGCTAAATAGTCCTAATAATCACAGCCCAGCAGAGTGACACAATTTAAAGCTTCCAAACATTTATTTTGTGAGTCTTCAAAGGGAAATTGTACTTTCATTGTTCATCTTTACTCAGGCTGCGAGACTCCTAAACTCATCCTCCACTCTCCATCATGAAAAATACTTTTATTTTTATAATTTATTATTAAAATAATGTATTAGTTTATTAAATTGGCTAAGTTAACCATGTAAAAAAAAAAGTGGGCTACATACAAAAAGAGCACATTTAAAAATATTTATATCATATTTATAACTAAGGTGCCAGCCCCCCCCCCAATAACCCCGGTTGTAGAGCAGACAGTGAGTTTCAAAGTTTCAACTCTGAGAACAGATTGTTTGCTTAACAAACGTTAGAACCAGTTTTAGCATCAAAATGTAAATGAATAATATGTAACAAAAAAAGTTACTTGGAGGACACGTGGTCGTCTTCCCCCAGTTTAGAAAAGCAGAGAGGGGCGAAGCTAGGCAATATTGCCGTGAACAGGGTCAACAACAAAATGTATAGCCACTTTAAAAAAGCTCTATATTTTAAATACTTTAACCACTTTACTTGGCCTTATACAAGCTGAATATCACTGTGTCCCAACCAACCAAACTCCATGGGTGAAATCAGCAATTTTATTTTGCAGAACAATGTGAGTGGCTGGCATACTGCTGCCTCAGTCTGTTAGTTTGTTTGTGCTATTGTGTGACTTCTGTGTTTTAAAGGGATCATTTGTATTCACCAAAGTCACACAATGACACAAACAGACACTAAGGCAGCAGTAGACCGGCAACTCTTGTGTCCTGCAAGATAAAATTAGTCATTTCGCCTATGGGGTTTAGTTGGTTTAGAGAGAGCGACATTTGGCTAATATTACGGCGGTTCCCCCTTAGAACAGCCTTTCTAATGGCAGGGTAAAGCAGTGAAAATATTCTTAATATAGTGTACATGTTAACTGATGTTGATTTATTTTAGGTGGACCTTTCTAAAGTGTCCTGTCCACAACTCTAGGTGTGCTGACTGCCATCTACTGTAGGTAATGCACTGATTATCAGTAAGTACCTCAAACAACCACACATCAAATAATCCAAACTATATCTTTAAGTTGCTATGACTTGCCCGCTTCGCTTCGGAAAAGTACAATACAACATCAACACATGACCAGTGAAGTCTAAAGACATCACAAAATACAAATATGCTGTGCAGCTTCAGGAACTGATCTCCAACCTGAGCTTTTCAGTCCACTGCTGCGCTGACGCACACTGCGCCACACGGCAAGAATGCGGATGGTATCACATTTTCAAAAACGTTCGGTATGAAACCGTACAATACTCTGTCCAGTTTAGTCTCTGTGCAGGTTCACAAGGGTGCCGGTAAGACTGGGACAATTTGCTTTGTGTTTTTCCAACATCGGCGGTTTCCTCATACTTTCTGATGAACTTGGAATTAACCAGCTGATCAGCTCAGATTTACACTAACATTTAATCTACTAAAGCTGAAAGCTTATACCAACCGGCCCCTGTTGAAGCCTGGCACACAGAGAGCAGAGAGGGCGTTTCTGAATGCACTTGTTAGAAAACTACATTGTATTTATCATTGTTTAAAACTTTATTTATTTATCATAATTTATGGCATTAAATATTGTAGTAGTGTTACAAACTGCTTATTTTCTTATTTGTATTTGCTATTTCTGATCATTTCTCTGTGTTTATATATCTTTCTGCTCTTGATTGCATCTGCAGCGTGACCAATTTCCCCCTGGGGATCAATAAAGTCTTTCTGATTTTGATCCTGAAATGTAATTTAACAATTTAATTTAATTTAATTTAGCCGTTCAATTCTTTGATTAGTTTCAGAGTCGGTTACATGACTTGTTTTGTTTCACTATTGAAGAGTTTTATAAATATGGATTCTTTTCCCTGATGCCTTGATACTCGTGTTATGTTGCTGCATATTAGACATTATTTCTCCCACAGTTGAGACAAACTTGCTTTTTGCATTTTCAGATTCGACACAACACATGTGGCTCATTGTCAGTGATCAGATCATCAATTATCCATTGATTTATGGACCAAAAGCAGATATAAAATAAATAATCTCTGTGAAAAGTTTTTTTTTATGGTCGTTCAGATAATATTCAGCCAAGTTTACTTATGTAATCATTACGTGCACAAACACAAGATTCTATTTTGGGCTTATTTAATGGGATTTCATTGCTAATAAGTTGCAGCATTAAATGAACATTAAGCAGGATATAATGCCGCTATCAGACGGGCCGCAATCCAAGGTGAGCACCGACACAGAGGCTCAGAGTCCAAACACATGGTTCACAGTTCACATGAGCTGATGCTTAACACATGCTGAACACAATGTTCCACTACCCTGTACAATTATTAAGTTTTGTATCTGTCATTACTTTGTATTTTGTTTTCATTTTTTCTTTTCAGCTCAGTTTAGTTTCAGTTGGTTTCCGTGGTTGGGTTTGCTCATTTCAGTTCAGTTTTTATTGCTTGAAAATGTTTAGTTTTAAATGAGTTTTTATTTGTAAGTGACAAGACTTAAGAAGTTCAGAATACAAACACAATGCTTTGGTCTTCAGTTCCTCCTCGTGCTTGTTGTGCTGGCAAATTTGACCAAATTGATCAAGACTAAAATTAAAGGCTGTATATTTCTATTTCATTTTGGTTAGTTTTGTTAGTAGAGAATATTGTTTCAGTCATTTTCTCTAAAGTCTAGTTTTTATTTTTGTTTCAGTTAATTTTTGTTCACAACTTGTTTTACTTTTTGCTTTAGTTCAAGTTAAAGAATAAATCTATAATGCATTTACTGTAATAAATTATAAAACGGTCATTACATGCCATCAGAGATTGGAAACATGTTAAGTTGTAACACTGGCTTCTCTGACAACAACACAGCAGCGAGCCTGTTCTCCTTCACAAACTTAGAGTTCAGATTAATGCTGAATGTTTACAGAATGTGTTAGTGTCTGTTTATAATTCGTAAGAAATCATGAATAATCTTGTGGAAGGAGTAGAGGCTTATAACAGTGGAATCTGGCAGTGTGTATTTTCAGAGCAGTGGGCTTTTGTTTTGTTTTTTGACAGTTATAAACAGCTAATGAACTGACAGTGGAGGACTCGTTGTTGCTTGTTATTGTCAAATTACAGTGTTGTGCTCGTCTTGCACTCCTGCAGTCTTCCTTCAGCCTGCCTGAGCCTCCTCGAAGTCTGGGGAGGGAGGGAAGGGGCACGGGGGAAACAACTCGTTTCAACCACAGACCAGTGTTTCCCAGACAGGTGACCCACTTTTTAAAAATTACAAACCATCAAGACCCAGTTTAGGCCCTAATAATAAATCCTGTGAAAAGTTAATTTGTGCATAAATAAAGATTCCTGACCATTTTTACTGCCACTTCTGCATCACCTTGTATTATCTCGATGCATTTCTTTGAAATTACACACTTTATTATTATTATATTTTAAATACCTCATGAATGAGAAATAAATTTATTTAAGATAAGTTAACAGGCCGACTTTTTAATTTTTATTTCCTCTCATCAGGAAAACAATTTTAGCCATTTTATCCTGCTTCATAAGTGAGACTAAATAAGTGCATTTATGCAGTTAAGAGGCTCTCATTTTTTCCTTTCATCAATAAAACAATATGCACATTTTAAGTCCTAAATTTGTGAAATGTCTTCCAGTCTTTTATTAATTTGGGGACCACCATAAAATCTTCCGTGACCCACCTGTGGGACCTGACCCAGTCTTTGGGAATGACAGCCATAGACTGTATATCAAGCTATTTACTACTTCTGAAAATTGAAATAGAAGAAACATAAAACTTAAATAAATATTTACAAGCTTGTTAACTAGTTCTGCGGTTTGCATTCTCGTGCACGTGACAAATCACAGTGTTTTTTGTATTGTTCTCTGCTGTGGCAACCTTGCTCCTTATCCATCTGTAGAGTGGAAAGAATCACAATGGAGTCATATATCAACACTGCATAAATAAAGTTTCTGTCATTGCAATGCTCAGTTTGTTCACATCTCTTCACTATAGACTCATGTGACATTAAGTAACCTTTGTAACACATTTCAGTACTGTTGAATTTCCATGGAAGATGATCCGTTGTTTCCTCGGAAGTACAAATGGAATTTAATGGAGAGGAGAGGATCAATACTGAATATGCAACAAATTAAAAACTTAGCCAAGTGCCAGCAAGTTTAACTGCCCCTTTACATCTGCACGGTATTTATGGACATATGTGTGCCGAGTCCAATTTGTGTGACTCGGCAGATATCTATTTAAACTGCCAGCTTAATTTATTCCCCATGTGCTGAGCTCTAATTTTAAACGGGGTGCTAAATATACAGACAGTTTCCAAGCCAAAAGCAGAGATAGCTGCGTCATTGTGTCTGTCAGAGCGGAGTCAACCCCTGGAGGAGCCGGCGTGTGGAACCTTTCGGGCAGAAACCTTGTTGATGCTACCATCTGCTGGCCGGCAGCTGCGGCAGGGCGAGGAGGAGGAGGTCTCCATGGCGACATCAGATGACACGGTTGGATAATTTGGATGGGCAAGTAGGTCGAGTGATCTTGATAACAGCATCATTGTAAAACCAGGTCACAGGGAAGCAGACAGACCTACAATATTTAAAAGGTTGTGGCTGTAAAGCTGCAGAGAATAATGATGTGAACAGAACGCTGCAGTGGTTTTACTTCCTGTTACTGCTGACAGACTGTTTCTCTTACTCTGCTTTACCTTTTATTCCAAAAACCACTTCATTACTGTGGAAGCAAGGCGTCTTTTCTCACTCAGATTTCTTCATGAGTTAACTTTTTCTTTGATTAACATTTGCTGTCATAAAGTTGGCTAAATGCATTAATTATTAATACCCTTTTTAAAATAATACTGCTGTAATCCCAGAAAATGTAACACTTCTTTTGGACCATATTGTGCCGTAATCTTATTCATTTTACAGTATAATACACTCTCAACTAGGGTTGCCTAGTAACAGATTACATGTAATCAGGATTATATAATCAGATTTCTGACAATATGTAACTATAATTAGACCATATTATGTTTGAAAAAATGTATAATTTGACTACAGTTACAACTCCGATTACAAAATGCAGTGACGACACCAGATGTCTGATGTTCTTGTCATGAGTTAATGAGTTTGTTAGCAAAAAAAAGTTCATAATTTTTAAATTGCCATATTGTAAAGACATAATCAAAAAATGTAATCAAGTTGCACCTACTAAATATGGAAGCAGCTCCAAAAAACTGACAAAGCCACAAATATCCTTTTTGTCTTTAAACATCTCAAAACATTTTCAGTGCAAATAAAATGTATTTTTTGCATTTAGGGTTCTTTTTTCTCCCACCAGGTCAGACACAAAGTTGTTGGAAAACCGGATGTCTGATGCAATTGTTGTCCTCACAAAAGGTTCATAATTTTAAATTTGCCATATTTTAAAGATGTAATCAAGAAGGTAATAAAGTAATCCTTGACAAAGTACAACCCCGATTCCAAAATAGTTGTGATGTAATAAATAAAAACAGAATGCAATGATTTGCAAATCCCTGTTGACCTATATTCAATTGAGTACAGTACAAAGACAAGATATTTAATGTTCAACTGATAAAACTTTATTTATTTTTCTTAATATACACTAATTTTGAATTTGATGCCTGCAACATGTTCCAAATAGTTGTGACGGGGGCAAAAAGAGACTGGGAAAGTTGTTTGGAACATTCGACAGGTGAACAGGTGAACTGGTGAATTGGTAACAGGTGACAGTATCATGATCGGATATTAAAGAGGCATCGTGGGAAGGCTCAGTGATCCACAAGCATGGATGGGGTGAGGATCACCACTTTGTGAATAACAGCATGAGCATATTGTCCAGTAGATTAAAAATGTTTCTCAGTGCACAATTTCAAGACACTGATAGATTTCACCATCTACAATCCATATTATGAAAATGAAGTATTATGAAAAGACACAGTTGAGAGAAATCCCTGCACATAAATGACAAAGCCAAAAATCAACTTTGAATGCTCGTGACCTTTGATCCCTCAGGTGGCTCTGCAGTAAAATCTGACATTTTTGTATAAAGGACCCTGCTTGGACTCGGGAACACTTTGGAAAACACTGTTCATTATGGAGAGCAAAATATGACAACAGAGACATCAGACTGTTGATCAGCTCAAGAAAGAATTTCACTTAACAATTAGATAACTAATTGTTAAGTGTCACAGTGGTAAAGATGCCCCTTTCCCAGCTTTTTTTGGAACGTGTTGCAGACATCAAATTAAGAATGAGTGTATATTTACAAAAAACAATAAAGTTAATCAGTTTTAACATGAAATATCTGGTCTTTACACTGTATTCAACTGAATATAGGTCAAAAAAGGATTTGCAAATCATTGCATTCTGTTCTTATTTACGTTTCATGCAGCAACTTTTTTGGAATTGGGGTTGTACATGGTCAAGGATTACTTGATTACATTCTTGATTACATATTTAAAAGATGGCCTTTTTGATGATAACAAAGCTCTATTTACTGTGAAAAATGCATCAGACATCTGGTGTTCCTCATACAAGTGGTGGGAGAAAAAAGAACCTGATGCAAAAATGCATTTTATTTGCACTGAAAATGTTTTGAGATGTTTAAAGGAAAGAAGACTATTTGTGGCTTTGTCAAATTTTTGCAGCTGCTTCCATATTTAGTATAAGGTGCAGCATGATTACTTAATTACTACATTTTTGATTACATCTTTAAAATATGTCACTTTAAAAATTTTAATGACAACAAACTTATTAACTCATTGACAACTTATTAACTCATGAAAAGTCCGTCATCTGACCTGGCAGGAGAAAAAAGAGCAGAATTATTTAGATTATATTACATTTTTTGTAATGGATGGCAGTACAGTATTTAATTGCTGGCTGCAATTAAGCTGATCCGACCCTGCCCTCAACTAAAATAACTCAGAAATGTATTAAATTAATGCAGAACTTGGACAAACACATAGAAAAAGATCAATTATTTTTTGTCCCCAGGAAACTCTCAATATCTATTTTTAACAAGAATTACAGTTTAATAGTAAATCAAGCACACAATCCCTCAGGGATCAGAGAGATCCATCCTTTTCCCCACATCATCCACAAGATGGTGCCCTGATCAAAGGTAATTTTCTGTGGGATATCTTTCTTCTTGGCTGTGGATTTTTTTTTTCACAGCTGCACTTACTTTAAAATACTTATTTTAGAGTGAAAAATAGAAAATATGAGTTAACAGATCTCACAGACATCTATTGTGGCTACAAAACCCAAATATGAGACAAATATGGGACAACATGGGACATGCTCACTGAACTGTACTGTGTTAGAAGCACTGCAGGTGTATTGTAAATATTTTACAGCCTCACATTTCATAAAAGATTTATCATGCAAACGACTGCTTATGTAGAGTTGAGTCTAGTCTAAACTCTAAAACGCAGCACTTTTTGTAGTTGATTTTGTCCAGTTCTGTCACGTGTAAATAGTTGTATCCTCCTGAGTGTCAAACATCATTAACTTTTTGAGCTAAACTCAACAACATGTCACATATGCAGCACAATAGGTCAAACTTTTTTTTTTTGGCACGCTAACATCAGAACCTGGGTTAAAATAAACAGAAAACTGAGATTCATATAACACACTTGAAACATTTCAGCTAAGGTATCAGTAACAAAGTGGGGGAAGGACTTAATGTTCGTCTCTCTGTTCTATCTGTCCACATCACTATCTCTAGTGTTTTATTGAAGTCGCACACACGTGTAAACACCAGCAGGGAGACAAGAGGTCCTCCTGAAGAACCACAGCTCGTGTGACTCCTCGGGACACTCACAGAGGAGAAACACCAAAACACACTTATTGCTCACTTGTTGATCACCATCCAAACCGAGCACAATTATAGTGTCAGCGACCCACGGCGAAACATCTGTTTTGTATTGTTGTTGGCCGCCTGGTTGCTAGGACCTCTCTGATCACATCTACTTGTCTTGGCTCTGAAGAGGCTCTGATAACGTAATGCTTTTAGCTAAAGTATCTCTAAAGTGACTCCATAAAATCTCACGCATTACTGCTGTTTTCGGTGAAGCAAACAAGAAATAGCTGTGACTGCACCAGCTATTAGATCTTCTTTAGTGGTTCAGGAAAAATGTCAACAAAAGGAGTCCAGAAACTATTCTGGGGAGGTTCCTCTTATGTACAGTGGACGTTCTCATGATTAATTTATTATGTTGTGTTTTGTTGCTCTCTCTCGATCCTAAACTGATTTCATGGTTATTTTGGGCAGAGTGGTTCAAGTGCTGAAAACAGGACAGATTTTCTTAGCCTCAGTGTGTCACTTCTCATGTATAAAAACATTCAGTAGAGACTTGGGTCTTCAGAGATGGTTTATTTTGTTCTGTGTATAGTCTGGCCTGGGAACCAGGCTTGCTCTAGAATTAATCTGGCGATGTCAAGCTGAAGTCTAGCGTTTATTGACAATAAAAAGACTTTTTAAAAGAAAATGCATCGGGGCAATAGATAGACTTTCTGGAAAATGCACTGATTCACTTCCTGGACAAGAGTTAAATGAGAAAATTGGTAAATCATTTGTATCTTTGTGCAAAAAAAATAAACTATAGCAGGGAGATGATTAGCTGAGTGTAGTATGAAGACATAAACATGGGGCATGGCTCTGTCTTAAGGTAAACAAAACACTTTCAAATATTGTATATCATTTGTTTAATCTGTACAAAAAACAAATTGTAAACATAACAGGGGTTTCTGGCATTTTTGAGCAGAACTATGGCTGAGTCTGAAATTCCATAGCAATGTGCTTTTTTAGCATCCTAAAACAGGTTTTGAGATTTTTTTTGTTTGTCTAAAACCTCAGTATGAAGTACGAGAGGTGCAAACTATTATTAAAATATGCAAGACCTGGACACTGCACTGTTATAGATATCCCATGGTGCAGTGCAGTAGTGATAACAACAACAGCAACATAGCAGGCAAAGGCGGACAGAAAACAACACACTGGCGTAATGTCAAATCGACTTCAGTTTAAATGTAAATAAGATTTCATTTTGTCAGCTTGTAAAATTAGTTAATTATTGGTACAGGTTGCCATGGTTGGATGGTTATGCATTTGTAACTGGCAAGGAGGCTCTCAGGAAGTGATGTGATGCATGCTAATCAGTGCATCCGAAAAGATGCATACTACTGTTTATTTACACAAAAGTATACTGAACCATAGCGCACTATTTTTTAAGGTATGTAGTGCATTTTAAGTGATTTAGGATGCAGCACAAATCTGGACCATGAGTGGAAACTTCCTCGATATTCCTCACTATGAGGTTGCCAGGCAACAAGGCGAGATTCCAGGAAGTTACGACACCCAGTAGTTAAAAAACAGTGTTTTACAGAACTGTATTGTGGGATAATGGTAAATGCTAAAAGTGCACATGTGATGTATAACAGCTGCACAAGTAGATCAAAGTTATAAAGTCAGCAAACCGACTCAATAATGTCAGTTTCACAGCAATATGTGTCTTAAGTTTGTTAATGTAAGCTAACATTAGCCACGGACAGCTAATGGTCGTACCAGATCAGGAAGGTTCTGTAGCAGCAAAATCCCTGAGTGTATTGGACTGAGAAATGCTGTGTTTTATTGCCTGTGAATTCAGTTCACCTCAATATGAAAAATACATATTTTGCCCCTGGCCTGTAGTATTATTTATCCATCTATCTTGAGTTGCAGAGTTTTGGAGATATTGATCATAGAGAGAGAGAGAGAGCGAGGAGAGAGTCTTCTCTGCAATATTATAGGTCTAAATGACACTCAGCTTGTGGGGCTCAAAGCATCAAAAAATATATTTGAAAAATCTAAAACCAGTGTCTCTTTTCAAAAATCATGACCCAGTTACTCAAGATAATCTACAGACCTTGTTAGGACCAGTTTCATGTGGGAACTACTTTCTTTCCAGTGGAAAAGAAATTAGCTTCACTGCAGTGGAACCTACCTGAACTACTAACAATCAAGATGGATAAATACAGGCCAGGGGAAAAATCTGTAATTTTGATTTTGGGGTGAACAGTTACTCTAAAAATGTGTTATTTCAGCTTTGAAAAATAACACTTTAACGCACATCTACAGTATTTCATATAGTTTTCCCCTCTGGTGTTATAATAAACAACTTGTGTTATGTTTAAGTTTAATATTTTTTCAACTTTACCTGAATGCAAATAATTTTCTGTTGCCTCTCACTCCTCATTTTAACCTCTCTATTTCATTACAGCGTGATTATAACACAGTAACCACTGTGTATTTATGAGATGACACAAACATATATTTTTTTCGAGCTGTCCCACTTCAACAAAAAACTGAACAGAGCGTGTGCCTCAATTTAGAGAACATGTTATTTAATATAATCAAAGTGATGGGAATGTCAGCGTCTTTCTTAATTAAATATCAGTCATTTTAATTAAATCAATCACTGAGGCAGGCTATTGGGTCTGAATTGAATAAGCAAAGTGGGAAAGGGCAATTCAATCTTAATGGCTTAATTTGCTTGAGGCCAATGAAAGCCAGCGTTTATTGTGAGGAAACAGGGTCTACTTTTGGTCATAAATTATGAGGCTAAATGTCAACAATAAAACTGGATGGGCTGTATAAAGCCCCTTTTTTTGCTGTCATGCATGCTCCTTTTCAACATGTCCCGGCCAGATTTATTTCCAGTAACAAACACACAAACTCGTCTTTCTTAGAGGTCACTTAAAGTTTACGGTTTGTTCTGGTAATTTCAAAATAAGAGTGAGCCAACATCTATATTTTCTAGAGGGGATTTACAGTGAAAAAGTGCATGAACGACCAAGAGATTGCTTTATTTCTTTATGTCATAAATATATTTGTGCACTAACTGGTCCTGTGAGCACGACATATTGCTGCGCCTATTATTAACAGAAAGCACAGTGTTAAAGCCTGTAAGGTCCAGTGTGAGAGATTTACAGGGATGCCTTGGCAGAATATGGCAGAAATATATATATTTTCATGAATTTATTACTCAACATATCCTCGTATTTAAATGCCAGAATAGGTTGAATGTCAGTTACTCCCAAAATGACATAGACATTTATTTTTTGGGCTTTAATTTACATGACTGTTGAAGAAGCAGCATGCAGCTAAGAGCGTTACGTGGGAGTCGAACCCACGACCACTGCAGAGGAATCATAGCCACAACACATGGGGTGAAAGCTCTAACAACTAAGCTACCAGGCCACCAACATGACTTAGATTACCAGTGGAGAGGACCAGCAGCGTCAGGCTTACCGGACTTTAACAGCGTTACGTGAGTGGTGACATTACACATGTGGCTTGCATTGTAAAACAGTCACAGTTTGGTTCGTAGACTTATTATAGAACCTAGACAGAGCTGTGCCACTGAGCCCTGCTGCCAATTTTTTCCAGTGGCCACTCACGGAAAATTCCCCAGCAGCCCAAGAAGAACTTTCCCCCATAGACCACCATTATAAAGGAAACATCTATAAATCTGTTGACAAGTTTTATATTGGTAAACTTTCCTTGAGCTGATGTGAAGTCCATGGGCTGTGTGGGAACTCACAGACAAGAGGAAGGGGGTAACAACTACTGCGTATATTCAGTGGGCCGTGTAACCAGGAAGTAAAGCTGGAAGCTTGAAAAGTTTTTTGGCTTATGCACTCGGCGAGCAACTCTCATTGGACTGAATGGACGCCATCTTTGCATTCACCTTCTAGTTCATTATAATATATCTGTGGTTTGGTTTGGTTTAGGCCCAAAAATGACCTGGTTAGGTTTAGGCAATAAAACAACTTGGTTATGGTTAGAAAAAGAACAGGTGTTGGGTTAGTGTAGGGTTAAGGTTACAGTAGGGATTGTAGAAAACTGTAATAACAAATATTCATCTATCTTCTGTACATCTATAATTTCTGCATCTATTTTAATTTTTAAAAAATCCAGTAGTCTACTTATAGTATACATGTATCCTTTTTATCTTTAAAAGACCCCTGAGGCAAATTTTGATTTGTGATTTTGGTCAACACAAATAAAATTTGACTTGATTTGATTTTATGACTACAGGGTATCTGTGCAACTTTTAAAACCCTTGTTGGTTTGTTGGTCAGTCTTGTCTCATCTCATTTCAGCTCGTCTACCCTGTACATGACGTGAAAGGCCTCTGATTTATGATAATTGAGGGGATTTATTTAAGACAGGGAACAGAATAGGACACAGCTGCTCTTCTCCTCACAGTTGCAATACTGATGAGGACTTGACTGTGTGACAGTTGCAAACACTGTCATTATCATGGCTTGTTGGGTCCCTGTTACAGCATTTGACAATGGAAAGGAAATCTGCCTGTCAGTAAAGCTTTTACTGAATACCAAAAGGGAAATGAAAATGCCTTTCCAATCACAGTTTTGGAAAATTAAACTAGACGAGGTCACTCAGTAGATCGCAGATCCCCACCAGGCAACAGGTGGTGAAGCACCTACTGCAATATCACTACGACTGCCAGACGCAACCAGCGAAGATTTGCAAAGTTCTGCCAACATTAGCATGACCTTGTAGTGGCTGGTTAAGAAGAGTGAGAAGTCAGCTGTCAATGGTCATATAAAACAGCAAAAAATAGAAATACTGCCTCGCAGTTCCAGTCAAGTTACAGTTTACATCCATGTCTGTCCAGACTCATAGAATATACTGTGTGTAGTGAAGACTTTGAAGGAATTTTACTTTGGAACTTACCACTATATTTACCTGAAACTTTGAAGGGATTTAATAAAAGGTATTAAGTGTATTTTTTGGCAAAACAGGAGTAGTAACATGTATGATTCTAGTGAATGATTTCGTGTGAGAAACATAGAGACCATTGTCACAGAGGAGCACAGAGGAGTGATAGAGCGTTGAACATTATGATGTCACAGTGAAGTTGATCTTTAACCTTTTGGATATAAAAAGTCATCAGCTCATCATTTTATCCTGTCAGACATTTTTATGTAATTTTATTATAATTATTGTATGAATTCTTGAGTTCTGGCTGAAAATGTGTTTCATGAGGTCACTGTGACCTTTGACCTTTGACCACCAAAATCTAATCATTTCATCCTTATTCCGTCATTGAAGAAATTCCCTCCAAGTGTTCCTGAGTCATCGCCTTCACAAGAATGGGATGTACCTGAAGTCACCGTGACCACTGACCACCTAAGTCAGCTCGTCCTTGAGTCCGAGTGGTTATTTGTGCAAAGTTTTCCAAATTCCCTCAAGGTGTTTCTGAGAGATCACGTTCACCAGAATGAGATGACCCAAAAACACACACTCGCCCTCACAGTCATCCCTTATTTTGTATTTTGGTTGAGTTCACAATGAGCCGGATTCTGGATTGTCATCACTTCAGGTTACTTTTCTCTATCTGTGCTATTAAAGGTGTCATATATATGGGGTAGTCCCTGCGTGTGTGTGTGTGTGTGTGTGTGTGTCACAGGCAATTTTTATCCCGCACGAGACTGTGAATCTTCCTGTAGGTAATGAGCGTGTATAAGAATAGAATATCCTGCATGTGTGTGACAGCTCGTTTGCATGTCTCTGTGTGCTTATATGTGTCTCTTTGTTTGTGTGTGTGTGTGTGTGTGTGTGTGTGTGTGTGTGTGTGTGTGATGGCGAGGATGCGTGTTGACAGTGTGTCTGCCAGCACACATTCTGTGTGTCTGTGTGTACACTGCTGTGTTCTAGCTGTCTGAGTGGATAAGGCTCAGTGGGCGGACGAACACTGCAGTGAACGTGACACACACTCACACACTCACACACACTCTCTCTCACACACACAGACACACACAGTGTAGAATGGCTCTGGGGACTGTGCTATAATAGGGAGTGTCTGTGAGTGTTGATTCAGCGAGGGTTTGACAAGAGCACAGATCACAACTGTACTGCGATGTGCTTTAAACATGAAGATGATTAGCAGCCACAATAATGACAAATCCAGTACAAGATACATTATGTAACATATTGGTATTACTCTGCTGATGAAATTCAAAAGCCAAATTCAAACATTTTTCAAGGAGAATTTTCAAGCTTTTCCAGCATCTTACACTGCTCGTAAATTACATATTTATGTATAGTACATATATTCAAAGTAATTAATAATTTCACTTCTTCATCACATTAAATCAGATGTTTTTGTGCAATAAACAACCATAATTATTTTTTGTGATAGCATTCTAGAGAAGGATGACATATTAAAGGAAAGGTTTCACATTTTCAAAATGCAGTCCCTCCAGGATTTTGTGTCCTGTTTTGTGGGATTGTTGCAACCTAAAATACCTGATTACATGGCAGCTTTTCTTAAAAATTGTGATGTGTGATGCCATGTTTTAGGCACTTTCTGCAATGAAATTGTAAAGGCAAGTGAAAAACTGCAAAAAAAAAAAATAAAAAAAAAAATCTTATAGTATTCATTAAAAATCAAATGCAACTTATGCCGGGAAGAGTAAAACCACACTTTGCTCTGAGTGTTCCAAATGACTTTACCAAATAGGTTTAGAATTACAAAAATGCTAAGAAAATAGGTTATTTGTAAATGAAGAAGTGCACCTCGGGGTATTCCACAAAGAGGCAAAATCTTTTTGGAGCTCAAGATCAGTCAAAGAGCAAACACATACACACATACACACATACACACACACACACACACGCACACACACACACACAATTACAAATTTTAAAATAAAATGTATCACCTGTCTAGAAGTAGACTTGGCGTCCTATATAACCTGACTGAGCCAACATAAAACATTCACTAAACAAATACTTCAGAATTTATTGCTTTGCTACTACACTGTAAATTCTAACAAGTTCAGTTAACTTACAAATAAGAGGAAAAGTAAAGTAAAAGAACTTAACTGTGTCAAATTTTACATTACTGTCACCAACTTACTCAGAAAAATCAAATAATTATTATAGAATGAGGAAAAAAGTACTTGAAACTCAGTGTAAGTAAAATTAAAAGAATATAAATTAAGTTAAAGTTTCTATTTACTTTAAGTAAGGAAAATGTTTGCATTTACATTGTACCTAATGATGACTTTCACCAGAATATGAGTAACAGTCTAACCTAAAAAAATCTAGGAACACCTAAGAATAGTCAGTGAGTGTAAGATACAATGACAGGATGACAAAGGAGGTAAATGATAGAGCCAAAGTTAGTCACTGGTTGGCTAGCTAGGCATTGGTCTAATGTTTCCTACATGTTCAGTTGCGGGCAGGAATTAACATTACTGGTAACATTATTAGCTATTAGCTCATTTAAAGATGCTGAAATTGTCCTACAATAATAGTACTACCATGTTGTATCACCCTCATCATCCCTCCCAAATTGACAGTAATTTTTTTCTGTGAATTTGGCAGCTAAACAAAATCACAGCTAACTTAGTGTAAAGTTAGCCTGATTAAATGATCTTTGCTATAGCCTACCTACTCTTTACGTCAGGGGTGTTTAATGTTTTTCATGGCATGGACGCCCTGAAAATCGATAGAGAGAGAGGAAGGACCCCTTACGACTGCATCAAATATTTCTGGGTCTTCTCTCATTTGTGTTTGCTTGTAGACCCAGTTGTAGCATGGCTAATGTTAGCTGTGGTAGCCTCACCATCTACACTTCTACTCTCTATCTGTTAGTCACTCTAATGTTAATGTAGGCTAACGGTTATGAGAACCTGTAAAGCAGCGTGATACATGTAGTTGAAAGTCCCATTGCTGATGTACTCTATATCAACACTCATGAAATGTCTCTCGTCCAATTAAATACTTGGTCGGAACTAACTGTTTGTAAATGTGCTGCACAGGGATTCAGTAGGTTAGCTAGCTCACATGATAGCATGAGGATTCATGAGTGGTCTTTTGTCAATGTTGTTTAAGTCATTTTAAGACATTTTGAGTTTTATAAGGCCTATTTATCTTTCCTGATAATGTGTTGGATTAATGTGTATTTTCAGACATATTTAAATATTTGAAACAACAACAACAAAAAAATAAGACCCATACTCTCCAATGGGAAAAACTGCACATCCTTTTTGCAGACTTGACAGCTGCTTGAGGATCTTGTCCTCGTTTCAGCCAGGATTTCATTAATCACTTTTCCATCAGAGGGCACAAATCCAAAAAGACTGATAGATCACATTGAGTATAGCCACACACTCAGACTCGCAGTGGCAAGAGAAGGTTGATCAGTCGCCGTCGTCTTCATTTTGTGTGAAAGGAAGCGGCTGGGCTCGCCCAGACTTATTTTTCAGCTGTCAAGCACTTCATCCAAAATCCAAGCACTTTTCAAACTTTGAAAACACCACGTTAAAATTCAATTATTTTTCTGGATTTACAGCACCTGTGGGAAGCCTGTGTTGAGGAATTGACTTACCTATAGTGGAAAGGTCACCCTTTGAATGCTACCTCGATCAACACTCTCCTTTAGCTGACTAGTTAGCTAGTGTTTTGCTCTGTAGCAAAGCACTAGCTCACTTTTAGCTACATCAATTGTTAGCTAGCTAATTACATCTCACAGATAATGTTAGCAAACGCTAGCTAGCTTGTCACTTTTACAGGTCTGTCAGCAACATCTTTTAACCATCTTCAAAATTTGGTTTTCTTTTTGACATAGATTAGCCTAGCATATAGCATATTAATGTACAGAAAACTGGAAAGGGAGCACAGGTAGAAAAGGGGTGGCACCCTGTGATGAGGAAGTGACCTGTAGTTGAAAGAAGTGAAGGTTTGAAAGATTCTGAATGCCATCTTTAAAGACACATTTCCCACACAAAGTGTATATCCCAAGTTTGTCCATCCACATTCATTTATTATACTTTTTTTTTAATTCCATCACATAATAGAACACATTTAACAGATGTTTAGCAATTTTATAAAACAACAGAAGACAAAAATCAGAACCTCGGCTTATCAAACGGTTGAGCTGCCCTTAGAAGTGTTTCTCTTCTGAACACTTTCAACACAATAGTTATTACTTTGCATCATTTTCATTTGTTTAATTTATTGTCTTAATGCACAAGAATGATTAAAAAATATCCAGAGACTCAAAGAATGTTTAAAAAAAAACATTTCAAGGTTCTGCAGATCTTGGTGACACCTCACAGTTTACATGATGAAACAGTAAAACTCACAAAGTGCTTTCAGCCCCCCAGCTCATTAAAATATAACCACATTACACAGACGTTCCTCTAAAAGCTGAGCGGGTGGCAATCACACTTGACTTCCTCTATTCTGGGCAACGCAGAAGAGAACATTCAATAATACACACACAGTAAACTGTCTTTAATGTGTACAATAACACTGGACGAGTGCAATAAACTCATTTGACATTTAGCTCAAATTCATCTCAAATTTTTACTGGATTGTTTTTTTACTCTAGGCACTAGAACGTCAACACTTTTGCTCCCCAATAAATATCCTCTCAAAGTTTCAGATATCCCAAATGATGATGCAGTTGTGGTAGCAAACAGTGTAAAATGTGAGGCAGATTTATATGTGTTAATAAAACTGTGACAGGATCCTTCAGTTTTAACACCTGGCAGTGAAGAGATTTGTATCAGTCTGTAGAAAAATATATAGCCACCCAGCTTGAGAGTTTAGTGTCAACTGTTGAACATAACAACTGCGTGCGAGCTTGTGGCCTGTCATGATTTCTTTTCTACCCTTGTGTTTTATGGCTCCCATCAAGTGTGTGAGACCACTTAAAAGCACTCTATGACCTCAGCTCTTCGCTGCACTTTTCTGGTTTTGTCCGTCTTAACATTTTGCAGCCGAGTGTCACACAAGCAGAGAACAACCGGAGTCCCAAATCCAAACACTATCCGAAGGCATCAGTCCATTACCTTCCATTAAGCTTGCTCATCGTGTATAGGACCGCTGCCAGTTGTAAATGGCATGGATATTATGGGAACATGCTGGCATCCGTTTACATGTGCTGACGCTGCGGTGGCGGAAAACCCTTCCGCCCGCGCCTCCCCCCAGCCCCCTCCTCCTCGTGGCGAGCTGCTTCGCTCTCTCTTCTGCGGCAAAGAAGTCCGTGGTCGCCCTGAAGAATTCCAGCAGAGCTTTGTGGCTCCAGTTGGTCCCGTGGCTCCCCGCCCCGCCGTTGGGCGCAGCCCCAGAGCCGGCCGTGCCCAACGCACCGGCGGCGCTCCCCTCAGCCTGGGTGGAGAAGCCACAGTGACCTCCACGGTCAGTCAGGAGGAGAAAAAAATGTGGGTTTGTCTCAAAGAGTTCCAAGGGCACTGTGGATTGGGTGTCACCGCGGACAGGGTCATCCTGAGCGCACATGCTCAGAACAGGAATAGCCACCTCGTCCACGTCTCTCAAGGGTTCATTGCGTTCCCAGTAGGCATCCCAGGCACCTGAAGTGTTGCTGCCGCCGCCGGGCCCCGTCTGTGTTGCTGGTGGAGAGCCCACATGTCCGGTCTGACAGAACAAGGACTCTTCCAGGCTGCGCAGGGAACAACTAGAGAACAGGGCGTCTGTTTGTATGGTTTCACCAAGCACCGTCTTGTACCTGCATATCATCCACACACACACACGCAGAAAAAAGAACACAGACACAAAAATAAACAGAGACAACGAGAGGAAACCAGTAAATCAATTTTGAAGACCTGCATGAGTCTCGTATTGCCGTTGCGGCATTGATTCGAGAAACTTTACCTGGGTCACGATGTCTCTCAGAATCAATAACTTGACACTGAGCAGACCATCTGTTGCTACAGTAACTTGATTGCTTCCTTAATTGTCTGCTTTTCCAGTAAATGGTTAGTGAGTGCTTGCATCTGTTTCTCTGACAGTCCTCCTTTAACCATGTCTCCCTTTGGCTTTCTGGAAATTCTTTATTGTCTTTGTTTCAGAGCTGTGTGATATATTCCCCACAGTCAAGTGAAGGAACAGAAGGAGCTGTTTTTCTCTCTATGTCTTCCAAAACTCATTATGCTCACTTAAACTAATGCACCGTGTTTCTGAAGTGTGGCAGCTGTATGCCCTGCACATCTACTGCATACCTTTTGAAAAATAATGTCTTTCCAGGTTACAAATAAACCTTTTTCACAGCAGCCTTATTTACATGATACAGTCGGGTAAACAGCGGTGTTACCAAAGATACTAATTGCGGTTCCATTCCATTCAGGTCGAACAGAGTCAGGGTTCTGCCATTGTGCATGTTGTCCATAGATTTATAATAGAAGTAGACGGGGCCGCTCAGCCTTTTCGCCATTTTTTCCCAGTGGCCACTTGCAGTATTGCAGCGAAAAATTACCCACCAGCCTGAAAAGCATTTTCCCCCATCGGTCACAATTATAAAAACTACTGACACAACACTACAAAATGCAAACAAGGTCAGTTAGGGCTCTATTTATTGTGAATTTTGAATTAGTATTACCTAGCGGTAACACCTGTGTTTACCCTACTGTACTGAATAATAAATGAAAATGTCATCGACGAAGACTCTTCTTACTGAACGTTTAAGTCAACTGTTGGGGTGCTGCCCTACTCCACAGTACTGAAAGAAGAGAAGCAGCTGTGTAAGTCTTTCTGTCTTCCAAAACTCATAATTCTCATTTAATCTAATTCGCCATGTTTCAAAAGGTTATGATTTGTATGCACTGCTTATATGGATTCAGAAATCTACTGCAGAGCGCTTAAAATATTGTCTTTGCAGATTTGCATGTTGTCTTTTCCTAAGTCCCATCTGTTTTGAAACCTTGGTCAGCTCTCTCTGTTAGCTAGCTAGTTAGCTAGTGTTTGTCTCTATATCAAAACACTAGCTCAGTAGCTACCTAATCTACATCCATTGTTACCTAGCTACTGATAGCTAGTGTCAGCAAAATGCCACCTAACTAGCTAGCTCTACATCAATCATTAGCTATCTCAGTTTTTTCTAACATTAGCTAACTTTTACAGGTCTTTCAGAAACATCTTTCAACCACTGTCAAAATTTGGTTTTCTTTTCAACATAGATTAGTCTAGTATACAGCATAACTAAGTACAGGAAACAGGTTTCACCAGAATTTCAGAGCCTAAAAGTCATGTTCATCTGATCTTTCTTTTTACTGGTTTTCACGCATCCCTAAACATTTAACTTATACCAGCATGTTTCCTGTCCTCCATACCTGCTGAGACATATCTTCTGGTGGAGCACCAGCGCCCATTGCAGTGGCCAGCACAGCCCGTTCTCAAACCAGCTCTGACAGCGGAACACGGGCGACAGGCAGACGGCCGCCGTCACATAGCTGGATGATCCACACTCCCCCAGGTAGGACAGAAGAAGGCCCGACCCGGTGCTCTCGCTCACTGCGTACAGTCTCCCTGCAGGCTGTCGGTAGCGAATGTACCGCACAGCTTCGCGCAGATCTGAGGGGTCGCCGAACTGCTGCAGCTTGACGGTGGTGAGCGGGGTGCCGTTGTGGCTGCGGCGGTTGAAAACTGCTGGAAGGTAGCCATGGGACAGCGCTGTTTCACATAACTGTAGAGAGAGAGGAGGCAGAAAACAAAATAATTTAAGGATGTCCATGTGTCTTCAAAAACATGATAAAAGTGTTCTGGATTAGGAGCAAGGAGAATTCTGTACTTAGTATATTAGTACTATTGAATTAAATACAGACTTTGCACTCCTAAGATGTGAAAGATATTAAAAAACAGGCTTGGGTTGTAACAGATTATATGTAACAAGATTACATAATTCGGACACAAAAAAGTAACTATTATGTGCCAATTAGATACATTTAGCAAAAATAAACATGGCTGAACAATTAATAAACCAACAACAAACATAAAGCATTTTATTAGGCTAAGCAATTTCATTGTATTTGGTATTGAGGTAATCCAGAAGTAACAGAGAATAATCAGGTTATATTACTTTAATATTTTGATACTTAGATTACTGACTACAGGTTTTAACAGGCAATCAGTATATATTATATATCATATATTATTATGTTGGAATATAGAGAGAACATGAAATGGTTAATGGTTGATATACAGTACAATGTATTTTACACAGCAGTGCCTGCTTAAATAAATCCTCTTTTATTGTCCGTCTGAACAGGCCACATGGTGGAACTAGTGTCGCCGGGTCTATTGCTTGTAATTGCACAGAATTACACAACCCTTCCTTGTAGGAATGAGCTTTCATTTTGTTCCATTAAATGTCTATGCAGTCGTAACACCTTTAAGTGCACGGTGCTACTTTTTGTTGTATGGAAAAAGAAATAACCAGTTGCTGGGGGGAAGTGAGAGCGCAGTAAAACCACAGGGTTAAGTGTTGGTGCATTTTGTACACTGCAATACTGCAGATTAGGTTAAACCGTCACCACTCAGTTGAAAAAGAGCACAGCGAGACTTTAGTCATTTCACTGACTGTTTTCTCTGACAGTTTCACCAACTTCTGATTTCAAACCATTGAGGAACCAACTCTTGTGAAACTGACTACATTAGGCTACTTAGTAACACAGTTTTGCACAGATGCATCCTGAGGTGCTGCCTTCACAGTGTAGCCCAAATAACTGAACATCTGTGGCAAAACACGGCCAAAGAAGCCTTCTCTTGGTGACTGTTAATGTCAACTTAAAAATTGTTTGCTTGCTCATATTTCACAGAGATCAAACTATTTTCCATCATAAATGAGCAATGAGACAAAATCTGGAAGTGCACAGCAGTTTTTTCTTGGAATGAATTGTAGTCACGATGATTAATTATGAGTTTATTTCAGCTTCACTCCACATCAGATCTAACAGCTGATCCAACAGTCCATGTCAGGATATTCAGAAACATATTACGAGGGAAACTAATCAGGTAAACTACTGACATATGAAGTTCATCTCTGGCTACTCAAGTCAGTTTTGGTCAATTTTAATTAAATAGTGTTGAGAAGTTATGTTGGGTTACTCTTTGAGCCGTTGTGAAAAGTTGTGATAACGTCACGGTGTTAGCTTGGAGGCAAAACAAAGGAAAAACTGCAGGCAAACACAGATCACCTCAGAGCAGTGGGCCACGTAACCAAGAAAATGTCATCTTGCTGTGTTCTTGATGCCAGAATCTAAGTAGTACTGGATCAGAACTGAAGTTTTATCTCATACCAGCTGCCACTGTCAGTCAAAAAACAAAGACAACTGTGGTTATACATGATAAAATGAAAGCTGGGAGATGCATGTGAGCTGCAACAAAATAAACAAAGCTTAAACTAAAACTATTTCTTTCCATAAATTAATGCTATTGGTCACCCTTTATGTCTTTCTGGGGCTTTTACAAATATTTAACTGTCGAAAAGTATTAAAAAAGCTATTAACTTTGAGCAGCATTCAGTTTAAAAAGTTTTCAATTCAATTCACTTTTTTTTCTTTTCCTGAAAAGCAACAGTTTTGGACAAACATGGTTTCTGCCAGACAGCGACATTATGAAACTGGAAAATACAACTGATGAGCTTCTGAATTCAAGTTTCTGTCCTTCACTGAGCTAAGACAAGGGTTAATTGCCTCATTATCTTTGTCAAACACTTTATTTAAAGGGACAGTTCACCCCAAACTCCAAAATGCATATTTTCCCCCTGGCCAGAGAGCTATTTATCAATCTAGATTTTTTTGTTGTGAGTTGCAGACTTTGGTGATGTTGGCCTTTCTTTCTATTAGCTAAGAAAGTAGTTCCAGTAAATTCTACTGCAGAAAGAAAGTAGTTCCTACATGAAAGTGCTCACAACAAGGCCTGTGGATTATCTTGAGTAATCAGGTCATGGTTTTTGGAAAGAGACACTAGTGATGGATTTTTCAAATGTATTTTTTTTGTTGCTTTGAGCACCACAAGCCAAGTGACATTTAGTCCCATTATACTGGAGAGAAGGCAGCCATCTCTATGGCAGATATCTCCAAACCTCTGCAACTCACATCAAAACAATCTACATGGCTAAATGGCACCACAGGCCAGAGGCAAAATATGTATTTTTGATTTGGGGGGTGAACTGTCCCTTTAAACTCACTTAAAAGTCTTTCCACTGTTACAACAATCACCAGCGCTTTTGGTTTGGTTTGGGCAAAATAAGACAGGTTCTACAGGCTCAGTGGGTTTATACTGTGTCACTGTCACTTGTATAAACCATTAAATTAGCTAAATAAAATGACGTAAATGACACGAAAAACTAATGGCCCAACCCTATGGCAGTTGTAAAAAGATGGCTAAAAACAATTTACATGGCTAAAAAAAAGCAACACTTGAGTGGGTCACTGTACATATTGAGAATAACTTTAACTATTTTCTTCAGCCATGGTCAAGAAACAAGCCAACAAAATCTGCTAACCACTGTTAGCTAATGTGCATAGGTTATTGTTTTGCCTTCAGTAAGCTCCGTCCCAAAAAACATCATGTTTACCAAAAGAAAAGGGGTCTTTAGAGAAGGTCTGGACTGTATTCTTTAAAATATTATTTACAGACACCCAATTGTTCCCACCAAGAGCAAACACCAAAGAAAGAGTGGGGAGGAGAAACTTTGTTCTACAGCTTGTCATGAGTCATGATGGCGTTACTTGGTTTTCAAGTGGAGGATGTTCAGCCATCTGAGGCAGTTCTCAGAGACTATGCACTGTGTTGAAGGCCAACATTATGAACAATCTCATCAGCTGCGGTCATATCCATGAGGCCCACAGCGAGCTGTTTAACTCAGACAGCCTTGACTGACAATACGCAGCTCTCCTTTAACTGGGCTGGGAACAAAACTGGCAGCAGAAAGCAGGCAGGGCATGAAACCTGTGATGTCATGTCTCTGGCAGGAAGTCTTCCTTTTTGGTCAGTTGCACCCATGAAGAAAAATATCACTCCTCATTGTTGCTTCTGAAATGAGCAATTATTTTTATTATTATTATTATTAAGTCATATTTTGAGATCTTTGGGCTATAGTTACTGATGCTGAATGAATGAAAGGAGAAAATTCTATACAATTGACTGAGAAGTAACGTCTTTCTCATGTTTCTTTAACAGAAATGTATAATTTTTACTCAGAGACAGAGTACAGACTGAGTAAAAAGTGCAGAAAAATATTTTTATGATACTTACAACAAGCCAATTTCATAAAGCAGCAAGCATTGAAAAAGTGTTTTTCAAATCTGTAAAATGCTCTTCAGCTCGCCCCAAATCAATTTCATCTTTCAGGCACAAATATTTATCGCTATTTTCTCTTGCTTTTTAAGGCCTTTCAAGGATCTGGCTCTCCAAATCTAATGGCTCTGCTGGTGTTTCTCTGTTCTTTTTCTCGGCGTGTTTACAGTAAACTGTTTGCTGGCTTTGTGCCTGCCATGGTGTTAAGGACAGAAAGCAGAGGCTATAACTTCTTCTTGCAGCCTTGGCTGCAGATTGGCTTATGGCAAACATCGCTTCTTTCGGTTAATCATAGAGAAGTGTTGCTAATATAATAAACACAGATTCTTGTATGACATATTTATTTCTAACATAATGAAAAAGTTGAGCAGAAAACAAAAATACTCAGGCGTCATCATCAGACCTTGGGGAGAAGAGGCCTGAGCGTAGAACTACATGAACTGAGGAAAAAAAATAATGCTTTGAGTCAGAGCACAGCAGAAATGTTAATTAAATATTTAAATTACATTAAAAAGCTCTCCATGCAGAGGAAGGAATCAAAATGAGAGATTGTTCCAGTCAAGGCTCTGAATATTAATTTGAAGGAGAAATCTGTAATATTAATTATAATAAATCTAACGTAACAGCAATGCTTGAAATTTCTATTCTGGCCCTTAACTTGTGTTTTTGTTTTCCTGCTTTGTGCTAATTAGAGTTCAAGGTAATGACAAATGTTCGTCGAATGAGTAATTGCCTCGTTATGGGTCGTAAAAAATCATTAATGATCTTTTAGAAGGAGTACATGTTTATAATGGTGAAATTGAGCAATTTATGAAAGGAGCAATATGTTGCAATTGCACATCCAAAAATTAGTACTGCAGTCCAAATAGCAAGTTGGTGTATTAAAGGAACAGTTCCCCCATGATCAAAAATACATATTTCTCTCCTGGCGTGTAGTTATTAGGGGTGGGAATCTTTGGGCACCTGCCGATTCGATTACGATTACGATTCAGGGGCTACGATTCGATTATAAAACGATTATTGATGCATCTTTATGTATATTGATGCACTTTTTCACAAACACATTTCTTTTTGTCTCACTGAATAAGCATTCGTCACTTGCAATTTTTAAAAACAGCGCATTTGTAATAAGAATTCATTTCGATTATATTTTATTAAACTATTGGAAATATGTGCAAACTGGAAAGTACCAACAGCAGCCACTAGTAGCCGCAGCAACAGCAGCCTGCCGTCTCCCCGACTCCTCCGTCGGGTGGAATCGAGTTACGGCTTCTCATGTTAGTTGTGTTGCCAAAGTATTTTATTTTAGCTCGACACAGCTTACATATAACGTGGCTCTTGTCCAGTTCGCTTCCGCCGTCGACGTTGTAGAAGCCGAAGTGTTTCCACGCGGCTGCTTTTAAATTAGAAGGAGCTGTTCGGACCTCATGGCGAGGTGGCTGCCGGTCGGCCATGTTTGTTTTCCGCTGTGCGCGTGTCGCTCCAGGTGCGCGTCCCAAAGTGTCCCGGCGATGACGCGTACCGCGCTTCTTAGTTCCACATTATTTAGAAGCTTCTGTATCACTTTAATTAACAGATTTAAATAATCGAAATTTGGACGTTTGTGAATCGATTCAGATTCGTCCACGTCCGAATCGCGATGCATCTAAGAATCGGAAATTTCCCCCACCCCTAGTAGTTATATTTATCCATCTATTTTTTCTGGTCTGAGTTGCAGAGTTTTGGAGATATCAGCTGAAAGAGATGTCTGCCTTTTCTCCAATATAATGGGACAAAATTCTAGATCCTGCTGCAGGCCAAGTAAGAAACATGTATTTTGATTTTGGAGTGAACTGTCCCTTCAAATAGGTTGAAATCCTATTTAATATATGATCTATGGTTTAAGCAATTTGCCCCTCCCCCCGACTCGAGGAAGCTCAGGCAGGCTGCAGGAATACTGCAGGAGTGCAAGACGAGTGCAACATTAGATAGAGTTTGAGTTCAGTGACTGCCTGTCTCACTGCCTGCCAAATTCCATTGACATTACCTGTTATAAACTCCTTCTAAATGATTATTCATGATTTCTTACAACTCAGAAACTCATTTGGTGAACATCTGGCATTAATTTCAGGTCAAAGGACAAACAAAAACAAAAAGTTATTCCAGCCTGGAAAAGCAAACGCTATGCTGCGGCTGTAGCGTTGTTGTCAAAGTAGTGAGCATTTCCACTCGTCGTGTTCCTTTAATTTCTGATGTTGCCACGGTTGTTTCATGATTTCCTACAGTAAATATATTACAGATTTCTCCTTTAATAGAGTCTAGCAGGCAGTAAGGGAGGCAGCCACTGAACTCCAACTCCAGAGTGTGTATTTTCACTGGGCTTTTGTTTTCAGGATAAGAGGCTGAACTTTACATTGACAGATTGACAGTTGACCAACTAAAGGTGGCCATTGTTATTGTCAAAACTTAATTACAGTGTTGCATTCATCTCACACTCCTGCAGTGTTCCTGTAGCCTGCCTGAGCTTCCTCGAGTCTGGGGAGGAGGGGGTGGGGAGAAACAAACCGCTTCAACCATAGATTGTATATTAAATAGGATTTCGACTTATTTAATATACCATCTACAACCTGCTATCTGGACTGCAGTACTCATTTATGGATACACAACTGTTACATATTGTTCCTTTAAGAATACATTACCCATATCCATTACAGTGTCTGGAAACAAAAGGAGAAGATTCGTCTTCCCTCTAAATATGCAGTGTCACTCTGCTTCTTCTCAACACAGGAGTGTTGTCATGCAAAAGTGTGTGGTCAGAAACAGTGGCGGGGCTGTTGTATACATGAAGTGTCAGCTTGGAAATGAGTTACATGCTGCATTAAATCTGCAGCGAGGAAGAGCTGCAGAATCACTGCATTAAATATTTACCAGCTGAGAAAGACTGCAGAAGCATTTTCGCCACTTTCCGGCCGTCTATATGAAAAGAGGATTTACTCTGCCAGATACATGACTATGCAGTGTCGGAGCAGAGCTAATACACCGGAACATCATTCATTCACTCATTCATTAGCCTCTCCCTCGACTTCTTCCTCGATACAGTTTTGAATTATTGCGATTGAAGAGGAGGTCATATGAGGAGGGGGAGAGAGCAGTTTCTAATGAATATGAATCACTTGAGTTTAATTCCCAGAGACACTGGGATACGTGATTAGATATTTTGCCATTTAAACTCCAAATGAGTCTCGGGGCTGAGTGATGAATGTTGCAGCTCAGATTAAATTAGACCTGAGTGTGAAGTGATTTCGTCCTGCTTATTCCTGCCTGCTCAGGTATTAATACAGCGACACAGTGTAAACTAACCTCAGACACTGTGGTAATGCACTGTGTCAGTCACCCACTATAACAGACACAATGAGTGATGAGTAATAACTGCTCGGCATTAGATACTACACACACCTTGAAGATGAAAAATAAAGGTACAATTCACCTCCAAATCAAGAATACCTCTTATAATGTTGTGCTGGTCTTGCAATCCTACAGTATTTCTGCAGAATGCCTGAGCTTCCTCGAGTCTGTGGAGGAGGGAGCGGAGGGAAACAACTCTCTTCAACCAAAGATCGTATATTAAATAGGATTTCAACAATATTTAAGGGGACAGTTCAAACTAAAACAGAAATATATATTTCTCCCCTGGCCTGTAGTGTTATTTATCCATCTAGATTGTTTTGGTGTGAGTTGAGTTTTGGAGATATCAGCTGTAAAATAAACTCTGCCTTCTCTGCAGTATAAGGGGACTAAATGGCACTCAGTGTGTGGTGCTCAAAGTGCCAGAAAATACATTTGAAAAAAATCAAGACCAGTGTTTCTTTCCAAAAATGATGACCCACTTACTTAAGATAATCAACAGGCCTTGTTGTGAGCAGATTTGTGTAGGAACTACTTTCTTTCTGCAGTAGAATCTACCAGAACTACTATATTTTCTATAGTTCCTACATGAAATTGCTCACAACAAAGTCTGTGTATTATCTTGAGTATCTGGGCGATGATTTTTGGTTTTGAAAAAAAAAAAAATCTTTCTTGATTGAAATCTTTTTTGATTATGAGGTGAACTGTCTCAGGGAGAGTTCACTCACCAAAACCTACTTCTTGTTCAGAAGTGAAGCAATAACTCACAGCCAAGGAATATTTTTTTTGTAACAATATGATGTATTATTAACCTTTTCCACTCCAGCCCTACCTACTGCACATTTATTTGAATCATTTTCAGGTCAGTATACGGCACATATACCCCTTTTCCACCAAACTAGTTCTAGTTCTTGAACTGGTTCCATTCACGATTCTTGGAACCAGACCATGTTTCCACCAGTTTTGAGCAGGACCATGGTAATCAAGGATGTGCACATTTCACAATGACTTCTAGAATATTTTGGTTCTCACTTCAGCTCAGTTATAGCTGGGAACCAAAAGTAGGTGCAAAAACCAGTTCCAGTTGGTGGAAAAGGGCCTGTAGTATAGGTCTACATCATCTGAATGCTGGGAAGCTGAAGATTAGAGATACATCTCAATATTGTGTCAAGTTATAAAAGTGTAATAAATATTGTCTCTTGGAGTGTCGTATAAAGGTTAGAACATTATGACTGAAGTATGGCCATTCCCGTGCTCTATTAAGTCTCATAAGTTGTTGCAGCAATTTTTGGGTTGATGGAATTTATTACACAGACTTAGTGAAAAATCGAACAATTTTTTGAGCACTTGAGAATTTACAAAAAGGTCTAAAATATCTTCAAAATACCACATTAAGACACAAAGACCTTGTAGATCACCACAGAAAAGCGACTGGATGGTTTTTTTTTCGTTTTTTTTCTGAGGACTGCTCAGACACCCCTTTATTTTCATTATACCTCGTAAAGCCACACATCCTTGGAATACTCCACGTCTCTATTTTGTGGTTGTGAAGTTTTATGAGGCTGTGATTATCCCACTGGTCGCAGTAGGTCATTTTATACAGTGAGGTCATATTGAAAAAAATAGTCTCACTACAGTAAAATGGCTACTATGGGCACAAACCTCATCAGACATATAACTGGGCTCACTGACTCCACAAGACTCATCTTTCCATCTCAATTTATGATGTTCCAATGCTGTTTATACCCATTTTTCCCCACAACTGCATGAGAATAGCATAACGTGGGCCTGTCTATAGCAGGAAGACTTGAGGTGATCTTGAGATTAGATGTCATGGAACTCCTTTCAAAAATTGCCACACTAGTGGAGTCTCCAGTCTCCAGTCTCTGGAGCGTTATTTAGCCAACTCGAGCAACAACCTAGCATGACATAGTTGGTACCATTGGATTCTTTAGGTCTGGTTTCATATGATACTAGTATCTATATTCTGGCTTTAAAATTGAGCTCACTAAAGCCTCTGAAAGTAATGGGGGAATGTGGACACCCCAGCAGAGACTAATATCACCAGTTTAGAAGGAACATTTGTCCTGACTGTGACTATTTATTCAGTTTTATATTGATTACAAATAAATTTAGCAACTTGCTGGATCATATTTATCCAAGTTCCTAGCAATACTTTTTCTGAAGTGTTCTACCAATGATATGAGTTTGTTCCATTTTAGAGATTTCAACATCATTACAGAAACAGTAAAAACCAAACAGCAGCTCCTCCAGCAGTTTTCTGCCAGAGCTGATAAACTGTCAGCTCAGTGACAAATTCCTTCAGCAGGGACTCCAGACACCGGACTACATGCCAGCTCTCATACACACACAAAAAAGGCAGCATTTATTCTCCTCACCCTCTGTGCTGGAACAATGACAGAGGCATAAATATCCCCAAAATTCAACAATATTCCCCTCGGAACGTATTGAATAATATGATCTCCCTCTGTGAGGCCACCTCTTGCGTTAAAACAAACTCCAGCGGCTTCATCAGGACATTTGGCCACAAATCAAGTTAAATTAAGGATGTTATTCAATTAAAAGCTTTTTAGAGGCAACAAAGCATCTCACTACAATGCTCTGCCCTCTGTTCAGGTCAATAGTTTGCTTAAATACTCTCCAACAGGCCTGTGATACATGGCCAGGGATTGGATTTGCTTCTGTGAGGCAGATATATGCAGGATTACAGCCAACATTTCAGGAATACAGGGAGAATGAGCTTTTTTGTGAAATTTTTGTTTGTTTAAATGCATCCTGTAACACATATACAATATATACTATAGAGATGGGACTAATCTGATCCATCTATTGATATAAGGCATTCATCGAGTATCAGACTCGCAACACTGATCCACAATCAAATTTAAATTCCACTACATATCACCTCTGTGACACGTTTCTATTTGTAAACACAACCCTATGCAGTACAAATCATAAGCTACATACCACTTTTCACTTCTTTGCATTTGCATATAATATTAGGGAAACACACAAAAACAACGATGTTCAAAACAAACAAACACATGACAAAGAGTAACATTTTAATTTTGGGACATAAAATTGTAACTTTAAACTCTCAGCATTGCATCATGGGAAATTATGTGAACGTAGGCTGTCTCCCTGCCTATGAACTGCACCTGTGAACGTCACAAGGCAGAATCCTACAACACCCCACAACGAAGGACGGCTTTACACAAGTCACATTACACAAACTACACAAGCTTTCCAGACACTTTCACTTTCACTTTCAGCTGCATGTAATCTTACTACTACTAATACTACTACGACTGATAAATAATCATAAACATCAAGAACAAAAGAGTGCTGGTATCAATATAGTATCCATATTGGTGAATTCAGATATTGGATCAGTACATCTGGAGTATACCACTGTATAAACTCACCCAACGTTAGATGTCGACCACTTCTAAGAATTTCACTGCTCTGCTGATGAATTATGCAAGAACATTGCTGATATTTCAAGCAGATGACAAAAATCTAAATTAAAAGTTACTATATTTGTTCTGTAATAAATGCCATGACTGCCATCTTTATAGTTAATTGGTTGGCAGTTTTCCGACCAACTAATTGTATGAACCCTTAATTATAGCTACCCCAAAAGAGGGCAGAGGCTATAACTTCTTTAATCTCTTTCATTACAGAATTCTTTTTTCTCCTTCCATTTAACATGGCAGCACTGCTGGAGAGGAGAAGTGAATTAAAAATCATGATATATAGTGTGATGTGAAGCTTTACAAAGGCAGACAAAATGTTCGACTACAGTTACAACACAGCAGATTCCTCGGGCTCAATTTTTAAGTGATGAGCATCACAGGTATACATTCAAAGGGGGGAGCAGGTATCAATTATTGAATGTAACGCCACAGTGAAAATATCATGAACTGGAATTCCTGCTGTTGTTCAAGACAACTCCTGTTCCACAAACCTGCATAAAGGTGGATTTTTTCCATAGGATTTGTTAAATTGATATTATTGTTACACAATACTACTTGCAAGTACTGCACATGTAGATTCAGTGGCTGGTATAGCTCTTTCAAATTACACTACTTTTCTCTGACTTTCTGTGGCAAAACATGCATCATCTATGACAGAAATACACTTGTAGTCACTGGAAATGGAAGCATGGCGTTTGGATTTAGAGCAATGGACCAAAAGGAGGTCAACAATGCAGTCAGCATATTTCAAATATGCTGTCAGATCCGCTGGATGCACCGCTGCAGACCACCCCTGGAGGAGTGGCCGGCAGTGGGCATAAGAGCCATGCTACAGATGGGGTTTATGGCTGCTCCTGGAATGAAAGGGATGAAATGAGCCAAGAAACAGGAAATCAGACTGTTGTGCCACATCAGAGCCCCAACAGGCTGTCACACTTGATGGGTGGATCACGCTCTGAGCTGACAGGATGATGGGAGGACTGTGTTTTTACATCTGTCATAGTCCGTGCCTAAACACAGCCACAGCTGATGGACAATACTTCACATATGTCGAACTTTTAATATTAAGATGTCGACCATATTATCACCACTATCTCATTGCTGCTGTTTACATTCAGTCTAAGACAAATTCAGAAAAAGCACTGGAGAATTTTTTGTTTCAGATGTGTAGAAAGAAGTTGTACCACCCTGTGTTGTACACTTCTAAATTATAAATTTTATTCTAAATGAGTATCTACCACTGGACTGGTTGGTAAAAATTCTGATACCTTGAGGCATAAATAGAAATGTGGCCAAATCCTGATGTGCAGTTTGCATATTTCACATAGAGTAAAGCACTAATATTTGAAAAAAAAGAAGGAAAAATTTTATTCTCTATTTTCTTGTGTCCAATCCACACACTCACACCATTTTTTCATCAGTGATAACAGCTTCAAAACTTAAGTTAAAGCTCTGTACATGTAACCAAGAGCCTGTAACCAAGAACCACCGCCAGGAAATAAGTCACTGTCTGCACACTGGTGTGTTAACATCAAACTGAAATTAACACAGAGGTGAGAAGACAGAAAACACAGATGTAAAGCCCCATTTACTCTTTGCACACTTACTGCTATTGGCTCCCTGTGAAAACGTGATTGTATGTTTTTAATAAGAGCATGCTAAGCAGCTATATAAACATAGATACCCGTACATTTATGCCCTATGTCTGTATTGGGTCTAGAATTTTGTGGTCCTGGCAATTTTTCTGTGATTGAGAAATTTCCAAGACCAGGACTGATGAGGTATTAATGCTACTATTACCTCTATCAATGATCTAATCATGACTGTTAATGGTAAAACTTTCCTACTTCTGCTGAGTGCTAAACTATTATCCTATCCCACAAGGATTTGGAAAATTCCAAGGCTGAAAGTGAAAGGAATGGTCTGAAAAAGAATTATTTAGGTGTTGAAGGGTAAATTACACATAATGGCCAGATTATATCATACATCATATCTATAAGGAATGAAAAAATACTGTGATATGAGAAATGGTGCCAAAAGCACACTGAATAAAGCAACTGTGACTGTAACTAGGTCATGAAATTACGTGAAAAATCCTCACAAATCTATCTGCTCTGTCAGGAAAGTGTGACGCGTGTAAATCATATGAGGCAAGACGGCTGCAGCAGCTGGATTTCTGCTTCCAGGAACATTTATGGTCTTTCAGCACGGCGCTCTAAACAGTGATCACTGCAGGCCACTGATTGTGGGGCTCATTCCTGCATGTCTTTACACACCTTCCTGATGAATTGGCCTCTTTATGTGACCTTGTTTTGTTGAGGATAAAGATTTGGCTGAGATCAGGAGGTATAATTACTTTATGGAGGGGTAGCTGTCTATGTAGACCTGCTCTGACTTGAGAGTTTAGATAAATACAGTTACAGCTTGAAGGAATAATTTCACATTTTGAGAAATTTGTATTGTGACATATGAAGCTACTGCAGCAGTCAGTTAGCTTAGCTTAGCATAAAAAACAACATGACAATTTTATGGGATGTTATGTCCCTAAGAATTGAAGGCTAGCAGTTTTCCCTTGTTTTCAGTCTTTATGCTAAGCTAAGCTAACCAGCTGCTGGAGGTAGCTTAATATTTACCACGCAGATATAAAAGAGCAGTCTCAGTCTTCTCACCTGACTCTTAGTAAGAAAGCAAATAAGTGTGCATCCCTAAGCCACTACTTTAAAGGGAAAGTTCACCCCAAAATCAAAATTAGATCTTTTTATCTGTTTATATTGTTTTGGTGTGAGTTGCTATTTACTGTTGCTGTTATTTCTACTGAACTGTACCTGCCAGCCATATCACTGTATGCAGAAGGAAGCATGCATCTGCTCCAGCTGACTTTTTAATGTTTCCATCTGACGCGTTTTAAAACAAGAACCTGGTGAAAGTTTAAATGTAAAGTTGCCTAGCTGTGCACACAATATAACATTAATGCTAACAGACTGAGGCTAAAGCTAGCTTACATCTCAGCAAACATTGGTGGGATGCTGAAATACGGCAGGTATAGCTACATGACATATGACAGAAAATACAATCGTTAACGTGGAAAAAGGAAGTGCGGGGACTTGATTATTACAGTGGAGTTTGAGATGTGTCGTTGAGCCAGACCAGACGGACCACGGTGGTGGAAGGCAATCAGGATAAGACTAACTTGTCTTAGACAGGAGACAACAAGCCAGAGAGAGATGCATTGTTGTCAACTTACTGCATCTGCATCAGCCCACATCCTCCTCCTCAAACCTCCACAAAACAAATGCAGATGCAGTGATATCTAACGAGATGAGCTGGAGGTAAAGTTACTGCAGCTAGTAAACAAGTGTTAGTTAGCCAGACAGGTTAATGTTTGCAGTTCATGTTAGAGCAGATGAAGACAGAGTTTAATCCATTCACCACACATGCGCTCTTGTGTTTCACATCTTTGAGAGGCTACAGAAAAGACGTCACCGTCCAGACTCATGAAACGCCGAGTATCGCTCTTCTCAGAGCCTTCAACATGGAGAGAAGTGGAAAACTTGACAGCTTCAGTTGCAGATGTTAAACTATGATTGGACAGTTGCTGTTTGGAAGGTGGGGCTAAATTGAACGAATGAATTAATGAACATAAGTAGATTTTGTATGTTTTACGATGAACACATTTCAAACACTGACCATTATAAACATCTACTGTTTCTACAAGATAATCAGACATTCTTATGACTCACAGACAGCTGCTCATTCAGTCAATATTCAGCAGTAACTTGAACTCTAATTAATATGAAACAGGCAAAAAAAAAAATCCACTTCCTATATATTTGTATGAAATTTAAAAAAATGTATCTACTTGTGCCCTGATTCCCTGAGATTATAAATATTGTTCTACTTCTTCTTGCAGATTTAAAAATATATTTGTCTATTTTTCCATATTTCAATTGTATTAAAAATATGTTTATACTTTTCTCATGTTTGCATGGCATTAAAAAAATGTTCCTCCCTTTTTCAGAGGTCTGTGATGTTTAAAAATATGTTTTATGATGTTTAAAAATATTTTTCTGGTTGTCAAGGATCCATGAGATTTTTTCTACACTATTTTTCCTCATGTTTTTCTATTTCACGCTTTTATTTATGTCAGTGTATGTATTTGCTGTTGATCACAGATGAACAGCTGTTTTTGAGGATGGAATGTGTTTTCTAATGAGATAAATACACGCAGCCTGTGAGACCGATCACCTGACAGCTCAGCTCAGCTGCCTTTATTTGCCTGTAATCTTCTTTGTCTCTTTGTTTTACCTGATGAAGGTCTTAGGACTGAAACGTTGTTTCCTAATAAAGTATACTGCATGTAAAGCCCCTCCTGGATTTCCCTCCTACACACCCGTCTGCAAGAAACTGAAGGTGTGCATGAGCTTTCATTTTATTCTTTCATTTTGAAAATTGCAGTAGGCTGTATTGCAGTGTCAATAAAATTTACAGTAATTGTTCAGCTCTTATATGAATCATCGCAGACTGCATAAAACAAAGGAGCAACTGAAGGTAAAAATATGAATGATTTAAGAGGAGGTGGTTCATTCAGAAATTCATGAGTTCCTGAAATGTGCCGTGTGCACTTCAAAAAGAGTCTACAGTCCCTTCTCTGTTTCTGCTCTGTGTCATAGATATATAGACTCATATGTGTGTGTGTGTGTGTGTGTGTGTGTGTGTGTGTGCCCACGCAAACGTAAGCTTTTTTTTTTTTTTTTATCTGTCTTTCACACACACAAACACACACTGGGTTATACTCAGTGAATCTCAGCAGTGACAGCACCGATCTTAATTGGTGTATATCCCTTGTGGTGCCTCAGCCTCCAGTCCTCCCAAGCGTAACCAGCTGACAGCATCACAAATACTCTCCTCTCTGATGATGCATGAGGCCACGATCTGTCTGAATGTGACAATTACTTTTCATCTCCCCGTCATTTTCCTTTTTCCTGTCGTGAAGCTTTAAGTCACCATGTATTTCGAATGTTTTAACTCCGTTTTCCTTCTATTTTTGTCCCGACCATCATTTTCTTCTCCTTCTCTTTGTGTTTTTTAGATCACCAGAAGAAGTTTTTCATTCTGGATTGATGTCAAACACGTTTGGTTTTGTTTGACTTTTTGCCGACTTGTTATTCCTGACGTGGGGCTGACAGTAAGCCAGCGACGGATTTGCACACGAGGGGCTAATGGCATGAAATGAAACGAGCCAGCGCCGTGCCAGGTGCCCACGGCGGTGTGGGAGCCAACAGGCATTCATGTGCGGCGGCCCTGCTCTTCCCCAGGCCCCTCAAGTCAAGCGATGCTTTGTAATCCCTCACTCAATTACCTCAGTCAGTGTATTGAAAGAGCAGTTGAAAGACTGGTGCTGCCTCCGCATCTGCTCTTTTTATCCCGCCCCGCTTTTTTTTTTCGCTTCAAACTGAGCTCGCCGTGGCCTAAGCCTTTACCCGAGCCGCCATTGTTGGTTTGCACTGGCATCTTCCCACGTCTCTTTTAAACGAGTGAACGTCTGACTTTTGACTGGTTGGCTGTGTTGTTTGTACATGCATTAAATGTATGTATCTCGCATTCGCTCTGTTGTTAACTCTGAACAGGCTCACTATAACTGAAACAATTAGTTGATTATTTGATTAATCAATTGAAAGAAAATTACCTGCCAACTGTTTTAATAATTAATTAACTGCTTCAATCATTTTCAAGCACAAAATGTCAGAACATTTGCTGGTTCATTTGCGGGGACAACAGACGGTAGAAAAGAAACAATTAGCTTGCTGTTTCTTAATAATTAAATACACAACCTGGCCAAACAAAGTCACACACTCTAATACTTCGTCGGACTGCCTTTAGCTTTGATTATGGCACGCAGTTGTCATGGCATCGTTTCAATAAGCTTATGCAGTGTCACATTTTTTCTGTCCAGAGCTGCATTAATTTTGCCCCCATGGGCTTGTACAGTAGGCACTAGGCATGATGGGAGCATCACTTTATCCGCCTCTCCTCTTACCCTGATTCCCCCATCACTCTGGACTCATCAGACCACATGACCTTTTTCCATTGATCCAATCTTTATGCTCCCTAGCAAACTGAAGCCTTTTTTCCAATTAGCCTCACTGATAAGTGGTTTTCTTAAGACTCCACAGCTGTTTAGTCTCAATCCCTTGAGTTCTCTTCACACTGTGTGCTCTATTAAACAAAGCTGTGAGTTCTACTGTTGATTTCTTTATGATTTGATTTCACCAAATGTTGAAGTGAACTCCGATCACAATCACTCAAGTTTTTTTTCTGACCACATTTCTTCCTGGAAGATGATGCTTCACCACTGTCCCTCCAGGTTTTAATGTGTTGAACAGCTTTTAACCTAGTTTTAGTAGTTTCATCAATCTCCTGAGTTGTTTTCTTTGCTTGATGCAGGCCAGTAATTTGACCCTTCTGAAACACAGTAACATCTTTTCCACGACCACAGGATGTCTTCTGACATGGTTGTTTAAGAAATGAGAAGCTCCTCACTGCATCAGTTACAGTTAAATAACTAACTTGTTGCCAGCTGAAACATATTAATCACTGCAGTAATTATCCAATGAAAGGATCTTAACTATTAGCTTAATTAAATCCAGGTGGTGTTATGGATTCGTTATGGAATCATGAAAATATTGCCACGTTACCTTATTTTGAGATGATGTCTTTCCACTATAAAAGCAGTTTATCAGCCACATGATACATCTGCAAATCATCTCCGTTCAGCCAGATGATGTGTTGGTATGCATGGAAACAAGTGTCATCACGTCCTTTAGCAATAATCTATGGAATATGGACGCTTATTTCCTGTGTATTCATTAATCCAGGGGACATAAGTATTTAAAACCAGCAAGACTTGTCTAAGATGTCTAACTGCATAATAGACACAAAGCACTGTAAGCTAGACACTGTTACACTGTTACACTACAATGACTTCTATCAGCTTTTAATGATTTGTTCTTTCACACAAATACCATCATATACTTCATACCCTGGTGAAATGTCAGGAAAGTATGCAGGTATGAAAGCACAGACACCTATTGAAGAAAAAATCTTTGAACTTATTCTGTGACTATCATATTCCTGCTTTTACCTTAAAAGGAAAGAGACATAAAAATGCTCTTTAATGAATGAGTAATTAGAGAACATTAAACATTGATTAAAGAAATTACTGCAAGAACAAATCATGTTTGAGCAAATATATTTACTTCACTAGTGCACTTCATCTATCAAATTCAGTCTTGAGGACTACATTAATCAGAGTATTGATCAATCTGTGTGCTGAACTTAAACACTGGAGCAGAGGTGTTAACTATATTTGTCCAGTCACTGTGGGAGGCAGCCTTAGAATAAAAAACACATATATTCATTATTTTAATTAGCCTACTATTGTTTCAATTCTGACTTTCTTAGAAGATGTATGATATTTTTATTAACCTGTGTGGTTGTGACTCCTAAAAACACGTGAAATCCACAATTTTAACTACATATTGAAGTAGAAAATTCTCCCAGGTTTCTGTCAAGGAGGCACTTCACTGAGGATCTGAACTGCAGAATTCAGTCCTGACTGGCAGGAAATACAAAATACTTAAACCAGTTTTGATGCTGCTATGCAGTTGCGCTGTTGTTGTGCATGTGAAAGGGTTACAGGTGGTAACAGCAATAAGGCTTTAACACTAAAAGTCACACAGTTCTGGGTGCAGCAAAACAAACTATTGTTGATTTGAGAAAGAATTCACACAGCGACTGGCCTTCTTCCATCATTCTGTGATCAACTGTGATCTGATTTGATTTGACACAAACCACATTTAAGGCAGGACAATAAAGACTGAACTGAACTTAAAGGGACAGATCACCCAAAAATGAAAATTCAGCCATTCCTCATGATGAGTGAAGGTCGGCTTTAGTTTTTAAGTCCATAAAACACTGCTGGAGTTGCAGAATCTCCCAAACGATATATGTGAATGGTGACTGATATTCTAATGTAAAGAAACAACCAAAAGCAAAACATAAAACGCCTCCATACAGCTCGTCTGGTGTAATCCAAGTCTGGTAAAACCCCAACATGCCAAGCTCACCTGACAGATATCATTTACACCATGTTTTTAGCCTGAATCCTCAATGTCGATCCTTAGCTTGGAGCCACGTTCACGTGCACATGCACTTATCTTTTACATTTGAACATTCATTTCAATTGTCTGGGAGATTCTGCAACACATTTTTTTCCTGTGACACACCAGCTGTATTTTGAGGAGTAAAAAACTAAACCAGACCTTCAATTGGAATGAAGGTGAGTAGATAATGACTGAATTGTCATTTTGGGGTGAACTATCCCTTTAAGGCTGTAACGAGAACCTTGATATTTTTAATAGTTTCAGTACTTTAGATGCTACAATCAATGTATATTATGTTCTTTCAAACGTGGTATTGAAAAAGTATTGAAATATTGATACTTTTGACAACCTAAGTAGGCTGAGCTGATCATTTTTATTGCATGACTTGTACTTATAGTGGAGTTTTCACTGTGTACTATTAGTATTTTACTTAAGATGTGGCTATTAAAGTACTCTAATTTTTATAAGTTGGTTATTTTACTGCAGCTTACCTTCAACACATTTCTGGTGATCTTGCCAAAAGAGTTGGGGATGATGAGCAGGACGGGGCTGGTGGAGTGACTGGACGTCCTGCGTCTCTTCTGGTAGGACGGCACTGCCCAGTCCAGGGCCACCAGCCCGTCGTCGCTCAGCTGTAGGTTGTCCCGCACGAACTGGACCGGGCTGTCGTAGGGCCAGCACGCCTCGTACGCGCTCTGCAGGAAAGCGCTGGCCCGCCACGTCCATCCGACACACGGCGAGTAATCGCTGAAGGTCCTGCAGTGCTTCAGGAGGTAGTTGGCCAGCGCGGACGGTTTGCAGATCAGCGCCACGGTGCGTGGCTTCCCGCCGGCCGCCTGGGCACCACCGTCGCACCTCCCGGTCCTGTCCTTCGCCGCCTGCTGTGAAATCCCCAGCCCTTGAAGCACAGCATCCGGCTGGCTCTCGGTGCCAAAGTATTTGGAGCCTGGCCAGATTAAGACCACCAGGATCACAATGCACAGCAGAGCCACGAGCCATTCCAGCATTGGCACGGCTGAGGGGAGCGAAATGAGCGCGACAAGAACGCTTTCCACACCTTATTCTGGAGCTTAACTTGATAATTTTATACATTTACAGAATAGAAAATACTCCACTGGAACATGCTCGGTCTCACAGTGCGTCGATCTTTGGTCCTGAACTGATGCTCAGCTCGTCAGTGAAGTTTGGTGCTTCTCTCCGGTGCCAAAGCGCACCAGTCCCTCCTCCTCCAGTCGCTGTCGGCGTCTGTCTCAGTCTCTATTGTTCCAGCTCATTCTAAACCCGACTTCATGTTTCAGTTCCTGTAGACACATGTAAATAAAAGATGAGACTCCGGCCGTGGTTCATGCATTCAGCGCAGAATGGTACAGACACAGACTCCGTGCAGGTCAGGACTGCGCTCAGCCGGTGCTTCTCCTCAACAGCTGGGAGCGCAGGAAATATGTGAGAGCAAAGCGCCGCTGATGCTGGAAACGCCCCCACCATCATGTCCAACCCCCCTCACAGAGGGCAGGTACCCTCCTGTGCGCCTGAAAACCTCTGGTGTTATTGCCTTTCCCTCAGATTTATAATTCCAGCGCGAGTAAGTACAATTTGAGCGTTTTTACACGCAGAATGTCTCTGCGTTTCTGTCTCAGTTCAATTCAGTTCAATTCAAGAGAGCTTTATTGCCGCCGAAAACCAAAGCCAGTGTGAAATTAAAAAAAAAAACACAAAAATGTACATAAACTAAAGAAATATGGTGTTGTTCTTAGATAATTAGATAGACAGATATGCATTATGTACAAATGAGGACGTAAATGCAATTTAGAAAAACGAAAACAGAAATAAGTCACAGGTGAGGCAGACTGGCATGAACATCTTTACATCTTTTATTAATTCACTTAAGATCTCTAACAGGGAAATTATTTGATTCAATGTTTACACCCAAGAAAAAATAAATTACAAAATAAAATTACCAGGTTATGGTATTAGAGGACTGTAGCCATGTGGCCCAGTATGACAATAGTATCATAAATATCTTTAATAATTTTAATAAATTCTTGTAATATAAGTGCTGAGGGCTAAAAATAAAGATTTTAAAAAGTAGATTTTCAGTTACAAAATATCATTTTGATCCTAAGACTTTCACTGAGTAAAATCATTTTTGAAATGTTGTATCTGTAAATAAAGTTTAAAGGATTTCTGTCTTACGCACCTGTCTACAAACAACTGGAGGCTTCAGTTACACACAAAATATAAATGCAAATAGGTGGAAACTGTATACACACTTTGAAGACTGTACTTTATTTTACATTACACCAATAAGACTTGACAAGCTACTTCTTATAGCGTTATTATATTTTCTTAATATTTCTTCTTCTTCTTCTTCTTCTTCTTCTTCTTGTTATTATTATTATTATTATTATTGTTATTATTATTATTATTATTATTATTATTATTATTATTTTGTCTTTTCTAGATTCGGACTATACACAAGATCCACTGATCTTCAGTGCCCATCTGCAGCTTATTTATTTACATTGTGCATATCTTGTGCATCCTGTGCACTTGTCGCATACATTTTGTGTTTTTTGTCTTTGTATTTACTGCATGTGATTAATTAAGTAATCTATCATTCTATCTGTAAAATAAACTGTGACCTTTTTTTAAATGAACGTATTTACAGATATTATTATTTGTCTCTGGACTGTCTTAATGTGTAATTTCAACCATATATACAGCTGGCACATGGTGAAGTGAGCCAACATTCCTCAGGGGACCAGGATGCAACATATAGTGCATATAAAGTGCAGTCATGCACTAGTGTGCAGCCATGTAAGATGTTTGGTTGATCCCACTGTGTTCACTGGGTCTCAGTCACACACTGGGCCTTAAGATGTACCACACACAGCATACGACTGTGCAAAAAACTACTGGATTGTGAAAAAAAAAAGTTCAAACTGTGGAAAGTTTTGGAGAAAAAATAGTTCTCCCGTGTTTGCTCTTAGTGTCACACATACACACCAGAGGTAGACCTGTCATTAGAAGTGTAGTGTGCACCGTGTGTCATTATCTGATCTGTGAATTCCTTGGAATGAATTTGGCAACATGTGCACATTGTGATCTGGTCAGAGAGAGGACAAAACTTAATGAGGCTTGAGACGTGGATACAGTAACACACCGTGAGGGGCTTTAGATGTAAAGTATGTAACCTGTTCAGCAGGTTTCTGTTATGTAACGAAACAGCTGCAGGTTCTGCTCAGTTTTGTAACTGTAAGTTGGGTGAAGGAGTGAAAGTAGGCCAGAGTTGTTTGGACGTGCTGGTTGTGATGACGGTGAAGCCTGCAGACATCCAGTTTGGTTCAGGCTCATTACATTTATGCAGGGCTGAGTCATAACAGATTACATGTAAACGGCATCACATAAAAAATAGTAACTATGATCAGCCCAGATTACATTTTAGAATTGTGTAATTTACATTACAGTTACAATGTCAAGGATTACCTGATATCAGTTACGATTCTCCAGATCCATGACTCAGTTTGATTTTTGATTTTAAGATCACGATTCAATTCAATTTTTCAGATATTTTTTCACACTGATGGCTGTGCCTTTGTCACACTAATAACACCCCTAATAACCAATGCTCTGTTACCTCATGAAAGGTGTGTCTAATATGCAGAGTTTCTTAGAGAGGAAAATGATTATTTGTGGAATTTAATTTTTTTTTTTTGCCTGTTGTTTTTTCAGTGCTACCACAATACCAAACAAGCTGGGACATTGTGCGTAACATACCTCAAAACAGAATGCAATGATTTGCAAAGCCATTTCAACCTATATTCAATTGAATAAGCACAAAGACTTAGATATTTAATATTCAAACCGATAAACACTCACTCTGAATTTGATGCCTGCAACATGTTCCAAACAAAGTTGGGACAGGAGCATGTTTACCACTGTGTTACATCACCTTTTCTTTTAGCAACAGTAAGTAAACATTTGAAAACTGAGGACACTTACTGTTGAAGCTTTGAAAGTGAAATTCTTTCTCATTCTTGCCTGATATATAACTTCAGGTGCTCAACAGCCTCTGTTGTTGTATTTTGCGTTTCATAATTAACCACACATTTTCAGTGGGAGACAGGTCTGGACTCTCTTTCTCTCTCTCTGGACTCTTTTACTATGAAGCCACGCTGTTCTAACACATGAAAAACATATCTTGGCACAGTCTTGTAGAAATAAGGGACGTCCCAGAAAAAGATATCATCTGGATGGGGGCATTTGTTGCTCCAAAAGCTGTAGGCACCTCTCAACATCAGTGAGGCCTTCGCAAATGTGCATGCTACCCATGCTCTTTGGTTTGGACAACACAACGTCCCTAAAAGTCATCCATACTTGTGAATAAAGTTCTGAGAACGTCTAATCATGACACTGTCACCTGTTACCAGTTTACCTGTGGAATGTTCCAAACGATTTTTTTAGGATTCCACCACTTTCCCAGTCTTTTGTAACTTCTGTCCTAACTTTTTTTGGAACAAACATCAAATTCAGAATGAGTATATAGTATTTACAACAGTTTGAACATTAATATATTTGGATATGGGTTGACATTTTTTTTCAAATCACTGCATTCCGTTTTTATTTTGGAACAGAGGCTGGTAAATGGTGCAATATGCAATATGATGTTATTTTGCAGTATCCTGCTCTTTTGCTTTGTCTGCACTTTGTAAACTCAGTTTTTAGAGGTGCTATATAAATAAAGTTTCAGTATTCAGATTATATAATTTTTTTTTGTAATCCAATGCATCATGTTAGTAGTTACAAAAATTGCCATGTAATTGTATTTTGTAACTGGCTACATTTCAGAGTAATCTGATGCAACCCTGCATTTATGTGATGTGATAGTGATAGATGTGTGTTTTCCTCATCCTGTCTACTTTACACTATCTACGAAGCTCAGACAGATACGTGTAGAGATTTTCATCTAGGCGTCTTCCTCTCCTCAGTGTAAAGGCCAAGACATCTGAGTCTTAAATATCAGGTTCCCTCCTGTTTAATCACATCATCATGAACATCACATTCAGAGGCACAACAAGTTGAAGCAGTAGTTGTTATTTCACATTAATCAAAGATTCGTGGAACATGCAATTTGCAAATTAATCGGTGACAAACACTTAAGTGCTGCTGCTTATACAAGGTTGAGAGATTTCATGGAAAGCTGTAGCTCTGCCATCTGTTTTTGAGGAACATGTTGTTTTGGACACTCATTTAACCCATGGCAGCACAACAATGTGTCGCGGCCTGCTGAACACAAATTGATGGCGGTGTGGACCAGCGGTGTGTGTGAGCGAGGGGCAAACAAACCCAAATGGAAAGTGACAAGACAGTAGATCATTGTGTATTTGTTCCAATTTCCAATGCCACGCCATTCCTCTGGATTGGCTGACGGAAAATGAAAACAAATGGCAAAACAGGAGACGCGGAGCCAACGAGCAGAGAGTGAAGACGAACGAGTGGATGGAAGGATCTCGGTATCACCTTAGAGACACTTTGAATGCCAGAGCAGAACAGCTTCCAGCTGGTGCATCGGAGCCGGGTGGGGGGGAAGTCGTGTTATGTTAATTTACTCGGAATGCAGCTCCAGACGTGGATCACGAGACACTTCCCTTTTGTGCGTGATAACCATCTCTGTTGTTGTTGCAGCCCTACAGACAAATAATCTGTGTGTAATCCTTGATGCTCTGTGGTGGTCTAGAAAACAGTTTGATCATTAACTTTAATAAGATGTCTGTACACTAAATTCCGAAAAATGTTATTCACGTAACATTGATTTAATACCTTTTGAGTCTGGAAACCTTGCATTATAATACTTTTTTTATTTCCCAGAAAATGTTTCTCAAATGTCCTGAAAATAGCAATATATTACTTGCCCTGAGACATCAAGTGAAAATATCATAAGCCAAAGGGAGTGATCGATTAGCAAAAACAGCCTTGAGTCAAGAGCTTTAATGATAATTCCTGTTATTCTTGTATGATCGATGTTTTCAGAGGATACAGTTAATCTGAGCTCCAGGTGGAGCGGATTTTCTTTTTTTAGTGATTGTCATATTGGCCTCGACATGATCAAATCATCGCCAAAAGAGACAAATGGATGAACGTCACCAAAGCATAACCTGTTCAAAAAAAATCATATCATATTTTGCAGTAAAACTTTGGGGATAAATCTGAGAGGACTTTTATTTTGGAAAACCACAAAGAATAGCGAGGAAACCAATCAAAATACATTATGAATGATCGTGTTTTGGTTAAAGGTCCAGTGTGTAAAATTTACAGGGATTTATTGGCAACATATGGCAGAAATGGAATATAATATTGCACGGTGGTGCAGTGGTTATCACGGTCGCCTCACAGCAAGAAGGTCCTGAGTTTGACTCTTCCAGCCGGCTGGGAGGCTGGGTAGTTTGTGGCTGGGGCACCGCCTTTCTGTGCAGAGTTTGCATGTTCTTCTCATGTTTTTGTGGGTTCTCTCTGGGTACTCCAGCTTCCTCCCACAGTCCAAAGACATACATAATTGGTAACTCTATAGTGCCCATAGGTGTGACTGTGAGCATGAATGGTTGTTTGTCTCTATTTGTCCTGGGTATATGATGTCATCCCCCTCTGCAACCCTTCTAGGATAAGTGGTTACGGACAATGAATGAACAAATGAATGCGTATCTTTTCAATGGTGTTTATGTAACAGGGTCAATTATACTTTGTTTCTACAGTATCCCAGAATGGACAAACCAAACATTAGCTCCAGATATGACCTTTCACATTTTGCGTGATTTTTGTGGCCACCGTAGTTTCTCTCACATTCATGGAAGGAGACACCAAGATGAAAAGTCTAGCTCACCGCCAGATGCCTCTAAATCCTACACACTGGTCCTTTAAGACCACGTCTCTGATGTACATCCTGTCTATCAGGGGCTGAATGAGACTGACCAGCAGACGTCTGTCTATCATATCAATAAATCGTAGAGTAAATTATGGATCCTGACACCTGTACATCACATTGAGTATCACGAGCTGCATGTGTTAACAATAATGTGAGGTTGCGTTACATTTCTCTCAAGCACTTCTTTTATTACTTTATGTTAAACTCCACTGAATAAATCTGTAATCTGATGTCAAACTTCATTTTTTAAGAATTGTTTTAGCCAATTTCTGCATTCCTCTGAAAGTAAAAAGTCTGTGAGGGATAGCAAAAGGAGGCATTCATGCCAGAATACTGTTGAAGTCATCCAGACACAGTCCAAACACAGTCGATGATTCCACAAAGGTCACAGGAGATAAAGAAACATGTGGAATACAATAATTCATTTTGCATTGACGAGAGCAGATGAGGAAAAAGGTCAAGGAATCAACTTGAACTCTGGGAGCAGATAAGGAAGATTGGAAAAGGTTAGGACTGAGCGGGTGTGTGTTGTGGTCGGTTGGACATCATATATCTGGGGACAACCCACTTGTCAATGTGAAAGCCCTCTGGAGAATGTCACAAAGGTTGTCTCAAAACAAACAGCCTCTGTTGTCCTGTGTTTGAGGACCCTGACCCTCATCTTTAGTTTTGTTGACAGGTGAAAAAGGCTCACAGAGAATTGACCGGTAGGAGAAACAGATGGTGGAGACAACAGCGGCTATCTAAAGTAAAATCTGTAGGGGGGACGTTTGTGGAACATGCAGTCTTCAACACTGTCAGCCTTAAGCAGGGTTGGGAGGGTTATTTTAAAAATCTATTTCAAGTAATTACTAATTATTAAAAAATGTAGTCACTAACCTAATATAAGTATTGCAATATTAAAGTAATGTAATCTGATTACTGTCCGTTACTGTTGGATTGCCTTAATAGCAAACATGGTGAAATTATTGAGCCCAATAAAATGTTTCATGTTTGTTGGGTTTATTGTTTGCCCAGCTATAGTGATATTTATGCATGTTTAAATGTACTTTGTGAAGTCGCTCAGCCTTAAAGTAAAATGACATAAACTTATTGACACACATCATCCTGGTCACCAGCGTCACCACCTACAGTCCCAAAATATTTTTTAGCTGTAGTACTGAAATTTTGGTTAAGTAGCTTGATTTCTGTGTAGGTAACATTAGTGGTCGTTCTTTCTAGTTAACATTAGCGGTTGGTCTGTGTTGCTAATGTTAGCAGTTTGTCTGTGTAGCTAACGTTAGAGCTAATGGTTGGTCTGTGTAGTCAATGTTAGCAGTTGGTAGTATATCATTCTTCAAAATGTATTTTAAAATTGTAATCCTGCAAATAATCCCTATTTTTAAAGTGTCTGTAATCTCAACAATCTGTTGTCTTTTGTCTCCTGTAACTACAATACATTTTATTTACCCTTTTTGTATCTTCATTACACAATCGCTTTACATGTTATCCATTACTTCCCAAGCTGGGTATTTAGTAATGCGAACTTCATATTTACCATTTTAGATGCATCTAACCAAATATAATCAAATATAGGAGAAGACAAACAGAGTGCACACATAATATTATTCAAATCTTATTCAAATGAATGCAAAACTATTCTCTTGGTGCAAGAAAGATGGGAGCAACCTAACCCGGTAACTTTCCCAGTCACTGACCGCAGATGACAAATGCACAAACACACACACACTTAATCCACAATCAAACATTGTGCTTTGACTTGCAGTCTTTCCCCAGGAGTGCTGACAGAACAGGAAAAGTACTGGGCCTAAATGAAGACATAGCCTAGAGGTTGCACTTTCTCTCACCAGATATTTAATGAATGAAGTCTCCTGGGTGGATTCTGCTGAAATTTTCCATCACTGTGGCAGAGGAGGAACAATCTGCATTTAGAATGAAGTAGAATCATAGAAATGTTCTACCGAAATTTAAACTATAATTTGGGGAAATATGCTTATTCGCCTTCTTGCAGAAAGTTAGATGAAAACATGCATACCGATCTGTATGGTAAATATGCAGGGGCATTTTGGGGGGGAGGCACTCCTTAAAGCCATCCCAAATGCCTCCGTTCCCCCCATCACCCTCAGTTATGATTGGCTATCTATCCTGTGGGAGGTGGGACCTTATGTTAATTAGCATACTTTTAATTAGAAGATTAATTTCACTTATGGATCATTTTACATCTCACAACTATACAATAAATAAAAAAATAAATAAACACAGCAAATGGATGAATAACTAATAAAAAAAAAACTATTTTTCATGGTGAAATGCTGAGAATGAATTAAGGATTTTCACATCTTTAGAAAAGAGGTACACTGAAGGTACAATTTCTTTTTGTGGACTTACAGAATAAAGTTTGGAAGCTTTATATTATATTTCTTTGGACTATTTATTTATTTATATTAAATAAAAAATAAAGACAAGAATGTAAGAAACTGTAAAATAGTGTAACATTAGAAATTAATGTAGTAGATGAGAGATGTGATAAATTAATCCCAGCATATGCGTGTGGACGCACATACTTCATGACACCCCTGCAGAAGTCAGTGGCTGGGCCACCCTGGTCAAAAAAGTTTGGACACGCCCCTGTAAACATGAAACTACAGCCAGCTGGTTAACGAGGCTTCGCATAAAGACTGAAAACAGGGAAAACAGCGAGCCTGGGTCTTTCCGATGGTAACAAAAAAACACACTGGCCCAGATGTAAGGTGACCCGTGCCTGATCTGATACTGAATTAAGCAGACGAGTGCTACTGGAAATGTTTCCCTGAAATATTATTGGTCCAACGTGAAGACACCTCTCATCCTTGAAGCCTTTTGTCTCATACTGGTGAAACTTGTTGAAGATTAATTCCCACATTTGTGCAGCTTATCTATCAATCATATGATGATTCAATTCCCACACACTTCAACTTGTGTTTAACTAATAGAAACTCTTGTGACTTAAATTAGGCTTACAAAACACTAAGGTTGACTTACTCAGCCCGGAGGAAAATTGCATGACAACATTAAGACGATAAACAGCCATGTTGATTAGTGAACTTTACGGGCACTGGTGGGCATATTTTAGAGCCGTTTCTCCTTTTTTTTTTTCTACACTTTATGCTAATGTGCTAACCGGCTGCTGCTGAATATTTAGCTTCGTACATATTTCCAGACTGTAAGATTTATGGGGATTTCCCAGCAAACACGAGACATCTGCCAGACCTGTAGATCATGTCTATATTGCGTCTGTTCAGGTTCAACATCTGGATGTCTGACTGTGACCCCTCTTGGACACTGACATGCAGTTCAAGTCTTTAAAAAGCAAAAGCTTTTAGCTCAGTATATAAGCGAGCTGTATGTTTCAATAACTTACAGTTCTAGTTAGTTGTTTCAGTAACATGGTGTCAGCATCATATCATTACAACAAAGGGGTAATTTTATCACAGTGTTTTTGAAGGGGGGGTCAAACTCAGTGTGACAGGGGCACTGACCCCTATTGGGACCCCACGAGAATGACCCCTGCAGTGAGTTGTTATCAGAATATCATAAGTATGTTTTCATTAGTGTATAATCACCTGAAGACAAGAATCACTGTGTTTTTCTTACCTTAGAATGAACCATCTCTATCTATACAGGGTAAAGGTCCTGTGTCGTGCAGACTGCTATGTTGCACCACCTGCTTCTACAGTAACCCAGAACAGACAAAACAAACACTGGATCTAGATATGTTTTTTTGCAATTTGTGCAAGTTTTGCAGTCAGCAAAGGTTCTCCTACATGTTTAGAAGAGGAGGGTAAGACAAGCTGCAAGCTCACAGCTAGATGCCACTAAATCCTACACACTGGTCCTATAAAGGGATAGTTCACCCAAAAATGAAAATTCAACCATTATCTACTGCTCCAAAATGCTGATTGAAGGTCAGAATCTCCAAACAATTGAAGTGAATGGTGACCAGTTTCAAACAGAAACAACAACAACAAAAATCTCTCCATACTGCTTGTCCAGTGTAACCCAAGTTTCCTAAAGTCCTGACATGCTGTTCAGTTGCGTGCGCACACTGTCAAACCACACACACCCAGTTCATGCTGAGCATGTGCATGTGAATGTGGCACCAAACTAAGGCTCTACAGTGAAAATTTAGGCTAAAAACTTGGTGTAAATGATGTCTCAAGTCAGTTTGGCATGTCGTGGCTTTAGAAGACTTGGATTGCAGCAGACGAGCAACATAGAGGCATTTTATGTTTTTTTTTTTGTCTGTTTTTTTAACATGGAAAACTGGTCACATTCACATAAGTTGTTTGGGAGATTCTGCAATGCTGTTTTCCTGTGAAACTCGTGTTTTGTGGACTAAAAGAACTAAACCTGGCGAACAGATAATGACTGAATTTTCATTTTTGGGTGAACTATCCCTTTAAGTCTCCTAATACAGCATGAGTGGATTGTTTTTCAGCACACCTGACTACAGCAGAAATTCAACCTCTAACACGATAACCTCTGTCTCACTGAGCTCAACTGGAAAACATAATTTTAATGTGCCCATCATCACGATTAACGCTGACACATGGAGACAAAACACTTAACTCAAGTTACCAAAAGTGAGCAGGGACGAGCCGGAGATGAGATGACACCGGATCCAAGAGAGAGAGCCTCATGACTCATGGTTTATGTGTTTAGATCTAATTTGTGGGCCCAACCAAATATCCCTCCTCCACATTTTAAATCTTATTCTTATTGCCTCTTCGGTAGGGATGCAAACCAGCTGCGGTCATTTGGGAGGATTATCGATTGATTTAATTTTGAGATTCTGGAGTCTGATCCAATAATGTCTCAGTGAGAATAGAGACTGCTCTGCTGCTCTGCTGCTCTGCTGGTCTATCTTCTTCTCATCCTTCCTCCCCCTCCTCCCCAGGCTCAGCCCTTCATGCCCGGTCACCATGGCACAGCCGCAACCTTTAACATCAAAACAAACAGTGAGTGCGCCACGGCTTCCACAGTTTACTGTAATTCAGGGGAAGTGGAGAAATATCTTGGCTGTAATGTGGTTTTGCTTCTCTCGTGACTTATGTTTGATTGTTTTGGGGGATAAACTCAGTCTAAATCAGCACTTTAACATCCCACCTTAGCAATTACAAAAAGGAGTGAGTCACTTCTCACCCAACTAACTGCAACCACATGCAGAGCTCGTGTTTTGGTTGGCTTTAACTTTTTCTAACAGCAACATCTATTTATGTGGTGCTGCAGTACATGTCCTTCCCCTGAACCCGGACTGTGACGTAGGTCTGCTGTTGACAGACTCGTATCCATGATCAAACACATCTGTCCACCTCTGCCCTGGGTGAATATTTGATGGGCTGTGAGGAATGCTGGACAAACAGGAACAAAATCCAAGCGACGGATTGATAAAATCAATAAATCACATATGCATTTCAAGAACAAACACTGCCTTCCGCCTGCACCGCAAAGAAAAAAAAAGAATATGTCAAATGAACTGTAGGTGTTCTGTAGCAACCCATCCAGCCACAATGTTGAGTTAAAACCCCTCTTGCGCATGTCAATGCATGACCACATCCTAAGCAGCGGCCTTCCTGCCCCATTTAAACTTCCTGTGACATCAGAATTAGCATTTCAGCTGAGGCATAAAACCCACTAGTGAAACTTTCACATAAGTTAATGGTGTGTGAAGGGATGTAGCTTACTAGGCCAAAAAACAGAGAGTGAACAGGAAGCCAGATCTTGTAAAAACCATCCACCCATATGGACAAGAAACAGAAAAAAAGCTTTTAAGAATTTCTTATAGCCTCCAATTATAAATGTTTACATGATGTAAAGTGCATTGAAAATTATGTTTGTCAGCTTTGATTGACTACATGGTGAAATGCTCAGGTGAGCTACCAGAGCACTTGTATTTTTTAATTACAGCATTAATCTGTCATACATTTACTGTAATAAAACATAAAATGACCATGGTATGTCATCATATTCATGAAACATGTTACTTTAGATACTTGCTTCTCTGACATCAGTGCTATGGTTGTGGTTATTGTGTTTTTTTGAAATTGACATTGTGAGCCAGAATGACTGCTTTTGTTTGCCTGTTTCATGTTAATTAGAGTTTGAATTGATGCTGAATGTTGAATGAGTGAGTGTCTTTTTATGAGTCATACAAAATAATTAATAGTCTTGTAGAAGAAGTAACAGTAAAATTGAAAAAAATGTTAATGGTGTCTGGCACTCAAACTCCAGGGTGTATTTTCAGAGCAGTAGTCTTTTGTTTTCAGGATGACAGGCGTAACTTTACATCGACAGACAACTGACAGCTATAAACAGCTGCTCAACTTACAGTTCTGTTGGACAACTCACGTTTAAGAATGTTTGGAGTTTGGTGTCTAAACTCCGACCTCGTCAATCCTCGCAGATTATGTTTATGTCTTGGACCCCCCTGAATGAACAGGCAGTGATGCTGATGCAGGAATGGCACTGACAGGCAGAGGGAGAGATGGGAGGTTTTAGTGGTTTAAATAGACCGCCAGATTGGAAGGGTGCGTTTGGTATGTACTGCAGAGTGTGAGGTACGTCACGTGTGACTATGGTGCAGCTGGAGTTGACTGCCTGAACCAGCTCACAGGCGTCGCTACATGTTAGGCACAATATTGTGCCCGTCTTGCACTCCTGCAGCCTGTCTGAGCTGATGGAGAAACAACTCTCTTCACACATAGATCATATATTAATTAAGATTTCAACCTATTTAATTATATCATCTATGGCTAATAGCATTATATATGTATGTATATATATACATATGTTTTTTTTTATTTGTATGCCACATATATGTGACTTTTTACATGTTTTATAAGGTTTCACACAATACTTGCAACATTTCAGTTTCAATAATTGTTACCCAACTCATATAAGTATGGTATGACACATATCTACTAAGGATTGTGTTTGTTTGTTTTTGTTTTTGTAATCTGAATTTTCAGTTTTTTCAGTAAATCACAACAGAACAAGAGAATTAAAATTAAATTAAAATAAGACAACATAAAATAAATAAAAGCAGGCAGGTAACCAAACAAATGTTGATATAATGGTCATTATTTCGTTACAATAACTTGGTGGACATTAGTGCATGACGATAATGGCATGATACTGTATGAAGCCTTCATGTTCTTGTCAAGATCAGGTCACATATACAGTATATCCACTTTTGCAGTTCAGTCTTCACATGCAACTACTTCCATCATTTGTGCCTTCCACTTTCTCATTGTGGGAGTTTGAGGTTCTTTCCAGCATCTAAGGATCATCAGAGCACAGGTCATTAAGCCAATTATTAAGTAACATAAATTCCAGATTCTCTATAAGGGAAACACCGTGGGGAATGTTCTGTTTTACATTTCATAAACTGCCTTCAATTAGACCCATTTTACTGAGTCTTGTTGGGGTGTAATAATATCTAAGTATTTTATATTGAATAAATTAGCCTCCGGCTTCTCTGATGTATCCTCCACTGCTGGAAAGAATTCCCTCCCATGCTTCCTTGACACAGGATTTTGTATGTTGATTGATTGTCATATATAATACTTACAAGTTCCCAAATTATATAAGTTTTGTATTACACAAATTTACTTTGGATCTTGTATCTGGTTTGACGGTCATGTATGTTACTTACAAGTTTCAGATAAAAGATATGAACTTTCAGTAAAATTTATGTGGCAACTGTGCATCAAAAAAATGAAAAAACTGCAGTCCAAATATTGAGTTGGACCTACAGATGGTGTACTAAATATATAGGATGAAATATTATTAAATATAATAATATAATATATATCTCTGGTTGAAGCAAGTTGTTACCCTCTGCCTCCTCCTCCCCAGATTTAAGGAAGCTCAGGCAGGCTGCAGGAGCACAAGATGAGTGCAACATTGCAATTTGACAGTAATGAGTGAGGACAAGTCCTCCACTGTAAGTTGATCAGCTGTTTATAACTGTTAATTGTCTGTCGGTGTTAAATTAAGCCTGTTATCCTGAAAACAAAAGCCCACTGCTCTGAAAATACACACACACACTGCAGTTTGAGTTCAGTGACTACCTGCTTCACTGCCTGCCAGATTCAATTAAGATATTTCTCAATTCAACTGTTATACGCATCTACTCCTTCTAAAAGATAATTAATAATTTCTTATAACTCATAAACTGACACTTACTCATTTGGTGTACATTCAGAATTAAAAAACAGCATTTCCTGACCTATAATAACTGCGGCTGTAGCGTTGTTGTGGAAGCGATTATTTCAATTTAGCATGTTTCCTTGATCTCTGATGACATGGTCATTTTATGATAAATTATAGTAAATATATGACAGATTTCTCATTTAAAACATAGCATCTTGTATTTTGAACCTTAACCTGTACTATGTACCTGTTGTAAGTGAGGTTTGGACCAGGTGTTTATCATATTTAGTCTATAATGGCATAACCTTGTATGAAATATTGACAGTGCAGGAGCAGCAGGAGCAAATACCCATTCAACTGAGATATGCCAACCCCCTAAGCCCTGTTCTAATTTTAAATCTTGTCAACCAGAGAGTTAATCTGAGACTTATTCTCGGATATATCCATCCCCTAAGAGTGGGAGAACAAATTCAACAAAAGACGAGAGAATCTGTTGCGGAACAAAGAGATGCTGTGGCAGAAAGAAAGACGAAAAAGAGACGCACAGAATAACAGAAGTGTACAGCGAAAGATATCACAGAAAGTCTGAGATGGTACATATGAAAGGGACTGAAAATTATGCAGAATTATGCAGATGTGCCCTGACTGCTTTTTTGCCTCTTGACCTTTCTTCTCAGTAGAGACGAGTGAGTTGCCTCTTGGAAAATAGATTAGATGGAGATTAGCAAGTCTTGGATGTCAGCACAACAGTCTTTTCTTCTGCTATTCCCGCAGTCTCTTCATCTCAAGTAAACCATCAGGAGGGCATGCCAGGCCACAAATAATTGTGACAGAGTACACCTGTGTTATCAAGCAATAGATGTGCACACACAAACGGATGCTGTCATCTTTAATAAATGAGTCCAAAAGAGAGGCTTTATTAATACCTCTCTTAAAGGCCCTGAAAACCTATTTCCTTAATCAGCTTCTTATCATATTCAGTGGGTTTCTACACCAAAATATGTTTTTCTGCTGTCAGTTTAGGTTATTTTGCAAAAGAAATTTCTCTGTTTGTGTTTCTGTCTCTACAATCTCACTGGCTTTAAGGGGGCCGAAGAGGGGTTTAGTTGGGGGAAAAAAAAGGATATCTTGCACTATTAACTTAAAGTTCCCCTCCACTCAAAAAAATATTTTTATTCTTGTTCCTACAGTTGAATGTTTGAGCTTCACTGTACAGAATGAGGTATGTGCAGCGTTTAACACTAGAAGGCTGGCTTCACATTCATCTGCTTAAAGTCTAAAGTTTCTCTGTGCTCAATGAAATGTGATTTTAAGAGGCGGGCCTGCGAGCTATACTTTGTGACATCACAAATAGCCTGGAAGTCAATCCTGGTTCAGTTTGTGAGGCATACAAATGTGATGTAGAAAAGAGAAGCCACGAGTGCAGAGAATACATTTTACAGCAAAGTAGAAGACATCTTGTGTTAAGTAGGAGAATTTGAGAAATGAGCACCATTTGCATATTCATAGATGCTGGAATTTTTAATAAGGGTAGAAGAAGTAGATGCCTTTGTGAGGGTTTTAATTTAAACAAATAACAACAACGACAAAACTTTTACTTTGATTTTAGCTTACTGAAGCATGAATATCCAGAGAACTGCTTAAGATTTGAAGTGTTTTGAAGTGTTAAAAAGTGTAGTGGAATGATTATTTCCATTGTTGATTAATCGGTTGATTATTTTCTCAATTAAATCAATCAATAGTTGTTTGTTTTAAAATGTCAGAAAATGGTGAAAAATGTTGATCAGTGTTTCCCAGAACTTAAGATGATGTCCTCAAATGTCTTGGTTTGCTCTCAAGAAATAAACCAGATAATATTTACATTTTTAATGCTGAAATCAGAGAGTTTTACTATTTTTCTTAAAAAATAACTCAAACCAATCAAGCAATTTTAGCAAAGTTGGCGATCAATTTGATAAATTGATTAATCATTGCAGCTTTAGAAAAGTCAGCTGCAAAACATTCTCCCAATTATAACACATTCACACAGTTTTAGCATTTGGTCAAAATCTGCCTTCAATTCCATTTTTTCCAGTTTTTTGTTATAATCTTGATTGTCTGGTTGGGATTATGGGTCAGAACACACACACAGAACTGCAGCATGAACATGTTGCAGGGACTCAGAGTATCTAATAAAATATCAAATGTCTGCTAGTGTGGGGGTCCCCGGCTCAGCTGTGTTTGAGTAAAAGGAGAACAAGTCAAAATATATTGAGTTCCAACTTGGCAGCAGAATTTTGTTTTGACAAAGTGGGAGTAGGCTGATGAGGATGTACAGTATCATTTCACACCACTGGACCCACAGAGGAAGGCACTAACTTTTTATTGGAAAGAGAAAACAAGGGCAAGCCCCTTTAGCCAACCTCCTAAACTGATGAAATGATTTTAAATTGCAAACATGTGATAGGTCAACATTAACAATGAAGTCTTGTTAGGAGGGAAGACAATTTTACAGCCTCCTGCTCTGTAAAAGCCATTTAATTCAACATTTAAGTTTTAGTTCAGCAATTTCTTTAGGGCCCACCCTGAACCTGGTTCTGCTCAGGGTTTCTGCCTGTTAAAAGAAGGTTTTTCCTCGCCACTGTTGCATATACTGCTTGCTCATGGTGCATTTTTAGGTCTCTGTAAATAATATTATTAAGAGTACAGTCTAGACCAATGGACCTCAACCTTACCAAGACACCCCAGAATAATCAGGTAACTGTTTATGATGAATGAATGAATGTTACTTTTTGTTAGTGTCTGTGTATGTTTGGTGGTTTATGTTAGTAACCATCGGACAACCCCCAGAAATGATTTTGTGTCCCCCCTTGGGGGTCCCAACCCTCAGGTTGAGAGCCACTGGTTGAGACCTGCTCTATATGAAAAATGCCTTGAGATAACTTCTGTTATAAACTGACGCTGTATAAATAAAATTGACTTGACTTAATGGTTTGCATGTGACATCTAGGAAATTAAGCCAACAAATCACAGTAATAAGTCTCCCAGCATGCTGTCAGCCACTAGATTGAACCGCAGAGGAGATGTCATTTCCTTTAACAGCATTTCTACTGTCGGTTTAGAAAAGGACTAGCTCGGGCTTCATGTTTTCACTGTGACCTCAGGGTGCTAATGGTACTGAATACTAAATATAGAAAAAAACAGTTTGAACACCTGCAATAGAGCTGTCAGTCAAGCGGATGATTTAAAATCCCATGTCAGAGTGGGTGTGATGTTGTGAGGCAGCCAGGCAGATGATTGTTTAGGCCTACGCTGTGACTGCTAATGTCAACAAATATTTGAATTACCTGTCAAGTGTATGAATCAAGTCTTTATTGAATAAAATGAAATAATGCCTTGGATTAATTCCAATCTTTTTATTGTTTGACTTTCCACATTTGCATGAAACTGAATATTAAATTTAAGCTGTCACCATGACAGCAACACAGTTTTCACAATGTAATATCGCTTCCACAGTAATCGATGCCTACTTTGCTCAGCCTAGATTGTGAGTGAGGACACAGTGTGAGTTTGGCCTGACTTCGGTTTCTGTTGTCTGGATCAAGACCTCCCATCAGTTGTCAGTTACTCTCTCGGGGATCCTTTATGTGAGGAGAGCCTCATTAGCTAATGATGCCTGAGTCACCCACAGTGCAAATAAAGACTAGCAGATTTTAACAGAGGATTAGTCATCATTTGTACCATAACAAAGGGTTGCTGTTGTTGCCTGATGCAGCTTTAGTCAAGAGTTGTGTGTGTGAAAGCAATGAAAGTGAAACTTAAAGCTACTCCAAGGAGGTTTTAACTGGTTATGAAACATCTCAATGTATTACTCATGCCTCTATATGACCTACATAAGCAAATAAGACCAACAGAAAGAAGACAGGCTGTTTCTATATAGTTATTCTTAATGCTTGCCACCGGGCTGGATTCTTTTTGAATTCACTTTAAATTAGTCTGTGTTTAAGTTACAGTTGGCAAGTTAAGAAGCACAAGGAAGTTTTTTCTTAGATCATTTTATTTTTCACGTTATATTTTATGGTTACTGAAGTGGAAACGCTGTCACTTTTGCCTACAGGAAAATTCCTTGTAGTAGCTTTAAGTTTTGAACTAAAACCAGAGATTGTGGGCCTCTCCTCAGACAAAGCTTGGAAAAAGGCACCTCCTCCTCCTTGTTGACTTGCTTAGTTTTGTTCAAATCCTGGATGCCTATGGGATCAATTTGATCCAATATAAACTCAAAACCTGAGCCAAGATAGCCTAATATTGCTGTTTTACGTAACTTCAGACTACTGTTTGTCTGGACGATCTGTTTAGCCTAATCACACACATTTAGTCTATTCAATGCAACCTCCTTTCCATAACTAACGTAATAATAGTGGGTTCCAGCTGAAATTCTCTGTAAATTTCAACTGGAACACATCCCTGAAGTCGGATTTCTGACTCAAAAGACCAATCCCAATTCAAAATTGTTGCTAAAATGTCCTAATGTCTCCAAAATGTGTTGGAAACGTTAGGACAACATACCAGCGACATTTAAAATAACATGCTGGTGACAACAAATTTCACTTGGTAGGTTGCTACGACGTTACATGTCACAAAAGTCAAATTACAGCTATGATTCTGCAACGACTTTGCATTAGTGGAAATGTTTTCATAAGTGTATAATCACCTCAAAATAAGAACTGTAGAGTGAGCCGTTTATATTTATGTGTCTTCTTGCAACAGCCATGTTGTATCGTTACTTTTCCTCGGTAGCCCAGAATGGATAAACCAAACACTGGCTGTTTTTTGAGTTTCGTGGCAACCGTAGCTTCTCTTACAGACTTGGAAGGAGAAGATGAGATAAGAAGTTTGTGATGTGCAAGCTCACCACAACATGGCACTAAATCTTACACACTAGTTCTTTAAGTTGTTTGCAAACAGCTGCTGTTTTTGGTCACCAGCTTGTTGCAAACTGGTGGCTGTTTGCTATGTTTTTAAGGCTGTTTTAAGGCTGTGTACTGCAGAGCAGAACAATGAGCTGAAAACTCAGTATAAACTTCCATAAAGCTGAGTGCAGCTGCAGATTCAGGTGATTATTCTGTGTAGGTTCATTTCCAGAAGTAACACTTTTCATGTGACCAATAAAAAAACAACTTTTAAAGTCTGTGTAAAGGAATTCAGAGTTTTTCTTCTCAACACATTACACATTTGAATATATTAAAATTCAGAACTATATAGCACTGAATTCTGGAGTTAGACTGTTAGATTGTTGCTCACGATTTATGTTCAGGATTTTTTTTTTTTTTTTTTGGAACACCTAAAACATGGCTCAGTGACGTGCCGCAGCTAACACTATAAATGTCCAACAAAATACTATATATATACTATATATATACTTAGCAACTTGTTTAATCATTCAAGTTTGGCTAGGTGGTTACAAACATACTTTTCTATGCTGTGACAAGTGTAGAACACACAATTTATTGTTGCTCTACACAAACTTTAAAAGAAAACTGTCTGTCAGCTACTAAGGTTAGAAAGGATTGCAGTAAATGGGCTTAATGGTGCCCCACTTAAAGCACTTAAAGCACAGTGAGAAGGTGTTTGTAGACATTTGTAGTGTTTATAGATGTTTTATTGATACAGTAGTGTCATGATACTGACTATACCAAGATGTTTTGTTCTCAGAGTTGACTTCATGTTTCCAGTGCCTGCAGCGTTCTGTCAAAACAGTCTGCACTTCTTCTTAGTGGTTGTCATGGCGTGGGTTCTGTTGAAGGTTATTTTAATCAACCTCTGCGAATGGTGATAGAGCTGAAGCTGAAAAAGTTTGTCAAGGGTTCTTTGTAAGACTAAGGGCTCCTTTAAGAACCCTTTTCATCCAGAGAACCTCTTTTGGAAGAAAGAGTTGTTGAGATCATTGAAGAACTCTCTCTTCAAAAGTTCTTTGCATGATATAAAAGGGTTCTCAGTCAAACCATGGGTGGATTCAAGATTAAATTCCTGGAACATAAAAGGGTTATCAATAGGACCCCCTGAGTGGATTCTAGATAAGTCTTGGAGCATAAAAGGGCTCTCGGTGGAGTGCCCTGAATAGCTTCTAGATAAAATCCCTGTGATATAAAACAGGGTTCTCAGTAGAACCCCTTGAGTGGTTTAAGATTAAACTCATGGAATATAAAAGGGTTACTGGTAGAGCCCGCTGAGTGGGTTCTAGATAAATGTCTTGGAGCATAAAAGGGTTCTTGATAGAGCCCCCTGACTGGGTTCTAGATAAAACCCTTGTAACATAAAAAGGTTCTCAATAGAACCCCTTGAATGGGTTCTAAATAGAACTCCTGGATGAGAAAAAGTTTAGTTTTAGATAAAATTCTTGAATTAATAAGAAAGCTCTCGGTAGAACCCCCCAAATGGGTTCTAGATAAAAGGCTTGGGATGTAAATGGGTTCTTGGTAGAACCCCTGGGGTAGATTCTAGATAAAACCCTTGTAATAAAGAAAGGGTTCTCAGTAGAACCCCTCAGGTGGATTCTTGTTATAGCAGCCTCAGAGGGTGAAAAGGTCCTCAACAGAACCCCCAGACAGGCTTCTAGGTGGAACATTACATCATAGAGAGGTTCTCAGTAGAACCTCGTAGGGGTTTCTGAGTGAACCTTTTCACAGATGGTTCAAGCGATAACCCCTTATTTTGGGTTCTAGGTAGAGCTCTCTCTGATAGGATCTCTAAAGGAAGCAACCTACCTGACACTGGAAACTCAATTTAAACATACATCTAAACCCACTGGAGAACATTTTGCAGCGCACCTGCCAGGTGTTGCACTCCAGATGCTTTGATAATAATTGACACTTTCAGGACAAAAGAGAAAGTCAAGGTCAACATCAATGCTGAACTTTACCCTGCTAACAGATGGCTATGGTTGACATTTGCAATAATAAACACGGGGATCAAAATGCTCGTTACATCTCCCACAGCTTTTGTCACTTCTGCATGTGCAGTTAACAAGATGAAAGCCAATCCCATATGTTTATGCTGGATCTCATCCAATTACAGCCGAGGCGCTGTGGTAAACCCAAGCGCTTTTGTTGATCTTTTTCACGGATGGTCACTCTCGCTGAGCTACATAGCTGAGCAGCCTCCCTTTGAGGGTGCTGTTTACATGTGTTTGTATATGTGTGTGTGTGTGTGTGTGTGTGTGTGTGTGTGTGTGTGTGTGTGTGTGTGTGTGTGCGTGTGTGTGTTCCCTTTGTGCCGGCACTGACTGTACAGTAAACAGAACATGACCCCTCAGCTGCAGTGTGCTGGCTGAAGAGGTCTGACAATGAAGAAGGGCATGAGAGATCAGTTACTTGTGTAAAGGTCGCCTGAATCTGTTGATATTTTCTGCAGACAAAATGACATCATGGCAATGGATATGAAATGGTAGGGTAAACACAGGTGTTACCAATGGTACTAATTAAGGCCCCGAGCCAACCTGCACAATAGCAGCACCCTGACTCTGTTTGACCGGAATGGAACCTTAATTAGTATCATTCGTAACATGTGTGTTTACCTTTTTTCATGTCAAAACAGCTGCTGACACTACTCTAGGGAAAAAATTGAAAGTTAAGGGGAAATTAAAAGTCTTTCCATGACTGGAAAGCAATGATCTCAGCATAAATCAACAGCACCAGGGATTTGGGCCGTTTCATTAAGCCTGAGTAACCAGCCATAAGAGACAGCAACACATTATTTATTAACTTTATGATGATGTATAGTGCAAATGAGTCTTCAAATCATGACTGAATCTTGTCTGATATTGACGCTCTCCATATTATTGGCGGGTCAGAAAAACCATTAACGGATTTTATATTAAAATGTTTATATTATCACCTTTTACAGTGATGAATTTGTTAGTAACCACTCTCATTTAGCTCTGTTTTTGGTCTCTACCAAATCCTGAGGGTAATAGCTGGCTCTTTTCTGCGACTAAATACACCTCTGTGTTCACTAGTTCACCATATTCACTCAGCGGCAATTTTCCTCTGATATCACACTCAGGGTGGGAAGCTCAAATGTCGTATTCCTGGCTCCCAGGTTGCAAGTTATGTAAACATAGGGAATAATCATTTCACCACCTCCAAATCAGTAACTGAAAAGACAGTGGATAAATCTGGTGAAATTCTGGAGAGACATCACGCAATATTTCAAGCTAAAATATTTTGTTTAATAATCATTAGCTACCTCAAGACAATGGCTAGCATTATCATTCAGTCTTAGCTAACGTTACCGTTTAGTAGTGTTATGATACAACAGGTAAGGTGTAAATTAATTCTGAAATATCTCCTATCTTGGACACAATTTTTAAGCCTGGAAATACAGGATGTAAGTTTTCAGTGTGACATCAGCTAACTGTCTTGCTGTCTCTTCACTGACGTCAGAAATCTTCTGGTTCACTCCGTAACGTTATGTGACATTTTGCTCACTGGAACACATGTTCATAAAGATTAACAGCTACATCCAACACAAAAGTGTGTTACAAGCACTTCAGCAGTGTGTGTTTTGTGTGGCATTAATTATGTTGGTTATGTTAGCAAGGAAACGGCTGAATATTAACGTTAGCTCATGGTGGCTAATGTTATCAAATATGGCCCTTTGACAGGTTTTTCTAAGGTTGGGTTTATTCTAGTAGACCCCAGAACATATTGAATTTGTTGCTGAATGCAAACATTAATTCTCCATTCTAGTACATTCAGAAATGTTTGAGCTGTCTAAGTTACAGTACAGCAGTACCCTTGTGAGATCAGATTTCCTCACAGTATATTGCATGCCACTCAGCTCTATAGCCTCACACATAGATGTCACATCACTCTCTATTTAATGAATGAGGCGTCACCTTGATGTTTCTGTAGTGAGACATATGAACCCATGAGATCTTTAAGGATCTGTCAATCACCGGGGGTGGTGGTCAATCTTCCTCTGACTCCAGCGAGCTGGAAGTCACTGCACATCATCTTTATTGCAGTCACTGAACCGTTGCTTTAGCCAGACGAGGACTAGCTTGAGATTTTCCCATCATGCAGTGTTTTACTTTCCCATGTCAAAATCAACAGTTTGTAACAGTTATATGATCATTTTGGCTATAAAGTGACATTTGTAGACCAGCCCTTTGAAATCAAGCTTTATATGATACTGTGTTAAACATGATACATCACACAGAGAGTTATTTGCACTGGTCTGTTCCCTAATGCACATTGCTTTGATATGCATGCATATATTTTAGAGGAACGTGCAGGTGACAAAGGCATTCTTTGAGACAGGTTTACAGATCATTATTTCTCCAACTGAAGGTAGAAAATGTGGTTGTTTTCCAGTGAAAGATGTTTTTCAGTCCCCTCCTGTCACCATGAAAGGAATCAGTGCTGAAACATTAAAATGCTCTTTTAATATGTCTCTTTAGTCTCTTGAAGTGTTTTGTATTTCTTTGAATTTCCTTTCCATATTTCCATATTTGCAGTTTTGGTTATATCAGAAAAAATTTACTTTCAGCTTCTTTTTAATGCTAATTGGCCCTCACACCTCGTTGACCCCTAAAAATGCCAGACAATGATTACTCCCTGTGACTGACCATGTTAGCATGCAAAAAATATTACAGCTTTGCCTTATACCGAAAAAGATAATATTCCTACTAAGCTGTTCATATGGCTTATGAAAATGAATATTCTGCTAATATTCCTGCAGATTTGTTCGACTGAGAACACAGCCTCTTTAATTTGCTCGACCACTAGCTTGAAAACAATAGCGTTGCAATATTAACGCATATATCCAAAAACCTGTTGATATTCAAGTCTAGTAGTGTAGGTGTGTTTCTGGTAAAAACTCCAACTGAGACACGAATTCTATATGTGCTCTTGGCTACACATATCCAAAGAGTTTGTTGCTGCATATACAAATGCAAGTTTCAACTGCACCAAGAGAAAAACATATAGCAGCAACATACATACAACTTTAAGAACATAAATACGACTTCTCTGGGCCCGAGCTCATCTGACCTCAACTGACACGAAGTGGAAAACTGTCTGGTCCGACAAGTCCACATTTCAGAGTCCTTCATGGATCTCTGAAACTTTTAACTTTCTCCATTTTACTGTGATGTAACTTTCACAAATGAACACTTCCTGACACATGGGACAGGAAGCCCAGCCTTATACGGCATTATTGAGGAACTAATTATGCTAATTTACAAGACTTATGCACATGTACTCAGATATACACAGGTGGAACATTTACACAGTTATCTTAAGTTACAAGTGGTTGCTGAATCTGACGTGACATGTTCATACGAGCCAATCGTATGTAAAGAGTAAGAGAAATTTCAGATAAGAATATGAAAATGTTTTTGCATGAGGCCCAGTGTGTTTCTCAGGGACGTTTCTGCTTATTTCAGCAAGATAATGCCGAGACACAGTTCTACACATGTTATGACAGCATGGCTTCAGAGTAAAAGAGTTCAGGTACTTGACTGACCTGCCAAAATAAAGTTTGTGATTTTTCAAAATTAAATACATTGTCTTTGTACTGTATTCATTTGAATATAGGTGGAAAAAGGACTTGAAATCATTGCATTATGTTTTTATTTAAGTTTTACACAGCATCCCAACTTTTTTGTTATGTGGGTTAGTAAATGGAGGCACTGTCACTCCTGCATGAAAGCCGTACAATTGTTTTGCAGTCATTTTACAATTAGATCGTAGCCCGCTACCTGTGCAAACACAGCACCCTGATAACAGCATGTTGGCAGATGCTAAAGGTGAATAAAGGCCACAATAAGAGCATGTGTAGCTTTCCAGCAACCTCATGGGATTTTACATAATCCAACATTTGTCCATTAGTCCGAACATTGAGCTGTGAACAAAGAAGGGCAGAGATGTTATTTACACTCAGATACCTTTTCAGTTCACTCTTTCAATCAGTCAAAAATGGGTCATGTTTTTATTCCATGTTGTTTTGACGACTGTATCTATGTTATTCTACCATTATGATCTCATTTTTCCTTCTTTTTCTCTCATATTCTTATGTTTTCTGACATCTTCACACACCCGCCAGATCAAACAAATGAGCAGAGTCCACTGGGGTTTTAAACTTTGCCTTCGCTCAATCATCAGACATTTGTTTTAGTCCTCCACTTCCACTCAGTCACGCAATGATGACAGTTTGTGATGTGATCTTGAAATAGCACAAATGACATCAACGGTGAATGGCAGGAAGGAAGTTCTAACATGAAGGGCTGAATGCACATAGAAAATGGCCTTTAACAGAGTCTCAGACAACAATAGAGCCTCACGCACCCATCCCATCCCAACAATGATGTGATAAAGAAAAGTAACAATAAAAACCCAGCGGCCACTTTGCAGCCGATGGAAGGGCAAACAGAAAACCTCCGGCGTTGACCCGATTCACAGCAGAGATTTGAACAAGGAAAATTGCTTTTCTCTGTTATAAAAAAAAAAAAAACACTTCTAAAAGGAGTTTGGTGTTCACTTGGCGCTCTCAGTTGATATCTTCTGACAGGTCTCACTGCAGGGCTTCATTAATACTAAATAAAAACAATCCTTTCAGATTTTTTCCTAACAATCCTGATGGATAAAGGGTATATGCCCTTTTAGAGTGTGAGAACAAATGAGCAGTGAAATTACAGCTGAATATAAGGTCACTGGCTTTTCCCATGATTTTATTTTTTTTTTAAAGATAAAACAAAACCTCTAACCCTTTGGCCATTACTTCATAACTGACATGGGAATTACTTTTTCCATTTGCAAAGAACTTGATTGCATGTCTGCTTCATAATCTCAGTGGTGGAAGAAGAATTTAGATCTCTATACCTCCATGTAAATATACTCTACTAGAAATAAAAGTCCTGCATTCTAATAACACTTAAGTAGAAGCACAAAAGCATTATCAGCAAAATGTAGTTAAAAAAAACAAAGCTGAACGTACTCTTTCAACAGCAGAATGCTGCCAGCCTGATCCAGGATGCTGTAGAGCAGGTCTCTCTGTGTGGGCAAAACAGTCTCTGGTTGTTTGGCCGTTTCATTTTCCTGGACAGACATGATCCGGGACAGGCCTCAAGTCACAGCTGTAGCATCGCTGTTACCTGCTCATCTCCTCTCCTGGAGCAGTCACCCCCGATGGTGCTTCCAGCCGATCTGACTGCACATTCAAAAGATGCGAACTGTGTTTGTTGATCGTTTCATGGTCCACTACTCTTTAATCCAAGCCCCATATCTTCATTATCCAATGCCTACAAGTGTGTTTCTGTCATAGGTGATACATTTTTCAGCAAAAAGAGTAAAAGAGAAGTAGCTAAGTTTGAAGGAGCTATTCCAACTGCTCAGCTTAAAACAAAGCTTACCTACTCGACTGCTGTAGGCCACATTTCGGCCTTCATCATTCTCAAAATTCTAAAGTTTTGTTTCATTTAAACCGGAGCACCTGCAGATTAATTCAACACCTAATATCTTACAACCCACTGAAGCCAGACTAAGTTACACCATATTGGAGCACTGAAGGACCCCTAGTAAACAAATAAATGACGAAGAGACTTCCCTACACAACTGTCTGTAATAACTCAAAAACTTTGCAAATCTCCGCTGGTTGCATCTAGTATTTGTGGTGGCATTGCAGTAGATGCTTCACCATGAGCTGGTTGGTGCTGGTCTGCACTTGACTGAGTGACCTCTTCCAGTTTCTGATGCATTAATGTATCAGCAGCATTTTAATTGTGTAGTTTGTTGAGGTAGATGTAGCTAACTGCTTTATATACTGTTGCACAGTTGACTCTCCTGTTTTACAGGCTGATTATATGTTTTGTTTGTATGTATGTATCTAAATCTCAATCTTTAAAGTAACTAACTAAAGCTGTTTGATAAATGTAAGTGAAGAGTTATTTATTTGAGTAAAGGAATAAGACAGCATAGAATGGAAATGAAATGAATTCTGTGCCTCAAAAAGTACTGAACACAAGTAAATAATCTTAGTTATGGTAATCTGCACTGCTGCATATTCTATATTCTTTATTTTCTACATGCATGCCATACTTAGCATCTCTGATGTATGGTATCAATTTACCTGGAAAGGTCTGGACATTGATTAGAATTTAAAATAAAATAATTCAAAAGTCCATTTATGGGGATTCATTATGGCAGAAATTCAATGCAAAGGTATGGTTTCATTAGTGTATAATCAACTGAAAATAAGAATCATTAGAATGACATATTTATATTGACTGGCCTGAAATCTGCCACTTTAAGTGGCATCCCATTATGATAAAGTATGATTGACTATCTGCTCAGAGAGAGGTGGGATCTTAGTTTGAACCAACTGTTTGATAATTATTTTTTTTAAATATGCATTGTTTTGTTTAATTTTTTGCAAGCTTTGTTTACTTTATGGATTATTTTACAAAACAGGTAAATGTGTGATTAAAAATAAATTTAAAAAATAAAACATTTTTTCATTATGGAATGCTGAAGATGAATTAAAGAGTCTCACAGTCCGATGAAAGAGGCAGAATGGAGGTAGATTTTGTTTTTGAGAACTTTAAGAATTAAGTATAGAAATTTTATATTATATTTATGGTGACACTGGTGTGTTGTTATTGTGATTAGACTACTTATCTTTTAAATTAAGGAAAGACACACAGGAATGTAAGAAACTGTAAAATATTGCAATGTTAACTGAAGGAGCAATGAGAAATGGTAAGTTAATGCTGTTCTTACACACACACTTCATGCCACTCCTGCATAAGTCAGAGCCCTGCTTGGGCCACCTCAGTCAAAAAAAGATCTGGAGACGCCCCTGAATTACACTAAATGCCACACAATGCTCCTTTATACATCTTGCAGATTTGCACCATCTTGCTGCACTCAAATTTGCAATACTGGACCTTCAAACTTCCAAAAGGGACTCTTTTTTTTTTTTTTTTTTTTACAACTGCACCCATCCAATAAATATTCTGAGAGAGCCAGGCACATTTTTGCCTGCAAATTATAGCATCTGTCACGGAGGTCGATTTGTTCTCACACGGATTCTCATACAACTATAGTTCTGAAAATCATTGAGTGGTTGTGAAAACAAACACAGTTATGAGGGTTGACGCTGCCCTTTTTGGCGCCCTGCCTCAGTTAACAATATTTTCCAGGATCTCTACAATGCAAATTCTGTCGCTCCTTTACACAAACACACATCCTGGTCATGAATGTAATGTTTATATCACTTAGCTCCCATTAAATTTTAGCCTGTTGTAAGCTGCGTGTGTTTACACACTGATCACACAAATCAGTGTGGGTCAGAGCAGGAATTAAGTGCTTGTTGTGATAATGAGATGGTTTATTTTACTCCAGAGGGATAAATACTGCAGGATTTCTGAGAAGCAGAGATATGAAGGACCATGCACTGCAGTTCTCATAAGTAAACAGACCACATACAGTCATGACCAAATATACTCAGAAGATAATCCTGCCATGTGTGTGTATGATAAATTTGTACTCTTCGTGGTTTGTAGAATTTAGAAATACTCCTCTGTGTCTACACAAACAAGTAGCATTCATGCATTGTGGGTGTTTACAGCATTACTTTCTGCTTTGATGTAATTTGGGAAATGCTGGCATGGAAAAATGACATAAGGCTTTTGTCAAAATGGGGTCGGCTACTGTGTGCGACAGAGATGCTCTGACTGAAAATGAAGAAAAGCGTGCTGAGGATACATATCCAGGTCAGCATCTTGCTTTGCGCACATTTACAAGGTTAACTCTACTGATCAGAGGAAGGAAACAGAGAGGCAGAGAATCACAATGCAGCTTTATTTGGATGTCAACATCCTCTGTTCAACTCAAGGGGACAGCTCCGAATATTAATATAATATAAGTCTCATTTTGTTTGCTTACAGGAAAGACAGTCAAGGCTAAAGGCATGACTAATGAAGGGCAACAAACAACTGTCACATTTCACACCTAGTGTTTTATTTAAAGGAGCAATATGTAACAGTTGCATGTCCAAAAGTGAGTATCACAGTCCAAATAAACCTAACCCTAAACCCTGTTTAGTATACAATCTATGTTTGAAGTGAGTTGTTTCCCCTGCCACCTCCTCCCCAGACTCCAGGAAGCTCAGGCAGGCTGCAGGAACAGTACAGGAATGCATGACAAGCACAACATTATAATTTGACACTAACAAGTGACAGCAAATCCTACTGTCAATTGTCTGTCAATGTAAAGCTATTCCTAATATCTTGAGAAGCCCACTGTTCCGAAAATACACACTGGAGTTGGAGTTCAGCGACTGCCTGCCCTCTGCCTGCCAGACTCCATTAACATATTGCTCAATTTAACTGTTATAAACATCTCCACTGGCGAACATTGTGCGTTAATGGGGACTCTAATAAATGTGAAACAGGCAAACAAAAACAGTTATTATCATTCTGGCCCAGAATAAAAGTGTCAGAGGACGGCTATACAGCTGTGGTATTGTTGTCAGAGTTGCAAATATTAAAACTGAGCATTATCTTTAAGTTTTGATGACATATCATGGTAATTTTATGATCTGTTACAGTTGATATATGACAGATTTTTTTGTTAAAGGAGCAATATGTAGCAGTTTTGCATCCAAAAATAAGTACTGTTCACTCAGTTGGTGAACATTCAGCATTAATTTGAACTCTAATTAATGTTGAATAGAAATTTCAAAGGAGGAAACAGCTGGGATGTTGTTGTCAGAGTAGCAATTATTTCAACTTTGCATGTTTCCTTACTTTCTGATGTCATTTTATGATCTATTATAGTAAACATATTACAGACTTCTCTTTTAAGTGTACAGGTTATGCCCCTTAAATATCTCAACTGAATAACATGGTCAATATATCTTATATAGAATGTATTTATGTAGTAAAAATGGGTTTTGTGCCCTGACAGATTCATACTCTTGCTTTGGTTGACCTTCGCAATAGTTTAGGAGCATACTGCTTCCCTCCACAGTGTTTAACATTATAACAAGATACACTTGAGGCAAAGATAAGCCAATCAAAATGAAGGGCCTGGTCTATGTTAGTGGGAGCTCAGTATTTGTTGTCATTTTCTTATCATTTCGGCAGAAAGTAAATACATTGCCACTCACATCTAGTGCGAGATTAAGTTTCTATTCAAAGAACAACTTTGAAATGTGTAATATAGAAACAGTCACAAGAGAATGAACAGGGAAGGAATAACAGAGAAAATCCTCTAGAGAACAGGACTGTGCAGTAACACTTCAGAAATGTAATAATAGCATTTGAAAAAGCTGGCTCTGTTACCTGCCTAAGCTAAAATCTTGAGAAAAATGATGCATTGTGGTTACAAGTGGTGCCTCATCATCCATCCATCAACTCTTAACAGATGAGCTGTGTTGTGAAAATGAGAATTCCCTGAAGCTTTTAAGTGAGACTTTGCAAATTTTGCTGAATACTGGCAACAAGTGGCATTTGTAGGATGATGATGAATGAGTAGCTGTCAAGTATAACCACAGACGTAGTTTTCAGGTCTGAAAAGTAAAGCCAGTGAGGAACTGCTTTCTTTCTAATGACCAGCAGAGGGCAAGTGAACTGGTTGCATAAAGAAGTCTGATTATATGGAAGTCTATGGGAAAATGAGCCTACTAGTTATGCTTTTAGATACGCCTACCTTGTGGTGGACAAGTCATTAGCACAACGAGCTGCCAAGACACTACCCCTACTCCCCACCCCTCCTTCTTAGCCAAATATGGTCATTTCTGGGTCCACAAATGATGGCAATACCCATAATACCAAAACAGTACTCCACAAACTTGCTTCATCAGCTCAATGGCTATGTCTTTTTCTCTTGCTCAGCCCATGAGTGCAACAGTAGCAAAGAGAATTCATAAAGTCAACACACACAGTAAAGTCAGCTACAGATACACAACAGCTAGCTTAAGTTTGCAAGCCTTAGCTAAAATTAGCCACCATAAGCTATAGAGCTGAACAAAGGTGTGTCTTTTGTTTGTTTGTTTGTTTTTTTTTAGCTGCAGCAGCTCTGTAGGTTCCTCCATTGGTTGGTAGGTCAGTCAGTTCTCAAAAATTCCCCACTCTTACGTGGCCACAGTTTCCACCCTAGTAGGCTGAGATCCGGGATGGAGGTTAAGTGTGTGTGTGAAGGTGTGTGTTTGTTTTCACTCCAACCAGCTAAAACAAGGGCGTGGTAATGGGAGTGGCCTTTTGTAAATAGGCACTTAACTACCAAATGTTTTCATAGACACGCACAAGATTTTGTGGAGAGGTTGGGCACGAGCCAAAAGACGGCTGATTAATGGTTTGTGTCAACTGGCAAAAAGTGGGTGTGGTCATTGGTGTGCAACAAGGTGCATAACTTTAAAATGGATTTACATAACATGAATAACATGTTCAGGGTCAAAAACAGTTTGCTGTTGACTCTTGTGGGAGGCGTCACTGCATCCAGCAGTGTTCACTTAAGCCCCGCCCGCTACACACCCCTTTTAAAAACTCATTATCTGTTTTTTTCAGTCACTTGGTGGAGTCATGATTGGACTAAGCAGAGTTCATTGCTTCATTCATGGTTTGCCTCAACCCCAACACTTTAGCTACGCCCCCCTTCAGAACTTATGAATCATCTGTCATAAAGTGAGAGTTTCTTTTTTGTATCTTAGTCCCACTCGTTATACTTAGAGGTGAGGAGGTTGTGTGTGGGTTTGTGTGAATGCATACGTACGTTGTAATAGCTGGTCACTGCAGTTGTATGATCTGTTTGCAGCGATAAGGATACAGTGATGTTCATCAAATGAATACAGGCTGGAGTGCAGGACACACATCCACTTTATTATGTGACAGACACTTCACCACATGACACACACACAATTTAGCAATTTTGCTGCCTAACTTAATCAAACTGTAACATTTATGTGGCGTGTCCTGTGGCAGGTGTGTCCTGTGGTGCTTTGTACCCACAGTGAGACTCTCTTCCTCTGCAGTGGTTTAATGGCATCCAACTGGATACTAAGCAGCACCAGCTGTTTATCTCAACTAACTAACCGCCAATATTCACATAACAGTAGATGGAAACACAAGCTGCATTTTCTTTAGCAGATTTTGGTCAGGTAAAAACCTGCACTAAGTTTGGATGGAAACCTGCAGAAATTCTCTTCTTCTTCACTACAGTCCTGTTTTTGAAACACCTCTGCTGTCCTTAATGAATGTCATTAAAGGACGTCTACATCAAACTGATGCACTTTCTAATATCTCAGAGAGAGTGAGTGCTGCCTGACGAGATCAGCGTTCCCAAAATAGAAAATGAAGTCAGCTGCAGTGTGTGTGTGTGTGTGTGTGTGTGTGTGTGTGTGTGTGTGTGTGTGTGTGTGTGTGTGTGTGTGTGTGTGTGTGTGTGTGTGCAGGAGTGAGGAACTGCAGAAGGCTGAGAGAACATTCATCTAAATTAACACCGACCCTGGAAGCCTCACACATATCACCACCGTGACACCTGTTAAAAACTCATATTCATAGACTTCTGTTCCCAACACATTGATACAATGCAGAAACAGCTGTTCATTAATATACTGCATGTGCACTGAGATCCCAACAAATGCACGCACACATTTATTCTTGTGTAAATTCTAAACTGTGCTAATGAATTCTGCAAAAAAACAAAAAAACAAAAAAATCTTTTTCTGCAGGGCTGAAATGTCACAGTTAAAGGTCACTTACATGTGACTAATAACAATGTGTGACCTTAATGTTGAGTGTGTTTGTGTAACGGAGAAGTACATACTGTATACACACAGATCAACCCGCACTTTGTAAAAGGTTTAAAGGAAGAATCGCAGCTTTGCCAAAACATTTGAGAGTCTCACATTCCACCTCTAAAAGACACAGCAGCTACGTGTTTCTGATGGCTGCCAGAAAGCTGCTTTCAGATGTAATGCACACACACACACACACACACACACACACACACACACACACTGTTATTGCCAATAGATCTGATTACGCAGCATATGAAAATTAATCAGCAACTTCCTCCTCAGTGTGCGTAAAAAGTTCCTACATCATGTTTTTTTTTTATTTTTTTTAGCATGCTTCCCCTTGATTAAATGAAAGCATAATGCAGAACAGAAGCACACATATAGACACACATACAGACATTCACACACCTTTCTGCAACAACCCAAAGCTCCTAATTGGACATAGTCACTGCTGGCATGATGGCAACAAAACTGTATGCATCAACATCTTATGGAAAATCTCACAACATGCATTATACAGTATGGATCATAGTGTGATTTATTCATCAAGATTTTTTGGTGTGAGTTGCATAGTTATGGAGATATTGGCTTCTCTCCAGTATAATGGAACTAAATGGCACTTGGCTTGCGGTGCTCAAAGTAACACTCATTCAACCACCACACTCCCCCAAAACTAAGTTTCGTCACATTCTGAACTACTTCACTGGATGTGTGTGCACCTCACCGTAACATCATTTCAATCCACACCTCATTATTATTTCTCAGTGACAGCCAGTCCAAAGGGTTTGAGGAAAAGGAAAAGAAAAAGAGGAACTATACCCCCCAATTTCACAATTAACAATGAACTGTTATTCCCATCCTAAGCAGCCATTACGTAGCTAACCATTTTGGCATGTGGGCTTGAAGGTAGCATGAATGCAAAGCATTAAATTGAACCAGAGAAACTGCAACTTTAGGTGATTTAAGTCAAACCATTTTATCTAGAAAATAATAAACTCTTGCTAAAAACTAATCTAAAAAACATACACATTTTGCTTTCTTACCTGAAATGATTTTTTGGTCATAAGAACCACAGTGTTGTTCACATAGACATACCACTTCTCCTGTGAGCTCAAAAAGGAAATGGGACAGTACGATATTGATGTCACCTCCTCAGCTCTTGTCCGATTGGTTAAAATTACATTGTTACAACTAACCCAGTGTTACAGCACTCCCCGGTCTCCCCTATCATACGTTTATCTATTGAGTTTTCCTTTAGAAATAGCACGGAAAATACCCCAGACCGTAAGATTCACTTACTGTTAAATTGGTTTGGTATCAGCTTATCTTGAAAGCCTGCATACATGCAGCAGCATACCATTATTGCTGCTCTGTTACCCACTCAGTGAGGCAGACACAGATCTAATCGACGATGAAATGCAACATGGGATGAATATAATCTTTGTGCAAAGATTAGAATAGGTCTGGCTCTCCGAACAGTGCATAATGGTATAGTCTTATTTTTTTTAAATTGCCTATTTATACTCATCTCATTAATTTAGATGATATATTACATAAGATATAGAATATAATAATGTATAGGACCAAGAAAAGGCCCTTTCTTCAGTTCTTGGAACAGTTATGCCACAGAGGCAAACCTTCCTCTCTGGTCTGATGTTAAATCAAATCCCTGGTTAGTTTGTACCACAGAGGTCAAGGTAATGAGCTGTAAAGGGGCTATAGTTCGCTAAGAGCTCTATTCGCCACGGGCAATGGCCCAGACATCCTCTCTCCTGCTGCGTCTCCGCAGCATGATAAGAGCTCCGTAATTAGGAAGGTAGATAGGTAGAGTATGGGCCATATATTGTAAAAACTAATGGACTGACTGAACTGACATCCATTAACAGGCTTTCTGAGGGCAGCTGTCAGTGATGCAGCACGGCAAAAACACGCTGCTCTTCTTATACATCATTATTCTTTGCCAGCAAGAGGAGCAACATTGATTCTCAATTTAAAAAGTGTTATATTTATCAGAATGATATTATATGATGTTATATATTACTTTTTTTTATTAACTTTTTACTTTTATTTTATACATTTTAACACAAATATCTGTATTTCTAGTGCTTACATTTTCTAAACAGATTTGGTACTTTAGTTTTAATGCATTTGAAGAGAATTATTGATTGCTTTTATTTGCAGCATTGCACACTGCCTTCCCAACAGCAAGACTGTTTTCAACCTAAATGGATGGAGCAATAACATATTTAACAGATGATTTCTTGGTGTATCCATCCCTGCATTTCACGTGCAAAAGACATAACAAGACAAAAAAGACTCACAAGATAAAAAACACAAAAATACATAATGCAACAGGACAAAAAAAGATGTAACAAGATGGAAAACATTGGTAAAAGACTTAAAAAGACAAAAAATCACTGTAAAAGACTCAACAAGACAAAAAACAACAAAAAAGACGTAACAAGATGAAAAATTATGTAAAAGATGTAACAAAACAGCAAAAACACAAAATAATGTAAAAGACACAAAAAGACTAAAAACACATAACAAAATGAAAAATAACATATGAGACATAACAAGATGTAAAAGTAACAGCAAAAAGATGTAAAAATGACATTACCAAACGAAAACAACATATCATGACAAAAAAGATGTAAGAAGATGAAACAGGCAAAACTTAACAATGAAGCAGCAGAAACAGCAGTCAGTAGAAATATCCCTCTGAGGATGAGCTTTTTCTTTCATACTTTCAGCACTTGGACTTTTTCACTTTTACCTGAGTAAAGAAGTTGAATTTATACTTCTACTCTTTTTTACAGACATATATGTACTTCTACTCAAGTAAAGAACATGTGTACCTTTGCCCCCTCTTATAAATACTAACACTACTGTGCAGACGTGATATACACAGTTACAGCATGTTCAATATTTCACAGCATTTCTCTGTGTTCTTATAATTGGATAAAAAGCATGTCTGGCTGTGTGGGTGTTCATATGGCAGACTTTGCATGCAGCAGACCGACACTTTGAACCTTTAGGGATATAAGAGACAAATTACTTTTTCCTGAACTCATCTTGAACTCAGTATTTAATTGCACAAATGCTGAAGCAACATAATTAAAAACATGGATTGCATTAAATGTGCATGAAATTGCCAGTCATGTACATGTATGTCTCATGAATGTTTGCCTATTTGCAGTTAGATATTGTCATTCTCTCCAAAGAATAACTATCCAGCAGAGAAGACGTCCAGCACTGGAAGCTTCTGCAGTATACATGAATGTTTTATCTTGTTCCTTGTGTATAATTCAGCCAACTGCTTTTTTGGAAACTCATTTCCATATCAAATATATTCAACTAAGATGTGCCTGCATTGCATGAAAAACATCCCAGGACTGTAGTGTGTATGGCAGCTTTCAATTCAAGCGCTATAAAAATTCATAGTGGAATTAAGGGGAAACCAACTAATCTTTTCTTATTAACTTAAAGCTACGAGAAGGAACTTTTCTATTTTGTTGATTTTGGAGGCCTGTGTGGACAAAAGCTGGGTTGTTTCCTCTGCCATAACCTCAAAATATGATGTCAAAAATAAATTTATCTGAATAAAAATCCCCTCCTGCTTCTTTTTAACCAGCTGAGATACAACTCACTGTAACTTTGCCTTGTAAAATATAAACACAGACCCATTTCATCTGATTTCAAGGAGAATCTGACTAGATGGCAGATGTTAAGAATGAAACTGAGACTGTTTCATAACCAGATTACAAAACTCCTTGTAGTGTCTTTTTTAAAAGTGCAAGTACAAGTTAACAAGTTTATTTGACAAGAAAAGTTTACTTGTTTTGAATCAGTACAAGATCAACTTGTCTCTTCAAATTCAGTCAACTTCAAATTCAAGGCAGCCTGCAGACTACCTTTTTAAAGTTAAAACAAATACTTTATTTCTACAGTGAGCCTATCAGTTGTAGTGTGTTACATAGTTGCAAAGAAAACTATCTACTTGCTTTACACAGCAGAGAAAAGACATGCATGAATACAAAAGATGTGACATGGAACAAAAGAACTTGGGCTGACCTTGAACAAGAATACAAATTACTTCTCTCACACCCACACTGGTGCTCACAAACACTGAACCAACAAACACTGAACCAACAAACACTGAACCAACACAACCTTCTTCCAGTGAAAAACACAGACTTGGGTTGCAAATTTTGTGCATTTTACTACTTTTTATTTTTCTCATTTTAAGTTAAGTTTCCTCATTCAATGAGGTGCAATTACAGCTATTTCTAGACTACTGATTAATTATTGATAATACATTTTAATAGGTCAAATTAAGTGACTAATTGATTAACAATTAGTCATTAACATCCCTATCACAGACCAAAACAAAGCAAAAAACTTTTAGTGTAGATGAAGGTGGAGAAAACAAGCAGCCCCTGCTCAGACCAAACCAACACAAGATAAACAAGTTACCGTATTTTCCGAACTATAAGTCGCACTTTTTTTCATAGTTTGGCTGGTCCTGCGACTTATACTCAGGTGTGACTTGTATAAATTAAAATATATAATTTCAAATGTTCTTAAATGTTATTTCACACTGACCGACATGACCCAGGAGTAAACATTACCTACAGCAGCGAGAGGGCACTCTAGGCTTGTGACAACTACCGGTATCTGCTACTCCTGTACCACTGAAAATTAATTTAAACATTAACTTAAAGACAACTGAGAAAGACTTAACTCAAATGCCCCCCAAAACAAAATCATATTCTGCAGATTACAAGCTGCAAGTAGTGAATATGCAGCCGAAAACGGTAATCGAGCAGCAGAAAGAAAGTTTGGACTGAGCGAGAAACTTGTGAGGGACTGGCGAAAAGCAGAGTTTACTCTTACTGCAATGAAGAAAACACAGAAAGCTAATCGCTGGCTAAAAGCAAGATGGCCACAGCTGTAGGAACAAGTTAACAGATGGGTGCTTGAACAACGTGCTGCTGGGAGAAGCTTGTCAATGGTGCAGGTACGTCTCCACGCCCTGGTAGTTGCCAAGGCAACGAATATGAATGACTTTGCGGGAGGACCTTCTTGGTGTTACCGCTTCATGCAACGCAACCGCTTCTCTATCAGAGCACAGACAACGGTTAAAATAAATTTACCAAAAAAATGCAACTTATATATGTTTTTTTTCTTCTTCATGATGCATTTTTTGACTGGTGCGACTTATAGTCCGGAGCAACTTATAGTCCGAAACATACGGTAACTAGAACTACAGACAGATCTGAGAAAAAAAAACTGAATAACAGAATAAAAGAAACAGGCAGAGATGTTAGTCCTGAGCAGTCGACACAGTTGAGGCACAGTGGCAGCAAGTGTGCTGGCTGATGTGAAATGACAGGCTGTTTACTGAGGCAAGACGGGGCAAAGTGAATGCAATGGGGAGCACTTTGGCCTGCCATCAGGACGGCTGCTGCTGGAGCTTTTAAGAGCCCGAATGAGGGGTGGCGTAACTTCATTAGTGTCCCTGGGCAGCAGCGAGAGCAGGTGGGGAGCACCGAGGGACTCGAGGGAGGAGGGACGATCCCATCTGCAGCCAAACAAGCAATTAGACACACAGAGTCTCCGCCACCTGCCTCGACTATGACGAGTAAAAGGTGGACGGAGATTGCTGTGTAATTATGATGGCCATCTAAGCAATCAATCTAGGTGTGTGTCGTCCAACTGTCTTGTTGATGCGTGCTTTTTAGCTGTGTGTGTATGAGGTTGTTTGTATTACGTTGTGGGGACATTAATATGTTTACTGTGGGGACCAACTTGCCTTAAGGGGACACAGTGCAAGTCCTCATAAATCCTTAAATGTTTGGTGAGGACCTGGGTTATGGTAAGGGTTAGTAGTCAAGTAGGCAAGTGGTCATTATAAGTTAGGGTAAGTCTCCAGAAAATGAATGTAAGTCAATGTAATGTCCTCTGAAGTGATGGAAAATCAGCTGTGTGTGTGTGTTTGTGTCTGAGCCTCAGTGGGATTTTAATATTCACGTGTGTGTATTAGAGTAGCGCATCAAACTGCAGTCTGTGACGCCAAGAGTGAGGGCAATGAGGGCATTCATTGATCTGGACACTGTGTACACACACACACATACACACATGTAGAGGAAAGTAAAGCGTAAAATGGAAAGATTGCCTATTTGTTGCTATAACAACAGTTTGATTAAGGCCTTGCCTCTAAAAGAAGCTCATCAAAAATAAAATTTCTTCTTGTATACACAAGATAGATATTTTCCATGATTTTAACAGTGATGCTCAAGTTTAAATTAAAAGTTGCAGTTTAAAGAAGGAATATAGTTGACATAAAATTCAGAGTTGAAGCTAAGTGCGAAAAAAGTCATAACAGATTATCCATGTCACTTAAGCTACATTATTCATCAATTATCAAGTCGTTCCTGATTTGTTCCTCACTCATTTTCTCTATAAAGCTATAGCACCTGTTCTTCATCCGTCCCCTGAAAACAACTCAAACTTTGTGTACCTTGTTGTAAAGTGTTACCTATATTTTTTTCTTTTAGCTAAGAACCACAACAATTAACCCTTCATTAACTGCATTTCAAATACAACTGCATCTGACTCTTCTTTTTGCAATAAACTGTTCAGAGGAATCTTTGTGTCGTCCAGGGGCAGGTAACACATTATAAGTAATGCACTTGAGTAAAAAAGTGTTGTTGTTTTTTTAATGATTACTTTTCATAAACGATCTTTTAAAAATTTATACCTCTACTTCTGCTCTATGATCATGATGGAACAAAACCTAGAACTTTTTTTTTTACTCTGCTAACCTCAAGCACATTGAAGTAAGCTGCACATACCATACATGAAAATGTAGGAAGCAAGCTAACATTAGCTGTGTTTATTTTTTAATTATGTTATTGACATGAACTAATCTTGTAGCTGGTGGTCTGTTGCTTTAAAAGCAGTTAACCTAACATAATGCCAACTTCAACATATACCTGTAGAATATTAAACAGAAAATAACTTGTATTTAGAATAATTTATTAACCACATACTTTTTACTTTCACTTGACTAAGTCTCTCAGTTGATAATTTTCATTTGAGTCATTTTTACATTTTCTCGAGTTTAGATTTTCAGTGCTCTACCCAGGCTAGTGTTGTCTTATATCTACAGATTCACCTTTGAAATTCAAAATAAAAGCAGGAGAAGGGTTACATCTGAGGGCTTTCCAGAGGGGGCTTTAAAGGTCTGTTTTGAAACTGTTGGCTGGAAGCACAAAATTGGGTCACAGGCCTGTTTTTGCTGGGTGTCATCATGACGACACTGAGTTCACATAAACAAACCAGCTCTTTGTAACTGTTCTCTGAGATTCAGTGAAGGACTCTTAAAATCTTAAATTCAATGTTATACACAACACTATGTCTGAGCTCTGGAGGATGACATATTGTGAGATCCACAATAGTTATCAACATCTTTTTATAAGTGTACAATAACCAGCACTACTGTGTAAACATACAAGCATAACAGAGTACAGTGAATGCTCATGACCCATCCCTTCCCTCTGCCCACATACGAACAGACACAACAGAAAAAGAGACACAAAACAGTGACAGAGTTTAATAATAGCTTAATATGTCCTTAAAGGGATAGTTTACCCCAAAATGAACATTCAACCATTGTCCACTCACCCTTGTGCCAAATGAGGGTCTGGTTTAGTTTTGTTAGTCCACAAAACACTGGAGTTTCACAGGAAAACAGTGTTTCGATGAATGGTGACCAGTTTTCAAACATAAGAAACAACTGGAAAAAAACATAAGATGCCTCCACACTGCTGGTCTGGCATAATCCCAGTTTCTTAAAGACCTGAAATGCCATTTGCACACCGTCACAACACACATACACAGTTCAGACAGTGTTCATGTGTATGTGGCTCCAAGCTAAGAATCTACAGTGAAGATTCAGGCTACAAACATGGTGTAAATGACTTGAGGCATTTTATTTTTTATTCTGTTGTTTTGTTTTTGTTTGAAAACTGGTCACCATTCACTTCCACTGTTTGGGAGATTCTGCAAAACTGTTTTCCTGTGAAACTACAGCAGTGTTTTGTGGACTAAAACACTAAACCCGACCTTCAGTTGGCATGAGGGTGAGCAGATAATGACTGCATTTTCATTTCTGGGTGAATTATCCCGTTAATTAACATTGTATAGTGTACATATAGTCATAAAATCCCAGAACCAGAATTTGCACAAATCTATTATTATTTAACATTTCTAGAAAGGTTTTCACAGTAAGAAAATAAAGAGAGTCAAATGGCTTAACAATGTCTGTATTTTTTCTTGGGTTAATCTCTCCAGTGGTAAACATTCTGATATTTGGTCCAGGAACAGCTTAAAACAAGTGTACACAGTAATATTTTTAAACACATATATATAAAAAAAGTAAATCCTTTTATAGCATGATTTTAATGTGTTTTATAATGGCAACTATTGCCAAGTGCTGTACTTTGATGTGTGGTGACGGTGGCTCACAGACACGTTTGTGTATGTTTTGCCATGTGGCGCCATCTAGTGGTTAAAACTTGTCATTGCATCTTAATGTCTTGTTGCTTCCTAATGTTAATTATAATGAATCAAGTATAAAAAATGTTTTTTATTGAGGTATTTATTGAGACACTGTTTTATAACTTGTAATTAATGATGGGAATAAATGGAAAGGGAAATTAGAGGACTAAGATGCTGTACTATAAAAACAAAACAAGACCTCATACACACACAGCTAAGTACTGCAGTATTTTTCAGTTTTGAGCTCAACTACAATTCTTAAGTCTTTGAAACGTTTTACCAACTATCATTTGGTGAGATAATTTACTTTTCATCTTTAGGTAAACTTAAATCTTTGAGTTTTAGAAACCCCAAAAAACTGTATTAAAAAAATATTGAGAAAATTGAAATGAAAGTGAATGAAGGTTAAAACATTTTAAAACCATTTAATTTTCAGGCACCAAAATAATGACAAATCAGGTTCAGAGCTCTTCTTTTTATAAACTAAAGATTATAGGTTTACAAAACTTCATTCAAGTTCTTTTCAAAACTTAAAGGTTTGAATTTGGTTCAAAACTCAAAAATCTGTTGCAGTACATTGCCTTCAAATTTGAAGTTGTCTTAGTAATAAAACACAGAAGTCAAATAAAGTGACATACTGTGACATTTTGATCTATTTATCCATTAAGAGTAACTATCTTGCACTGCACAAACAGCTAACAGTTAGTTTTTAAAGTATAAACTACATGCAAATCATACAAGAGCAAACCATCATGGCTGAAACAACATTAGTCATCATGTGCATTAGTACTGTGCTATGTTTGGGTTGTGAGCTTTGAGAATAGTAAAAGATTAATGCAGTGACATTTTCTTGGGTTAGATGTACTCTGACCTGAGAAAATGTCACTGCACGCTCCAGTGACTGAGTGTAGGCATCACAGAAATTAAAGTGTAGAGCTGTAAAAAGAAAATTACCTGTGAAACACACTGAGAGGATTCCTTACACTAATTACATTTGTGAAGACGAGATCCTTTTGAAATCCAGGCTTCTGTAATACAGAGGTTTGAGTGGGTGTGGTGGGTAGGTTTGAGTAAAGGCAAAATAAACAATCTCCTATTATGATTAATGACTAATACAGTGGTCATATTAAATTGAAAATATTTGCTTTTTCCTTCTGTTTTCCATTAGGGGGAAGCATCATCCTTTTTCTTGATATTAACAGTCGCCTTGAGGCAGTTCATTACTGTTACTGAGGCTGAGGCAGTGAAGACATTAGCATGAAAACAAACAAATTAAAGTAACAAAGAACAAACATGAGAATGTATGAAGGAGGTTTGCTGAAGCACACTGTGCTCACTTTGTACTTACACATGCTTTCAGCTACACTGTAAATACTCTTTTAATGGTATTGTACATATTACGTCATTTTACAGTGCACTGTAAAAACTGTTTCCAACCACTTTTTGTAAGTTTAGTGAACTTCTTGGTGTTTTGAGTTGAGTAAACTCAGTAAAATGTATTTGACTGTATGCTAAAAAAATTAAGTACAATCTACAGGGAACAGGAAAGAAATTGAGTTTAACCATTGTCAAAAATGTCAGCATTTAACTACATGACACTTAATTAAATTAAATACCGAGAATTTATATTCACTGAATTAATGCACTAAATATGATTAAGTCTGACCAACTCTTATCATTGAAATGTTTTAAGTCTAATACACTTAATAAAACACAATTAGTTAGCATTGCCAGAAATTTAAAGAAAGCATAAACATACACATTTAAACTTAAAAGAGACAGCAGCAAATAAATACTGCCTTACACTGTCAGTGACAATGAGTTGAACAGTAGTTGGAACATTCGAGTACATCTGTATTCAGAACCTCTAAACTCATCTGATAAATGCAGCTTAGAACACCGTCACAGTACTGCATACATATAAATCCTTTAAACTAGGGATGCACCGATCGACCGGCCGGTCAGCGTCTCATATACGATTCTGTGCCCGTCATTGTCACACACGTGTTCTGCACCGTGGTCACGTCATGCGCGCAGCAAACAAACTGACCATGACATCACACCCACCACCGCACTAATCACAGCTACACACGCTCAGACACATGCTTGCATGAATTTGGTGTTAGCGACAGATTCCAAGCATTGGATAAAGAGAAGACAGTCTACAACGAGACAGAGCAGCTGACAGTGTCACAGAACATCACTCTTACATTAAAGACATACTGTAGCCACGGCTGTCCACTCTTATTTTGAGACTCAGCCTTACTTTTGTTTCTAAAGCTTTTTGTAATGTTCTAATCATGTTGCATTGTCTATATTTCACATAATAATATAAACTACTGCAGTAACTGCTATTGTCTCAGTAACAAACTAAACCAACCACATTAACCGTGTCTTATTGAACAGTAATACAAGCATACTGTCAGTTAGCTTAACAGCTAGTGAGGCTAGTTCTGAAACAGGCTAATTACAACTAGTCTGAGCTGACATCATCAACAGAGGACGTGCAGACTTACGGTAACGTCGCGAGTTGTCGTCCATCTCTTCACCTGTCCATCTGTCCCTCTGCTCCTCAGTGTGTGTGTGTGTGTGAACCTTATTATCCGTCCTGGAGTCCTTGAACAAATGCATTGATGTTGGTTTGACCGCGAGTGAGACATACCCAGACTTGTTCTGTTGCTGGTTGTGGGCGGTCATGACCTTTTACTTTTGATATAAGCTATTAAAATGAGTTTTGTAAAATCAATTTACTGTGAAGTTCATTAAAATCAATTTCATTCTAGCAAATAATGAGTTACTGAAATATTCACACTTTTTACTTATTTGCAACTTAAAAAACACGCAAATATAAGGAAATTAATTTATAAGAAGAAATGGCTTCTAAAATATTTCGCTTTTATTCAAACATTTTATATGGGTTTTAAAAAATAAAGTGTGTACTCTATTCAGTGAGGGAACTATTCATAACAGATATTTGACAGTGACACCATTAGCACCATCATGTGGTGATAAAAGACTGGCCTCAAATTCAAGTTTAGGATTTCCTGAGAGATCCCACTGACAGCCTCCTCCACTACCTCTGTACAGCCCCACATGGACAGATATGACTTCTGGCTTTATCTTTAAAGGGATAGTTCACCCAAAAATGAAAATTCAGTCATTCTCTACTCACCCTGATGCTGATTGAAAATCAAGTTAAGTTTTTTAGTTTCACAGGAAAACTGCGTCGCAGAATCTCCCAAACGACTGAAGTGAATGGTGGCCAGTTTTCAAACTTAAAAAACAACTGGAAAAACAACGTGAAATGCCTCCATACTGCTCGTCTGGCATAAACCAAGTCTGTGTGAACCATTCCTTTAAATATGGTTGGTGCAGGTTGAGAGGAAAACAGCCTCCATCTCTGGTTTTAACCAACAATGAGGGCCATTAAAGGGTAGAGAGTAGGGTGACTGATGAGAATGGTTAAAATCTTGGACAATGGAGTTCAAGGTAGGTGTGTCATGTCAGAGGAACTAAAATGTATAGAAGAATTCAGAGCAACATCAGTGCCAAAGTGTGATAACTTGTTATTTATTTTATGTAGATCAGTTACAGATTCAGTCGTGACTGTGTTTACAAGATGCACAAACCATAATTCACAGGTTACAGGTGTGTTACAGTAGTATTGTCATTAAGCTGCTGGAGCTGACAAACATGTTTTTAGATATTTTTCAAGCAGATGCTTGTTATGACCCTTAGCTCATGGTGGGAAAAGGGAAGGAACATAAAACCAGTTGTAATTGGTAAAGTTAAAGTTATTTATTCGCACCAGCAGTTAAAGAGACAATTAACACAAAAAGGAGGCATCAAAACAGGCGACAGGGCCGATGAGTGCTGCTCAACTCAAAGAAAATAATACAACCGAAAGAGAGCTCCCAAAGTGGGAGCTTAACAACTACCTACAGTGTCAAAGAAAAGAAAAAACAAAAGGGAAGCCTGTAGCTATCTACCTTGTCAAGTTTTAAAAGTCTGATAGTAGTGTAATACAATTCACAGAAATCCCAGCAAGTGTGTGTCGACTTCTATCAGTTTTGAAACTGTTCCCTGGCCCAGTCCCTTTCAGCGAGTACCTCATTCAAAATATCTCAACAGAAACAACATTGTTGCCTGTTCATTCAGCCCACCACCACCCCAACATCCACCTGCAGGCTCCGACACCAAGATATGTGTTCACCACTCCTCAACATCTCTATATAAACATTACCTGTGAGGAGTGACGAGTTCAGAGCCACGGCGCCAAACTCTAACTGTGTTCTGCTGCTGCAATAAACATTCTTAAATGTGAGCCGTTTGACTGAACTGTAACTGACAGCTACCACTGGCATGTAATTTCACACTACTGTCAGACACAGTTGTTCAGAGCAGGATTTGATCCTCAGTCCTGCCCTGTTCTTAATCCATACATCCACTGCAGCCTCTTAGTGACGGTGAATTTATGGCTAAAAACAAGGGGAATGGGTGTGAATAGTCATATTGCTGCCGTGTGCCTATTCACACCCAGGAACAGACACTATTCATCTATTCAGTGAAAAAAAAGTGAAAATACATCAATAATACTCCTACATATTTCACAGAATTGATTAGGAAAGTTTTAAAAGCTGGAATGATAGCCTTCATAACTGATTTGATCAGAACACTTTCAGAGACTCATATGTTGTTCATATCATCAGTCACTGTATCAGTAACAGGACATGATTCAGGACAGTTGCTTGTAATTTGGGACTGTCCTAAATTTATCAGAATGTCACCCTCACTTTTGGATTTCCATCCTCTGTGGTTTTCAAAATAGCAATGTGTAACAATTGTGCCTCCAACAATGAGTTTAGCAGTCCAAAGAGACTGGAGCCCTAGACTGTATATTAAATAGGTTGAAAAATGACTTAATATACAGTCTATGGTGGAAGTGAGTTGTTTCCCCGTGCCACTTCCTCCCCAGACTCGAGGAATCTCAGGCAGGCTGCAGGAACACTGCAGGAGCGTAAGAGGAGTGCAGTATTAATCAGCTGTTTATCACTGTCAGCTGTCTATAAATGTAAATTTAAGCCTGTTGTCCTGACAATAAAAGCCCGCTGCTCCAAAAATACACACCCTGGAGCTGGAGTTCACTCACTGCCTGCCTTACAGCCTGCCAGACTCCATGACATTTTGCTCAATTTAAGCATAATAAACTTCTACTCCCATTACAATATTATTAATGATTTATTACGACTCATAAACATTCTGCATTCTGCATTCTGCAAACATTCGACATTGGTTTGAACTTGAATTCATTTGAAACAGGTAAACAAGAACACAACAATAGAAAGCTGGAATAGAAATTTTAAGGGAGCTGTAGTATTATTTAACATGTTTCCTTAATCGCTGATGGCATATAGTTACAGCCATTTTTATGACTTACTGCAGTAAATATCTTTCCTCTTTAATGTATGCAGTGATTGTAGTGTAGTGTCATTCATCTTTTATCATCAAATAAATTCACTGATTCATTTATTCATTCATTCACTCTTTTGAATATGTATGAAACATGGGCCCCCAAAGTTTAATTACGAAAACTCCTCCATTGTTCTGAGTTCACTGAGTTCAGAGGGAGTGACAGCTGGACTGTCAGTCATCTCAGTATTTAGATCATCCAACCCACTGGCTGGCTAAACCAATAGCGAAGTCTGTTGAAATTCTATTTACATAGTAATAAAATTAGAGTTACATGCAGATAACTTACTGTATAAGCATGTATCTATATGTACAGCTGAGCCAAATGGAAAAGCAGCATCACAATATTTTCCCCATGTGAGACATTAATCTGAAACTGAGCACATTATGAGATTGTTTGATCTGTAAAAGAAAAAAAAACAGAAAGAGAAAGTCACCATCCTTAATTTGCATGTAGGATGCAGTTTGCACGCGGTTGCTCCCTCATGCATGTCCTCATCCTGTGCCATGCAAACATTTACTCACATATGCATGAATGCTAAAACAGACCCACATGCGATGCACCTCTCATGTAACTTCCGACATCCACACGCATGCAAATGCACCAGCAGACCCCCACCACACACACACACACACACTACACACCCGCTCAATATCAGTGGTAAGCCATGTAAAAGACCGCTGAAGGAAAAATAATGTGGTCTTCCTCATCACCATTTGAAAAAAAGATAGGACACCGAGTCAGACCACATGATATGAACACGCATCACAGGATAATATGGACCAGTGAAGTTAGAACAAACCGCCAGATGCAGCTTTTAAAAATCAAATCTTTTCTGAATTATCTTAACTATTTGAACACTACTGATTAAAAAGAAATGCATTTACAGATGGATTCACTGGGAGTGAAATGAAGTCAATGCATTTGATTGGCAATAATGTTAAGATGCCTTTATGGCATTCAAGCATGACAACCCTGTTTATCAAGGGGCCCGGTGTTTCTTAAACCGCTCACACTGTTGTGATCGATATGTTTCTGCCTTGCTCTTTCCAGACACGAGGGAAAACTGAACTGCATTTACTGAAGCCAGATTCAGACAGCTAGCAGCTACCACTTCTGTGTGTCATTCAAAGGGACTAAATCCTTCTGTACTCTACATTTTACTGTAACTGTACAAGGATCTCAGGCTGTCTGAGGGGCAGGGGCAAATAAATAAATAAATATGGGCACCAGTGGGGCGAAAATAGTGATGCAATCATGGTGCAACCGTTATAATCCCTGTTTTAGACAGAGGGCACTTTACTTTCTCCACTGGAACAGCACTATAGATGCCACATTTTCTCCACTAAAAGTGCAACATAGAGATGTTTCGTCCAATGGAAGGGCACTTCAGAGGGCACTTTATCATTTTTTTGCCCATTGGAAGCACAATTTAGATGGTACTTTATCACATTTTCTCCACTGGAAGGGCATATAGAGGGCATTTTACCACAACTAATAAGTAGCAGAAATAAAAATAAAATAAATAATTTTTCATGGAGGAGTGCTGAGGATGAATTAAGAAGTCTCACAGTCTGAGGGAAGAAGCTGCTCTTCAGACTGGTGGTACGACAGCAGATACTTCTGTATCTCTTGGCAGATGGCAGCAGATGAACAAGCTTTGTCTGGAGTTTGTGTTGTCTTTTAATATCCTTTGGGATCTGCACAGGAACCTCACCTCCCTGAAATCCCTGATGCTGTAAAAGCTAACATGAACTTGGTACAGGAGTTTTATCTTCTAACTTTAAGTTTACTTAAGAAATACAGCTGTTTGTGAGTTTTCTTTATCAGGTGGAGATATGTGATGTCCATGACAAATTCTCTGTGATGCTGCTTTGTAGGACCCTAAAAATGGCTTGAATTAATATGAAATGCATGTTCCATAAAAGGCTTTAAGTATTTTATTTTACACAATTGTTACACTTAATAATCCAGTGCTGCTGATTACCTTGGAAAGACTGAATATTTTGGTATATTTGTGGCCAGTGTGGCCAGTTCTTCCTACCCTTTAATATCTTTATTTTTTAACACCAGTATTTTTATATACGTTACATCAAGTTGCCCTGGATCTCAAGTCCTGTTGCACCCATATGTATCACTGCAGCATAATTGTATAACTGGATTTCTAGATACTTTAGTCAATCAACTGATCAGTATTATGTTTGAAATGTATTTTTTTTAAATGTTTTATATCATGATGAAGGACCCCTTTGCGTCGGGGAGTCCTGCATCAACCTGAGGAGGATTATTTCACAATAAGGACCTGCTCACAGTTCATTATCCTGCTTGTAACGTGATTATGTACTGAAACAAATCAATAATTTGGCACAAGATATTCATTTTAAAAAAATATTTTAGTGATTTAACAATTATTTTATTGTTCCTTCATGAGTCTGTGATCAGAACTGTGTCCATAGCAACAGCCTGTTACACAGAAATAACAGACCTTAGAATGCTGTAATTAATGATTTAATTAATAAATCATTAACATTAACTGGGTAATAAAATGTAGTTGGTCAGCTGGAATTTGATGCAGAAATTCAATGCAAATCCATATTTGGGCCGGGGGAGGGTGGCAGTTCAACTAATGTTCCAGATTTCTACATTGTCTTCTCTGATAAAGTTTGTAAAGTTTTATTCTAGTGTATTGATTCTCTACATTTTTGGATTTAATCTCATCATTGGATCATGTCTAATCCACGTGTGTAAGATGATAAGATAAGATAAGATGAACTTTATTGATCCCACACCGGGGAAATTCACTTGTCACAGCAGCTCAGCAGTACAGACAGAAAGTGACAATAAGTACTTAAAAATATTAAGATAAAAAAGAAGGAAGATATGTATGTACATATCAGTTTAAAAATATAAAATCTAAGAAATATAAAATTTAAAGTATTAAGTACAGGACTGTACACACAGACTATTTACAATATATACACCTTCCACTGTAAACTTTGTTGACTTGAAGAGGCAGATTGCACAAAGGTTATGATAGATAATGATTTTTTAATGATACAAGGAAGATTTCTGTTTTAGAGCAGCTTGTTTTATAATAATTGTTATTTTATTGAAGGTTCCCACAGATGAATATAAAGATCCATTTAATCTTTGTAGTGAATGAAATATCAAAGCAAGTATGGATCAGGTGGAAGCAGAATCAGGAATACAATAGCAGAGGATGTTTTATGCAAGAGGACACATGACCATATACACACACTCAGACTAAGAGGTGTGACGTAGGCACTTATCGCCACCCGCGCTCATGGCGGGCTCTCCTTTGTGATGAGATCTGTGATATAAACATACACTGAATGCAGGCACACACACACACACAAACACACTAGGTCCTGCTGTATGGAGGTCTATTCCTGTTTCTGACAGCTACACGCATCACTGGCTGCTTTTGTCTGAGCCAATCAGCAAACGGCTCACTGGGTGTTTCCTTTTACTGCAGCATGAGAAGAAGAGAGGGCAGAAACAAATGACTGAAAAGGGAAAAAAACAGCTGAAAGGTGTGAGAGGGAGAGGGAGAGAGATCAGACCACTTACTACAGTGACGCGAGTTTGTTAACTGTACGTCAAACAGGAGAGCGGTGTCACGCTGAACGGACCAATAGGAGGCAGAGAAATGGGGCCACTTATGACATCAATGCTGGCATGGGATGAGAGTTGCCTGCATGAGGGAGCTTTCCAATGAGTAGACAGACGGAGTGAGCATACAGTGATACTCCATTACAAAAACACAGCCCACACACTCTCTGCTTTATAATCCATGTTTGATTCATTTTGCACGAGCCAAAACCTTTTCTTTTTTCATGCACACTTATGTGCACATATAAAATAGAAAAACATCAGTGGACAGCGATTATAGCAAAACATAAGACACTGTGGATGTCTGATTTATAAATGTGCTTATGCTGCCTAAAAAAAGTATTTTACAATAACGGAAAATAATAATTCACTGTACTTTGTAAAAATCCAGTATATGAAAACCTAAATTATATCCCACACAAAATCCATTGATTTTGCATGTAAAGCAAAATTTCAATGGGATCAGGGCTGCAACTAATGATTATTTTAGAGAGAAAATGTGGTAAAATGCTCATCACAATTTCCCACAGACTGTACTAATGTCTTCAAACTGCTTCTTTTGTCCAACCAACAGTCCAAAACCCAATTAATTTACCATTGTAAAAAAAAAAGAAAGGAAAAGCAGCAAATTCTCACGTTTAAAGTTACTACAAGGAGATCTTAACTGGTCATGAAACAGCCTTAATTTAATACCAGTGCGTCTACATGACCTGCAGAACCAAGCAAGACCATCTGTTTCTATTTAGTTCTCCTCAAGCTGCCACTGGGTTTGCTCCTCCATGAAATCAGATTAAACAAGATTTTTATTTAGATAGTTTTGTTTCTATGTTATATATGGGTGGTTATGACAGTGGAAACACTACTGTTTTTGTCCCTAGTGGACAAACTAAATATGAAAGTTCCTTGTAGTAGCATTAAGTAAATATTTTTGCTTGAAAAATGACTGTAACGATAATCCATTATCAAAATAGTTGTCAGCTGATTTTCTTTCAATCAGTTAATCAACTAGTTGTTGCAGCTTTAAAGAGAACATCCTATATCCTACCCTCCTGTATTCTATTTACATTCTGCATTAACTTAATTTAATAGTAAGTTATACTGTTAGTGGCGGGGTTGAAATTGGTGTGAAAATAATTTTGGTCTTATTTATTTTCTACAGACACACACAGTAGTAGTATGTAGTATGACGAGGAGGAGTCCATGTCTGCAGGAGGTCGGCTCAAACAAACACAGGACTTTCACCCTGGAGATCACGGTTTGTGTTCCGTGTGACACAAAAATGTTAATAAAAGTTTTAAGGATCATAATGTTATGTGCATCACATGACTTGCGTAATGTGACTTTTGCCTTGTGACTTGCTTCAGTGAAGTACTTGTCATGGACCCCAAACATGGTATTTTTCTAAACCTGCCTAACCTACCTACCTAAGTAGTTTTTGTGCGTAAACCTACCAAAGCTGCAACTGTTTCGCCACTGGTGGACTGAAGGGGGCAGGAGCAGTCAAAAGTAGAAGAATTACCAGGTTTACCAGATAACCCCCCTCGAGTCCACCACTGGTCTAACCTTGTAGGCATGCTAAGAGAAAAAAAAAAGCCCAGTGGACCAAAGCCACAGATGTTATACAGATCCACCTTGGAAGCATTCAGTGGCATTTGATGTTTTGCTGTGCACAATACAAAATCCTTAAGGCCAACGTCTCTGCTCCAACTGTGAGACGTGTGTACGTACACACAAAGACAGATGCAGGACACACATGCAAGGACCTAATGCATGTTTGTGAAATAGACAAAAATGCACATTTGCGCACACATGCACATGAAGGAATCCAGGTAGCCAGATCATGTTTCTCTGCTCAACAAAGAACTCTCTTTTTGTGTCTGACTCTATGCCTCTCGCGCACACTGAGCGGCAGCTGCTGCTGCTCACGCCGTTCATGTTCCACAGTCATGTTACACATCAAGAACGGAGCAGAACAGAGTATTCGTTGTAGGTGGTGACTGTGCTGTGTAATGAAAACACAACACACTTACGCAGCAGCCATCTGAAACTGATTGTCTGTCAAATCATATAGATCCTGTTTTAGAAGAATTACTTTCTATAAATTTCTATAATAAGAAAATGCTGTTTTAATCTGACAACATAATATTGTTCGTAGGGAGAGGCAATATTTTTTCTTGGCAGAGTTCAGCCCCCCTTAATGACCCCTGAGCCCCATGTATGTATGCAAGTCTGTGTGCGATGCAAATCTGCAGGCACAAACATGTGCACATACATCATTCATGAATATTGATGGACGTGTGTACAAATAGTGTGTGTGTCATGTACTCTGTGCTGGTGATGGTAAAACTGTATCGATCCCAGACAGGAGCATATAGGTGGACGTGCTCCCATTCATAAGCACAGACACACACATGCACACATTGATCAGAGACCTTCACTTTTTAAAAGAAATAACTGTCAACTTGAATTTAAATCCTACCTATTATGAAGGGATTAGTAGTGTGTTGCTCCCTGGAGTACCAGTAACACTACAGCTTAAATGTTGTACTGTATGCCTTTGTGTACAGACACACACACGCCCTCACTCACACTTTGGCCTGACTGACCCCCGCAGGAGGGATTAAACACTGGCCTCAACAAAAATTTGTTGGATTGACCATCTGCATAACAACACTTGAGTTTAGATGACCTTTCAGTCCCATCTGAGCTTCACTGCTGACATATTTAAAATTTTAGTCATTCCAGCCACATTAGGCCAACATCTTCAAACGCCAAAGACAGATATTTTGGCAAAAAAGAAGTTCTTAAAAGTGAATGCATTTGATGACATACTCAGCACGTAGCCCAGCCAAGCACACGCAGAGCATGCACAGTACTGAGGAGAGTATGGAGCTTGCAAGTTGGGTGCAGCTTGGTTTTGGCTCATCTGCTCAGCTGGAAAAAGAAATGGCAGCTGCCTGGTCACAATCTTTTTATTTTACAGCTAAACAGTACACTAATATATGATTTTAAAAATATCTGAGTCAAGAAATAGGCAATGTAGTAACAGATACTGATCCATATTTGATCAGCACTGAGCCCTGTGTGTTGCACTGGATGAACCCACCTGCTTATTGTCTATTTTGCTCTAAATGGGACCATAAATTACAAAGTGAACATCATGCTGAATTGAGGAAGACTTGAAACTAGTGATTGAGACAGAAACCCATTTGGAAATTGTTTTCTGAGGTAATAAATTAAAGTAATTTTTTTTTACTTCTTTTTGAAACCCGTGCAGTAGCCCCCTGCTGGCCATTAGAAAGAATGCAGGTTTAAGGCATTTCTGCATTGGCTTCCACTATTTACTTTATGGTGACCCCGACCTGTAGATAGGGCATGTGGTGCTCTCTGATAATCCTGATTGTGACTGTTAGTTGAATCATGCTCATATCAAATATATCCATATTAATGATGCTATAATAACATTTTGTTGTGTTGCTCTTATTTTTTTCAGCTTTATTGCCCAATTATGCATCACAGATGACAGAAATACACTTGTAAACATTGGAAAACAAAAATGTGATGTGATGTGATGTGATGTGATGTGATGTGATGTAGTCAGATCAGCTGGACGCACTGCCGTAGGTGACCACCCCAGGAGAAGAAGAGGTGGTGGGTAAGAGTCATGTTGCAGCTGAGACTTCAGGCTGCTCCTGGATAATGCCCGGCAGGGAAAATGAAACAGAAGTGGGACTCAGGCTGGCCAAACAATGGGAAACCGGAGACATTTTGTGCCCACACATAGGGACCCTCTCCACGGCATCCTGGATCAGACCGTTGCACCTGAGGGGCGGATCGCACTCTGAGCTGACAGGATGTCAGCGGTTGTTTCACAACAACCTTATCAGCTATTGCAAAGAGTGCAGTTAAGGCAAGGCAGCATAGGAAGGGATAAAAATACTGCTATAGGCTCACTGTGACTCAGGAAACAGCAATGAGAGAAATTCACAAACTTAGTTAAGAAATACCTCTGAGAATTGTGGGAAATGTATGACGTCAGGATGCTGTGAACTAGTCGTTCTTCTCAAGAGGGGTCCAGCAGAGTGACAGTGAGGCCGGGATGTGGCTAATCAAAGGGGCCTGCTAACTTCTCCTGTAATGTTCCCACATAGCTGATGTGATGCACAAATTACATTATATATTATATTGTATAACCTATGAAAGCACTCTGTATAAATACCATACATGCATTTGCCCATTGTTTAATAAAATTATTTATTTCAAAGCACTTGCACTGTCACTATCTGTTTATATCGTGAATAATAAACACTCTAGATGAAAAATAGGCCTTTCCATATCAATACTTTATTAGAAACATTGTTTTCTGACACACAACATGAATTCTAAGTGTTGGGAACAAATTGCACATTGACCATCTGGCTGCACTCATGCTGGTACAAACATTAAGTCCAGACCAACTTCAATATGTAGAATAATGATGTGAATTTTCCATGGGCACGTATTTGTACAAGCTGATGTGATTGTTGTAATCCCCTGGGATTTTTTTTTACTGTACATTAATCTGCATTTCCATCTACTTTCTTCCCTGTGTTCTCACCCTCTCTCCCGCCCTCTGCTGCTGTAAGCCCACAGCTCCTATGGGAAGGTGTTGGGACGATAAGAAACAGACAGTCTGGAAAGCAGGGAGAGGCAGGAAGGGAGCGGGGGAGCGGAGTAGCTGGGGCCTTTACAGCTGTGTCAAGCGCTTTATTCTCTTTCTATTCATGATTCCCAGATGTTTGTCGGGCAAATCCTGGTTTAGTGGAGGTGCACATGCACACGGACACATGACGCGCATGCCAGCATTAATTGCTTAATATGCTGTGAGTGTATTTAGCTAAATGTCTTTTAACAGTCAGGTCACCAGGTGGTGCATTTTGTTGCATAACTTTGACGTGGTGCTTTGTTCAGGGACTACTTTACCAGGAAAGGAGGCAGGAGGAATGAGAAGCAGAAAGACATTAAAGGGACAGTTCACCTCAAAATCAAAATAGTGCTGTAGTGCTATTTATCCCCTGAGATTTTTTTGGTGTGAGTTGCAGAATTTTGGACATCCTCTGTACAGATGTGTGCCTTCTCTCAAGATAATCCACAGACCTTGTTGTGAGCAGGTTCATGTGGGAACTACTTTCTGTCTGCAGTACAATCTACCAGAACTACTGTCTTTCTGATAGAAAAAAAAAATAGTTCTTACATAAGACTGCTCACAACAAGGTCAGTGGATTATCTTGAGTAATCAGTTCATGATTTTTGATTTCTTGGTGCTTTGAGCACCATAAGCTGAGTGCCATTTAGTCCCATACTACTGGAGAGAAGGCAGACATCTGTGCAGCTGATATCTTCAAAACTCTGTAACTCACACCAAAAAAATTAAAAAAGATTGATAAATAGCACTGAAGGTGGGAACTGTCCCTTTAAAGAGAAAAAGGGAGAAGAATATGAAGTAATAATATCAACATTTGCTCCATAATATCTTTATTTATTCAGGTTAAAAAGCGTGTAGTTACCTGGAAGTTGCCCAGCTCAGCCACATTCTTCTACGATTTAGTCAGTGCCATTGTGATGGTAGCTGTGAGGCAGCAGGGAATGTTGCTCATTTACTCTTTTTTGCTGCTGTTCTGAGAAGTTGAACCAACGACCTTGTGTCTGTCTCTACCTCACACTCTCTAAACTACAGACCATTAAATCCTTTGTGTGCTAGTGTTGTAATAGACTTACTTATATCTGTTTTTTTTATTTTACAGTTTTTCTCAATTGTTTTGACTCATTTTTAACATCAACAACTGTAAGTGCGATTGTCTCAACAGTTTCACAGGCCATCATAACTCTATTTCAATCAGGAGAGACTAAGAGTAAAAGAGAAATGGTTTATTGGCACATGCATGATATATGAAACATGAAAAGTCTTTGGCGGTTAGACCCCATTGAGGTGAAACTATATGTATATATATATAAATGTTGGTGATGAAGCTGTAGTGAAGAGAACCCCCCAGGGTCTAGACACTGGTGGTGGTGGTGGTGATGATGAGGTGCAAAGCAGAGACTGGTGAGGTGAAGTGGCTCTGGACTCCTGCTGCCTGGACCTGAAGGCTGGAGGAGAGGGCGTCAGGGAGGATCGAGGTGAACATCTTCTGCTACCTGGGTCCAGTGACTGGAGGAGAGAGGGGTGGAGGAGGGTCGCGCGATTGACTGAATGACAACTGATGGAGCAAAGACAGAGGCGATTTAAAGTTTGGCAGCAGCAAATTCACTGGCTATCGCGACCGTGGCAAAGCCTGATTGGATAGTAAAGACGAAGGTGAACGCCCACAATCAGCTGATTAGAGGGAATAGGAGGAGAGAGCTGGAGTAAAGGAAAGTTATTAATGAAGGCAGTGAAATAGAAGGTCTTCCTGATTGAACTTACGCTGAGCTTCATTGCATGTTTGCAAAAGGTAGTAACTCACCCAAAACATTTCATTTAAGCTTCAAAATCAAGTTATTGTGTCAGTATATTGGTCTATGCCACCAAATTGCAAAGTGTGAGCTGTACCGGTCAAATGGTTTAGATGTGTTTTTTTTTTTTCATTGTGACAGTCAGCACTGGAAATGTTTTGTATTCATAAATCTCTGTTTATAGACGAATCTGGTGAAGTACTGGGAGTTAACAAGACCAGTGATTCAGATCTGTGAGAGTGAAAGTTCTGACAGAACCCATGAAAAATCTCACAAAAAAAGTCTCACAAATTTGGGGTTCCCTTCTAGACCCAACCAGCAGACACCAATGGTGATGTCACAATGTACCACCGCAGTAACAGGGTGATCGCCATGTGCCAAAACATGTGCAAACATTCGCTTGAATGAATGAGACATTAAAATCTGTTGTGAACAACAAACTAATTGTTCAGAAAAACTAAAATCACAGGCCTGGCTCAGCTGTAGATTGTTAAACAGACTGCAGACACAAGAGTGAATAACACAAACCATCAGGAGACGACAAATCTCCTGATGGTTTGTATTAAATTTGACAAATTTAGGGACTGGCTGGTGAAAACAGTTGAGCAGTAAGCAGCTAAGCAGACATACACTTCCGTCAGGAGTTGGTGGCGACCAAAACAGAGCTAAAAGGCGAATGAATATTGGACTGTATTTGTACTGTATTTGCCAGAAACACAACTCCTAAACAATGCTAATGTTGTTCCATGTGTGCTGGATGTCTAAATAATAAACTGTTTACTAACATGTTCATCATAAAACCTCAATAAAGTGATGATGAGTCAGTGCTTCCAAGTCTAACATGACTCTAATATGCCTCCAAGGGAAAATACAATGAATGCAGATACTTTTGCAGAACAGTTCCAAATATGATTCTTCAGTGTTTTTGTTTTGCCTCTGAAGAGAGGGAGACAGAGACAGTCCAGCTAACTTGGAAAGATCTTTTTTTTTTAAATTTATTTACACCATTTGTACACATCTACAGCAAAGACAGCTCTCTGCAAAGTCACTCTTGAGTATTATTGTGGTATTTGTATATGTTCTCATTTGAATACATGTTATAAGAGGATGTAGCATCCCGTCTCTGCTCAACATGACCTCCAAGGATCTTTGTCCTCACCTCTCTGGATCCCCCCCTGCTGGGTTTATGGCTTTACAAATAAGGCCAATTACATGTACTTCCTTGTGCGCCCGCTCGCTGTGAGCCAGTGTGACACTGGTACGATGGGCCAATAATGGCTCTCTTGCTGGGCAACAAGCCCATAAGGATGATGGCTAAATGGACCAGGCTTTTCCTTATGTCTGTCCTCCACTTACTTACTTGCTTTGTCCATCTCCTAGTGTTTGTATTCATCTGTGTACACAGTCTGGGTATGTGTACATGTGTGTATATCTATACATATATGTCTACATTTGTCTAGACTCACAAGTGAGTGTCTAAACACTTTGCTCGGTAGAGGACAATAGCCCTGCTTTTGTGGCTAAAACGTGGGGGAAACAATTAAACAACCAGCCTAAGAATGGAGGGAGAGCATTGTGTGCGGTAAAGCTTAGTTTCCTTCTTTTTATTATGTTTCACTATACAGTGTATGTTGACGTATAGGTACACGTGTATACACTTGTATCACTTGTATATACACACTCAGTACATAACTGGGTGTATAAAATACAGCTAAAGTGATATATTTTAAGCTAGACCTCTTAAAAGGAACATCATCAGTATTCAATTAACCACTTTATTGATCAGTTTCAATTATCATTTGTCAGGATTATAAGCGCCTTAGTATAACCAACTAACTAAAATATGGCGACTATGTTTCCTCAAATTTTGGTAATTTGTTTTTTTCTACCTCCAGTATTAGCAGCACCTGCTGGACTCACTGAGTAAAGGAAGGGGGGCCACTTGTCCCAGAAAGACTGGGGTATAATGACATCTGGGACAATATGGACGAACAGATGGGTTGATTTTGGCCAGCTTATCCTTACATTAATGTAGCCGGTGACATACTTTGAATTGTATTAGATTGAGCTTCAGGCAGAAGGATGGGGAAGTGATTAGTGAGATAGGGGAGACCCACTGTTCCTCTGTGATTGGTTCACCTAAATCCAGTTCCCAATGGGTCTTTTCCACTGGCGCTTTTGGCCGCATCAAGCCAAACCGTACCGAACCACATTGCATTTCAGCACACCGAGCTACACTGAGCTGCACCCAACATGAACCTACTCTGCAGTGGGGCCAAAGCACCTGCCTTCAAGCAGGCTGCAGTGATGTCTTGCCAGCCGCAGCCAACCCATGATGACCTTCCTTTCTCCACCTCAAACAAGTGAGTGATGTGATACTCAGCTCGTGTGTGCAGGGGAGCAAAGAGACAGACGTTTCTTAAAGTCTCTCTATGTTCAGCTCCCAGTACTTTTGTAGCTTATAACAGAATCTTTATCTTTTGAAATGTAGTTTCTCTCCATTGTGGTTTGAACTTTCAGGTATCTGCATTATTTTACTGTTTAATAATTGCTTTCAGCTGTGTCGGAGTTGTGTTTCGTTACTGCTGATGAAATCCCCGGATGAAAACATTTCTTGTTTGTGCTGCTTCATAATAAAAGTGTTTAAATAACGAAACAATACGGGACTTTTATTGTGAAGAATTTAAGGAAACATTATGTTTATCTCAGAGATGTATATGAACAGTTTATCCACCGCTTTACCCCCACCATGCTGGGCTAACATGCTGAGTCAAATTGAGGCGAGCCAGACCAGCTCTGTGCATGGAAAAGCGCTACAAGTGTCCAGTAAAGCTTATCCTTGAAAATATTTAAGGTGCATAGGTTTGTTAGTGGCTGTACTTTCCACTGTTCTTGCAGCTACCGTGCATTTAGAAACCCCAAGATGACCAGTGGGCAGTGGGATCGTAAGAGTCTTGGCCTCGGGACCACATCTCCATCATAGTTGTGTTCAGCCTCTGAAGCTTGAATCAAAGTTAGCTGGCTGAGGAAGCTAAGTGCAAATAACAATGGCACAATTTAAGGAAACACTAACAGCAGCCAGCTAACCGACTGACTTGGGTTCAACTACCTGGGAATGTTTAAATTAAAAAAAATGACCAGCAGCAACAGCTTCTTTTCATTTTCTCTCTACATCAACAACAGGATTTCTTCATCGCCAACACTTAGGGCTCAATGACTGATGACTGTTGGCCGCAAACAAAGCATGCAAACATGCAGACAGGATGAGCGGCCCAGCTGACCTTTTTACTTGAAACCTGCAGATTCTTGTAAGGCATTACCAGGTAATTGCCAGGCCAGCTGAGACATGTGTAGTTCATCCATTTTGTCCTGCATTTCTTCCCAATTGGTTGTCCCCTCTGTATCTCTAGTGAGGAACCCCAGAGAGAGCCTCTTTGTCAACTGGCTCAGGAACACAAACAGAGCAGCATCCCTGCAGGCTAATCTCTGAGTGTATCCACAAGCTCATTTTTTTGGTCACTACTGTAGCTACTGCACTTAATTGGTGATTCATGTTACAACACTTCTCACTGTCACTTGGATAAAGGTCGGATTATGCTCTAAAAGACAACGCATTCCAGCACGCCGGATGGCGGACGTCCCTGAAGCTGTTCTACCGTCCAACAAGCACTTCAGTTTCAGCATGCCAGCTCCTGCAAGTTTCTAAGATCCTGAAGTTCTCCACTTGGTGTGTGTTACACTGGTTTCTCTGTTCAAATGTTCCAAAGCTGCTCTCTAGCTTCACTGCATCTCAGAGACCTTAGTTCAGTAAGAAGGATGAAGCCACCATATGTCACCGAAATGAGTGGTCTGCAGACCTGAGCTGTTCCTGGATATTTTGACAATGAACATTATAAACTAGAAGAGTGCAGATCCCCACCAGGAAATAGACTGTGAAGCACCTACTGCAATGTTCAGCCAGTGTTACTACATACATTGTCCCAAGCTGAAACAAGATTTCAAACTGAAGCAGCTGTTTATCACTTTCTGCCCCTCGTGGTTAAGAAGAGTGAGAAGTCAGCTGTTAAAGGTCATATAGAACTAAATAGAAGAAATAGAATTACTGCCTCACAGTTGTACGTCTCCACCAACCAGGCAAGTTACAGTTTACATCCGTCCAAGCTAAAGGTCTGTTGATCATGTACAGATGCAGACACGCACACATGCAAGCGATGGCACGACCCAGTATTATGTGGCATGATAATAACGACAGAAGGGAGGGGAAAAGCTACTTTCAGCATTTTAATAACCATCTTGAACATGCTTGGCTCAATGCACAGTATTCAATCTTTGTGTACAGGTTGTGCACCATTCAACTACCAGGATGGAATCGGCATCTTTAATTCGGAATCTGAGGTTCAGCGTTTGACTGGAGTAAGAATAACATGTTTTTGCTTCAAAGACTGTAAACGATCTGTGGAGAGTTGTTCCATATTATGACCATGAAAAGATAAATCTGGTATATTATATTTAAAGCAGAATTATGCTTCCTCATTTCTTTTAGTAGAGGTTGTCAGAGTATAACAAATGACTGCAATAAAGGACTGCCTGTGTGATGGAAATCAGTTCTCCCCACATATGCATTTCAAAGCTCTTGTGGGGCAAAATGTGGGGCAATGTGACGAATAAATTCAATATTGCAGAAGAGATAAATACACACAAAAGAAAAACAGACTTGTGTTTCCTGCAACATTCAAACAGTTCTACCCGACTGTACCATGAAAGTCACATTCACTCCAGAGATTTGGTCAGTGTTGACCATCAAAGCTCTACTCGCTTCTTAAGTGCTGTTGACATCATCCATCATAACCAATGCCACGCCAGTATTGCTAAAAGTCTGATCCACTGTGGCAGCATTTCACACTGTCGTCTGGAAATCAACTAATTTAAAACATCCATAGGCCAGACGTGCAGCGGTGTTACTGGTCGCTGTCCAGAGCAGAAAGTGCTGCAGAAGCTTAACCACCACACTGTCCCTCAGGAATGGTTTCTATTTCAGTATAAGTACACTGTCTGCCAATGGATATGGATGAGGTGATTGGAGGGCGGTTGCAGAGGAAAGCGACAGGAATATTTTATCCCAGAGTGAACCTGCTTGGCAAGTCCTTTTGGCTGCTATAAGCTCTAATCGTCTCGTGTATCATTGATTGGAATCCTTAGCTGAATAGAATATATGTGGTATTTGTTCACAGGTGAACTCAAAGGGAAAAAAAGCAACACAAAAGGTACCCTCATGGATGCCCCTGTGGAGAATAGAACATGATGAAGTGTCCTCTAAGGTTTCTTTTTAGTGGACAAAACATGGTCAAGTGCTCTCTAGGGCACTTGACCTAGAGAGCCTCTTCCAGTGGACAAAAAATTATAAAATGCCCTCTAAAGTGCCCTACTAGTGGACAAAATGTGGTCAAGCGCCCTTTAGGGTGCTCTTCAAATGGACAACATGAAAATGTGCCCTGTAAAGTACCCCTCCAGTGGATAACATGAGGTAAAATGTCCTTGGAGTGAACAAAACATGGTCAAGTGCCCTTTAGGGTGCTCTTCAAATTAACAAAACATGAAAATGTGCCCTCTAAAGTGCGCTTCCAGTGAACAAAATGTGGTAAAGTGCCCTCTAAAGTGCCCCTCTAGCAGACAAAATGTGGTAAAGTACACTCTGAAGTACCTTTTCAGTGGACAAAATGCGGTCAGGTGCCCTCTAAAGTGCCGTTCTAGTGGACAAAAAGTGGTAAAGTGCACTCTGAAGTGCCCCTTCTGTGGAGAAAATCCAATGCAGGCTACCATACATATTGGAAAATTATTTGGCCTCTGCGTGCATTTAAATAGTTAAATAGTGTGTTTTTATTATGATTAACATTTTTCACCACACTAGTGCCCCTTCTCATTCAGGTGGTTCCCTTTTTATTTATTTTTTTTGCCCTTGCCCTTCAGACAGCCTGAGTCTGCCACTGTATTTGTTACAGTACAGCATGAAAGATATAAAATATTTAAAAGCCCAACAAGAAAACTACTTTGTTCTTTTATGTTATAGTGTGAGGCAACATGCCAAAGATCTCTTCTAATCTGACTTACTTTTATTTTTTCCAGTCTTGACTACTGTAATGCCAGAGCTGTCACTCATACTGTTACAGAATGATGCCACTCATATTTTAAGAAGCACAAAAAATATGATCAGATATTACTCCTGTGTTAGCTAACTTACACTGGGCGTTTATGAATTGTTAAATAGAAATCACTGGGTTTTTTCATACATTCATACATTCTTACACTCATACATTCATACATTCTTTACTCACGTACAAACAGATACTTGTGTAAAAAGATTCTGGTAAAAGTAGACATACTGATTCAACTTTACGGAAATGTACTCAAAGTATAAACGTAAAAAGTCGCCCTCTGAGGGACATTTCTGTTTCTGTTTGTGCAAAGTGAACTGAACATCACTTTTCCTCTGTGAATGAGTCTCCCCCGCTGTCTGTTCTGTCTTCTTTTTGTCTTTGTTCCATCTTTTATGTTGTTTTTGTTTTGTTACGTCTTTTTTTGTCTTGTAACATCCTGACATCTTTTCTATCTTTTATGTCATTTTTTAATCTTGGTACAACTTTTATGTGGTGTTTTTCTCGTTATGTCTTTTACATTGTTTTTGTCGTGTTACATTTTTATGTTGTTTTCATCTAGTAACATTTTTTATCTTTTATGTTTTGTTACGTCTTTTTTGCCTTGTTTCATCTTTCATGTCATTGTTACGCTTTTACTGTTTTTGTCTTATTGCACTGTATTGTTCTTTTGATTATGTTACATCTCTTTTGTCTTATTATGTCTTTTTTGTCATGTTTTGTCATTTTTGCATTGTTGTCTTTGACATTGTTGTTGTCTTGTTCCATCTTCTACATTGTTTGCTGAAATTACTATATAGTATATAAATGAAGTTTCTCCTTTTTATTTTTATTCTTACTCTCTTTTCGATTCGATCCATAGAAAACACTAGCTGATGTAATGGTAAATAGATTTCCCTCGGAGGCTTGTAGCATCGCTCAACCTCTGTATTTACAGAGGGATTGAGGCAGCGTGGTGTAAACCTTGATTGCATTTTTGTATTGTGCCTGCCATTCAGGATTTCACTTCTGGGCCCTTCATTTCATGTTAGCAGCTTGCAGTGGGATGGGTTGAGGGAATTAGTAATAATGGCTTTTCCTCAAGCGTTTTTCCATCTTATGTTTGTAAAGTGACAAGCATACGGATGAGTGTGTGTCAGTGAAGTAAGAGCAATGTGTGGTAACATGCTGTAAGTGCCATGGAACGGGAAGGGTGGGACGTGGGCGGGTGAGAACCGGAGGGTACTGGAGGAGCTCGAGCCGGTGAGGTGAGACAGTTAAGGACAGGGAGGAAGGGTCAGCATCATAAAGACGGACGCGGAGGCTTGGACGGCCGATCTGCGTTGACCAGGGTTCAGCCGGGGACTTTGAGAAGGGAGGGCACGACGCTGAGATGAAGGGAGGATTGTGCTAAATGGACTGGTTCTGTCACTTACAGTAAGATCAGCAGGGATGTGAGGCCTGGGCCTTCTCAGTGAGGATGAATGTTGCATGAATATACCCCCCTCCCCTACACACACACACACACACACACACACACACACAAGCACATACAAACAAAGACTGTCTGGAAGAAACATGCCGCCTCTCTCTATAAGGATAATTGTTACCGAAAGACAGACGTTTAGCATCCAGGCCCTCGGCTGTTTCTGACCTTAGAGCAGGAGCTGTTTGCATCGATGCCGCGTCTCTCTTTTGTGTTTTCTTCCAGTTCCACATCTGTGTGTCTTCGGTTGTGTATTTATGTGTACTAGTGTTACTGTTCAAGCATGTGCAACCATGCATGAACATGTACAAGTGTCTTTCCCTGTCTGCCTGAATACATCTTCATTTTGGCGTTTGGTCTTTGTCAGGAAATGCTTCCCAACTATGATCACATGCTATGATTTCATCATGTTATGGGAAATATTTTCATCAGATATTTTAAGGAGAGGTCTTTGCCCCTTGCTGGAACCAGAGCTGAGCAATATAACAATATTAAACAGATACTGTGATATCAGACCAGATCGTCTTAGATTTTGGATTTTGTTATATCATAAGTGTTTTCCTGGATTTAAAGGATACATTACAGTAAAGTGATGTAATTTTCTAAACTTACCAGGCTGTTCTCACTGTTCTATTATTTGCTGTTACCCACTTAGTCATTATATCCATATTACTGATGACTAGTTATCAAAAATCTAATTGTGTTAATATTTTTTTAAAGTCATGCCTACAGTGATGTTGCAATATTGATATTGCCAGAAGTCCAACTCTGCTAAAGTAAAGGTTCTGCATTCTAAACATTCATGAAAGTACGAAAGTATTGTGGCAAATTTTATGTAAAGCAGTCACTGTGCAGTAAAATGATCCCTGTCAGTGTTTTGCTATCTTATCTGATGTTTTTATGTTACACTAATACAAACTAATTCCTTTTTTGCACAAAAAAACTCTAAAAAACGCCTAAACCCAACAGGAAATCAGCCATTTTGAATTTTGTGGTCAATTTCGTCAATAACCATGCATTGAATTTTAAGAAACTCCTCCTGCAGAATTAATTATAATGAATTCAAAATCAGTGTGTGCCATCTAGACTAGCTTGTAATCAAAAGTTATTAAAAGCTACAACTTTGCTGTAAATGGTACAAACTGCACCAAACTTCACGTTTGATAACAGTCCCGCCCTGAACACATCATCATGACAATCAGGACTCATAGTCATAGTGCCACCTAGTGGAGACAGGAAGTGCCATTGAATTTCTTCTTGCAGTGTCCGAAGTGCATGAAAATTTTAATGCCTTTTATGGCACTTTTGTATGAATTATAACCTTCAAAGTGAATGAAGAAAAAAACAATAAAAAAATCAAGGAGGTTGTACATTTGCAAGGTCTGACAACAGTTTTATCTTTTAAAATATGTTTTCCAGCATAAATGAAGAGTGAAGTCAAAAAATATGGTTTTGTCCCAATTCTCAAGAATGAGCGATTAATATTACTGCTGCATTATGTGTATGTTGCGTTTTACTGCTGTAGGTTTAAGGCTGAACCCATTATTTGAGAATATATGGTATGTTATTTTAGAGACATATATTGCATATCATAGAATAGCTTAAAAAATATTGATTTGTTTTTATAAGCCATATTGTCCAGCCCTAACTGTAGAGTTTTCAAGGTAAATAAGAGGGGAAATAAGCTGTATGGCTAATATGGTGCTTTTCATTACCGGACAAATCATCCATTGGCTATTAGAATATGTTACAATCCTCGTGCACCAGTTGTGGTAAGAAGGGAGTAATGTGATGCTAATGAAAGCAGCCTCTGAGTGCTGGATATTACAAAAGCTGATCAATGACAACCAAAAGTGGTGGTAATCATGTTTATCGTGTGTGTGTGTGTGCGTGTGTGTGTGTGTGTGTGTTAGTGCTCGGGCTGCATGTAAAGGAGGTGGTCAGGGGAAACTGAGCTGGTTTTGATGGTAATCAAGCTTGGCACAGTTACATTAACTTCAGTGGACCCACAGGCTCTCTCTCCTTTGACTCTCGTGCACCTTTTTCCTTCCACCATCTGTGTCAGTCAGCTCTGTAATGATGGGTTAAAGGTTTACATTGGCTCTTTAGGCTTTCATGCAGCAGAACATGAAATTCTGTCTTACATTGTGTAAAATGCAATTACGAAAACAAAAATATATAAAATGATTGTTCAAATCTGACAACTTAAAGGTATAATATGCAATATTTTCCTAAAAAACAATGAACAGACTGATACAAACAATTGCATTCAGCCTGTCTCTGCCTGCATTTCCTTATTTTTCTCATTATTTTGCTATGCTGGGGACACTTCACCAACCCAAAACGCAGGTATCTGAAATCCTGGTATCTTTCTGGTGTGTTTACGAGCAGCCCGGACAAATCTACAAATTCTACCTTTAACAAAACAAATATTATATGCAGAGCGAGGGTATGCATATATCCAAAATGATTCTCAAGAGACTTTTTAATCGGTCTCCACCCCTAACCAACCCCTACATACTCTGTGCCTGCATATCTGCTGTGGTCATTCTCTTGGTAATGTAGAGCCAAAGGGTGTTTGGGGTTGCCAGTTCTTACAGCATGTTTACGTTCTGCCAGTTTTTCTCTCAATTTAAAAGCAGCCACATGGACACTCAAGTCAGCAAACCACATATGAGGTATTATAATTTATAAATAAATGATGTTCTCTTATACTTAGATGGCAGATTTACTGCAAGAATGAAGTTGGCGCAGTTAATACTGCAACTTGAACAAAAACGCTGCATGCAAATCATATCATCAGGGAAGTACTTTAGCCTCAGGAATGCAAGCAAGGTTTGACATTGCAGTGATTGGTAATCTGCCAACATGGAATCTGCAGAATCCTGCAGAAAACCAGGACAGGTATCACACACAGTAATATACAGAGAAACACAAGAAAGCCAAAAAGCAAACCGTCAAACAATTTCTTTAATAATCATTCAATGACAACACAGTCATCTTTTGTGTTTTGTTTTGCTTTTTTAAAGGCACCGTTTCATTTGCCAGTGAGATACAGTCAGCGAGAAAAGAGCAGCTTTGCAGTTATTATAATGTGATGCTCAGAGTATTGTGAAGCCACATCATTAGGGAAGAACTGACAATTATTCAATCAGCTGCCCACAGTGCCCATGACGACATATGCCATAGTGCGCCAAACAAAATATTACTGTGAATAGCAAACAGGTATAAACAGACTATTAGCATAAGGTTCAAAAGCAAAGAACAATTCACACTAGATGGGTATTTGTCTGGAGGACAACAAGAGGCCCTCGGAGTTGCTCACATAAATACAGAGACACATGGCCTATTTTGATTCACATGTAAATCCCTCCCCCCTACCTTTCTCCTTCTTGAGCCAAAATGAACCAAATGTAAGTTTTTTTGTTTGGTTATGTCGACCCATGTTGCACACAAGTGCTAAATTTCCGTTATGTGATCACTTGTGTGCGCGCGTGATGACTGAACCTGCAGCTGATCTTGAACATTATTGGAGCGATCCACCTAATTTTTTTTGTGCACATTCATGACTGTATGCTAAAGGACCTCTGAAAACCTTTTATTGCTCCAAACTGACGAAATCCATGGCCACAGCCATTATGTTTTCAGGTCATCCCATTCTTGTGAATGTCTCAGAAATGCCTTGAGTGACCTCTTCTACTTGAGGTAGATGACGTCCACTTTGGTATAATGGAAGTATAATGAGTTGTGTGTCAGTCAGTGTAGAGAATAACTAAGAGATGAAGAACTGATGTCGTACATCCACATCAATTTTTCATATTTCACAGTGTGGCTTAGGTGTATGCTTACATTCGTGTGTGGCTGTGTGTTTGTATGATGGACATGAGTGCATGTTTTGTAGCTTGAAAAGTACTCAGAACAGAGTTTGGAATAAGAAGTATGCTCTCTGGTGCTGAACTGCAAGGTCTAATCGGATGGAAGAAAGGAAAACAGTCAGTTTCTCTTCTATCACTCTGTTCACTGTGAGGTGAACTCGCAAACAGCTGTCCACATCTGTGCACACATAAACACATGCACGTATACATACTGAATCCTTACAAGTTTATACACCAGAAGCTTTGTTCTTTCACAATGATACGCTTCAGTGTAACAAGACCAAATAATTCCAAGGCATCCCAACAAATGAGCTTCTTTAAAGTACTTAATTTTAAATTATGTTACAGCTAAAATTGCACAGTACTTCTGGATCTCTGCTGGATAGACAAGAGAGTATGACGTTTAAATCAACTATGACCTTTTATCAGACTTTAAGCGTCCATCTTCGATATTTTCACATTAACAATGGATCACATGACCACTTGCATGTGAAAGGTGTTGCTTACAGTGACAAACCCATGGAATTTTTTTTACCTTTCTCTGCAGATTACCTCAGCTCTAAAGATATATTTATACATTTTATTTGGATTTTTCCATTCAAAAAAATAGGTACAAACATACAAGTGACATCTCAAAGTCTTCACAGGTCGAGAAATTTGTGCCTGAAACCCCAAAAGACACAGAAATGTCCTACCAGACCCATCTATTATTTGAAAGCTAGGACTCAGACCCATGCAGAACCAAGAAATGTCGCCCGTGAGACTCAAATATCCAATTAACACAATGTCACAACTGATTGCTATCAAGTTAAGGTCAATTTACAAATTGTCAAAACAAAACTTTGTGTCTTACCTGATGTAACATTATGAACCTCTCCCCTGTGCCTGGCCATTATGCAGATAATCCATCCTCTTTTCCAAGGAAATCAAAAAAATACATCCAGTTCTTCTATTATTTCACTCGGCACTGCTACCCTTGGCATGGTGTACCGCTTGGATCTGCCACTGACCGCCGCGCTCAAAGTTAAAATTACTTGAACTTTGACCTTGTGTGCTGCTGACCTTTCAAAGTACAACCAATGAGAAAACAGCTGTACGTGACAACGCAGGCAGAAGAGACCACAGATGTGTGGAAGTGACACGAGTAGAGGAGGGAAAGACTGATGGTCGAGTCTTGAAGGGAACCCCAGACCTACGAAAGAGTGATGATTTTAACGTCACACTGAAGGAACAACATAAAAAAAATCCAGCGAGAGTTTCCCTTCCAAACACGACCGAAGAAAAGTGGAAAAAACACAACATTAAAAACTACCTTGCTAATAAACATAATGCCTGGGAAAATGTGGGGGTCATGGGTCAAGACCATTTCAGAGCAATCGGCAGCATCTATGGCTTCAAGCTATTAAACACGTTTATTGGACTGAGGACGCCATCATACTGGCTGTCATGTTGGTACAGGGCAGCTACCTCAACCAATGCATGTATACCTATGGAGGTAATGAAGCAAACAAAATGCAGCCTGATTACAATTGTGAATGTGTTTTACTGGTAAAGAAAAATGTCTTTCAGCATCTTTTGTTTTAGGTAAATCTCTCCTCTAGAATCATCAATAGTCTGATCTTGTAGCTAACAGATAAGGTGTCAGGCCTTCCCATATGATTCAGTGGTATTTTCTGTTGGCAGCCACTCCTCACGTCTCCTCATCTCACACCTTTCATACTGTCACACCAAGTTAGACCTGATATTTGTTCTATTTAAGTGGGATTTGTAAAGCACATTTGGATGAATGAGTAGCCCTTCTTTGTGTACACAGGTATATGTGTGTGTGTGTGTATGTGCGAGTGTGTGTTATCCCAGTGGATCAGCGTGGTTTGTAGATAGCTGGACAAACACACAGTGAGAGAGGGTCAGTCAGAGGTGGCACATGTGAGGGGCGAGATGCACAAGAATGGAGCGACTGTGTGCAAATAAATTGGACTGAGACCGGCGGTGAAGCACAGGTAGAACTCCTGATAACACATCTCTGTCCTTTTCTCTGTCTCTTTATACGCCGAGGTCACACAGTCTATGCATACAAATAAAGGGAGCGAATGAATACTCAAACTCTAACCATATCTGCTCTTTACCTGTGATCCCATAGATACAGCACACATCACCACATACAGAAGACATACCTACATATATATGTATGCAACTTCAGACAGGAAGTGCTTTGAATGTCTCAGTCTGTTCCCGGTTGCATAAACCACCGTCAGTTTCAAACTTAAATTTGTCCCATGTAAAAAATGTCCCGAAGCTAAGGGGTTCACTTAGAGGTGTTGAATAAAGCCTCTTAGGTTGTCTTCTTCTGTGTCAGTGAACATTCGGCATTAATTTGAACTCTAACATGAAACAGGAAAACATCTATTAAAAATAATAGATGTATTATTGTCACAGCAAGAAAGAAGAAAGCATCAACAGGGGTCAACAAAAACATGAGTTTCAATAAGACAAGCTAAGCTAAATATATGAGACTGGGTTATGTAAACATTTGGCTAGCTAGCTACAAAGTTGCTAGAGCTAGTATCAAATCTATGCACATCGCTCATAGTGTCCAGTGGGTCCTGAAAAATGTGTCTTGGTATCTCCTTCACCTCTTCAATCACCATAAATTCAGCCGTTGTCTTATATTCTACAAGTTACTTCACTTTTATGGGGCTGTTCTGGATTTTTAAAATGTTCTTAGGAAAAATGGTAGCTAACAACCTTCTGGCAATGCATAAGGGAGTACATGTGTAGCTAAAAAGTTAACAAAATGTTGCATTATTTGCTAGCTAGATCAAAGGTTTTTTTTTATAATGTTATATTCTTTGCTAGCTAGCTAAAAGGTAAACAAAAAAGTTAAATCGTTTGCTTTCTAACTAAAACGTAAAAAAAATGAGTAGCTTATAGTATCTGCCAACTAACTAGCTATATTGCAGTTAGCTTTGTTAGCTCACCCATGATAGTTCAGTAGAGAAGCTCTAATTTCTCCTCCTGGAATTTCTAGTTTTTCTGTAAGAGAAGTAAGTTTAATCTAGGTTTAGAGTAAAAGCTAAACTGAGAGTTGAAGAAATGTTTAAATCTCATCATTCTTAATTTGAAGTTAGTTTAAAAATTTAGTGCGACATAATTTAAATGAAAGGGGTTTCCTTTACATCATCCTGAGAAAACTCTTTTGGTGTTGAAACTTGAGTTTTTTCTAAGGCCTTAGATTAAAACATAAGGGAAACCTTAGCCTAAGGGGCTTTATGCAAACGGGCACTAGTCCTTTGACTACCTGAGTTAAAGGGACACACACACACACACACACACACACACACACACACTGAGGCTGCTATCACTGCCCTGATAAGCAGGTTTTTATGGATTCCTGAAGGGTTAGCAGACACAGCTTATCAAGCTGCTGACGCAATGCCATCCTGCTGCCCAGTAAAGAGACTCTTTTTAGTTTGACCAACGGGGACTGACTGGTTCGGTTGTGTTTCCTGCTCTGGTCTACAGACATCAAGCAGCAGCAGGGGTCTGTATTGGGCTGGGCGCCTGTTGCAGCTCAAAAAAACAAGACGGTTGAGCAAAATATACTGTGGCTTTTCTCTAGAGTCACAGATTTATAGCAGTTTTTTTCCCTCCTTGTAAAATGTAGACTTGTAAATAAGACACAAGAACATTAAAATGCATATTTCATAACCACAACATAAATTTCTCTCCTCTGCTACAACACACACACACACACACACACACACACATATACGCACACACAAACCTATAAAGACAAGGGTATTTGAGCTCCATGTTCCAAGTCATTACTGGTGCGAACAGGCCACTGCTGGAGATTTATCCCTGGTGGAGAGTAACAAACAGGATATGGTACAATTTCTGCTGCGCTAACTCATAAACAACTCCTAATCCATCATATGGTAACAATTAAGGATAGACAGAGCTGGACTGAACAAGGTGTGTGTGTGTGTGTGTGTGTGTGTGTGTGTGTGTGTGTGCAGGGAGAGGGTTGAGATATTGCATGTGTGCATATCAGTGTAATTTTGATATTTTCCTGTTTAGCAAAGCAGTTCCATCAAATGAAATTGAATAATACAAGTTCCATAGTTTTGTAGTTTTGATCCCACCAAGCAATTTTGCATTATTTTCCATTTAAGAGACAACCACACAATTGTGCATGTTAAATTTAGGTGATGTCTAAATCTTAGGTTACAGTGCATGATTTCCTGAAGACATAACAATAATAATGCTTTTTAAAGTGACAGTTCACCCCAAAATCAAAAATCGATATTTTATTCCCTGGCCTGTAATAGATTTGGTGTGAGTTTCTGAGTTTTGGAGATAAGGCTGTAGAAATGTCTGCCTTCTCTCCAATATGATGGGACTAAACGGCACTTGTTGCGTATTCTCATCTTAAATTTCTCTTACTTTTTTGTACGGAGGGCTTGTATGAACAAGCCACGTCAGATTCAGCACTTACAACTTAGGATAACTGTGTAAATGATCCGCCTGTGCGTATTTGAGCACATGTTTGCAAGACTTGAAAATTAGCACAATATCATATAAGGATTGGCTTCCTGGTCCATATGTTAAGTGTTTATGGCATCAAAGAGTAAAACTTTATGAGTTTGAAGCCTGAAATCTGTCGTTTCAACAACCTGCTAAAGCAAAGAATGGGGAAAAACAAGTGCAGCTAATGCTACCTGATGGTCAGACTTTCACTGAAATAAGGAAGAAATGTCTTAAATGGCTTCAAAACTACAAAATTTACAAAACAAATCAAATGATAGAGGACAGAATTAGTGAGGATGTTCCCATGAACACCACATTCATAAACCTGCATGTGAAGATATACAGCCAACACACATGACAGGAGGTAATAATACATCATTAAACTAATGATGATAGGCTTTATGTGTGAATTTACAATTATACTTTAAAATGTAGTCATACAGGATAATGTTGACTTAATTATTAGATGTACTTTATTAATCAAACTGAAAATGTCTTCAGACTAATGAAATATGCAGTCATTACTGACAAAACTTTGGTTTAGATAACAACAGACTGACTGCACGACTCCTACGACAGGTCTGGAACAGTCTGTTCGTGCGAGTGGTTCTTGCATGAGGCCAAGTGTCTCTTCTTAAAAATCATAACCAGGTTACTCAAGATAATCCACAGACCTTGTTGTGAGAAGTTTTGTGTAGGAACTACTTTCTTTCTGCAGTAGAATTCACCGAAACTTCTTTCTTTCTACTGGAAAGTAAGTAGTTCCTACATGCTCGCCATAGGTTCTGTGGATAATCTTGAGTAACTGGGTCATGATTTCTGTGTGAGTTTCCTAATATATTTTTTGGTGCTTTGGTGCCATTTAGTCTCATTATATTGGAGAGAGGGCAGACATCTCTACAGCTGATATCTCCAGAACTCTGCAGCTCACACCTAAACAATCTTAATGGATAAGTAACACACAGGCCAAAAGAAAAATCTTTTTTTTTTTTTTTTTTTTTTGGAGTGAACTGGCCCTTTAAGCATACCTCATCCGTGGATAATCAGTGACTATTCTCATAGGCCATTTATGTCTTTTCCTTTTCTGTAACAGTTTTCAGGCAATATTGATTAGCTGACACTGAGGCGTTCCATAGCTTCCTTTATCATTTGTAATTCTGTCAATGTTTCTTGCTGATGCATAAAACACTACTTGTTTCATTTAACATTAATCAAAGCCGGTATGAAGATCGTCTCTCAAAGTTCTCTGTGCAGATGAGGTTTTGGACAGGCTTTATTATCAAGCCTCCTACAAGACTTTTCAGTTCACAAGGCTGGTTTGTTTTTGTTGCGGTAAAATATTTAGTGAGAATTCAGTGTCCCTGCTTCAAAGTCATTTCCGTGCAGTTTCCCACTCTACGAAAAATTTTCTGTGCGAAGGTACAGAAACAGTACCACATCAAAATAATCCGAACACTGCAGCTGATTGTCAAACTGTAAGTTACAAGTCATCTGACGTTGTTAAAGGAAGTAAGACTGTTTTCATGATCAACAGATTTCTGTCTCTCCGGACTTTCTTCATGCTGTCAGTTTTGCATCCCGGTCATTTTCAGCTGCTCAGAGATGGCAGATGGTGCTACAAGCAAGTGACCAGCATCACAACACATTTTGGTCTGCAGCCAAAAGGAAGATGACATGATAAATTACTGCACGTCTCGCCTGGATGGATCAGTTAGTCGGTCTTTGCTGAAACATGGACTTTAATGATCCTTTTCTAAACAAAGATCTTAAAGCAACAAATTAACAATGCCTACCTAAAAATGGCTTGAACACCATATGAGGGCAAAAACTTTTTGTCTTTACATGAATGGACCTTCTCTAAGCCCCGCTCTCTTTTGCTCTGTGGCCCAATAATAGTTGAGCAGGTTTGGTACCCAGAAGAACCAACTTTCTCCGTTCCTGTTTCCTGTGCTTAGATGTATATGAACCTCACCAGGGATCTGCTGCTTAGCCTTGCTTCCAATGTTTCCCAGTGGCCACTCGCAGTATTGCAGCAAAAAATCTCCCTGTAGCCCAGAAAACATCCATTTTAAAAGAGAAACCAGTAAAGGAACAAGACACTTCAAACTGCCAACAAGGTTATGACTTTTTCTATTGGGAATTTTTGATCCATGGAGGTTTTATACTTGTAAAACTTTCCTGGAGCCGAGAAAGGCGATTCAAAAGCCTGTGACATCACTGCAATGCAAATGTGTGGGCAGAGCGGGAACTTCTGGGGGACCTGTAAAAGGGACATGTAGTCATACTGGCTAACTAGCTAGCTAACGATTTACCCAGTGGGTCAGTGTGGACATTGTGGAGGATTATAGTTCACACTGATGATAAACTGGACTGGGTGAAGAACTCTGATGCCCTCTACGAGAAGTGCCAGAGCCGGCTCTATTTTCTGAGGCGGCGGAGGTCCTTCACCATCTACCGGCGTATGCTCAGGATGTTCTCTTAGTCTGTGGTAGCTGATGCTATCATCTAAGCTGTTGCATGCTGGGGCAGCAGGCTGAGTGTTGCGGCCTCCCACAGACTCAACAAACTGATCCGCAGGGCCAGTGATGTAGGGGTGGAGGTGGAGGGTTGAGATACTGCATGTGTGCATATCAGTGTAATTTTGATATTTTCCTGTTTAGCAAAGCAGTTCCATCAAATGAAATAGAATAAAATAAGTTCCATAGTTTTGTAGTTTGGATCCCACCAAGCAAGTTTGCATTTTCCATTTAAGAGACAACCACATAATTGTAGATGTCAGTTAATTTAGCTGATGTCCAAATATTAGATTACAGTGCATGATTTCCTGAGGACATAATAAAGCTTTATTTTAAAGGGATAGACCACCCCAAAATCAAAAATGCATATTTATCCCCTGGCCTGTTGTGCTATTTATCCATCTAGATGCTGATGAGTTGCAGAGTTTTGGAGATACTGGCCGTAAACATGTCTGCCTTCTCTCCAGAATAATGGGACTTGGCTTGTGGTGCTCAAAGTGCCAAAAAATACATTTGCAAAACTCAACAGCAATGGACCTAATGTGAGAACATTTTCGTATTCTTATCATAAATTTTTCATACTTTTTTGTACGAACGAGCCACTCAGCACTTATAACTTAAGATAAACTGTGTAAATGATCCACCTGTGTGTATTCGAGTGCATGCATATGAGGCTTGTAAAGCCTAATTAATGTCCCAGTAATACCATATAAGGCTATGCTTCCTGCCCCAAATGTCAAGAAGTGTTCATGGCACTCTCTGACTGCCAAGGTATTTAAAAGCCTCGCTTCCTCCTGACCCACTCGTGTAATCAAAATCAGCCTTTTGTGTGACATCCGCAGGGGTTCACTAATTTGGTGTGCTTTGTTTAGAGCAGTGAGTCGTGTGTCCTTGGAATACAGGCTCTCCTCAGTCGCTGGTGGAGTGTGCCACTGCACTCAAAACCGTGGAGCGCCACAGGCTCACGTTAAGAGTTTCCCCCCTCGGAGCAGGAGAGGGTCAGAGCAGCACCTTCAAATAACATTTCTGGTGTTTAGCAAAACACGGAGAGGCAGAGGGAAGACGTGAGAGGGAGAAGAGTCATCTCACTGCTCCACAGCCCCCTGAGACACAGTCCCTTCTCTCTCCTCGCATTCGCACATGTACAAGCACTCAAACGCATGCGGTATACACACACACGCGCGCACACACACATATACACATACAAGGGCAGCAGCATGGCCTGCGTTCTGCTTCGACAGGCACAAGCACAGGCAGTCTGTTGTCTCTGGCAGCCAAACAACTGGCCAATGACGTCTCTCTGGCCCAGTGTGTCAGAACATGACGAATAGTTTTATGTGCCATTATCCAAAAAGGTTATGACAACAGGAACACATGCTATAATGTCTGAAAAGCAGAAGTTTATTCGAGAACTCGGGCGTTAGGACGAGGCTGTAAACTTTCCCCGTGTGTGTAACTTGGAGATAAACCAAAAGCCATGACACGCTCAGTTTTGCTTCACACTTTCATAGCTGCGAAATAAATAACAAGGAATTGTGCATGCGTATGTGATGATGTGTGTGTGAGAGACAGTTGGATGTTCTTGGCTCTTTGTCAGCAGTTAGATTATTGTTTGAATGGACTCGTTTTGTGCTTAAAGACTGTATAAACCAATGACAAATATGTGTTCAGAGTTTGAAACGTATTAACCACCCAGCCAAATTTGAATGATTAAAAACATCACCAAATCTCAAAATCAAGAAAAGAAAGCAGTTTTCTTTGCTCTGAAATGCTGGGGGAATGTACACGCCTCTCTCTCGTGTGTCAATCACCACTACAACCTCGGACGGTCCATCTAGCAGCTTTATTGGACTTGTACAGGCACGTTTGAGCCACCACAGCCAGAGGACGTGTCAGTCTGCAACAGGTTGACAGTGTTTTTTTTTTCGAGTGTTGGGATGTTGGAACTGAAATGAGCCGTAACTGCCAGCTAATAGGAGCTGAAAGAGTCGCTAAAGGTTTATGAGTGACCGTAGTTGAGGGTGAGGGGTGGAGGGTGGTGTTGTTCATGAGTTGGTTCGTGGGGGCTATCAAATATAACCAGCTAGCTAATGAGCGATGCAGATTATTTTTTCATTACAGCAAGCAGGAAAGGAGAAAGTTGACTGAGAGTCCAGCAAAAGGGGGTGGGGCTTAGGAAAGGTCAGTTGTCTTTGCTGTTTCTAGCTGATCTGAGTTAAGTTCACAAACACAGCCCATATTTACTATGTATGTTTAGCTAATGCAACTTTTTACATGACTTTTCAAATTCCCTTTGTGCATGTTTGAATGGACAGCAAAAGATGCAAGCAATATTTCAAGCCTTCTAAAAAAAATGTTTCTGAACACAGAAGTGGTGAAAAACAGTTTAATGGTGTAATTCTACAATTCAGTGCTACATAGTTCTCAGTGCTGTCATGTTTTGAGAAGTTATTTTCTATCATGTACATTTTGTTTAGAGAAAAACACAGACTTTTTCCTGTTCCACAGAAATTCAGCTATTTAAAGCCTGACTCACATGTCAGATGAGAAGAGAAATCACACCCACTCTTGATTAGAATTGGCCCACAAACCTGTAACATTCCTCTTGGTGTCCTTCTGTGGGGTACAGAGGGTATTTTTAGCTTCTTAAAATGTGTAACACTGCAACTCTCTCTCTCTCACTGTGCACGGCCAGATCTTCAGAGCCCAGAGCTCTAAGTTAACCATGACAAAGCTAATTAGTTAACCATAACAAAATTAAAAAACTGTTATCATTGTGAGTCACACCATAATTTGGAAAGTTGCAGTGTTTTTCGCTGTTATGTGGTAGTATTCATGCTCATGAGTGTGTTATAAAAATGGGAGCCATGTGTCCAGAAAATATTTGGAGTTCTATTTTTAGGGGGGATCTTAGTTTTGAACACAACATATTATGTCTGGGTTAATTATGTGACAGTGGCTACTTTCTGGATCATAAGTCAACTGATCTGGGTACTCCATCACTTGCAGCTCAAAGTCACATACAGCATATCAGGCAGTGTTGAAGCACATGAGAAAAACACATTTACTCTATTTGTTGCTGCATCATGATACAATTATGTGTTTTTCAGGTGTTGTTAAAGCTACTACAAGGGACTAGAGAGCTAGTTAGCAGGTGAATCACTGACGCAGATTAGCAAGGTAGTGAGCTAGCGTTTTACTAACACTAGCTAATATAAGATGCGACTACCTGTAGGCTTTTATTGAACAACATCTTTTAACTGTGTTCAGAATTTGGTTTTCTTTTCAATACAGATGAGCCTAGCACATAACAAATTTAAATACACAAAACAGGAAAGGAAAAAGTTTACAGGTAACAGGCTCGATTGACTCTTACTGGAGCACAGAGCGAAAGGGGGCAGGACTTAGGGGTGGTCAATTAAGACAGGGATACAAGATTAGAATAAAATGTATATTCATCCAATGTGTCTTAAAAGTTTTCTGCAACTTATATGTTTGATGGAGGGCATTTGTTCGTAAGAAAGTATGAATTAATGTTTGACAAAATAGCACCACTTTGGTTGAAATCAAACGTCTTGGACCCGCAAAATCCCTTTATGTTTTTTCTGTCTCTTTCAGTTAGAATTATCTTTAAAGCTGCGTAGCTCCAGCAAACAATATGTCCTATTATAAACCACAGAGACATTACATCATCTTACAGGACCATTTTGTGAAGAAGTCCTGTCATCTACTGTGACAGGCCACACCATAAAGCGTAATGTTTTCATATGATGACAGTATAAATATATACTATCAGGATGTATAAGTGTGGCTGTATAAGCAAACACAAACTGAAAACCTGATGAAAGCCAAAATTTAAACACACACACACGCACACATCCATTTCTCTTCACAATGATAGATGACACTGTTACAACACTTCCTCCGTACAACAGGAGGAGAGTGTCTGGACAACATCTCTGAGGGCAAAGGTCAAACAATGTTATTGTGATGGCTTACTTTGCCAAAATGTGATTTACAGTGTGTTAGTGCTGATGTACAGCAAAGACAGGGCTGATCCCTGCTGGAGCCGGCCCAGACTCTGCTCCTTTATTGCACCTGTGGGTCACCACGTATGGGACCATGTCACGGTTCAGGACTGTGACTTTAAAGCTGTTTAACAGTTAAGAAAGTCATCAAACAGTATGAGTAATAAAATAAAACCAGAACGTAACTGTTTGGCATTCGTGCATTATGTTTTCTAGGTTTTTACGGAGCTTAAATAAGAACAATTTGTACTGCCAAATGTCCACCGTCCATTGTGACGGGATGACTAAAACATGAGATTTATACCCTGATTAAACCTGACTGATTGTACCGACCCATGTTGTGTAACACCACTGTAATAAAACACTGTTTCTATGTTACATCATATCTCAAACTACTAATGGGCGGAAAAGAGAGCTCATAAATTTCTTACACAAAACAAATTGTACCCAAAGTTTACGCTCATGTTTTTGACTCTTTTGTCCGAAATTCAGACCAAATACAGCATTTTTCAAGTCCACTCAAGTCAGTTTTATATAGCCAGAAATAACAAGTAACAAATTTAGAACACCTGGGTCTTCTACAGCAGATCTGTGAGCTCTAGGGGGTCCTCAGAGTCACTGCAGGCGGGCCTGCATATTATTGTTTGATTTTTTTTTTTATTTTGTTGTCAAAAATTAAATATGCTTGAAAATACACATGAACATAAATCCAATATATTATTAGCAAAGATAATACTTGTGTGAGTCCTTGTGCAATCGTGAGCTAGCTAATCTACTAAATCGCTGTGCAGCACCTATTCTTACCGGCTAACTAGTTAGCTAAGTATTATTGAAACATATTGGCATTATCCCAAGTGTATAGACGCTCTTATGAGCCACAGTGGATCGTTTTGTAACTTCATGAGCAACAGATTCTGTCAGATCTCTCACCTCTGAAACCACAAAGGAGCAGGTGAGACTAATGCAGCTAACATTAGCCATGCTGCAACTGCTGCTGACTTAGTAGCTACAGGTAAGCACAAGCAAGAGAAGACACGAAAATATTTGATGCAATATATATATATAATAGGGCGTCCCTGATCTGTCTCTCTATCAGCCAGAAGGTCCATGACCTGAAAACGTTGAATCTGCTCTAGAACCTTCATTCAGAGGTGAAACCCGACCAGGAAGGGCTACAGAAGAGGGATCCCTCTCTCAGGACAGACAGACAGCTAAAAGAGGTTTGTACAGAATATGGACCAGTCTTGTAAAATTACACCAAGGATGACAAAATTATTGTAAACATATATGAATAAATATGGATTTGGGAAGATGTCAAATAACTTTGGTCCCACCAAACATAAAGAAAGTGAGCTGCAGGCCCTCATCTCCTCTTGAAGCTCTCACTTTTTTCATCCAAGGACCTGTAACAAGATCGGAAATATACAAGGGATTACCTCATGCATTTGATGTGGCCTATTTATTTTATATGTCTACATAGTTTTGTGAAAGAACGACACAAGAGAAATGTATTAGAAAGATATTAAATGTGTAGTGCGTTTCACTAAAATTCAGATTCTGATTATTTTAAGTAATATACAATAAAAAAAGAAATAAAAAACATAAAAAGAACAATAATAGGTTTAGCTTGGGACTTGAATATGTTAGGCCTATAGAATTGTTTTAGAAAGGAAATTGTTTACACAAAGAAGTAACAATTGCTAAAAGACTAATAATAAAATAAATGCAGGTTATAATGAGTCCTTTTGTAGTAAATAAAAATAAATAACAAAAAATTAATAAAGTAAAAACTTTTTAATATTATGATAATTTAAATTAATGAATCTGAAAACTTTTCACGGACCTCCTAGCATAGGGCCATGAACCTCTAAGGGTCCCTGGACCCCTTTTTGAGAACCACTGTTCTACACTATGGACACATGGAACGAGGACAAACCATATAAACACACAAAAACTAAATCTCCACCACAGCATTCAAACAGGTGAGGAAAGAACACACACGGGTGAGAGAGAGAGAGAGAGAGAGAGAAGAGGACAGGCTGAATCTCCTGGATGTTTGTCCCTCAGGATGAAGATACAGATGCAAAAACATCTGGAATTACAGGGTGAAAGGAGAGGATATGGAAGAGAAACTAGGGAGAGACGGGGATAAAGACAGAGATAGGCATGCAGCTGTGCTTGTGGGGCAACAAACAAACAAACAAACAAGCAGAGGGTCAGTAGTTTTGCAGAGGGTTTTGTTTACAGTATTCTCACCAGCAGCACAAACATGAACTAAGTACTGAGCTTAAATGATTCAATGTGCCTTGTGTGCATGTATGAGTGATCAACTGACCTGCAGCTTGTCCACAGCTAATCACAAACACTACTGGACCAATCCACCTGGTTTTTTGTGCACATTCATGACTGTATGCTGAAGGACCTCTGTGATTCACAGGTTTTGAAAAACCTTATTTTGTGCCTCCATGCCAGCAGCAGCTGTGGTCACAGACATTTTCACAGGCTTTCGTAAAATATCTCAAAAAACGCCTCGAGGAAATTTCTTCAAACTAGGCACAAATGTTCGCTGGGTCTAAACAGTGAACTGATTAGAGTTTGGTGGTCAAAGGTCAAAGGTCAAGGTCACTGTGACCCCATGTCAGTCCCATTCTCCTAAAAGCGATATCTCAGGAACGCATGGAGGGAATTTCTTCAAACTTGGTACAAACGTCCACTTGGACTCAAAGAGGAGTTGATTGGATTTTGGTGGACAAGGGTCAAAGGTCAAAGATCATGGTGACCTCACGAAACACAATTTTTTGGCCATAACTCAAGAATTCACATGCCAACTACGACAAAATTACACACAAATATCTAACATGATAAAATGATGAGGTGATGATGTTTAACATCCAAAAGGTCAAAGGTCAACTTCATATTAGGTCATGTTCAGCTCTCTATTAGTCCTCTGTCCTCCTCTAGTCTCTAAGTGAAGACAGCATGTTTTTTGCTGGAAATTATTCACTGGAATCATACATTTACAGTGAGAGCCTCAATTTTGCCAAGAAATAAACTTAATACCTTTATTAAAATCCTTTAAAGTCTTCAGTACAGACATTATACAAGTCAGGTCAGACACAGTTGTAAACTGTAATTTGACTGGTTGATGGAGACATATAACTGAGGCAGTAATTCTATTTTTTGACCACTGACAGCTGACCTCTCACTCCTATTGACTGGCCACTAGAGGCCACACGTGATCAACAACTGCCTCAGTTTGAAAACTAGTTTCAGCTCGGGACAACGCGTGTGAGGGTCACGTTAATGTTGGTGGAACTTTGCAAATCTCTGCTGGTTGCATTTGGCAGTTGTGGTGGCATTGCAGTAGGTGCTTCACCATCTGTTGCCTGGAGGGGATCAGCACTCCACTCTCTTCTTGTTAAGACTGAGGCTGATCTGCCAGAAGGATAATGGTAACAGATACAAGACCTGAAGGAACCAAAGCATAAGAAACTGTATTTAGAGTCATGACATGGAGACAACGCAGAGCTAAAAAAAATGGTGTAATATTGTTACATTTTCCAGTTTTACAAAGCTAAAATTCCAGCTGCAGCCGTCTGAACCAGTTGACTCTCAGTTTGCGTCGGGCCTGATAACAAAACACAATACTTTTCCCTCTCACAGAACCAGTTACTACAAAACGAGATGACAGACTTGAAATAGCTTTATGTGATTGCAGTGCATCCTTTTAAATCCTCTCATAAAATGTAGGGCAAACAGGTGAAGGCTTCTAACTTGTCCTCGGCCAGTCTGCCGCACAGGAGGCAGAGGATGATGTGATTTAGGATTTTAATACAGTAAAAAAAAATGATGGTTGGCAACATGATTATTGCAAGAGCTAAATTATGCTGTTTGTTGTTTTGTAGGATTGTGCTTTTCATTTTGTGTCTGTTTTTTGGAGTGCATCCATGGAAATGACCACTGGGTGCATATGACAGGTTTCTATGTACACGTACTAAAATATAGACACTTTTGTTTTTGCTCCCATTTTACATGAGATGAAGTGAAAAGTCTCAGACTTCTTCAGTCAATCAGAACAGTGGAGACAGATTACAACACTATTATCTATTGGACAGGGGGTTTAAAAACAACACTAAATGAACCACTGTCAGAAATCTTAGTCTATTAAGTCATCAGTTTGAAAGAAAATGAGACCAACTATTTTGAAAGTCTCAAAAACATTTGCTGGTTCCTTCTTCTTAAATGTTAGGAACTGCCTCTTCTCTTCATTGTCATTTATGATGGTAAATGAAAAGTCTTTTTCATTTACTGGGGTTTTGGACTATTGTTTGGACAAAAGAAGTCATTTGAAAATGTTGCTTTGGTCTCTGGGAAATCGTGAGTATTTTCCAGTTATTTGACAAAACAATTAATTAACTGTTGTGAAATTAACTGGCAGATTAATCAATTACTTGTTGGCCTGTATATCACAATACCGGGATTGGGGAATGACGGATTACATGTAACAGGATTACATAATCAGGATACAAAGTGTTATAGTTACAGAAAAAAGATGTAATAGGATTATCGTTACATTTAATAAAAATCATGATTCGTCCTATAGTGATAAAATGCTTCACTGCCCTTATTTTGTCTTTAAAACATAAAAGGGGAACAACATTGCAGTGTGGTGCATGTTCTGCTTCCAGCTGTGAAAACCAGAGGTGGACAAAGTACTCAACCCCAGTACTTGAGTCAAAATATAGATACTCATGATCAAATATTTCTCAACTACAAGTGAAAGTTGCTCAGTCAAAATTTTACTTGAGTTAAAGTACTGGAGTACCTGCTTTTAAAAATATTAAACTATTCAAAAGTACAAATCACAAAGTACATTTTCTAATATCAATACATGCTGTATTGTTTTCATGATGCATTTACAGAAGCTTGTAACTCTCTGAAACCATCTAATGATGCACTGATGTTCTTGTAGAACCACTCTGCTACACAAAGCCTATAGAAACACCTATAAAAACTTCAGTATAGAAATACAATCAAAAACAAAAAGGACAGCTGTTGTCATTTTCTGATGTAACTGTATTAAAATCACTGCATAAAAGCAGATCGAAGCCAACTGTAAGGATTTCTCCAAGTCTGTTAAATAACTGAGATTTCTTTCTGTCTTCAGGGGCAGTATATATACATGAATTATGTTGTATTTTTTGTTTGAATGAAAGAGGGAGAGCTTGCTTGCTCTCGTTACAGAGCACCTGGATGATGCATTTCTGTTTTTACATCAGTCCCAGTTGAGAGCGGGTACTGTGATTGGTTTTCTTCTGTGAGGAACACAGCGTGTGGCCAGTTGCATTTTAGAAAAGAAAAAACAGCAACAGCTGACTTCAAAGCTCTGCTTAACCTAAAAGTAACAAGTCACAACTTTCCTAGAAATGTAGCGGAGTCATAAGTCATAAGTTTTAAAAAAAAACAAATACTCAATTTAAGTACAGATACTCAAAAAATGTACTTTGTTACTGTCCACCACTGGTGAACATGCTGTCATCATCCAATCTAATTTCACATTTACAGGTAACACCAGCTGATAATGTTAGCTACAGAGAATTTCACCTGACAATACTGAATAAATGAATGAATAAATACATTTTATTATTGTCTCATGCACAAGCAATGTGTCCAGTCCAAACAGGCTTATAAGACACCATGATTGAGCAAAACAAACCAGAGTAGCAACATTCTGACGCTTTTTCCAACCTTTAGAGACAAAATTAGCCAACATATAAACATTAAAATTAAATAACCGTTCCATTCTGTCCGGATTTGGAACAGACATTTCTTAAACTCATCATAAAAAGGACAACACAGAAGAAAATGTGATTCATTCTCAACTTCTCCTAAATCACGCAATTCACGTATTCTGCCGTCCTCCTGGATGTTTTTAAATCTGCCGACTTCAAGCTTCAGAGGGAGGATTCTTGTTCTCACAACTAAACACCTCTGACTCCTCGTTAAATTTGCTCTAACAGTAGATTCAGAATAATTATTGTGTTGATTTGGATATGCGTTTGAAATTTTGGTTTTTAAAAAAATATAATTTAACCATTTTGTCTCAAATCCAACAAGTAACTTTCTTCTAATTGCACTTATGCTGCAAGTTAAATTATTACTATACATATATTATAAGTCAGCCTCTTTAAAGATATAATGAATCTCTTTAACCCATGCAGAACTGTGCAGTTTACTCCAAAGAAAAACCTTCTTATTGATCCTGTTTTCTGACATATTAAGCAGATGATTTCACATTCTGATCATTTCACATTTATGCTTTAAATAGGAGAAAACTTATGAGCGCCTAAAAAACAGCATGCAGCTCTGTTCTGCTGCTTGATGTTCTTTAAAACTCCATATCCCCAAAGCATAATTTAATACAGGGGAGACACATGCATCACAAAGTTGTGAGTAAGTAGAATATCCAAGATCTTTACATACTTTAAACATGAATAGTGAAAGGTATTCTGGGAGTTTAGCTGGTGATGCTGGTGACCAGCAATGTAAAAGCAGCCCTTTCAACAAACAGTGTTTTTGAGGCTTGATCTGTACCACTAATAATATCACGATTCTCTTTATCGATATGTTCTTACACTCCTCTGTTCCACCTTACAACTCATGAAACAAATTTGTATTTTGTGACATGTTGATGTGGCTTCTGCCTTTAGCTGAAAAGAGGGCCAGAAGAGTGGTTCAGACTAGTTTTCAACCAGAAATCAACACTGAAACCCCGGCTGGTGTTCACTGGGTTCTATCCCTTTTTGGTCTCCTGTCATAGTGCAGTACCTTTAAAATGTATTACAGGATTACCACAGTTAATTCACATAATGGGGCCGCTCCATCTTCCAGAACAAGCCAGGAAATCTTCATGTAAACATGGCATCCATCCACCGCGCACTGAGTCACGTCCAGGGCGCGCTGCTGCTGGAGCCTGCAGAATGAACAGGAACACGGGGAAAAAGAGCTGAAACGTGACGGAGGAATCACCGGAGCGGCACAAAAAAAAGAGGGGGATAGTGTCTAGTGGGAGGGGAGAGACACAGAGAGAGACACTGTGGAGGAGTGGAGGCAGTGGCCTAGATGTGTGAAACGCCAGGGGTTGCTTTTTTGGTTCACTGGTTGAGTACCAGGGGGCAACTCAATAGAAATGTAATGGGGAAGTTGTGCACCACAAAAACTGAAGGAAAAGTTGTGAAGTCCATGATTTGCACACATATTGAAGTTTAGTGTTGGATGCACAGGGAACATGAATGATCAGGGGGATTATTATAGGTGCAACATGTAAACTGGGACGCACACACACACACACACACACACACACAAACACACACACGGGGGTTTAAATCTATTATTTCCTCGGACGGTCAGCAGCGCAGCATTCCGCCTGACTGACTGACAGCGATGGCCTTGGAGGCAGACAGCGACAGAGGTTCATCAAGAAGCGCTCATGAAAAATATCCCCGGGCGGCGTTTGAGCGCAACGGCTACGTGAAGACATGTGTCACCCCGTTGCACCGGGACGCAGGGAGCCAGTCGTGGCTGAGACTCGCCGTGACATGGACTTGCCGAGGAGTGTCGTCTGCGGTCTGCGTTGCCTCCGTCTCCGTTATTCTCGCTCTGCTGCTCAGATTGGTCGACTGGGATGCAGGCAGCAGCAGCAGCAGCGGCAGCAGCAGCAGAAATAGCAGCTCCGGCTCTCGTCTTCATTTCGCGGCGGGCTGCGCTGTGGAGCTGCTTTTCAGCGCGTCTTACTGCGTCTCCCCCGTTTTCACACTCGTATGTGCCTTCTTCTGGGTCGGGCTGTATCTGATCCGCTGCGGCGTGCTCGTCCGGACCGCGCTCTTTCTCTTAGCGGTGTGCCACTTGGGCGAAGCCGCGGCGCAGTCCCTCCTGCGCGGCGCCGAGGAGCAGCTGCTCTCCCTCCCCGCGACCCTGGTAGTCCTCGGCTGCCTGGGCGGCGGGGCTCTGCTGGTCGTCCGGCTGCGTCAGGGAGTGTCCATCCTCGTCTTCATCAGCGTCATCAGGGCCGTGTCCCTCGTCTCGCTGAGCAGGGTCCGGGCCAGCTGGAGACCCTACCTGGCCTACCTGCTGGGGCTGCTGGGGGTTTTGCTTGCGCGGTATGCTGACCGGCTCCTGCCGGCCTCAGGGACCAGCGGGACGGGGTGCTGTGGCTCTGTGACCGGGGCGAAGGAGGAGGACATCCCTGTCTTCAAAAGGAGACGGAGGTCCAGCTCCATAGCGGCCTCGGAGATGATGGCTCACACTCAGAGCAACAGCAAGTCCCACCGCAGGACTTCGCTGCCCTGCATTCCGCGGGACCAGGTAGGACATGTCCAACTTTGGACGCCCGAAGCAAAGCGGATTGAATGTTTTGTCAATGCTTATGGCCTTTCTACTAGAGACCTATAACGCCTTTTGGTGTCCTCTGTCTTTTGCTGAGGGCATGTGTGACAGCTTTACATGTCTCCCTCATGTCAACCGGGACAATTAGATTGTAATAAGACGCTTTATTATGATTGAGATGATTTGTTTGCTCCATGTAGGCCTGTATCCACTTTCTGAGAGCCATTACAAGGGCTGGGCGATATAAGATATGACTACATCTCATATCCACATTTTCCTTAAAACAAGACACCACAAATTCTCAAATAGTGCAAACATATGATGATGCACTGATGTATATTAAATCACCCAACAGTATATAAAGTTGTCAACCTTAAATATCTACCTCAGTAAAATGCAAAGTACATTAATGCAGCAGTAATATTAATCTAAAAACACCAGTAAAACACTGACAGTGACCATGTTACTGCAGAGTGCAGAACTTTTACTTGTAGACTAAAATTAGAAGTAACATGCTCTTTATTAGACAGGATTAGACCATTTATTAGACTTTATTAGAGGGTAATTATAGGGACACATTACAACAGAACTGTACTGTTAACTAATTGTAACTATTATTTACCACTGTTGGACCCTTATTAGACTTTATTAAAAGATAATTAGGGACATATTATAACAGATTTGTACTGTAAACTAAAGTGAAATCACACATCTGTTACTTCCCTGTTTAAAATCAATATGTGAACCAGATCTACAAAGTAAAGGCTGAAATTATAGAGAAATAAGTTTTCTGTTGCAATGTCTCCATAATTACCCTCTAAATAAGCCTAATAAATGTCTAATAGTCTAATGCATTTTAGTTTACAGTACAGTTCTGTTGTAATATTTCCCCATCTACTAGTAAAGTCTATTAAGGGTCTAATAAACGGGCTAAAACTATTTAATAAAGTATATTTTATTTCTAGTTTGCATCTGATTTAAGTAGAGCTTGTTACTGTAGTGTAAAATACAAAGACGTCCAAATTTTTGATGTATAATCATCAGTTATGTGGAAACAATGCCTAAGTGGAGAAAAGCAAATAATAGAACAGCTAGAACAGTCTGTTAATTTTAGAAAATTACATCACTGTTCTGTAACGCACTTATGTCATATCATGATATAAGGATATTAAAAATCTAAGACGACATCAAGTCTTATATCAGAATATTGATATAATATTGATATGTTGCCCAACCCTAGCCATTACTAGTGCATTGTGTTTGTGACTTAACGCCTGATTTCAAATCTCAACATCCTCTGCTGTTTACCTTCTCTCTGACGCTGCTGTTAATTTGGTCATCATCATTGTGCTGCTGCTGTGTTTGTGTTGCTGATAAGCAAATGGATGGTGCACTTAGCACGCCAAGTTACTGTGTGTGCCTGCCAGTGTGTGTGTGCGTGTGTGCGCGCATGCATAGGTGTGAGGTCACATCTAAATATTTTGAGAGCCTCTGTTTATCGTGGGTGCTGGCCAGTGCTGTGGTGCACGTGCTCCCAGACTCCACACATGATGGAGCCAAATTTGATACAACGGTGTCCTCACAGGAACCCCAGCTTGTGCATGATATGATTAGTGCACGAGTGTCTGTGGGAACAACAGCAGATAGTCAGGTACACCGTATATCAATCTGTCCTTATTCTGATTTGTTTATTAAATGGAATCTAAGTATCCGTGTTTTCCAGACTGTTCTTAAACGCAGCAGAAAGATAGTTTATTGTTGTGTCTCGTTCCCAGCACGTCAAATACTCATATATTTGGTTGGTAAAGTGTCCCGGGAACAGCAAAATAATGAGAAATACAGGCAGAGAGCAGAGTCTCTGCAGATACAGACACCACCACACACTTCTAGCACATCATATGTGATGACTGACAGCAGGGCTGCAACTAATGATGATTTTTATAGCAGATTAATCGGTAGATTATTTTCTCGATGAATATGTTTTTATTGAAAGTGAGAAAATGGTGAAAAATGTTGATCAGTTTTTCCCAAAGCCTAAGATGATGTCCTCAACTGACACATTTTACTCACAACCCAAAAAATATTCAGTTTACTGCCAGAGAGGAGTAAAGACAACAACAAATATTCAACAATTAAGGAGCTGAAATCAGAGAATTTTGACTTTTTTTTCCTAAAAAATATTCAGAGAATGGTGTAGATGAAGGTGTAGTGATACAGGGAGATGATTACAGTTTGACCTGTGATAAATCATTGGCTGGATTTGGCCAGAAATCCATGAATGAGGTGGATGAGCTCTGCTCTGAATACTGGTTCAATGAGCTAACTTGGAGCTTGAAGCACATCCCTGTTTGTTCATCCAGCTTGAGCCGCTCACATCCCAAAATAGCTTCTGATCATACTCTCTGAAACTGTGTTGGTTTGTTTTTCATTGAAAAAAGGTTTATTTTGGGCATGTTAGTGTGATGCTCTTTGGGAATATTTTATTTTAATCAGAATGTCAGCTTCTGGCTCATGTTTTGGTTTGTTGGTGTGTAACAGATCAGTGTCTCATCAGATGCTTCTGACTGGGATTGACTCCTATTTGACAACTGTTCTGAGAATCGATGAATTGTCTTCTGTTTTTTTTTTTTTTTTTTTAGAAAAGAGGTCAAATTCTCTGGTTTCTTTACTCCTCTCTGACAGCACACTGACTTTCTGTGACTTGTGGACAAAACAAAACATTTGCAGGGTGCGACAATCTTGGTCACACAGATCAATAGACACGCTGTCGACATTTTTCACCATTTTCTAACATTTTATGGACAAAACACCTAATCAGTTAATCAATAAAGTAATTCACAGATTAATTAGTAATGAAAATAATAATTAGAGGAAAGATCTGGAAAATAGGTCCAAACCTGGACGTGCTACACGTTTTGGAGCACGATTAATTGAGAAAATAATTTACAGATTAATGGACAAAATGATCATTAGTTGCAGCCTTACAGCGCAGTCTCATTGCGCTCCAGCCTTCACTTCAAGTGCTCGTGCAGAACAGTTGTTCTGCTGTGATACGCTTCTTCCAGTTTGTGGAGATTACAGAGAACCATACTGTTGCATCTCTTTCTAAAATACTCACACACTTCAGATGATTGCTGCAAGTTTTGTGTCACTGCAGCTCGTTCTCCGGGTGAAACAATGCTCTGACCAGGACGTTCGTTTATGTAGTGGATGACATCAATTTCGGTAGTGAATTGTCTCGGACCTATCCCTGATATCAGCTCATATTTGGATCAGGGGTGGACGATTTGGCTCTAAAATACTATCTTAGAACTATCTTAGTACTAGCTTAGAACCCACAGCAGCTCTTGACCTCTCCAAGTACTCAACTACTTCTGCTTGAGATGATGAAATCATTTTTTTTGCATCGTCCCCCCGCTCTATACTTTCAATTTCCACCATGCTTGTTGTTGCTGTGTGTAATGGTGTGACGACTTTCTCTCAATTAGTGGTAATTAGAGATTCACCGTTTCCAATTTTTTTTTTGGCCAATTCTGATTTCTGATTTTTGCAAGGGTCTGACCTGCCAATTTCCGATTTTCAGTCTGTCTAAGAACTATAATAGACAGCATTCAGCAAACATTTTTGCAACTTTTCTTGTAAAATTAAATTTGATGTTCATAATAAAACACTGACTGTTAAATAATGTATACATTTTCTCCAAAAGTGCTCCAGATGACAGCCAGGCCTTGCTATATTATTATATTAATATATTAAAATTATTCACTAGAGGGAACATGATCTCACGGGATCTTGCGGGATGTAATTTAACGTGATCTCATGTGGAAGCAGACGTAAACAAACCAGAGACTGATGCGGTGCAACAGTTTACTGCAGTAAAACTTTGCAGTGAGAAAAATAGAAGCAGAAGTTAAACGAGTGTGGATGAGAAAATGTTTGAGGAGACACATCGACACAGGTTGTTTATTCTTCAGCCAGAACAGAAGGTGAGATTTTAACTGTCCCTCTGTGAACAGCAGTCTGCTGCTGGCTAACATTAGCATGAAGAGCTAGAAAAGTTTTCCGCTTTTTGGCGACGCCATCAGCTGCTCTGTCTCGTTGCAGAGTGTCTGTCTTCTCTTTATCCTGTTCTTGGAAGCTGTCGCTAACACCGACTTCCTGCAAGCATGTGTCTGAGTGTGTGTGTCTGTGATCAGCACTGTTGTGTTTATGTGGCCGGTGTCTGACGTGAACATCGTGTAGAGCATGTGTGCAAAAATGACTGTCACAGAATCGGACATGTGACGCTGACTGGTTGGTCACCAGTCAGGGCCAGTCACACTGAAAACTGGCCGGTCGATCGGTGCATCTCTAATGATAATTTTACCATTATCACAAAATGAATTTTCTTTATCACTCAAACATTAGTCTTAGTCTTTCATACCTACTCTGAAGCTTAGCTGAAGCTGCAGTCTTTGCCCCTAATTGTGAGACATACAGCAAGAGATTTGAGGAAATACATGAGGAGCATGGGAGATAGAGATTGTTATCCGTACTCATGTGCGTACAGTGGGGATTCACAGTGATCATCCTGAGTGGGTGAGCTTGTGTCACACTCACCCATGTTTGATGATTTAGCAAAAGAAGCAGCATAATCCTGACTGATTACACTGGTCTTTTTCCTCTGTTGGCAACTTTGCCCTGATCTCATTTGTAGATTTTGAGACTAGAGTGGGAATGAAAATGTGACTGAGAAGGAAAAGCTTAATAGCAGCAATTAAATGGCTCATCAGTTCTCTGCTTTTGATTTGTGGTGTAATTGTAGTTGACAGTGTAAACGCTCGGGGGTGTGTACACCTCACAGTGGGGTGACGGGTGACTATGTGGGTACCATGTGTGCCTGCAGTTTTTTTACCCAGCTACTTTAAAGCTGCTTTAAAGCTGTGTTTTTACTGGATATTTAAAAAGGAAGCAAATCACATTTTCAATCAGATCAAATTCACTATAGATTTTTGCATCATTCATTTTCTTTTAATGTAATTTTCTTGTGATTTTAAACAATGAAAATAAATGCTAGGAGTGGGAAATATGGTCCTAAAATAATATCACAATATTCTAGACAATATGACAAAATACAGAAAAATATTTGATTGAAATTGCAATATGGCCAGGTGCAATATCTAAGGCACAAAAGCTGAAATTTTTTTGATAAGGGAAAAATGCTTGATAAAACAGCATTATAAAAAAACAGTGCTGTAGTGCTGCAGAGATCCTCTGACCTACAAATCAAAACATGTTTGATACGGACCCCAACAAATGTCACATCATCATGATATAAATAGTTTCTTAGTGAAAATGAAAATGTGATGCAGAAAATGATCATTGCATCTAATACGGTATCATATCACAAAGACAACATCTGTCAGAAGAATGGCAATATGATTTATTTTATCATATTGTGCAGCCTTATTCATATTGTGCAGCCTTATTCCACAATAATAAAGTTGCTCCTCTTGTTGGAACTGTGTGAAGCCGGTAGAAATATTACTTTCACTTTCAGCCATGTTTGTTGTTACTGTGTGTAATGGTATGACGCCATTCTGTCAGTCGTAATAATGCCATTATCATAATATGATTTATTTTATAATGAAAACAATTAAACTGTATATCCTTAACAGGGTTGGGAGGGTTACTTTAAAAATGTAATCTGATACAATTACGAATTACCGTGTATTCAGTAACCTAATCAGTATCACAGTATTAAAGTAATGTGACAATATTAACTAATGTAACTCAGTATGAAATATGATGAAATTGTTTAGCTTAATATCATGTTTTATGTTTATTAGGTTGTAGGTTATTAGTTTGTCCAGCTGTTCCTTCCGTTGTTGTGCACAATTCATGTATTTGTTGATTTAAGACAACGAAATGGCAGTGAAGTATTTTCTCACTAGAGGTCATAGAAATTAATCTGTAACTCTAAGATTATCTGATTTCACTTGAGACCAGAAGGGTGTTGTGAGATTCGTCAGTGTCGTAATGTGTGTTCACTACACATGGCAGTAAATTGCTTTTTATTTTGAAATTGTAATCCTGCTAAATAATCTCAATTTTTATTAAATGTAACTATAATCTGATTACATCTTTTGTATCTATAAGTGTAATGGAATACAGTTGCTTTATGTTTGTATCCAGATTATGCAGTCCCCTGACATGTAATCTGTTACTCCCCAAGTTTGGTTGTGAATGATACAATCTGGCACATCACAAATATACACAAATTAATTTCAATGTTTTTAAATAAAATAAAAAAAATAATGACCCTCTACCTTAGATACACAACTTTTCAATTCTAGTGCTGATGTTTTTAGGCAAATCACAAGAGCAATAGCCACAAATGGAACCTTTTATGACGAAGATTAAAAGTTCGTGTTTTCATTGTCAGTGCAGTTTATGAGAGATTGAACTGGTCAGTGTGGGTGATGGTGAGTCACCAGTGGTTCTGTCGAGGCTCATCACATCCACCTGATCTTGAATGGTTTGGCTGATGGACGATCGACCACTGAGCCCTCTGCCACCCTAACACTGTTCTTCTGTATTGAGGCAGTTTGTCCCCTCAGAGGTGCCAGAGAGTTGTTGCCAAAGTTCTGTTTTAGACAAGCTGGAAAATAAAAAGAAGCTGTTGCTGCTGTTTCTTGCACTATGTCTTGTTGTCCCTTTTTTATTATTTTCTTTATAAACTCAACAAAGTCAGGGACATATGGTGCTGAGAAAACCCCTTTTTAGTCATAGCAACGATATCATCACCAATCGTGATGTTTCACTGTGGCATACTTGCCAATCCCCTCAAGTTTCCCAGGAGACTGCCGTTTTTCATTGCCCTCTCCCTGTGTCCTCCCGGGATCACAGTTCTCCTTCATTAATCCATATTTCTGACAGATTTACACATCTTTTCATTATCACAACCTGTTTCTGACAATGCACAAAGTGTATAAGCAATGTTTGCTCCTGTACAACAAATCCCGGAAAGAAGAATTCCCATTTCTGAAGGGAAGTTTTAAAGGAAAGGGGCACGCTTTTTCTAAGATCTGCTGCATCAAAGTTCATTTAGGAGCAGGGATGAAAATAAATGAATGAAGGGAAACTAATGAGTTTTGGTTTATTCCAGAGATTTCTGCAAATTATTCTGTATTTTTGTCTTTCCTGAGAATTTAGAGTAAAGTGTTTAACATAACAATTCCTTTGGAGTCTACTTTCATTCCTTAAAAGTCACCAGAGTGCAGGAAACAAAGTCTCTGAAACTACTTTGTTTTGAAATCCTCCCTATTTTTGAGTTCCCACTGCACTTATCTAGGGCTGGAACTAAAGATTATTTTCATAGTAGATTAACTGGTCAGTTATTTTCTTGATTAATCGATTAACAGTTGTTTGTTTTTAAAAGTCAGAAAACGTTGAAAAATGTCAATGACTTCCTCAAATGTCTTGTTTTGTACACAACCCAAAGATATTCAGTTTACTGCCAGAGAGGAGTAAAGAAACCAGATTAACCGATTATCAAAATAGTTGGTGATTTATCGTCGCAGCTCTAATCTTGTCCCATCTCCCAGTTTTCATCCTCTCATCGGGAAGCTGGCGCTGATCCCAGATCACCTGTCTGACTCTTGATGCTTGGTCGTTTGTTGCTGATTGGTATCCAGGGAACACTGAGTTAGTGGACTGTCTGTACTATTAGAACAGCTCCATTACCTGTTCTACCCTGGAACAGGACTGATGGCAAATTGAACTTTGAAACTTAAAAAAAGGCCCTCACAACTGACCAGATGCTGAGGACAGCGTGTCCTCCTGTGGCCCGTCCTCGTGTAGGCCACACACAACAAAGGATTGCACTTCAAAATAAAGAGCTTACAAACCTAAATGTTGCCTTTTTCTCCAGTCTTGTTTCATCGTATTTCATTTGTTTGTGGCCACTTGATGAATGGACATCCAATATAAATTGTGTCCTTTTACTTTTGTTGTTCAACTTTATTCACCAGTTAGTCGCTGTCTTTGTCTGTGTGCTGTTTGGTTCTGGGCTGTTCATACACAGTACTTTGTCAGAACAAAAAACCAGCGGCCTGCTGAAGCTGTAAACAGTGTTGATGAGAGCGGTCAGCCTGAACCGAAACAATAAACACGCAGTCTGTAAAGCCACAGCAATTAGCAAATATTAAAAGATGCTAAAAACTTACATAAGCTGCAGAGTTGGGTGATAAATCTCTGTTGGCTCCGTCACCGTCAGCGACTCCTTTCACATGTGCCGTTTCATCGCTTAATGAAGCTTCACACATTGTTTGTGGTTAGTTTTGTTTTACCAGTGGTTAGCTTAGTTTAACCTGTGAGGTTTATATGCCGTCGCTATGGTAACCTGCAGAAGCATGATTGCACTAAAAAAGTGCTGTTTATTGAACGTGATTGCAGTCTTGGTGAACCATTAACTGAACAAATCAGTTTGCGTTTACCCTCTTTTCCCATTTAAAAAAAAAAAAAAAAAAGGTTTTGGTTTTCCAATACCCACAGAAAATTCAGTTCTGTGAATTTGTTATGTTAACATGGGACATATCAAGAGAAAGAACAGACAGATAGTTTCAGACACATGAAAACCATTCTGTTCTAGCTTCATTCATCTTTTTTATATATTTTATCTGTGCTCCTCATCTTCAGGGTCAGGGAGGCTCACACTGCTGACTGGTGAGCTTGGCTTGGGGGTCACTTTCAAGCGTATCCTGTGCGTTGCCAGGTGCTTTCCCCTTTTAAACCCAATTTTTAAACATCTGTTGGACGTCCCACCCGGTGTTTGAAGCCTTTCCAGTGAAATACAGCAGGACCTTACACTGTTTAATTTGGCATTTTAACTTTGTTTAAATTAGCTACTAGCTAATGGAAGGCTACCTGCTGCCAGAGCCATGTAGATGAGTGCTGCTATAATGTTAACTAGCAGTTAGGTGATGCGTCTGTTACATCTGCATCAGAGGGCAACTATGTCAGTTGACATCTCAAGTGTGTATGCCAATGAAATGAGGCACCGTAACCTCTGTTGCTAGTCGGCATAGGGACCCGTGCCATATTAGCAGAGTTTCAGTAACCTATTTAAGACTACATTTCCTATCTCCTCATGCATCATACTACTGCATATTGTCAAACTGAAATGAAACTTTGTGTGAACACACTTTATTTGCAAGGTTTTGTTAGATGTTACCATTTTAAAACCTGCCATGTATCCATTCACCTTAAGAAGGAATGCAACAGATCAGACATCTCTTGGTTCAGATCAGTTTGGATCAGCAAAAAAGGGAGAAAAATGTGATTAGACTCAAATTATTTTAAACATGCACTTGGCATTGACCTCTGTCTGTAGTCATCACTGTAGTAATGTAATGGTAAATATCATAATAGTAATAATAATGATAATGTGCTTTATAATAAAAAAAAAACAATCCAGCCTGTGACACAGACAGGCAGCCACAGATCTGCTCTGGTGAGCTGAGAGGAGCTGTGTGTGGAAGTTCAGACAGCAGATGCAGCCAAAGTTACAATAAGCATCAAAATCTTACCTATTTCTGTGATGACAAGTATGCCCAGTTTCACAGTTACACCAGTAAAAATGTATGAAGTCATGATCGAGATTTCACTCAATGGAGCTGATACTTCACTGCCACACAGAGATGCGCTGCAGAGTGAAACTCAACACACATCTGTCTCGTCTTTTCATCACAACTCTGCATCAAGATTCAGAGAATTAGTACTTAGTAACAGCATATCACACTATGATGGTTTCATTTAGTCTGTGCATCACATGTTGGCTGAATGGTGGTGGATGATCCATATGGACCACGGTCCAACGACGATCCGTACCATCTCTAACTTAAGTATTACAGAAGAGACTTTTAAAGACATTGAACAAATGAGTCAAATCAGCTGCTCAAATTTTCTTTATCTTTCATCTCCTTTCTTCCTCCTCTCTTCTAGTCTTTCTCTGACACAAACACACACAGTTTGTAAGTACAGTTTATACATACTGTAGATAATGAAGCTCTCCAGAGTGCAGTTGTACCTGAGAGAAGCGGGGGTTTTCATCAAGCGTTGCTTGTGCAGTATTTATGAAGCAGGCTGGTGCAGCCTGCCAAGCCAGAGGCAAGACAGGCACTCTGCTCAACTGGAAGCTGGAAAATATCGTCGGCTCGGCTCCGTGGCTTTATTTCTGTATGTTTTTTTTTTTTCTTTTTAAGGTGAATGGGATTTATTGTTTTGCTGTTGTACTGCTGCAAATTAGTTTCTGTTTAGCTAATGAGAGGTCTGTGATGCAATGTTGAGCCTCAGTACTCGAGGACTGATGATCTTTCTGCACCAACTCCACCCAGAGGCCTTGTGTTTTGACAGAAGTTGTTTGTGTTTAGCCGGGGTCTCAGTGGAACGGGGATTTTTTCAGTTTTGGGGGGGGGGGGCTCTGCTAGTGGTTTTTGGGTCACATGCAATCGAAAAGCACTCGCGCCATACAAGATAACGACAGCCGTAAATAGAATGTCTAAAAAAAGCAGCAATATTTCCAAGTGTTTTGTTTTTTTAATGTTTCAGCATGCAGTTTCCTTTGTTCCTCTATTGCACAGTCACACTAAGTCATTACAGATATTGTGTGAAAACATGCCAAAGTTGGACTACATTCTAAAGATGTCAGAGTGAAACTAATTATCTTTCTTGTAATTTCAAAGTCTTTGGTCATTTGAAAATGGAGGTCAGACCTTTAAGGCTACAGTGTGCTGCGTCACATGTTCATCATCTCGTCATCATATACAGTATATCTTTGTGACACAGGAGAAGGGGGAAGCAGATTTTAAAGCAGGGACATCAAACGTGCTCAGAGATCTATTTGAGGGAAGGCCCACATTCTCTCATTGACGCAAACACATTTCCAGGGAGACACACATCTGTTCCGGTTGCCGGAGCTATCCGACTTCGTTTGGCATCAAAACTTATTATACATTTATTGAGATAATGGAAAGTATTGTTTTTTATTCCTATAATGAATTTATAACACAGTGAGGTTATGACAACCCTTTTCACCAGAGAGAACGTTGATATTTGACAATTCTACAAAACCTGGAATTAGGTTCAATGATATTTTTTTCTACAACAATTTGCATTGCAAAAAAAAAAAAAAGGTTAAAGGGATAGTTCACCCAAATGTAAAAAACAAACAAACAAACTAACAAAAAAAAAAAAAGCCAAGTTGACTTGAAAGGCATCCTTTACACCATGTTTTTAGCCCAAATTTGCATGAGGGTGAGCAAATTTCATTTTTGGGTGAACTATCCCTTTAAGGCTAGGTAACTGAGATGCTTTATAGAAACATTGTGGTTCTATACCAAATTTTGAGGCATCATACCAAAAGCTATTTATCTGCACCAATGATAACTCAGTAATATAAGTGCAGCTAACCTGTTAGCTTGTGGGTGAGTCAGTTCACCCCCTCAGATGGAAGACCTGTCACATAAATAACCTGGAGCCGAGGCCAAGAGTGTTTCTGACAGCTAATATGGTGTTATTTACAGGTAAGAGGAGAGAAACAATTGAAGTTAGTCTACAGCACAGAGGAAAGTAAGAGGTCTCACTCTGCCACTGTTTCCCAGTACCACAAATGTCACCTCTGCACTGCTAATGGAATTATTGTAGGCACCTCCATGAAGACTTGGCCATTGTTCTCTTAGGTTTTTGGTTGTTCATCATTCATGTTCAGGTTTTCACTGGGCCCTGAGCCTGTGAGTTTTCATTTTAACTTAATATTTTAAATAATCTAAATGTTAAAAATAATATTTTCATTTAGTTTTCTTTACAGAAATAAATGAAAAATTGAGATATAGGTGAACTGTGTGTATTTTTTAAAATTAAGGTTTCACAACCCCCAGTGAAGCTGGATGGATGGGTATGTCATGTATACACCCCTCTATTGATGGCTCTGAACTCACTCAGTATGAAACAGAAAAAAGGATAATATTTTTCATCCAAAATACATGTTAATCAATTATAGATACAACTCCTACTCCTATCAATTAATTAATTCTCAGTGAATATAATCAAATGAAATATCAAGTGTCTGAGGGAGTCTTGATTGTTCATTGAAGATGGGAATGAATAAAACGTGAGATAGATAAAAAGATCTGTCAAAGAGTGGTGCTGAGCAGAGGAAAGAGAGGAAGAAGCAGAGTCTGATGTGCAGAAATTAGGTAAGTTGAAAGATAGGTTTGGGCATGAAGATAATAGTGAAATCTATCTGCAACAGACACTTCATCAGCAGCAATAAGACAATTGTTTAATTCATAGTTTTCGGTCACGTGACATGCCCGGTGACCTCGAGGGCAAAACAGTGGGCCAACATGGTGGCTCACACTCGGACTCTCCATAGAGACGCAGCACAAGCTGGTAAAATTCGCTTCTGTTCAAAGCCATGAATATTTGGATCACCTCTCAACTAAAGAAAAACAAAGATATGAAAATAAGCTACAAGTTTTGGGCACTTGTGATCCATATACAGCACAATCTATTGTGTTTGAGTCACTAAAAAACACCAAGTCGCTGCCAGAGCTCCACTTTAGCGATGTTTACATCTATCATGTGGGGATCCCCTCACTGTATCCTGCTGCCAGGATGAAAATGTACAAAAGTACAGACAGTTATAGGTAATTTCAATCTGGATGGTTGAATAATACTGCTGTGTGGGAGGTGAAGGAGCTACGTTAGCTATGTTAGCTGTGTTAGCTACGTTAGCTATCTAACATTAATGCATGAGTTTTAGTTAGTTTCAGGGTCATTGCGGTCACTGTTGTAGGACAGTAACGACAAGGCAGTGTCATTTTGTCAGGTTATATCTCGTAACATAAATCGAATCAAAACTTTAGTAAAGCGTTGGCTGTAAATATATGTGTACTTTGACGGCTGCCGATGGTCGCCCTCCCCGGGGACAGAGGCACGATTAATGGCACATATCCACAATCTCATCCTTTGTGGCCGTTTTTTGTCACATGGGATCCCGTAGAAACACACCCCAGGCTTGTCTCCTCACTGGTTAGTGCGTCTGATCGCACAACAACTATCCGGCACTTTAGCGAAAGTACGGAGACGCTTCAGTTCATAAGCTGGCGGGCAGCGGAAAATAGCAATGTTTTGCTCTCAGTCTCATGCGAGCGTGACGTCATGTGGAAACTATGAATAGTTTCACTACAAACCGCCATTAAAGCACATAACGAATATGCTCTGTGTTCAGTCGCACCATTGACGTGACACAACAACAGAAACAGTGTGGAGCGAGAAAATGAGTGCAGATGGTGAGTAAGACCAGGTTAAGGCAGTTTGTTTTTTTCAAGTCTTCTTTAAGACTTGCTTCTTTAAGTCTGTTACCTGTGTGCTTGATGAAATAAAGCAGTTAAATTCAGGAAAGGCCTTTTCACACCACCAGTCATTTTAAAAAGGGAAAGGGGGGAAACCTTAAAGGTCCAGTGCGTAAGATTTACTGGGATTTATTAGCGGAATATAGCAGAAATTGAATATAAAGTTGTGTTTACTCACCTGAAAATGAGAATCATTGTGTTTCATTCCCTTAGAATGAGTTATTAATGTCTACAGAGGGTCCCATGTCGCACTGCCATGTTTCTACAGTAGCCCAGAACAGACAAACCAAATACTGTCTCTGGATGCGGCCCTTTGCATTTCATGCCAGTTTCCTGGCTACCATAGGTGGCCTCAATTTAACTGTTATAACCTCCTACGCCTTCAGAACAGTTAGTAATGATTTCATGCGACTCATAAACAGACACATACTCATTTGGTGAATATTTGTCATTAATTTTAACGTGAAACGGGAAAACAGTTATTCCGGTCAGGAACAGAAATTTCAGGACACAGCAGCTGCAGAGTTGCTGTTTTAGAAGAAAGTATTTCAACTTAACATGTTTTATGATTTATTACAATAAATGTATTCAAGATTTCTCCTTCAAGGTGGTTCAATTCAAAATAAAGTTAATTCTTTTCTCTTGGCCTTTATTAAAAACAGTCATTAAAAAGTATTGATCATTATCAGTATCAACTGAAATTACACATTTTATTGTGACAGCTGTGTTGCACAAACCTAGTTAAAGAAAAAAAAAAGGTTATAAAGAAGGAATGTAGTAGCCAGGCCTGTGTTGTCAGAGAGGCAGCTGTAGCTTTCTTGAATGGATGATTTCATTCAAAAGAAATGCTGAAAAAAACAGGACAGGTAGACAGAAGACAGATAGTGGACCAGAGGAGGAAAGGCGGGTTAAAAAAAGACGTGATTGAGAGAAAAGAACACGCTGGCATTAGCACAGGCCGCATCCAGCCCCGAGCGGCCGTCAACTAGCCAAATGTGTGTGAGTGAGTGAGTGAGTGTGTGTGAGAGAGAGGATGAGGAGGAGGAGGAGGACGAGGAGGAGGAGGGGGACAAACTAGCTTGAGGGGACCTAATGCAGGAGCTGCTGCGTGAGAGAGGAGCGAGGGAGAGGAGGGGAGGGGAAAGAGAGAGTGTTGAAAGATTTGCTGGGGAGGGTGAGGAAAAGAGGGGGAGTGAGAGGAGGTTTAGCTGCCAAGCACAGCAGAAGTGTTGATGGTAAAAGGACAACTATCTGGTCTCCGTGTCCAGCCTCGCTGCTGCAGCTCGAAACACACCAGGCGCACTGTTGTTGAGGCGAGTCTGTGTCGGTCGCATATAATGGTTTGTGCGACAGATACAGATATTGCGTGTGTGTGTTTGTCTCCGCGCAATGTGAATATGGCTCCATGTCATAAGCTCCCACAGAGAGAGGAGAGGAGAGGAGAGGAGAGGAGAGGAGAGGAGAGGAGAGGAGAGGAGAAGAGAGGAGAGGAGAGGAGAGGAGAGGAGAGGAGAGCAAGAGCCAAAAAAAAAATATGTGTGAGAGTGTGAGAGAGTGGCCTCACTTCTGAGAGGCAGCAGCAGCAAATAATTTTAACCTGGTCTGGCCACTACTGTATACACGTGCTCACACACACTCCCTCACACACACACACTCAACACATACACACACAGTGGCTTCCCTGCTGGCTGTCCAAATGAGGTTTGGTGGCCCTGGACAAGGATTGCCTTGTTGCTCGATTCAATGGTGTGTTTTAGCTCCAAAATATGCTCGGTGAGAGGTGAGAAGAGGGGGGAGGGGGCAGAATCTAGATCTGTCCATACATCTGTCTGCATGTCCGTCTGCTTTTCTGTTGCACTATACAGTCAACAGACTCAGCCGTGTGGCGGACAGTCAGCCAGTCCGTCCTGCTGAGTGCTTTACCTCTGTGACAGTTGTTAGTTTGAAAGTAATTAGGGATTTGCAATGTTCATCTGTCCCTTTACACCATTGACATGTGCGTTTTGGAAACCATAGAACACAGTAACAGACTTAAAGGGATAGTTCAGAGCATTTGAAGTGGGGTTGTATGAGGTACCAATCCATAATCAGTGTATTACCTACAGTAGATGGCACCCCAGTTTGGAGCAGCAGAAAGATGACCTGTCACTGCCCCTCAGGACTCATACAGACATGAACGGTACACGTGACTTCAATACTCTGCATTCGCAGCTGTATGATGTAGTTTAAAGAGGGAGAAACCCCGCACATGGAGGAGGCGTGGTGGATAGATGGCTCAAACAAACATAAGACTTTCACCCAGGAGACTGAGGTTCATGTGTTGGTGCCCCCAAACATGGTGTTTTTGTGCCAGACCTTACCAAATTGTGAACATTTCACAGCATTAAGCTCATGTTAAAAATGGCCTCCTGGCCTTGTCAGACACAGCCACTAAAGGGTACAGCAGGGCTACATCCTGCTTTGATATCAGACACAAAGGGGCAGTGACAAAGTGTCGGCATGTGATGAGTTGCTTTGCTTGGCTACTTAACAAAGGCCCACCTAAACAAAATCTATATCAGCTTAAAGGAGAAGTGTGTGATTTCCAGTGGCATCTAGCGTTCAAACCTTAGGTTGCAACTAAGAGGATTTACCCCGACACCGCCCCTCTCTCACCAAGAGTACGGTGGCCGTCAGCGGACAAAATGGCGAGCGAAAGCTATCTCACAACAAACTACACTTATGTGTTTAGGATGAATTACCTGTCCAGCAGAAAACAGGCAACCTTGGCGTCACTGTGAAAACGTTTGTCCTCCATCAGCGATTTCCTTCGTGTAAACGCTATGCTGATGTTGATTCGTGTTTTTGCCGTTTCCTGTCATGCTTGCGTTTACTTTCTTCGCGTCTCCGCTTCTTGGATGACGGGGATTCACTGTCCGCTGGTTTTTGTTCTGGTACAGTGTATGTATGATCCTCCATTTGTCAAAACTGTGCCAGTCAAGGTTCACAACGCTAAATGGTCTGCCAGCAATCACCCGCGTCTATCCTCCCCGTCTACTTCCGTGTTTACGCTGCGGCGTCTACGTAAGGTCGCCACGGGCTTCCCAAGACTCACTGTTAGTGCAGTTTGTCCGCTCTGTGCTGCCGTAGACGGCGCAGGATGATGATCTCCGTAAGTCGACCCGACAGTATGTAACTATAAATGGCTATTTCTAAAGTAACGGGAACATATAGATTATGAGTTTACGTTGATTGATAATAATAAATAACATACTTATATATAATATATCTCATTTATGTAAATAAATTCCTGTAATTATTATACACTGGTCCTTTAAGTGTATGCTCTATTTAGAATATTTGCACCACTTAACCTTGCTGTCAGACAACCTTTTCAGATGGGAAACTGTTCTGTCCAAACCAACCAGACTCCAGTGGCAAAAACCTTCCTGGCAGAACACAGGAGTTGCTGATCTACCACTGCCTCCACTGGTTACTTTGTCATTGTGTGACTTTGGTGATTTAAAAGGTTAGTTCAGACCAGCAACTCCTCTCTGTGTTCTGCAAAGTAGAATTACTGCTTTTGCAAATGAAGTTTGGTTGGTTTGGAGTGAGTGATATTTGGATTGTATACAGGCGGTTTCCTGTCAGAAAATGCTGTCTTACAGCAAGATAAAGCAGTGAAAATATTCTAAATATAGCCTCATTTTTGGCAGGGCTGACTTTTTTAAGCGGGTGTTCATAGCAGTTCATTCCTTAGCTTCCCTGCTGATACTCCTGCCGTCTTCTCCAAACTGGGAGTGTGTCGACTGGCTGCTGTAGGTAACACACTGACTGTCAATAAGTGCGTATAGCCCCAGTTCAAATAATCTGCACTATCCAAAGAAGAGGTCTGGTTTCTAAACTTTATTTATGCAGGAATGGTTGGCATTCATTCCTCTGTGTGTTGTTTCACAGCTGTGCCCTTGGTTTGCAGACACATTTAACACCTACTGACCTACCTGGGAGCTGCCCAGTAGCACTACAGGGCTGCAGTGTTGCTGACTTGAGCTACATAGCTTAAAGCATAATTCTGATTTTATTTTATCTTTTTTATAATCATCAGCAAACCTAATGAAAATATGTAAACACATTTATCCTTTTAACAAGCACATACAGGCCTCAGTGCCATTATCATCCAAAAACTATTAAAAACACATAAAAGAGCCGTTCTGTTTCACTGGGAGACATTTTTTTTCTCATTATTCTAAACACAAACAGTACAACGTCTCAGCTCATGTGTGTTACGTGTATATCTCCTGTCATAGCACTATAGAAATAAGCCAAAACGACAGTAGTGCTTGTTGTCATAGCAGAAGAGATATCAGGCCGTGAGTACACAGACTTGTTTGTTTCTGGTATTTTCATGAGATTTGTTGAAAATAATAAAAAGATGAAGGAGAAGGAGAAGGGAGGACATTACTTATTCAGTAATCTCACACAGTGACACCATTTCGGGGGGACATTTGTAGGAATCCTCATTTAAATGTAGAAGCAATTAAAAATCCTGCCTTTGGCCTTTATTATCCGTGTGTTTTGTGACAACAGTTTTTCCAGTGCTCTGTTTCTCTAGATAGATATGTGAGATTATTCATAGACAACACTTTAGTGGTCCCACCTCATTTGGAAAGTTTAAACAGCATTATCTAGGTAAGCATTTAAGTCAACTTTATATGACTGAAATTAGGTTGACACGAAGAACATTTCAATCCTGAGACTGGACACCAGTAAGTGTAAAGCTGGGAGAAATCACAAGGGATGTTCCTGGTGACTAATTCACCTGTCGATTAAACACAAAACTAAATTTGGACTAGTCAACTAGTCTAACAGAAAGAAAACTCTCAGAATGCAATTAAAATTTTATTACTGATAATGTTAAACACTGTCTGAAAAAATGAGAACCCGACTAGTGACAGGTGGCTGCATAACACCTTAGAGGCAACAGATAACTGGAATTGTGCAGAAATAATATATTCATAAATAGTTTAACCAACTAGTATTCTGGTGCCGACTTGCGAGGGTGGCGATGCTTAATGGTGTAGTCGACTAATCGGGCACATCCCTAGAAATCACTAGAAGTGAATGGAGCAATAAAGCTAAAGTAACAATACATTTAGAATTTTAAAGCTATAAAAAAAAAATATATATATATATATATATATAATAAATATATAATAATACAGCTGATATGATCCCAGCATGCCACTATATAAAGCTGCACTCATTAATATTTTTATATTAACACTGAATCAATTGACTACATGTAATGTGAAGGTATTGTATTGTGAATTGTGTACACTGCATAAAGATGTGTGCAAACATAAAGTGTACACACACACACACACACACACACACACACACTTAGCCTGGCCTCAGTGAAGCCCCCAGATGTGCCGTGTCCTCGTAAAGCAAGACCTTTATTCAGACTGAGTTGAAGTGTCATTGTGGGTTAGATCACTGACCCATTCGAGCGACGTCTGTCATACACACACACATACACACACACACAAACAACATACAACACATGTTTTCAGCTGCCAGCCTCATGTATGTTTGCGACAAATGTTGCAATACAATCAGCGGCTCATTCTCCTCCATTGAGTCCATAATACACAGCTACACACACACACACACGCATTCACACACACACAGTAGCTTCCACTGTACTGTGTGTACAGAGACACAAATACAATTTTTTGTGATGGATACAAATAGCTGCTGCGTTTCTGTTCATCCTTCACTATATCTACGTATCATTGAGCACATGCTCAAATACAGGTGTGTGTGAATGTGTGTGTGTGTGTGTGTGTGTGTGTGTGTGTGTGTGTGTGTGTGTGTGTGTGTGTGCTCTTCCTAGTGGTTTACGCTCGGTCAACAGTCTGCCAGCAGTGTGTTTGTCTTGGACGCCTCCAGCCGGCCTGTAGATTACCCAATCAGATAATCAAGGGTATAATTGCATCACATGCATCTGGGAGTGTTTTTCCCTTCCATTATCCCTCATAATGCACACACACACGTCACACACACACACCAGGTGCAGACACACATCGATGACGTACATATAGCAGCTAATTGCCAGAGGTTGTCTGTGCTCAGAGACACTCACGGCCTCATCTGGACATAAAAATGTGAAAGCTGCGTCTTTACGTGCTGGACTTTGTGTTGACAGACAGAGAGAAAAAGATTGTGAAGTTATAATGTTGTAATGTTGAAATGATGGATAAGAGAGTTTGATGTTTAAAATAACTCAGTATGTAATAGGCCCTATTTTCTAACAGGTGATACTGTGAACTCTTTTTGTGTTTTAAACTTACTGTGGCCGAACACATGGAGTGAACAAGCAGAACTTCCACGGTGAACCAGAGTGAGTCAACGAAGTCAAGCGAGTCAGAGAAACAAAATTATTAAACTATATGAACTTTAGTTTGGGATACTGTTTGTTCTGTCTGGGACAGTTGAAAGTAGAATTCTGGACACTGAGGAAAAAAGTTCATTTCAATCCCTGGAAGACTTTTATCACTGCGAATAGACTTATGCATATCATATCACATTTGTCTTTAAGTACAGATGTAATACCATTTTGTTATGCAATGCAATTAGCTTAGCAATGAAATGGTAACTTTATTTTACAGTTATATAACTGCTTATCTCATACGGAATAAGAGAAAAAAGATCCAATTAAAAAGAACAAAAAGCACACCACCAAAAGCACAAAACACTGGACTGGAATCTAAATCCAGAATCTTTTGTCAGGTGTTTTAATACAGGAATAAATGCTGAATGTTAAGCATGATAGAAAATAATGCAGATTGTTTTTATTTTTTTTTAGTTTTACAAGCAACATTTTATTATATTCAATCTTTTGTCCTCAAGTTCCAAATATATTTGTTGTATTTGTTTTTTATTTATAGTTATTTTCTATTATTGTTAAAAAATAATGATAAAGGTTAACTGTTTCAGCACCTTCATACAATAAAGTTTATTGTTAAACTGTAAAATATCCTGCCATCATTGCATATCTTTGTCACAACAGTTTGATAACCACGTTAGAAAGAAATCTGTGTGTTTATTCAGAATAAAATATAGGCTACAGAATATAGAATATAAAGAATAAACCATTGATATCAATATCGGAATTTCTTTGCTTCCTAACATCAGCCCCAAACATCCAGTATCAGTCAGGCCCTACTTAGTATAAGTTATTTTTGGTGCCTTTGCACAGATCCACATAAAATACTTACTGGCTCGCATGCATACTACACCACTGCAGTACACACTCAGACTTCACAGTCCTACCTAAAAGGATTTTCAAAGAGTAGATATGTCACTATAAATTCCAGGTCCCTCACTGTTCCAGATTGGAACAAGGTTCCACCTGAATCTAGGTTCTTTTCCAATGTGTCCATTACAGGGTGAACCCTTTCTTACATGTTTGGTTGCTACAAAACCCAAAATGTACCTTATTCTTTGATGCAGCTCTGTTTGAAAGCATCTGAAATTCAGAGCAAAGATAAGTAGCTATTAGATAAGTCAGCATCAGAGGTCCCTGCAGTCTAAACTGGGACTCATCTGATCTCATGTCTTAAAATGAAAAGGAAGTGCTTTTGGGGACATGCAAATTAAAACGGTGTACAACATTTATGAGAAGTCATCTTCAATTTAAACTTTCCATGGCTCAAATCTGTAAATGAATAGCATTTCCCCAGGACATCTCGTGTCAGGAGGAAAGTACACACCTGAGTACAAGCAGCCTTTCCTGAGCTATAAACTGATTCTTTTTCAGTTTTTAGTTTTTATTATTGTGTCCTGTGTGGCTGTTTTTAGGCTGCCGCATTTTTTGAGCATCGCTTATAGAAGAGACCATTCAACCAAGCAAACCTTGTCTTAAATACAGTATGTCTATGAGATTTTCATGATGGGAGTAGTAACCTCAAAGATCGCTCAGTTTATTATCCCTCCCAGGGGATCATGGGATTGCCTGCAGCTATCTTGTCCACAGCCAATACTGGACCAATCAGCCTAATTTTTTTAAATGCACATTCATGACTGTATGCTGAAGGACCTCTGAGAATTTTGGAAAAAAAAAACGGTTGGTACAATATGGTAAATCACATTTTGTGATATGTAATACAATCAGTGGGAATGATCATTTTTGCATCATTATTTTGCATCATTATTGCATTTATTTCAATAACATTGCAAATACTTGTGCAGCCCTAGATGAGGTGATGACATTTTGTATCCAAAAGGTCAAAGGTCAGCTTCACTGTGACATCATAATGTTCAGCTCTCAGCATGTTTCTCACTGGAAACTATTACCTGGAATCACACATGTATAGTGAAAAACTGGTGCTGTGGGCTGGAAGTTCAGTTTGAAATCTTGTTTCAGTTAGGGATTAGGGACATGGAGGTCATGTTAATGTTGGAGGAACTTTGCAAATCTCAGCTGGTTGCATCTGGCAGTTGTGGTGGCATTGCAGTAGGTGCTTCACCATCTGTTGCCTGGCAGGGATGTGCTCTCCGCTGAGTGACCTCTTCAAGCGTTTGAGAATGAACTTGCTTTGAGATTTGAAGGGTATTCAAATGATGCATCAAATATAGGCAATAAACTCTGGTGCATTACTTCATAGTCTCAAGCTTTACATTACATACTGTAGTCTGGGAGACGTCTTTAGTGACTCTAGATGAAATAGAAAACTGAGAGGACGTGGAAATGACTGGACTGCAGCATTAATTCGGGTAATATTTTCCCTTGGGGCATTTCACCTCAGGCTATGTGCATGTGTAGTCAAAAAAAAATCTTTCTCTCCTTCCTCCCTTTGCATCTCTTTCATCCTCTCAGCCTTTTCTCCCCCTTCTTTCTCTCCCTCTCTCTCTTTCTGTCCCTTTTTTGTCCGCCTGTCCCTCTCTGTTTTCTCTCCCACTCACCCGATTTCCTCCCTGTCCAACTTTCACAGGACAAATGCCAAAGGCAGTATTTTTGTGTCCTCAGCTGCCATCACTCACTTTGTTATGTAACACACTGCATATGTGTGTCTCTGTGTGTGTAAGTGTGTCTCTTTGTGGATAAGACATTCTGAGCCTTACTAACATCAGAAAAATATTTATTATGCAACAAACATGAAATTAAAGTTCATATGAATAGATTTTGTCACTCCTATTACTATTACTTTTAGTATTATTTTTATTTTGTGGCTTTAACTTTTGGAAATACACTCCCCATAATTCTTTGGGGGAGATAAACAGGAAATGTTGCTATGTGAGTTATAAATGGTGTATGCTAAAACTTTCTGTTATACTAACTTGTTTACATTTTGGCAAACTGGCACCATAAAAATAAATCTTAAAAAACACTGATTCCCAGGAAAGTTCCAGAGTTATTCAGAGCGTCATTTCTCTATGATTTCCAAGCAGGTATAAGACATTTGCTTGCGATAGACGTAAGAATTGATAATATCCTTGAAAAGCGTACGTCAAAATCGATCTAAATTGTTTGTATTATGTCTCTGTGTTCAGATCTGACTGAGTTCTGACGGCGAGAGACAATTTGTGACCCAAATTGCAGCTTAATGCTAAGTTTAATTTAATAAACATTTTAATTGGGGATAGTTTGGAAAACTTTAATGGGGTTATAAAAGGTACTTATCCAAAGACACTGTATCAAAGTCCACCTCCAGTCATGTTTTAAACAATATAAAATGCTCTACAAGAAGTAATAAATTGTCTGATATGTTTTTTTTGTTGTTGTTGTTTTGGCAAAATAAGTTAAAAAAAAAAACATCACATGGACATGTTAACAAGGTTAAAACATAATATTCATTGGACTGGGTCTTTAACTAAAATAGTGAGAGGTGGGCACAACCCCACTTTGAAGAAGCAGAGTGGAATACCAGTTAGAATTTATAGCTAAACAATGAACTGCTGTGGATGTGGTCATCAGCAACATTTATTTTAGCCATTTAAAAAAGTCTATCCAAAAAAAATCAATATCAGTGTTAGTGTTGCCTATATTTAAGATATTTTCACCACTTTACCTCGCCATGAAACAGTCTTTTCTAATGCTAAATCATTGTTATATAAGCCAAATATTGCTCTCTCTCCAAAGCAAACAGACTCCTCACAGAAAAACATTTTACTTGCAGAACAAAGTTTCGACCACTGCACTGATAGGTTAGGTTGTGCCACTTCGCTCTTTTAAAAGATTAGTTTGGATTCACCAAAGTCGCACAATAATATTAAATAAAGTAACCGTTTAAGGCAGTGATGGTCCAGCGGCTCACGTTCTGCACGGTCCTGTTTAAGTGGCATCAAACAATTTTGCTGCTGACCCTGTCCACAGCAGTTCACTGTTCAGCCTCCGCTCTGGTACTCTTCAATACTTGCCATCTTCTGTAGACTATCACTAAGTACCCAGAATATTCAATGGATTCAATTATTTCTAAATACTGCAACTTGGCCTGAAATAAACTCTCATACCCATAGCTGGTTAAACATATGCTGAAAGAGGAGTGATGATAAAGCACTGTGTGCTGGAAAAACTGCAGATATCCCAGGAGAAAAAGGCTTTAGTATTTAGATGTTTATTTTTTTACACAATTTAAGTAATTGGGATGTAGGAAACATATCACAAAGAGTTTTCTCTCCAAAATTATTATTAGTTTTTGTTATAACATGTCCATTTTAGTGGACATCAGGCCAATATTTTCCACAAAAAAACACATGGCATACAAGGCATCAAAAACAAATTGTGTCATGTGTGATTTTACAAGTATCACTTTATTTTATCCAAAACTCCGCTTAGTGGGTAAATCTTGATGGTGGAAATCACTCAAAACATGACATGAACGTGCTCACGTCATTAATGCCTCATTAGGAAGCAGTTCTTGGTCTCTGAGGCACATGTTGCACTTGACACACTTGCACCTGCACCATTTTTTAAATAAAGTGCGTACTGTGACCTGTCGTTTTGAGGCTGCACAGAGGCCTGGTGGTCTGACCTGTACTGGATCCAGCTGTTTGTGGCAGATGATAAAGATGTGCAGGATGGTGCAGAAAGTCCACTTCTTTGTGCGACTTGACCTTAGATACGGGCTGATCATGTGGTCAGATCAAAAACTCTTCTGCCCAAAAAATGAGTTAAATGTGTATTGTGAAAGGCTTAAAAGTGACATAAACTCTTAATAAATATTAATAAAATATAGTCAAGACTCTCATAAATATGAAAAAAAAACATTGGTATGAAGACCAGAACAATTTACCTTTATAAATTTGAAATGACAGAATAAGTGCTCAGTTGGCCACACCCACATGTGTGAAAGCCCAGAATGCACTTTTTAGAGGACATTAGGACTCAAATAAACTTACATGCATGGTGTTTGTGTTTTTATGATGCATTTGAATGTGACCTATATTCCCTCTATGTACCCCTTAAAAGGGACAGTTTGCATTATTTTGCGTGAGGTTGCATCAGCATCAGAACTCTAATATCACTTGTTGTGAAAAATGCACTTTGCACCAGTGAAAACTCAAAAATCCAAAATTCCACATCTGCAGTTTTTCAAGCGCGTCGTGCTTAATCATGACGTCTCTCTCAGGGCATGTTTAACCAGGTACGGAGCAGAGAGTTTATTTCAGGTCAAGTTTCAGTATTTAGAAATAATTGGATCCATTCTATAAATGGCGCCCTGTTTTCTCAGAGCTGTGGTAAAGCATCACAGAGGGAGCGCTTGGTTCTCATCAGAGGAGCAGATGAAGGAGCTGGCCTTGAGCTGCGATGTGTGTATAGGACGGCACACACACACACACACACACACACACACACACACACACACACACACACACACACACACACACACACACACTCTCTCTCTCCATGTCTCAGTCACTCACACACACGTATACACGAACGTGCGGCCGGTTTGGTTCCTTCAGGCCTGATGCAGCTTTGCGCTCCCTTCTTTCATTCATCTTATAGTCTCCAGCGTCTTCCTCTCTCTTTATCCTCCTCCCACGTCTTCTCCTCTCCACCTCTCTCTGTCCAGTCTCATTCAACAAGGAATTGAATGAGCGCATCCTTATTGGATGAAGCTGCTCTGGTGTGAAACATGCTGAGTGTCTTTAGTTTAGCCTGAAGACAAGTCTACCCAGAAGAGACGCTTTCTTTCTATGGATTTGTTCCCATTCAAGTTTCTTACTCGCTGCCTTTCTTGTTGTTGTTGGTCTGTCTGACCAGTGTTTACTATGTGTTATCTTTTGTGTACACAAAGATACACAAAGACCAACAACGGTCATAGCTGTTGTATGGACTATATACCAGCCTGTATGCATATGAATAAGACAGTGACAGTGTTATGAATCCATACAGAGAAATAATCATATATTCATTTTGTTTGTTTGTTTGTTTGTTCATTATGATCTCCATTAGCCTCTGCATGGCTTCAACTATTCTTCTTAGAAATATATAACGTATATGATGACAATACAGAAATACACATTCACAACTCACTAACATAACACACTGTAGTACACATACACAAACAAAATAGACTGATAAATACAATCATTTAACATACAATGTCCATGAAATACTCAAAAAACAAAAATACTTTTAAATTTCTAAAGTTTCTTTTTAAATAATACTCTTTCAGCAGTTTTTTAAAATCATATAATTTGTTGTGCAGTATGATTGCATTGCTCTGTTTATTACTGTACGATGCACGTTACTGTTCTGAACTAGTTGCAGTTTTTTTAGTCCCTCCAGGAAGTTGTGATGTTGCGATTGCACCAGTTCAAGCAAATTCAACCAATCCGTGTGACTTCTGTGCGACCTTGCAATTTTGTCCAAACTCAAGCGCAACTTTTCCACAAATTTGATCAATCATCGTAGCTTCCCCTGAGTTCCACCAATCACAGCAAACGTCATACATGCCCGTCTCAGTGAACTGACTCAGTGTTTTGTCTTATTATTCACATTAAAGAACACAGCATTTGTGTGTAAACATCAATGCTCTGTGCAAAATTATATTTTTGAGTTTGAGCTCCAAAACGATTTTGCTTCTTCCTGGAATACCCTCAGATTCACTTCATGAATTTACAAATTTTACAAGTTTTTTTTAATTTTTTTTTTTTATCATTTTTGGAATTCTGTACCTTTTTAGTAAGATAGTTAGAAAACTCAGGCTTTCTTCTCCCTGGAACAAATCATAAATCACAACTTTATTTTGCAATTTTCTCTTGGTCCTGCAATTCGATTGCAATTTAAATCAGGCATTTTAGTCTGAAACAATCCCCCAAAGAAGACCTGCGAAATCCTGGAACTTTTTTTTTATTACCTAATGAAGTCTTAGACCAAACTACTGAACAAAGCTTAGAATACTTTTGGATTTGATAATTTCTTTTGTCAGATATTTAGCACATTTTTAAATTACAGATTAAATGTTTCCTATTGTTGTTACCACTCTCTGTATGTGTTTGTCCATGATAATTTATTATTGTGATAACTCTCTATAGTTTGGCTTCTTCTACCTGCTTTATGAACACATTATTTATCTTGAGATCAGGCTTTGCTTTCAAACATAAAGACTAGTGTGTTCCTGTCACAACACTGGTTGTTGTTGGCACAACCTACCACTAACTTCAATTTGTATTTAATAAGTATATTGTGCAATCACTAACACTAAAGGATCATTACTGAAAATAGTATACAGTGGCAGCCAAGATAGATTATTTGATACTTTGTACTTACAGGCCTCTACAGTCGGGGTTAATGTTTCTCAGGAGAAATTGTTCAGATAAACAGCCATAAATTGGTTGTTTTCTGTGGATATTGTAAATGGCAACAGGCCTAAAATCTGGAAATAATACAGTTGCCTTTTAATAATACTGATGTGCACACCCATAGTCCACCTACACAGGTCTCTTATGTTGCTTGAATAGACCTCTTCTCAAGACTGTGTGGCCATGTACAGAAAACATGTTCTCATGTCCAGCTGGTCACATACTGGAGCTCGATCAGTGTCCCAACACTTTAAAGTTTGGTGCCGTCGGGACTCTTCTAGGCAGTTTTGCACATCTAGGTAGACTTTCAAAATAAAGGCACAAAAACTTCTTGGGTAGGTTTAGGTAAAGATCATGGTTTGGGTTAAAATAGGTATGTAACATGACTTACGTACATCACATAAATTATGAATGTTATATGTGTTTCCATAGTGATATGAGCCTCGCTTGTGGCTACTAAAAAAACTAGTACTTTTTGAAAGTTTTTACAAGCAGCATAACCACCGACAACATTATTCTCACGGTCTTGGAGCACACCAAAACCCTCCCAAATATCCGACTTGGCTTTCAACAATCTGTTTTTCCCAATTTTGTATCCTCCACTGGCTATTTTGGCCTTTATGTCATCAGTTTTAGCTAATTTAGTTTGTTTGGCAGGATGTGGGGTCATAGGTTTTGTAGTGGACTTTCACAATAAAACCCAGGGGGCAGATTAGGCTTGATGTTGCTGTATTAGGGAAAAAAAATGTTTCATTTTCATTCATCATTGTATTGAGTGTGTTATATTATTATTCTCACCTGCTGCCTGCCCACACTTGACCCGCACCTGCAAATTTATATAAATTTATTTTTTACCCGTTTTACCTGCACAGCAGTTCTGCAGGTCATCCACCAGGCACCAGAGCGTGGAATATTATTCTGTGGCTGCTCAGACACAAACTAGACATATCAAATGTTTTTAGTCTTTTGATTATGTCAGAATATTGTTAGAATATTTCTGACATCTCACTGTAACGTAACACCTGCCATAATACAGGCTCATACAGCTCAAAGCTGAAATGTTTACACCACAGATCAAAATCTGAAATATAGCCAAAAGTTTTGCTTCAACAGAAATGTCTGTCATCAGTTATCTCCCGTAGAAAGTATCATCTGGAAGATTTCGGAGGGGAAACACGAAAAAGCAAAACTTGAAGCACAGACACAAAATGGGATGGAAGTCATTATGCATGCAGCTCCAAATGGAAGACCAGTGTCTGGACGCTCACGTTGCCCCCGCGGGACTCGGCCTGAAATGCTAACGCCCGGCAACGTCAGTGTCAATCAGTGAGAGCAGGAAGCTGACAGAGAGAAGTGGGTTGTGGGAGCTGTGACGCACTCGCCTCTCACGGTAATGGGAGTAGAGAATGACAAGCTGGCGTCAGTAGCCTAACATGGGTACAACAACGCGAGGGAAAAACACTCCACTTAGCCATGGAGCCTTAGAGGGAGGAGGAAGGATGAAATGGTGTGTGTGTGTGTGTGTGTGTGTGTGTGTGTGTGTGTGTGTGTGTGTGTGTGTGTATCAGATGAGTTTTGTGCATGCATGAAGGCTCATTTGCGTGTGATGCAGCTCCCTCAATGAAGTAAAGATGACAAGTAGATGGTACAAGAACATGAATGCACACTGTAATTCTGTTTTGAATGGGACACTTTTACATTTGTGTGTTTTGTTGTTATTACTAGTTCTTCTTCTTGTTAGTTGTGTTTGTTCTAGAGCTGCAACTAACAATACACGCCTCTGTGTGCCCCACATTTTTGGATCTATTTTTCAAGTCTTTCCATTATCAATGAACCTGTCGATCATTTTTCTTGATTAATTGATTAGTTGTCTGGTCCATTAAGTGTCAAAAATGTAAATGCCAAGACAACATCCTCAGAAACCAGGGGAAAAAAAAAATATTTTCACTTTTTTTTTAGAATCAGACTTTTTGACTTTTCTCTCTGATTAATTGATTATGAAAATATTGGGTGATTAATTTAATAATTTATTATTAATTGATTATGCATTGTCATTCATTTATTCATTCACTGCTGTAGTCATATAATTTGAACAGATTTGAGTTGTTTTAGTGTTTATTTATCAATACAATACTGTTTCCTACAAATTTCCATTAGTAATATCAAATTCTAATAAACATTTTCAAGTCAAAAGATTGTCTTTAATTGCAAGAATCTTTTTCTTTTTAATCAATAGTAGGATTTGGTGATATGGATTATTTGATATTGCCATACTGACATATTTTAATATAGTACATCTGAAAATTCAATGGAGGAACAATTTACAGATAAAACAACCAGTGGGAATGTCTGTTTTTGGCTAATCCAGTGAGTATGCACTAATAATTTAAATCCAATATTGCCTGGATGGATAAATTTAGAGCAGAATATGCATCAGTGTTGCAAGTTTGATACCTGATTAATGCCTTAAGGCCTCAACACATGATCAGCGGTAAGCACTGCTAGCACTGCTACCCTCAACGTGGTACACCGCTGCACACAAAGTTCAAATAATTTGAACTTTGACAAACTGTGACCCCCTGAAAGCTCTTTGAAGAACATATAAAGACACAGACAACTCAGTCCATGTTTCTTCAGGTTCTTTCAAAAGCCTGTGTGGTTTCATTGATTTACTTGTTGTCTAATTACACAGGGTGCAGTTATATTAAACATTTAACACATCAACAGATACAAGATGTCATGCTACAGGACGCACGACCACACGCGACTTCAGAACCACTGTTTCATGAACTGTTCATGTGTCACACATGAGAAGGAAATTGCAAAGATGACGTAGAAATCTAAATTTGCTGACAAGAGGCATGCATGCATTTACTTGACAGTACATGCAAAGGCTTAGTCATGCAACCTCGCTGTGAAACACACACACACACACACACACACACACACACACACACATTTGCCTGAGGCTATGTTGGTGGCTGCCATCAGCACAAGCCATTCACAGGGGACAGAAAGGGGTAGAGATACAAATGAAAAGATGAAAATAATTTTGCTTTTCTATGCTCTTAATATTTAATTCACTATCAGCATTAACTCATTTTTCATTTTGGCACATTTTGCACATGTGCTACATAGTGAGAGAAAGGCCTTTGAAAGCTGTCTCTCCCGCAGCTCTCTAGTCTACTTTTACTTATTCATAGGTACTGTAAACAAGTCATCTCACTCTGACTTCTGGGAACACAGTGAATTTAGTCATGAATGATATACAACATCTTTGCTGTCTTGAAGAGTTTTAGAAATATGTAACATTTTAACCTTAATGTCTTTTTTCCTATCATCCAGTCGTGTAAGCCAAGTTGAAAGAAGCTGAAGTAAAAATGAAAGAATAAAGGTGTTACTCATCTGACCTGTGTGTTTTATGGACAGATATAAAACACCAGAGATAGGGGCGTCTTGGTAGCTCAGTTGCAGCGGCCAAGGGGTTTGATTTCAGCATGTGGCCCTTTGCTGCATGTCTTTCCCCACCTCTCCCTCTCTCCCCTTCCTGTCATATCACCAGCAGCCGTCTGATTGATAAAGTTAAAAAAAAAGGCCCCAAAAATGCAACAAAACACAAAAGAGATGAAAGTGAAGAGATGTGTGGAGGAAGAGATGTAAGGTTGTGGTCAGGGTCACTGTGAGTCTTAGTAATTCTCTGCCAGTGCTGCAAGCATCATTCTTAAATAGGACATGAAATAAGGGATGTCAACCACACGATTAAACGTCGCCACCCTCGTTAGTCAGCACCAGAAATACTAGTCAGTTAAACTATTTAGGAATATTTTATTTGTGCACAATGCCAGTTAACTGCCCCTCTCACCGTACGCCACAAGTGCGAAGGCCCCGATGGCCCATGAAACCCCACATGTTTTTATCAGCAAAGTTGGACAGATGACAGCTTGCAAAACCAACGTGGTTTGGCCATGTTTTAATCGAGAAAACAGAAATAATGTTGAATGTAGACTGTGACCGAATAAATATAATCACTCAACTGGAGAAACATGTGATCACATCAAGCACAGAGAGGGACATCAACCCACAAGGAGAGCAGCTGCTGCTGCTAGCACGGCTGACAACTCAACACTCAGTCTCAATAAATCCAAAATCCAAATGTTTTGTATTGATTACATTCTCAGATCATTTAAAATAGTTGTAGCGCTGGTCTGCAGCTGTAGAGCTCTGATGGATGTGTCAGTCGGCCTCTCACACATGTGCAGGCAGACACACAAACACCAGGTTTTTGACGGAGTGACGCGAGCGTGTAATGAGATCAATAAGCAATCGCTGGTGTGGTCTGGTTTCACGGTGCATTGACAGGACCGCTGATGCGCTGATTGGGAACAATTAGCATCAGTGAGCAGCGCTAACATGGTTTTGAGTGATGACGGCGATGAGTGCATGTCTTGGTTCACGTGTGTGATTGTGTGGGTGGGTGAGTCATCATCATCATCCAGCCCAGGAGTCCCAGGAGTCTCTCTCTCCCCCTCTCTCTCTCTCACTCACACACTCATAAACACACACAGGCTAACCATGCATACACAGGCAGCTTTGCCAAATCCATTTGGCAAGCTAGAGAGGGTAAACTGTGATTCTTGGTGTCATTATGAACCAGTTTGTATAGAAAACATTCTGTGCTGTAAAATCAGTGAAGATATCTGCTCTTACTGCACTATATGAGGATTATGACAAAATGAGTTTATTGAGCAACAATACTATAAGACAAGCAAACTGACTTCAATAATGTAGCCTGAAAAATGCGGTGCTTCAACAGGGAGCATTGATCGAGTTTAAGATGAGACGGATGGACGTGTAACCTCATTTTATCACAGATGAGATGAGCAATACTTTGGTATTATCATATTATTGAATCTTGGTGAATTGGACTGTTACAATAAAAAAATCTACAAAATTCTAATGAAAGATATTTTAGCATTTGCACGGATTTGCCATATAATTGAGCTATGGAAAATATTTCTATTAAAGGAGCAATATGTAACAATTGCATGTCCAAAAATGAGCACTGTGGACTGAATATCAAGTTGCTGCCATAGACAGTATATTAAATAAGCTGAAATCCTACTCAATATATGATCTATGGTTGAAGCAAATTCTAATAACAATAAGAGTAATAATAACTGACTTTATTTGTATGACACCTTTCATGCAAGTGCTTTATAACAAAGACATAGAATGAACATAAAAACAGTGATATAATGCCATAATTAATGTAAAATAAGATGGGGAAAAAAAGCAAAATTGTTTCCACCCGCCCCCTCCTCCCCAGACTCGAGGAAGCTCAGGCAGGCTTACCTGCCTTCTGCCTGCCAGACACCGTAAACATATTGCTAAATTTAACCGTTCTGAACGGCTACTTTTTCTGTCTAATAATTTATGTGACTCGAGTGTTTCAGGATAGGATAGTTTGTATTCACCAAAGTCACACAATAACCCAAACAAACTAGGTTTTGTGAGGTAAAATGACTTATTTCACCTATGGAATTTGGTTAGTTTTGAGAGGGTGATATTTGGCTTATATAACAGATGCAAAAGACTGACGGCAAAGTAAAGTGGAGAAGATTGTCTAAATATAGTTTACACTGAACTGGCTAAAATACATGTTGTTGCAGACCCTGTCCACAGCAGTTGGTTGTGTAGCTTCCATGCTGGTACTCCTCTCTGCTTCTCCAAACTCTGCCATGTACTGTAGCTAACACACTGTCTGTCCATAACTCACACAGCTCCACTTCATAAAATGCAAACTATCCCATTAAATTAATGGATTAACTATTTCTGCATTCATCTGTATATTATTATCTCTAAAAATTTCCTGTCTTTTCTCTGTCCATACTTGTGTCATGTCTCTCCCTCCTGTCTCTTTTTCTGCCTCAGCTGGGATCTAGTAAGAACAGTTGCTGGCCAGTAGGGGTTTTGGTCTGGCTTGCTGGGTTCTTCAGTGCCGGAGTGTCTGAGTCGTGACAAACAGAGAGCGTGTGTGTTAATGTGTGTGTCAGTGCATGTATGTGCTCATGCCTCTTCGCGTGTGTGGGTGTGTATGTGTAAAGATAGACCCAGATTTTTGTCCCTTTAGCCCTCACAGGGCTTTATCATACAGTACATGATAACAAACAAACACACACACACACACACACACACACACACATTGCTGGTAGTTTAAATAATGAGCTAGGGTTAAAGGGATAGTTCGGATTATCTGAGGTGGGGTTATATGAGACACTTATTGATAGTTGGTGTATTACCTACAGTAGATGGCAGTTGGCAGGCTCCCAGTTTGGACAAGCAGTACTGCTGTGAACAGGGTCAGCAGTATTTAAGCCACTTAAAAATGGTCCACCTAAAAAAAATCAATGTCAGTTTAAGTGTACGCTATATTTAGAATATTTTGACTGCTTTACTTTGGCATCAGACAGTCTTTTACAACAGGATACCACTGTTATGTAAGCCAAATATCAATCTCTCCAAACCAACCAAACCCCATTTGCGAAATCAGTAATTCTACCTTGATAAACACAGAACTTGCTGGTCTCCAACTGCCTTGATCTGTTTGTTTGTTTGTGTTATTTTGTGACCTTGTTGTTTTAAAAGGTTGGTTCAGATTCACCAAAGTTACACAATAACACAAACAAACTAATAGATTGAGGCAGCAGTAGATCAGCAACTCTGTGTGTTACTGATTTTTCCTATGGAGTTTGGTTGGTTTGGAGACAGCTATATTTGACTTACATAACAGCGGTTTCTGATGTCAAGGTAAAACAGTGAAAACAAAAATATAAATAAATATAATATAAATATAATAAATATAGCTAGCACTTGGCCACAGCAGTTCATTACTTAGCTTCCATGCTGGTACTCCTCACTGCTTCTCTAAACTAGAAGTCTGCTGACCACCCAGCGTTGGTGAAATACTGACTATTGATGAGTACCTCATGTAACCCCACAAAAAATTTGAACTTCCCCCTCAAAGACATTTACAGTGTGTCTCAGAACAAGATCTACAACTTCTGTGACCAGTCCCAAATGGTTTGAATTTCATGTGAAGTACTCAAAGAGCAGCTCAAGAAAAAAACAGCGTGTCAAAGTACACACATTGTATTTTCATGTTGTAATAGTGGTGGATTAAAGCGGTATTTTTTACGATGCAAAACAAGGATTTTTTCTTTAAGCCTCGAGGTCTGCCAGTGAAATGTCTCTTTATTTTTATCTTTCAGGCAGTTGCTTTTTTTTAATTATTATTATTTTATTTTATTTTCCTAAGAAGTGGGTCACAACATCTGCATCTAAGCTGCATGATTATGGTTTTGAATGAGGTCTGTCTTGTTACAACAGTGAGATTGATAGTCAAGATTAACATAAGTCATTTATAATAAAATGGAGCAAAAACTGTTTTGTGGTAATACCCTGTCTGGATCACTGGTGTTCTCTGTGTGGAGTGGAAGACTTTTGCATGTTTTAGAGGCCTCACATTTGCAAGTCAGGTGAAACTAAAGGTCCTAAGGGATAAAGATTTTTCGTGGCTGTGTTGCTGTCTGCCCAGTGCATGCTGGGATGGGATCCAGCCTCCTTTAAGCTTGAAAGATCTTTGTATGAAGTGAATATATGAATATTTTGTCAGATTTTTCCTGCTCATTAATTGTGTTAACCTTTGAGAATTCAGAGAGAATCAATATCCAGTCATTTATTTTTAAAAACTGACTTCAATGAAAATTTACATTAAGTCATGCTTGTTTTAAAGGGACAGTCCACCACCAAATATGTTTTTTCCTCTGGCCTGTAGTGTTATATGATTTATCCATATAAAATGAATCTTGAATATCAAATATAACTTGATGTCACTCGACTTGTGGTGCTCAAAACAACAAAATAAAAACATCTGAAAAACTGCACCGCAGTGTCTCTTTCCAGAAATAATGACCCGGTTACTCAAGATTATTCATAGACCTTGTTGTGAGCAGTTTCATACAGGAACTATTTTCTTTCTAGTCAAAGAAATAAAATATGTATATAATTTTGGGGTGAACTGTTCCTTTAAAATAAATTCTTGGCTCTGTTTTCTGTTGTTGTTAAATGTGTGGATTTAACAAGTAAGGAGGGTTTTTTTCCTGTGAACAGACTGAAGTTCTGCATATGACAAAAACACCCCAGTGTTCATGTAAGAGAGCTCCCCCTGCAGTGTGCAGTGTGTGTGTGCATGTGTGAGCCATTCCAGCAGTATACAGTATAATATACTGTACATCCAAGTATACACACTCAAAAATACACATACAAAAATGAACCCCACCTGCATACAATGCTGGACTTTTTTTTTGCTTGTTTTTGTTGCACAAACACCTATACTGATATGAAGCTCTGGCTGAAATTAGCAGCAGTCTAGTTAAGAGTGAATGATGGAGCTGTCAGAGATTATGTGGCTCAGAAGTGCATTAGAGCTCTGTGATTTCCCGGCGTCTTATAGACTTGACATGAGATGTGTATTTGAGTCGTAATGGAGGCTGTCAAGGGACAGCAGAGCACAAAGGAGGATTTAAAGGCCTGCTGGGTAAATGATAGGAGCTGAAGTGTGTGTGTGTGTGTGTGTGTGTGTGTGTGTGTGTGTGTGTGTGTGTGTGTGTGTACATTGTGATACAGAGAAAGGGGACTTCTGTCATGATGCAGCACTGTAACTGCATCATTACATTAATGCAGCGCCATGCAGTCGTGGAATGTAACTAAGTACATTTACTCAACTACTGTAGCCTGTTTACTCAAATTTGAAGCATCAGTGCTTTAATTAATTATTTCAGTTTCTTAACAGTTTATACTCCACTACATTCATTCAGAGAGAAATATTTCACTTTTACTCCATTACATTTATTTGACAGCTACAGTTTCGGGTTGCAACTAGCGATTATTTTTTAGTCAATTAAGCGGTCAGTTATTTTATGGATTGATTGATTAACAGTTGTTAATCACTGTTCACTGTTTTTAATGTCCAAGATGCCGTCCTCAGATGTTTTGTTGTGCTCACAACTCAAAGATATTCAGTTTACAGTCGTTGAGGAGTAAAGAAGCCAGAAAATAATCACATTATAGAAGCTGAAATTAGAGAATTTTTCTTAAAAAGAAAAAAAGTAGAACATGCCAGGAACTTTTCAAATATTATATAAAAAACTAACTATTAAACAGTATGTGAAATTTGAGCTTAACAATTTTGTTTTCAAAACTAATAATCAGGGACTGTTTTGATAAGGGATTGACTGTTAAAAGTATTTGATGCAATGATGCCAAACATTTCATGCTAAAAGCAAATGTGTCGTGTTTTCAGGTTGTCAGTTGTGATAATTGCTGCTGTTCCTTTTCTTAAGAGCGCACTTCATCCCGGAATCAAAAATGCATATCTTCTCCTGTCCTGTAGTGCTGTTTATCCATCCAGACAGTTTTATTGTGAGGTGCAGAGTTTTGGAGATACAGAGATGTCTGCCTTCTCTCCAATATAATGTCTTTTGTATGTATTTTCACAGTCCAGTCCGGTACTGAAACATCCCTGCTATTTCTTGATGAAGTCTACATATTTTCCATGATCACGGAGTTCAGTGTGATTCAGTCTCACAGTGCTTTTATTCCTCCACACAACCTCCGTCCCATCCTCAGGGGCTCACATAAAACATGAATCTGCAGTATTAGGCAGATTATCTCATCTGCCATTCAAGATGCAACGTCATCTCCACTGGATGACAGTTGCACTGTCAAGTCCACTCATTTTATGCCGTTTTATACATCAGCCTACCAACTGTGACAGCTAGGGCAGCCCACAGACGCAATGCACTGTCACAGACACACACGAAGCCTAGGACCAGTTATTACATAATAATAATCATAATTATTGAGAATTAAACAATATATATTATTTAAAGTACCTATTCCTATCTTTAGAAGAAATATTCTGCAAATTGAAGTTAAGCATACTTTCACATGAATGTGAAGACTTCTGGTCGATATTTGTTTGAATAAATGATAAACCACATTCACTGTAATTATTGTTATTTTCAAAATGTATTCTGATACAATTACTAATTAACTGTGAAAAAGGGGTAGTCAGTAACTTAATCCAAGTATCACAATATTAAAGGAATGTAACTTGATTACTGTTACTTTTGGATTACCTCAGTACCAAGTATGGTGAAATTGTTTATCCTAATATAGTGTTTTATTTCTGACAATTATTCATCAAAAATATCTTTGTATTAATATTTTGTGAAAGCACCAATAGTCAATGATATATTGAGGTATTCGGGTATTTGATCAAAAATATTGTGATACTTGATTTTGTCCATATCAAGATCATCAATTTTCATTTCCATTAAAAAACAAACTATTACTGAATGATTCCACCGCACACGGCACGTCTGCGCCACGATTCTGGTGGAGCGTTTTACCTGCCTAATTATGTTTACATGCTCATATTTTGTTGATTAAGTCCTCTTTTCTTGCTCTTTGTGCTTCATAAGCAGGCCATGCGGTTAAATTGTTTCTTTTCTATCTGTCTTTGTGAACGTGAGTCTGCACAGGGTCTTTTATTTTGAAAATTAGCTGGATTCTCCTTGCCTTTTCTGTGTCTGACTTCCTGTCTGTTTGATCTGCTCTGTGCTAACTGACGCGACATCTACCAAAAATAGACTTGGCGCGTATTTGAAGTGGAGAGCTGCTTCTGGGACGCACCGAGATGCTGCTGGTGAAATTGCAGCCGTAGCATGATGCAGCCGCGCCTGATGGAATTTAGCCTTTTTGTTGACATCTGGATCTTTTTAATTGTGCAGCTCTATACTGTATATGCCTATTGTTGTAATTCAGATGCACACACTCATATGCAGTTGTCCCTCTTGCAGGTGTCTGGTTCAGCAGTTACTCAATCTTTTGTTCATCCATGAAAAGTGCAACACTTGCACTGGCTTTGTTATTTAGTTGCAGTTTTAAATCCAGCGTCAGAACCTTAACAAGGTCACATGCCGGTGATTGTTGTGTCAACCTTTATTTTTAGTTGTGCTGACAGGCCCTGTAAGGCAAGAAACCAAAATAATTTAATGCTCTGTTTTTTAAAACTACACTGCAATGACACAATTTCTAATTGCAAAAAATAAACTCATTTTATCTGTATGGATCACGCAGTGGGGATGCAACAGAGAAGTGTGTCCAACCGCCAAATTAACCTCTGCTGTCTGCTGTGATTATGGGTGTGAAGCGCTGTCTCTGCACATGAAATAATGAATCAAAACTAAAGTGCAAAGTGCTCAACTTGCTCCAACGCAGCAGCCATTGTTAATTCTTCATTCAGCGTGAGCTGGGCTTTCCATTTTTGGCTCTTCTTCGTCTTCTTCATCCCCACTACACCAGCTGTTAGTGGCTTGAAATGTAGGTCAGAGGAGCTCGCTCCATGATTTCTGCACGGTGTTGGAGTGTCAGTTACCTCTTGCTGCCATTTGGTGCCACTAGTTGGCTGCTGCAGCTTTAAATGACCATTTATATTTTGGGAAATACCCTCACTGGTAATCTTATCAGTTGATTTCATCTTTGCATGTCCACTACAGGGATTGCCTTTAGTCCAGCTCACCACAAATACTAGATGCAAGAGGAAACAGTTAGCTCTGTTCAAGGACCAGTTATGCTCATCTGTAGCTTTATATTTTCTTGGACTCCACTGGAGTAGTTTTACATGATTCACAATTAAAAAATAACCTTTTTTATCATAATCTGGACCTTTATGCACCCCCTCTTTTCACCCAAACAATACATTTTAGCCCCCCCAAAAAAACGCTTTCTTCTGATTGGCCAACATCAACGATGCCTGCTGAGGGGGCATGACCTCTGCTCGTGAGTCATGTGAGCACTGCACTTCGCAGCAACAGAACAACACAACTTCATTCACTGATTCTGGTGAAATTAAAGAGCATATTTTCTGGTCTTCCTTGTGATGTCCTCCGGCTGCTCTGCCTCAACTTTTGTCGATTTACGCTACAGAGTTTACTGGTGGCAAGACAAGTTTAATATGTTGTTAACAGCTATTTTAGCTGTTAGTTAGCTAGGTAGCTCAGAAATTGGTGTGTGTTTTGGTGAAACTAGGGAACATATTTTCTGGTCTTCCCTGTGATGTTCTCTGGCTGCTCTGCCTCGACTTTCAGAGATTTTCGCTATAATTGCGAGACAAGTTTAATATTTTGTTAGCCGCTAGTTAGCTAGTTAGCTAGTTAGCTAGTTAGCTCAGAGATTGGTGTGTGTGAGACATACTGAACACTGTGGGCACACTGTGCTGTGCCATAACCGTGTAAAGAAATACTCAACATCAGCCAGTCTGCAAGTCCTCGAAAGTAGGAAAAATACTGAAAATGATGCATTTAGAGTGGTCTGAAACCTGAGTGTTGTCCTCACAGGGATTACTTCTATATACATTTATCTCATTATTTGACACTTTGGCCACATTTAATTAATATGGACATCCAACGTTGTAACATATACTGTATGTATATACATATATATATTATACTACAGCATTTGTTGTTAATATAAATGAAATGTGTTTTGTTGTTGTTGAAATCTACTTGAAAAACTCATTGTCTGACTGTGAAACTGAATTATAGTTTTCTCTTATTGGATAAAAATGAAAAATAATTGCAGCGAAGAGACAACTAGAGAGTGGTGGTGGTGGTGGTGGTGGAGGGAAACCGTATGTAGATCAGCCCTCCAGCATCAAGGGTGATGTGTTCTTTTCTTCCTCCTCATCATCAGCAGCGCCTGCTCTTCTTTTATTTTTAGACGGCTTGACGGACAGAGGGATGGAGGGAGGAGGATGTACAGGAGGGACAGCAGAAGAAGAGACAATAAGTTCTGTGCTGAGCTCGTGCTGTGTAGTGTCACAGAGTGGACAGGTCCTCTGACAGCAGCTTCTGTTTGTGTACTTCTTTCTCCAGATGATGTGCCAGCCAGAATGGGACTACAAGAGAGCTCTGAACAGATCGCAGGTCAGTGCAGCCCAGAGGGAAGGAAGGGAGGACGTGTGTGTGTGTGTGTGTGTGTGTGTGTGTGTGTGTGTGTGTGTGTGTGTGTGTGTTTGGCAGATATTTTGAGCTTAGTGTTGTAGTAAGTAGAGATATACTGATCCACTTTTTTAAGTTCCATCTGATATCTGAATTTTAATATCTGCTGATGTAGATACTTTTTTCCTTTATGTTTATGATTAGTAGTTGTAGTATTCAGAGGTGGCAAAATGCACACATTTTTTACTCAAGCAGAAGTACAGATACTTATGTAAAAACAAGACCCTGGTAAAAGTAGAAGTACTGATTCAACTTCTTTTGCTCATGTTAAAGTGAAAAAGTACAGGCTCTGAAATGTACTCAAAGTATAAAAGTAAAAAGTGGCCATCTGAAGGACATTTCTGTTTCTTCATGTTTTTCTTGTTACATCTTTGACGTTGTTTTTGTCTTTTGTCTTTTATGTTTTGTCATGTTACATATTTTATAAAATTTTTGTCTTGATATATCTTTCACATCATTTTTGTTTTTTTACGTGTCTTTTTTTTGCCCTGTTATGTTTTTTATGGCATTGTCTTGTTATATCTCGTACATATTTTTTTTGGTCTTGTTACATTTTTTTTTTTGCAAAGTTTTTGTCTTGTTGTTGTTGTGTCTTTTATGTTATTTTTGTCTTGTTACATTTTGAAGTCTTTTTCATCTTTTTTGTCTTGTTTAGCGTTGTTGCAGTCTTGTAACATCTTTTACATTGTTTGTCTTGTTGAAATCAGTCTTGATGTTGAAAAAGTGGCGCACAGTGACGCAAGACAAACATAATCAATAATTCCCCCAAAAAACTAAACTAAAGAGCAGAAAATACAGATATGTGTTTAAAATGTAGGCAGTAAAAGTTAAAAGTTGTGAGAAGAATAAAAGTACTTAAATACAGTAACAAAGTATTAGTACTTAGTTACTTCCCACCTCTGGTAGTAGTAGTAGTAGTAGTAAGATTACATGAGGCTGAGAGTGAACTTCTGTCTGGGAAGCTTGTGTAGTTTGTGTAATGTAACTTGTTTAATGCTGTCCAACCATTGTAGGACACTGTAAGCCTCTGGCTTGTGACATACACATGTGCAGCTGAGAGGCTGAGAGACGGCCACCATATGCATAATTATCCTATGATGCATTGCTGAGAGTTCAGTTTTGCCATTTTATGCTCCAAAATGAAAATGACACTGTTTGTTAGTGGTTGTGATGTCTCATGTGTTAGTAATGTGTTTGCTCAGAACAGGGTGGGTTACGATGGTTTATGGTGGTAATTATCATTTTCAAATTAAACCAGCACAGTTTATTGTCACACTGTGAGTGAGGTCTCTTGTACATTACTTCACTCCAGCTGTAACGTAGCAATTATGCATTCATCTGTTTTCTTTCTAAAATATTTTTGAAATGGTGTTTAAACATTGAACTGCAAAAAGAAAACACAATGTTATTCCTTCCCTTGTCCAAAATCCTTCTTCTTGAAATGTTATCACCAAAAATGTCACTGTAACATGTCTGGTCATTAGTTTGCCTGTTTAAAGCTGTTTCATGTAATTTTGTTTTTACCACCAGGGAGCAGAAAAAATCACAACAAACTCAGCTGTGCACACTTACATGTAGCTCATCAAGATGTATGGATAACAAACAGACAAACAGACATCTTTGGCTTCCTGTTGTAATCATCTTTATGCCTACTTGTTAATTGTTGCCTTGGTTAGGTTTATGAATTATGAGGAAAATAACTTGCTCTTTTTTGCTTAGAAAATGTCTGACTTTCCTCACAAGTCATATTATTATCTCACTATGTCATTTTGTGTTGGGTGGGTTGTGAAAAGTTGTACTTCACTTTGCATTCCCCAGTTTCGATGTACCTTAGTGTTCTACAAAGGTTTCTAAGGTATACCTTAACAAAGGAACTTATCTTCCTAGGAGTGTTTCCAGACTATCCCTTAGCGGGTGCCTTTAAAGAAGAGCTGCTAAGGTACATCACCTTAGCAGCTCTTCTTTAAAGGCACCCGCTCCATTACATGAAAAAATCCACAATTTTTCACAAATTGGACCAGTATTCTGGATAGGTTCTATATTTCATTAGGCTACCATCATGATAAGAATGGACAAATTGACAACGGATGGACAGCATCACTAGGGACAGCTTATGAAAAGGTTCAGACTACCCTCCTACAGATAAACCTTACTGAGGAGCTGAGGAGACTCTGGGAAACAGCCTGTAAGGGAGACCTTAAGATACAACTTAATGATGCACGAAGCGCTAAGGAGGCTCTGGGAAAGCTTAGTTTTGGGTTTAGTTTTACCTCGTCTACATGAGTAAAATAATGAATTAAACGCTGCTGAAACTCACACAGAGCAGCAGAGTCCAGCGCTGATTTTCAGTGTTTTCAGCAATGCTAACAACTATTTCACATCACTCAGAGTCAGGTGATTGGGTGTGCCTGGATTACTTAAAGTGTAACTGCAGCAAATTATGCACCCACTGCATAATTTTGAGAAATGCTAAAAAGTGGCAGGGGGCTGAGAGGGGGGTCGGGGTGCACAGGACATCCACTCTAGAGGACATGGCCTCATTGCTACATAATGAGCATGGACTTATAATAGAACTAGACAGGGCGATGCCACTCAGCCGTTCTGACAGTTTTTCCCACTGGCCACTCGCTGTATTGCAGCAAATAATTCTCCACTTTCTTGCTTTGGCCGTCACTAGGAGAACATCTGTGGCCCTTTTTGAGAAAGTTTCTGTGTTGTACCTGTGTTGTGGCGAGACGAACTAATGCTAGCAGCTCAGAGAGGCTGATGAAGTGTGTGTGTGTTTGCGGAGCAGTGTCAGTACAGCCATCAAAAGCACCAGAATTTAAGAATACTAAATTGAGGGTTAGTGTGAATTATGAGTCTTGATTATCATAGATTTGAAAATAAGCACTGTTTCACAGATTCCTACTCAAGAATGGGGGCCAGGAGAGAGACCTGTGATTACATTTACCACAAAATGACATGGTTAATTATTTTATTTTAGAATTTTTATTTTATTTTATAAATTGACTGCTACTGACATGGCTGGCTACTTTAGAAGGAAACCAAAAGCACTTTAAGTTACAAGGAAAAACTAACTTTATGTGGACAAAAAATTTACTTATATTACCTTGAGTTTTTTTGGTATTGTTGCATCCAGTGAAGAAAGAAAACATAAAAATGCAGTGATTCTTATCAGGGCTGAGTAATATTTCAATATTATATCGATATTGTGATGTTAGACTTGATATCATCTTAGATTTTGGGTATCGTTATATTGTGATGTTGCATAAGTCTTGTCTTCTCCTGGTTTTACATTACATTTGAGTAAAGTGATGTATTTTTTTAACTTACCAGAATGGGGATGTTAACGATTATTCAAGAATCAATTAATCTCATTAAGAATTTTAGTTAAAAATGTATTAATCGATAATATAGAAACTGCACCACTTTTGACATTGTTTTGTTTGGCTTAAACATAAAATGAGAGATTTTTTTTTTTTTTTTTTGACAAAAGTTTCATATCTTATTAATAAGTAATGATTAATCAATTGTTAGCTTTTTCAACTATCAGTTAAAGAAAATACACAAAATCTGACACTCTGTACCAAACTGTTGTAACTGTTTTATTATTTCTTTGCCCACTGTAGTGGCTAAGCCTAAAACTTACAGCCACTGAGGGGCTGCATAGACAGGCTACTGACTTAATTGATGCACTTGCCTTGCACCGCTTCATTGTGTCTTGCGAAATAACAACATCAAACATCTTCTTCTTCGGATATTTTGGATAATTTATTGCAGAAGTCCAAAAAATCTAAATCCATATATTCCACAATAACAAATACATCGACAAAGCATCACCCAGCGTGGCGTGCCAGCGTAGTGGTCAAAAAACTATATGTCCTCCTCTGTCTAGCAACACGTCACCAGAACGAAAGGTTCCTACCTAAGTAGACGTGACCCAAGAACACACAGGTGACACCTAGCGGACAACTTAGTGTCCTACACACATACATATAACTTGAAATGGCCCTTACACCCACTTAATCAATATACTCACATTACTGTCAATTATTTCTTAAAATCTCATTTTGTTAATATTTTGTGAAACCACCAGTAGTCATATGTACAATGTTGTTCAGAACATCATAATTCATATAAATTTAGAGAAATTTTTCATGCTGGTTTGACTTAAACTACCAAGGATTCCAGATTTTAAAGTTAATCTTTTCAACAAACAATTGAAGACTGACTTTATTTTATGTCATACTCACCACTTATGTGTTAGGTCAGTAGATGTAACATTTAAATCATCCAGGGTTTCCTCCAGATTAGACCTTCAGCTCCAGCTTTAGCCACCAACAAACCAGCCATCTTAATAGACTTTTAATGAATCAATATGTGGCTCAGTTTCCTGATGCAGAAAGCCCTGTTCTGATAATACACACTACTCGCTGCTCGGTTGTCATGCACCACCTGCTATCACAGGAAACACTTGACAAGTAGTGGGCGTAGTATCGCCGTGGCCAACTGAGCCCCGAACAACTATTTTATGGTTCACAGACGAGTCACTTTGATCTTTGTCCCGATGTATCCTAGCAACCAGGTATTTTTCAATACAACTGATTTCTGTGTGCCGCAGGCCTCCTCATCCTCCGAGCCGATGGCGAACATTTGCAATTGGCAGGCGCAGAGAGGCAGGGGCGGGTGAGAGGACAGAGGGAGGTTCATGAGGCAGCGGAGGAGAGCAGAGCAGAGGGGAGGAAGTGTTTGCGGGACACGTTAGTGAAACGTCAGCTGCTCTGGATTGACACTGTGACATCTGGACTAAAGGGTTAATGAAAGGAAAGGGAGCGTAAAGCTTTTGTATCATCATTTCTGTAGGAATTTATATAGCAAAGATCAGGGTTGAGAGTTCAGACTGAGCACGAATGATGCAGAGAAGGCACTCAGCGAGCATCATGGGACGCCATCAGGACAATATACATCCTCCTAAACAGGTTCAGTATTGGCTTGCCTGGAATTAAACTGGTGTATGTGTGTGGATTTTGTGTGTGTATGTGTGTGTGTGTGTGTGTGTGTGTGTGTGTGTGTGTGTGTGTGCACATGTGTGCAGAAAAAGGAAAGCCATTTAATCAGTCATGATGAGATGGTTTAAATAGGACAACTTGGAGCAATGTCTAAATTAAGCTTCTTAGTTTTTAGGTCAATTACGCGTGAGAGAGACTGGTGTTCGTAAGCAGCTGAGTGAAGTCTCTGTTGAGAGAATCAGACTCACTTTTGTTCTTGGATGTGGGTAGTTTGTTGAGCAGCAATTTCTGTAAGGGTGGATGTGTTACCTACAGCAGAGTTTTCACAAGTTTTTATTTTTATTTTGTTTTTAATTTGATTTTCAGTTCAGTTTTTATTCAGTTAGCCTCCAGTTTGCTTGTTTCCAATACGTTTTATTGCTAAAAATGTTTAGTGTAATTATTAGTTTTAGTATTAGCTCTATGTAATTTATTTTTTAATATAATATTGTGGGTATTTGTCAGAGGCAAGATTTATGAAGTTCAGAAAAGTTATTGCAATACAAACACAACAACTGGTGAAGGCAGCTGTGTGACTACTTATACATTACGTATGTGAACTGATGCAAGTAATTTACTTAGTAACAAATGTTATTTTCCTAGTTTGAATCACAGGGGAGCTAAGGGGAGCTCAGCTCAGCTCTATTCGTCGGGAGCTCTGACGCATCATCCAGTTTTAAATCTCTTTATTTCTCTGTAGTTAAAAACACAACTTTGCTAAACCTTGTTGTGAACACTTTCATGAAGGAAGTATTCTTTCTATAGTATAAAAGAGAGTAGTAGAAAAGTAGCTCTGGATTCTTCTGCAGAAAGAAAGTAGTCCCTACATGAAACTGCTCACAAGGTTTGTGGATTGTCTTGAGTGACAGGGTCATGATTTCTGGAAAGAGACACTGATGTTGAATTTTTCAAAAGCATTTTTTAAGTGCCATTTAGTCCCATCAGACTGGAGAAGAGGCAGACATCTCTACCTATGATATCTCCAAAACTCTGGAACTAATAATTGATTTTAGAGTGAACTACCCCTTTAATTTAACTTTATTAATGATGGTTATTATAAAGTGTATAATTTTTTTTAATATAATTTTTTCTTTTAGTGTTTCAGTTAACTGTGATACGTTTGATCTAGAGAATGTGTTACATGTGTTATCTCACACCAACACAATGGTTTTCATAGTTTCATTATCTTCAACACAAGCTCACATCGATATCTATTGATTTTCTTTGTGTTTGCATCAGTTTTGCACGTTGTGAATATGAGAGAAAAGGATGATTTATTGCAAAGATTAAAACAAATGGTGGTCTCTGGTGTCCATGCATCCTGTGTCCTCTCCTGCGCTCATTCCAAAACACATTCTTTGCTGGTCATTAGTAGATCAATAGGTGCATTTGTTAAGGATTAATAACCTTGCAACTGGGAGGCGTTCCTTGCAACTGTTTGCAATTCTACAGTCATCCTCCTTCATCCACGTGAACTTGGTCTCTGGCTTTGTTTTGTTGGCCACTACTGCTGCAGCATTAATTCTTCAACCTAACACAGGTGTGTGTATTGTTTCGTACTCGTGGTGTAGTACAGAAACAATAGGCAGCTCCTCACTGTAGCGCTGCTGTATTTACAGTTGTTGTATGAGGTTGTGTAGGAGCTCAGCTGGCCTGCTAGAATTAGCCGTTCTCTTTTTCACTTGACTGGACACGGCCTGCCTGTGGACTCAGCTCCTCTCTTTCTCTCTCCGTCCATCGTTTTCTTTCTCCGGCTCTGTCTCTCTTTCTCTTTTTCGGTCTCTCTTTCTCTGCTCTCACCATCTGCCTTTCTGCCTGATCTGTCTACATATCCTCTAACTGTCTCTCAGGAGATGGGCTGGGGGATGGGGGGGTTAGAGAGGGAAATACTGAAATAGTGGGAAATAGCATGAGAAGAAGAGGAGGAGGAACTGGAGGAAGAATAAATCTGTGAGGGAGAGAGTAAAAGGGGAATCGTCAGTGCACTATACAAAAAAATCAGGACATTAGTGGAATCAACTAATCTTTTCTCATTGACTTAACTTAAATATACAAGTTTTATTTATTCAGGTTAATTAAACTTGAACTTTCTAGTATTTATTTTCAGAACTTATAAACATCAGTTTTTCTAACTTCAAGTCTTTTGACTTGAAATTATGAGTTGAACAAATTTACTGTACAGCGTTAAATCAACTCATTAAATTTGTTTGTAAAGAAACATGAAACATTTTAAATTCAGTCTATTTCAAATTTTAAGGCAGCATGGACACTAACTTTCTAAGTTTTTTGTTGTGTGTGTTTTTTTTTTCATTATGTCTCTATTTTTCAGAGTACCAGTCAGCTTTAAACTTGGGTGTAATGATAGTGTCCATCATCCTGATAATAACTTGGACATCTGGCTGTCTTCAAAGGGACAGTTCACACCAAAATCAAAAATACATATTTTTTCTGCTTACCTGTAGTGCTGTTTATCCATATAGATAGTTTTGATGTGAGTTGCCAAGTTTTGGAGATATCACCTGTGGAGATGTCTGCCAAGATGTCATACCACTTGTGCTCAAAGTGCCAAAAAAATACATGAAAAATTTTAAAATCAGTGTCTCTTTCCAAAAATTATGACCCAGTTATTCAAAATAATCCTTAGCGAGCAGTTTCATGTAGAGACTTTTTCCTTTCTATGTTAGGATCTACAGGAACTACTTTCTTTCTACTAGAGAGAAAGTAGTTCCAACATGAAACACGCTCTGTGGATCATCTTGAGTAAATGGGTCATGATTTCTTGAAAAAGATGTTGCTACTCAAATGTATTTTTGTTGGTATTTGAGCACCACAAGCCGAGTGCCATGTAGTCCCATTATATTGGAGAGAAGGCAGACAACTCTACAGCCAATAACTAAGAAATTGTGGGACAGTATTTTATGACAAATTTAAAACAGTAACACTAATCAGCAGGACTTTTCTTGTGGTATATCATGAAACTCGTGGTCTCGAGTTTCTTGAACTATCGGCTGCTTTTGAAATGATCAAAGATTAAGGAAATTTAAAACAGAATTTCCAGTTTCAGCAGTTCCAGCATTTCCAGTGGTAAATGATTTCATTCACTGCTTGTAAAGGAAAAAGGAGTTTTTGGGCAGACCTGAAACCCACTCAGTCAAGAGCGTACCTTCAGTGACTCTCTCAGTCCAAATCAGCCCAGCTGTTCACTTCAGCTCACTTCAGTTCCAACAACCCAACACTGAAGAAAAAAATACCGTCCTGTCACTGTCCTCTGGCGGCTCAGTCATGTCTGGACATGTCCAATAAAGCTGCTCGACCGAGCATCCATGTTTCAGTTCCTTTTCAGGTCATACTGGTGTTTGACACTGAGAGAACAGAGTGGACACGCCCTCAGTGTTTCAGAGAAGAGAAAGCTGATCTTTTGGGGGGGTTTTTTGACTGAGACTGATAACATGATTTAGAGATTGAGACCTAATTTTATATACCTTGCAGTATTTTTAATGATTCAAATTTGGCTGGGTGGTTAATAACATGTTTCTGTGGTGACAAACTCAAAACACACATCTATTGTTGCTTTACAAGATATTTAAGAACAAATGTCTCTTTAAATGTGAGTTTTTTCTTTTTTTTCACTCCTCTATTACAGCAAACTGAATATGTTTGGGTTGCGGACAGAACTGGAAAACTGAGGATATCATCATTGGCTTTGGAAAGCATTTTCCTCACCAGTTTTCTGACACTTTATAGACCAAACAACTGATCGATCAATGGAAAATGTGTGAATATTTTCTGGTTATTTTACTTCTCTCTGACAGTAAACTGAAAATCTTTGGATTGTGGACAAAACGAGACACTTGAGGACGTGAACTTGGACTGTGGGAAACACTGATCAATATTTTCTCATGTTTTATGGACCAAATAACCAATGAAATCACTCACATATTTGGACCTATCTTTCAAGTGACAAGATTGTGACAGCATTAATTAATCAATGAATTGAGGAAAAAAAAAATCAACAGATTAATCAATGAAAATAATCATTAACTGCGGCCTTATGGCTTGTGTTCTTTTTGTTTTGTAGCTGTTTATCATTTTATAGGTTTCAAAACAATTTGCCAAGGGAAAATGTCAATTAATGTGTGCTGTTCTTATAAATAAAATAAATGAATCAGATATTGATTCATTATCATGTTATTATTGTAATTAGAGCTGCAACAATTAATTTTTTAATCCATTATTCATCTATTAAGTTAATTGTCAACTATTTTGATAATCAGTTTATTGTTAAAGTCATATTTTCATTAAAAATGTGCAAATTCTCTGATTCTGGTATTTTCGCTCCTCTCTGACAGTAAAGTGAGTATCTTTACACTGTGGATAAATCAAGACATTAGATGACGTCATCTTGGACTTTGAGAAACACTGATCAACATTTTTCGCATTTTTCTCACATTTTTTGGGCCAAACAATTAACTGATGAATTGAGAAAATAATCTGCAGATCAATCGATTGCCAAAATAATTTTGTTGCAGCCTTATATGTGATGTATGTTAATTTGTAAGGTGATCACATGTTTTGCATCCATCTAGATGCGCAGCCCCTCACAGTACTGGTTTACCTTTTGACAGTGATGATGTTCTGTGGCTTCACTCGTGATTTAAATCAGTAGTTCTATTCTTAGCAGCTTGATGTACACAGATCTTATTTAACTTATCTGTGTACATCATCAGAGCTGTGTTTATTGTTTATTGTCTTCTGTTACAGTGCGCTGTGTTTGTTGAGGGACTATGACCCGTCTTTCTGCGCACAGCATGTTCTGTATAACCCTGAGAGCCTGACAGACCGATCCCAAGGGGCAATTCTGCTACATGCATGCCTCTGTGTGTGTGTGTATATGTGTGTGACTGTGTGTGTGTGTGTCCACTGTTGATTTACTCATTGACCATCGCTCCCCCTGCCGTCTCCTGTGTGCCTTTATGCCGGGAGGGATCGATAACCTTCTCCCTCGCCTCGCCTCTCCGCTGCGTCTCCACCACAACGGCTCCATCTGCTCAAATGCTCCTGCATGTTGCGCTGAATGGACTTGCAAATGCACACAAATACTGTAGGTTGTTGGGGTTTTTTGTAATGCTGAAATATCAGAATCCCTAACAGAGAAAAGTGCCATAAAACTCAGCTGCAACACACACACACACACACACACACACACACACACACACACACACACACACACACACACACACACACACACACACACACACACAGAGGCTCCCTTTATCTCAGTCTCTCCCTGACATTAGCTGAACAGAGTCCATTACTGCCAGGTAATGGGTGAATGTCACAATAGCAGGATGTCATAAAGCTCTGGAGTGGTCTAATGGGTTTTGTTCAGGTTGAGGTGACACATGCACTCCCCCCCTGACATGCACACATGCAGACACGCGCTCTTCCAGGAAACTGTCCTCCTACGACGTGCTCGATGCATTTACTCATCACATCACAGCCCCAACCTCCGACAGGTTTGAAGAGCTAATACAATCTGTTTAAGGAAGCAAATTATGGGAATCATCTGTCACTTTGTTTAAATTCAGAGGGATGGTGGTGCTGTTGTTACCTTTTATGTCCTTTTATGTTCCCCGCTTTGCTCCACCCACACATCTTCATCTTTAAACTGCATGTTCTGTATGTGGACCACTTGAGAAACAGAGGGAGTCTGAATTAACCAAAAACCCAAATAGTACTCTATTTGGGTTTTTGGTTAATTCAGACTAGAAGAAGAAATAGAAAACAACTCCCAGGCTTAGGATATGAAAAAATAGGCACAGTTACAAGCCGAGGTTGCTGGGAGAGGAGGACGCAAGACTAAAAGAAAGAAACATCAGTGCTCCATGAGCTCTCCTCTTACAACCCCAATTTTAATTTTAATGTGTAAATAAAAACAGAATGCAATGATTTGCAACAACTTTGCAGCCTGTATTCAATTGAATACAGTGCAACAAGTAATTTAATGTTCCAACTGATCAGCTTAATTGTTTCTTGTAAATATTCACTCAATCTGAATTTGAAGCCTGCAACATGTTCCAAAAAAGATGGGAAAGGGTCGCGTTCACCACTGTGTTACATCACATACATTTCTTTTAACAACACTGTGTTTGTGACCTGAAAACACTTATTGTTGAAAATCAGTTTCTCAACAGTCCACGGTCTCTGTTGTTGTATTTAGTGCACCATAATGCGCCACATATTTTCAGTGGAAGACAGGACTGGACTGCAGGCAAATCAGAACTCTTCTTCTACAACACCACACTGTTGTAACACATTCAGAATGTGTCCTGGCCTCATCTTGCTCAAATAAGCAGGAACGTCCCTTAAAGAATGTCAGCCATCTAATCACCATTAGCCAGCTAAGGTTAGCTAGCAGTTAGCCTTCAGGATAGCGGTGTAAAGAACAAAAATACATAAACTAATCCATTCAAATGACGATAATCAATGACTGTTAACCAGTGCAAATTTAAATACAGTTGTCAAACAATAAGTTCATGGTTGTACTTGAACAAAACTGGCAGCTGGTTATTTGCTTCTGGTTTCTGCAGATGCTATTCCTCAACAAAGGGAGGGCGGGGCAGAAGCGTGAGACGCGTGCTTTGATGGACACTTCTGACACCCAATGAAGATACATGTTAACTAGATGACATAATAAAACGTCTTTCTTTCAGTGATTTGGATACCCAGTGCGACCTGATGCTGGGGAGAGACAATATGCTGCTCCAGAACCTGTAGTGACAGACACAGATAGTTTTCACAAGTGTTCCCGAGCCCATGTATGATCCGTATACAGTTATGTAAGTTTTTAATGCAGTGTCACCTGAGGGGTCAAAGGTCACAGGCTTGCAATGTTGGTTTTGAGCTTTGCCCCTCATGTGCAGAGATTTGTCTGTATTCTCTGAATCTTTTAATTATATTATGGATTGTAGAAGGTGAAATCCTGACATTCCTGTAGATTTGTCTGAAGAAATATTGTTCTTGAACTGCTGGACTATAGTTTTTCACAAAACTTGCTTGTGAATGACTGAGCCTTTCATGGATGATGATGGATGTCACCTGTTACCAATTAACCTGTTTACCTGTCAAATGTCCCAAACAACTGTTGTTGCTCTTGTCCCAACTTTTTTGTGAACTAAACATCAAAGTTACTTTATACTTAAGATATTATCCTGCAAGTTGCAGTTTTTGATGGTATTCATTGGTGGCAGGTGGTCAAAACATTCACATCTTCAGCAGATATCTTAGGGTCAGAACTGTCAGCCCTTTGACCCGTATCTCTTGGCTGAGTGTAATTAAGACTAAATTAGCCTTCACCCGCAGAAGGGTTCCAGCTGAGGGCTCCTCATGCAGTCTTGGCGGCCATGGCGAGCTCCCCAGTGGCTTTCTTCAGTCGCCTGGGTTCCAAACCGCCTTTCAGTAAGAAATACCACACTGATGTTGCTGGGAAACCGCGGCGGCCGACATCAGTAGGAAATAAGACTGATCAAATCCTGGTTCTTGGCTGTCTTCAGTTGGTGAAAGCTGGCTAGCCTGTCCTCTCAGGGACAAGATTGAAGGACCATGTCCGGTCAGAGTGAGGTCACTGCCATCTTTTCTGGAAAGACCAGTCTTTTTGCTGTTATCCAATGAATGGTGGCCAAAATATTATTTATTCTTTAACATAACCTTCCTCCACTATATGGCTTTCTCATATTTCAGTGATGAGCATTTTTTTCCAAATGTATCTTTGCCTGTAAAATGCTTTAGACACACTGATCTGATTTTAAAAAAGGTCTCAGAGTCTACCTGAAACTTGAGGACTGAATATACACTTCCAAACTGTTAGGTAGGCCTGAGTATCAAACTAAAATATGTCTGTAGCACTGAGTAAAAGGTCAAGTACTGACAGTTGGCACAGCATGTGTGGTCAGATTTTTAGTCTCGTTTACACGTCCTGATTTAAATCAAAATTTAAGACTGTTTTACTAAGGCAAAGTTCTTATAACATTGCTGCTTGAGGGAATTGTTTCTTCTTTTCTTGAATGAAAAAAGGATTTTGCAGAAAAACATATTTATATAATTTATATTTCTTAAAGTAAGTTATCTAAAGTTCTCTAAAAAGTATTGTTTCTGTCCTGGTAGGTAAGACTTCTTGGGCACCGTAATCAGGCCTCGTATCAAAAAGTAAAAAATGTCCAGGGCTATTGTTCAGCTGAAAACATCAACTGTCAGTTACAGCAAAAATTAAGTAGATCCAGATGTGTCAAACTTTTGTTCTCTGGTCCAGTCAGCGCAGCTGAAACATGTTTGGCTTTCATGATTGAAACTGCAAGCGTCAACATCACAGGCATGAGTGGGAGAGTTTGACAGAATTATTTTATAACACAGGTCATGCAGGGTTCAGTTCAGAGCCACAGCTCAGCTGAAACACAGTTAACTCACCTCCTACTCTCTCTGCCGTGTGCAGTCCTTGTTGCCAATTTTTGTTTAGGGCACTGTCACACATAAGAATCTGAGTTCTCGCAAGTCAGTTGTTCAAGTTGTGAGTCTGTGTAAGCTGATGGAATGGTGGTGGATGGTATTGGATATCTAGTATTTGTAGTGACAGTAATAGTCACATAAATAAATGACACATAATACATTTTAAAAACTAATTATTTGTAACATTTTTTACATATACTGTTATTTTGGAAATATTCATTTACATATACATTTACATACTTTCCAAACTTTCCAATTAAACAGTTGTCTTGCACCTAAGCTATATAATGAGAAATTTTACAGAAAACTTTTCCAGAATTTTCAGTGAAAAGCAGCATATTCCTGCAGGATGGCAGTTTACAACGACTGCCCAAATAATTATGTTTTATTGGACTTTGTTGAAGGATACTGTCATAACAGTAGCGTGGCTCCTTTGGGGATTAAGGCAGTGCAAAATGTATGTTTATAGCATGTGTGGGTGAGATGAGGGAGAGCGAGCAGCAGTCTGTGAGTGACGGTGCTGCAAGTGAAGCAGAAGAAAACGGTAGCAGGAAATTGTCAGTCTAGCAGTAAATGTACAGTGCAGGTTGTGTCAGTGCGTACAGTGTATGCAGTTTCTCAAGAACAAGAAAAGAAAAGATGGCTGGAAACGTGAAGGGGGTCAGACCAAAGTAAGCTGAGGAAAAGCTAACAATGTCGTTACCTTTGTGCCTACAACATCATTTCCGGTGCAGAGGTGTTGATCCAGCCTTGAACTCCAGTGTCTTTTTTGAAACTTTGTAAAAGAAATCAATAATGATTAATCTGACACTGAATGTCTTCTGTGATTATTTATCCATTTCTCAGTGTTGAAAATAGCTGTTGTTGTTAGAATGTCATTAGTCTTCCACTGATAATCCCACGATGCCTTGGGTTGAGTTTGTTGGTCAATCAGAGGCTGCATTCCTGACTTGTGTGTAACAGCAGTGATCTCAAATGCATGAGAGGCAAAGTCAAGACAGTCAGGACTTCACTTTAAAAAGAAAAAGAGAACCTATGGCAAGAGACAAATAATTTTTTGATTCCATTTGAACAGTGCCATGAATTACACATGTGATGTTTGTCAATTTAAACCATAATTTTAAAAGTCAGAAAAGTCGCAATATGTTGTAGGTTGTTTAGTTTTGTGTGAAAAGGCTCAGTTTTACATTTTCTTACCTGAAGTGTTTTATCCAGTGACTCCTGGTCCTTTTATCAGCCACAAAGAGAAAGAACAAGTAAGACCTGTTGTTTGTGTGACTACATCCCAGAGAAAAACATACAGAACAGGCATCATAGTTTCAACGTTAGCTTAGAGATGGAGAAAATCATGACATTACTAACACGACTTCGGGATGTGTAGCCTATGTAGTCTAATTCATCTTCTTAGTCTTACCAAGTCCAGTTGCCTACTACAAACCTTGGTACGAATAACATGAGCTGGATGACTGAGAATATTCACAGACATGTTGCTACAACTTTGGCACGAACACCCTTCGACTGGTGCGGGAGTATGAGAAGACTTCCAGAAACTACCAAGTCCAGTTGCTTACTACAAATCTTGATACAAAAGACAAAATGTCAATTCCTGAACACATATCACCTCTACATAGATTTATTAAAAAAGTGTCAAATTTTCAGTCATGAAGACCTTTCTCAAAAATTGCAGGTGTTTCAGTCATGTCTAAACATCTGCACTTTTTCTAATTCCTTTGAATTAATCAATGCAGAGGTGATACGTGTTTTGGGGAATTGACTTTTTCTTTGAAATAACATAAGATTGACCCAGCAAAATAAAAGTAATGGTGATGACAGCAGTAAGCGGTATTGTGGTCATGCGGTTATCATCACATTGAAAGTTTTTTTTTAAGACTGACCTCTTGCGAGATTTGTGGATTAAATCCAAAGTGTACAGTATCAACTCCTTTCATGTCCAAACTGTGTCTTTAGCTTTTTTTTCTGCCTTTTTGTTCATTACAAATGCTACATTTTGCATGCATGCACTTATACTGTGCATGTACTGCACGTTAGTGTGTGTGTGTGTGTGTGTGTGTGTTTGTGTGCGGATAAGTTGTGGAGTGTGAGGAAATGGATTATAAGCTAAAGAGGAGCTGATTAGCACATGTTGACATTAACGGTGGAATCCATTACTGAAACAACACATGGTTGACCTTTGACATAGACGAGCCTTTGGGCTTATCAGTCAATATGCTGAATCAATGACAGCTAAAGTTAGGCTGGGGGGTGGGGGTGGGATGTGTTAGTCTTTATATGAATATTGTTAATCATGTTTTTATACCCTATATTATGTATAACATTGTCATGACTATGATAGTTAGGATGGATGCCATAGTTAGTTTCCTCTGGGAATGTAAAATGTTTAACATAAACACGACACACACACAGTCCTTCTCAGGTTTGTGACATTTCATCGGCACCATCATCATTACAATAAACCAGAGAAGATGACTAAAAATGATCCTTTCCTCTCCTTTCCACTCGTCTCTGTCTCCAGTCTTCGGGCACCAGCGTGGTCGTAGACATCGCGGTGATGGGTGAGGCCCACGGTTTGATATCAGACCTGCTGGCGGACCCCTCGCTGCCCCCTAACACCTGCAGCTCTCTGAAGGCCGTCAGCAACCTCCTCAGCACCCAAATCAGCCTCCAGCCGCTCCACCGGCCTCGCCTCCCTGCAGACACACACACCTGCTCTGACTCCGAGGATGGGCCTGAAAAATCGGAGAGACTGGCCATCCCAAAGGTAAACCTCTGTCTTTCTAGTTTTTGATCATTATCATAAATCTACAATCATATGTTTCCATCACTTCAGAGGACATTCATATCCTGAAAACTTACATTATGGTGTTGCATTTTGTCCCTATAAGGAAGTCAAGTCCTCACAATGAAGTAAACAGATTTATGTCCCCACAACAGGAGTAATACAAGTCCACACACACACATACCCAGGTGTACCTCCTCCTGCATACATCACCCCCGTCTCCTCCCTCCCTGCTGGTGTAGTGTGGGGCTCTAATGTAGCTAACAATGACGCACAGGCTTCCACAGGGCTTTTTAATGTTTTACAAGGCTGGTGCTTCAAAATGTATGCAGGCACTTAAGGCGGCAAGGAAGCTAAATAAAGCGTGTGATGCAATGCAGGATAGCCTACCAGGAAAGTGACAAGCAGCTTTAACCCTGCCTGAGTGCACTCAAATGCCCGGCCCATGTAGTGAAACTCAATGAGATGCTGCCTCATTTTAGCTCATTGGAGATTTGTGAGTCTGCATGTGGCAACGGGTTGAAGTTGGTGATTCAGCTCACTCGGGCTGCCCTGTTGTTGGACAGAAATAGCAGTTACGTAAAGGCAATAAGAAATGTTGGTGACTGAGGTGCATTTGACATCCATGACTGACGGGACAGGAAAACACTTTGTTTCATGTTAAAAGCTCTGGAACTGTTTGGATTTCACTCATTGTTTTCCATTGGCAGCAGTTGTGGCTTTCAGGCTAACGTTCAGACTTTGAACCACCTTCTGATGAACAGATTTATCTGTGTTCTCAGTAGTTGCCCTGGGTTCGTCTCCAGCCTGCAGCCCTTTCTTTGTTTAGGGCTGCCCACTAATGGTGAACTTAACTGTTAGTCAGTAAGAAGAATTTTAGTTGACCGTGTCATTTATTCATTAGTCGCCACAAAAAAATAGAAACCCACTTTTCAGGAGCTGCACCTTGCCATTACACCTGGGGGATTGTTGCAACACTGACCTTTTTTCCAGTGCACTGCTGCTAAGTGTGATGTAGTTGCCATTAGCAAGTAAGCTCAATTAGCAATCCCATGGGATACCACCTAAAGGAGGCTGGTTTGACTAGGAACACAGAACCTGAGGAGATTTAACATTACAGAGGCTCCAACTGGACTCTGACTCCGGGGACAGTGAAGACACAGTGGGTTCAGGCAGGGACAGGAGGCGTAAAGGGATTGAGGAGTGAGTTTTTAACATAGCACAATTTAATTTGTGTTAATTTGTTAGTACACATCCTTAACAGTTTTAATAAGTTTGTGAGTATTTGCTTTTGTGAAGTTGGAGGTTATTCATTCCCATGTTTTAAACAGTGAGTTTTAAGCGTTGGGCGTAAAATATTAATGGCATCCTCCTTGGCTGATGTCGCTAGCATGATGATGTGGTTGGTGGGTTTCTGGAAAGAAGTCTGACTCTTTGAATGCACACTGCAAGTATAAGTCTGCCATTGGTCGCTTGTTTCAAGCAGCATCACAACGTCCACGATCTATGTTTTCAATGTCCCCAGGAAACAACAACAACCTCTGCACTGCAACGCACGCTGGAAATGGTAAATTAGCACCTTGGATGCTAATGATACGATCATAAAAAAGCTAACAGCTGTTTCCTTTTCTTTTGCAATGATGTAGTCATTTTAATGCCAGAGCTCGTCTCCTGATGTGCAAATGTTCCATCAAAACAAGTTCCCCCTCGACACTATTTTTGCAGCAGCACTGTTGCTACATCCTGGGTTTAGCACCGCCCATAATGATTGTGATTGGTTTAAAGAAATGCAAACAAGGCAGAGCTTTTTTCCCTTATAGCAGGACTTGTATGCATGGAGACCTTTCTTCAGCATTGAGTGCTGTGGATAGAGGTCTGCTTATGCAAGTCTACTGGAAAGAGACAGCTGATGAGTTTTTCTAATGTGCTTTTTTGGTGATTGGAACAGTTTCAGTATATTTAAGAGAAGTCAGACATTTCTATGGCTGATATCTCAAAGACTCGATAACCCACAAAAATAATCTAGATGGGAAAAATAGCACTACCAGTAAGAGGAAAAATATGTATTTTTGATTTTGGTGTGAACTGTCCCTTTAATAGTTTTCCACAACATACCAGTGTTACAAGATTTTTGGAGGCCATTAGTTTATACTCAGATGAAGTCACAGAAATTGTAAAACTACATGCTGCAATCCATCACTGCCACCATCATGTCTACTTATGTCTTTGTCAGCTACATTAAAGTTGCATAATAATGCTGTGCAGATGTTTCATCGCACTTTAAATTGCATTACCACACAATAATGAAATTCACAACAGCCGAGGCAGACATGATGTTAACGGTGATTGATTACCACCAAGTGTTGTTGTTTTACTCCCTCTCCTCCTCTGTCATTCTTTCACACACTATTAGATGCATTTGATTAGCTGCTTTCCTTCACTGTAGGAGAGAAGTAGACCACTGTGAGTCTGTGTGTGTGTGTGTGTCGGGATGGAAATGATGCTTGTTTGTGTGTGTGTGGTTGTGTGCCTAAAAATGAGGAGACAGAGGGGTGGACATGCTTTTCTTCAGTACAATGTTAAAGTTGGTCCTCTGCTGCCCTCTGTATTCCACCGTGCGAGACATAAATACACCACCTAAAACTAAATACAAACTGACAAATAACTGAGTTTAGCTCATGGCTTTACAACAAAGTTTACAACACTGGATGGATTGACACCACGGGGGGGAAACAAGCATGACGCCCTTCAAATCACCATTCTGTCTCCCATATGCTTTAAAAAAAACACACAGGCTGGAAGAACAAATGTGGCATCCTTCTAGTTTGATGGATGGAGAAGACGAGGCACAACAGTTGCTCTGTAACTCTGTTTATCAGTTAAAACATGGGCCTGAGGCTGAAACGCCACATTTTAACCACTGAATAGAGCTGCAGTATATTTTCCCCCCAGAGCAGGAATGCTTCTGTCTGCCTTTCTTTTTTTATATTTTGTTGGCAGCACTTTGCCTCTAGTTGTGTGGACTGTGTGTGACTTTTTAATGCTCATGGAGAAAATGTGACCAAAGCTTTTTGTTTATTTGCTTGTTGAATGATAATGATTTTGACGCAATATGTTACTATCATGTTATTATCTGTAATTATCAAGGAAATGCTGGGAAATTGCATCATCGCAGCAGCAAGTACAATATATACATAAGAATGTAGTCACATTAACAATATTTACTTCATGAACACAAATACTGCATAACTTTAGGAATAAATAACTGCTGCCAAAACATGCTACTTTGATGCAATGTTGAGATATTTGTGAATTACCAGAAATGGATGATTATCAGGAGTTCTGATTATTACAAGAAACATTAGTGTGTATGAAGAAACTGTAGTAGATCTGAAGAGACAGTTTCATAACAGGAACTGCTTCATATTCATTTACATCCAAGCGTCAACAGTACAGAAGCCCTGAGAGTCAAGTGAAAAAATGATGATCCATTCTCTAGGATGCTCTTTGAATTTTTATATTTTATAATTTTGTGATTGCTGTTTTGACTGAGTTGAGCTCCAAAAGGGGTTTGGTTCTTTGTGGAGAACCCCCTAGGTGCACTTCTTCATCTACTTATGAAGCATATTTTGTTAGGATTTTTGTTATCCTGAGACTTTTTGATGAAGTCACACAGAACACTGAGAACAGAGTGCGATTTTATTCTCCCTAGAACAAGTTGGCTTTGATTTTTAATGAACTATACAAAGAAGGCAACTTTTTTTTTTGCAACTTTCACTTTCTCCTGTAATTTCATTGCAAAAAGCACCTAAAAACATCACAACACAGCATCACATGTTTTTTTTTTTTGGAAAAGCTGTTGTAAATCAGGCATTTTAGTCTGCAACAATCCCCCAAAAAAGCCAGTGAGGTCCTGGAGGGACTGGTTTAGAACATGGGATAGTGGTGCACTTCAGCCCCTTGTGGCCAAAATCAGTATTACAACAACAAACACTTAGAAAAAACCAAATGATCCTTACAAACAATACATAAATAAATAAATTCACCTTTTTTACAGGTGAATAAAGTAGCCTAGGAAAGTTATCTTGGCAAAAACCTGTTCTTAAGTCATAAACACATGAGAGAAAACAATTTAGATAAGACTCTATTTTTTCCACTCAGAGCTTCTGTATCAATGAGCTTCACAGTGATATTAACATGTTTAGACATGTAGCCATGCAACGAGTAACTTTATTATTAGTTGGAGGTCTGTTATAATTTAACAAAGTGCAGCACTACTTACACACATACAGTCCTATAGTACAAACATACAGTGCCTGAGTGCTCTAACTGTGTCCTGCTTGTCTCATCCTCCCTCTTTGAGTGTGTAAATGTGTGTTTGTTTGTCTGCATCGCAGCGTCTAAGACGGAGTCTGCCTCCAGGACTGCTGAGGAGAATCTCGTCCACTTGGACCACGACCACCTCAGCTACGGGGCTTCCCACCATCGAGCCGGGCCCCGTACGACGAGACCGCTCAGCCAGCATCAAACACACCACAGACAGGTGACCCTCACTCGCACACTGCAGTCAAGAGGAACACAATGACTTTGAAGCAGAGGCGTGGACTCAAGTCACATGACTCAGACTTTAACACCGATGACTGGTGACTTCACTTGGACTTGAGCCTTTTTGACCTGAAAATAATAAAATAAATAAATAAAAGATAATAAAAGATTAAAATTATATTATTTAAATAGTGTGCCAAGAAACTGAATTAATTTTCCTTCATTTCCTGAATCTGCTAATGCCTAAAATTAACACCCACCAAGCACGAAATGCAGGTATACTCCCCTGCACTAGTGGTTTCATGGTGCATTCAAGTGCACCTTGTAAACTCTGTACTCAAATGGCCATGCAGGTTTTTTAAAATGGGAAATTTTTTTGTCTTATTTTCCTTCGCTAAAATACATAGGTCTACAGCTTTTATTAATTTACTATTCAGTCACATATCCTTGTGTCCCCAAGTACCTGTGTCATAATTTTCAAGTTGTTTTACTGCAGCATTTTTTGATAATTAAATACTGAAACTATATTACTGATATTCCCTATGCATACATTTTGGCCTCTAAAAATATGCTTGGCTGGTGGATTTTTTTTATCTACTAGTCCCCTTGGCCAGTGAGTCAAAAACATACTTTTGGACACCAGGTTGACATTATCTGAACCAAGCCGTCAGCATCCAAACAAGTTACAGAACAGAACCATGAACGTTACATCACTGAGCTCAAGTGTTGAAGAAAATGATGCCAAAGATAATTTTGTTCATGTACAAAAAATACACAAAAAATTAATTGCAGTATGCAAAACGTGTGGTTCACAAAATTACAGACTTTACTCCAACTTTGTCCAACAAAAAGTTGTACAAGTTGACAGTAGGTAGGGACTCTGTGGTTAAAATGGCTTTACATTTGGTGAAGAGAGTATTATGACTCATTTAGGATCCAAAACTCAAAGTTTAGAGCTTGAAACATGTCAGTCTTAACGTGGGAATTGATTCAAGACTTGCCTGTCCTGCCCTGGGATCTGAGTTAAGTTTTGAAATAAATGAAAATCAAGTTTTATGAACTACAAATCTTTTCTTTAGATAAACTTTTGAGTTTTAGAAACTCAAAAAATCTTCCAAAGACTGGTCACAGTGAGTTGAAAACTTTATTTGAGTGTGTGAAAATTAAATTGTTTTCATTGAAAATATTAAGATATTGACCATTATTCACTTTCACCTCAAAGAGTTTACTCAGTAATTTTTGAAATACATTTTTTGAGTTTCTAAAATTCAAAGATTCAAGTTTATCTAAAGAGGAAAATAAAATTATTTCAACAAAAGATTAGTGTTTGGTAAGAGACTGAGTTGTGTCACAAACTCAAAAATCTATTTCAGTAAGTCACCTTTTCTGAGCTTTTTTGTCTTTACAGTGTTGTGACTTACAAAACAATGACTTGGTCCTCCAACAGTAACACAGCAAGAAGACATTGAAGGGTTTCAGTAATTTATTTGTTTTCTTGCGTCAAATCAGTGATTCGTGGAACAACTCGGTGATGATGACCATCTCAAAGAGTCGCTCCATGTCTGCCTCCTACGCTGCCTCCAACCACCTCTACAGCAAACCACTGGGAAGACCAGGTCTGTGTGTGTGTGTGTGTGTGTGTGTGTGTGCAAATCTACTCAGCACACTGATTAAAAGTTAAGTTTATTCAGGATGTTATTTGGGTAATTGCTGATTGAAAAAAATTGAATGATTAAACAAAATAGATATATAGTGAGATAATTATATAAAGACTGGAAAATTTGATTCAGTATTACTTTGTTTTTCAGGTTTCCCCCCCTCCAACGTGTCACCTCTGGGCTCTCCGTGCCCATCTCCTCCCGTCCAGGGCACTCCTGTCTCCAGCCCCACCACAAAGACGTGTACCGTGCAGCTTCCGGAGCCGGCCGGGCCCCTGACAGAGCGGACCCCTGGCTCTGTGGCCCCCAAGAGCCACCACAGAGCCTTAACTCACAGCCAGAGCGCCCCGAGCTCCACCACCCCTCACTGGCGGCCTCCATCACTCTGCGGCAGGTGAAGTCACTCTTTTGTTGCTGTTTGATGAGCGACTTCTAAACATAGAAAGTTCAGATTCGCAAATGTTGGAATGAGGCCTCAGAAGCATCCGAGAGGACGGGAGCTGCTTCGGTTATCAGATGAGGGAGGATGATCAGGACGGACTTGTGTGTCTGAATGTGTCTGTGTTTCTCTGCTCTCTTTCTATCAGCTGTGGCAGGCCGTTCAACAACCGACTAAACCACGGGGTAGAATCTGTCGACAAAGGAGACAGGATACCACATCCAGGTAAACAGCAGACTACAGCCTGCGAGCGCTTGACATTAGACATATCTACCCAACTGAGCTGGAAAAATGCTTCCAAAAGGTTTTATCATGCACTACAATGGCATATTAGGACCATTAGGTAAAAAAAAAAAAAATCTAAAAAGGCCAGGTTAACTTATATCTAATAGTTATTAAAGGCACAATAGATAACAATTGCATGTCCAAAAATGAGTAATGTAGTCCAAATAGTGAGTTGGAGCCATAGACTGTATATTAATAGGTTGAAATCCAATTTAATATACGATCTATGATTGAAGTGAGTTGTTTCCCTCCAGTCCTCTCCTCCCCAGACTTGAGGAAGCGCAGACAGGCTGCAGGAGTGCAAGATGAGTTCAATTATATATTTTGACAGTAATGAGTGATGATGATCAGTTGTTTATGACTGTCAATGTAAAGTTAACTCTGTCATCCTGGAAACAAAAGCCCACTGCTCTGAAAATACACACCGGAGTTGGAGTTCAGTTACTGTCTGCCTTCTGCCTGCCAGACTCCATTAACAAATTGATCAATTTTACCATAATAAACATGTACTCCCTCTGAAAAATTATTTATGATTTCTCACAAGTCTTAAACAGACACTTAATAATTCAGAAAACATTCTGTATTAATTTGAACACCAATTATTGTGAAATGGGCAAACAGTAACAGTTTTTCTGGTCCAGAATGGAAATTTCAAAGGACACCTCAGCTGTATCGTTGTTGTCAGGGTAGTGAGTATTTGCATCTATCATGGTCACTTTATTTCCCATTATTTTCCCATTCAACAACAATTTGACAACCTTCCACACTACAACAGACAACAAACTTGAACATCAACTGTGTCAAAGCAGCATCAACTGTGTCATCAACTGCCAAACACATGATGATGTGGATGAGGTGATGTCAGGATCTACTGAAGTTGAATCTAAAATTAGCAAAGTTGCCTGTTTTTGCTTTTTGTTTTGACTTTTTTCTCAGAGAATTTCCTAATCTTTTTTTGCAAATTGACTTTATAATCTCAGATAATACTTGAGTTTTTTGTCATAAATTTGTGAGTTTTTTTCTGGTAAATTTACAACATCTCATCTTCTAATCTCAGAATCTTACCTGCCTACCTCAATCACAAATTTTTATACTGGTACCAGCACCAGTACCTTGATTTTTGCTACTGTTTTCTGAATTATACTTTTTTTTAGAAACTAAATGCTTTTTAACAAAAAGAAAAATACATTATACCTCACATTACAATTTGTGATGGCAAATTCTTTCTGTTCAACTTGAGACAGTTGGTTGCCTATCTACTTTGTTTTTGCCTTGACGCACTCTGTTTTGTAATATTTCATTGTGCATCATCTCACACTGAAGGGTAACTTACAAATCCACAGAGTCAGAAGAAGTTGACTTTTTACTTTTCTCTCCAAGTAGGCAAATAATCTTTTTACAGAAAAAAAATTAGGGTCCACAGAAGTGCCCAAAAAAACAATATTTCACAAATGATTAATGGCTAACTGTGGCTGATGAGGCTTCTCCATGTATTTTTTTAACCTAATGGCCCTAATATGCTGCCATATGTACAGGCCTGTCCAGGTTCCTGGTATGAAAGAAAGATCTGTGAATCCTGATATAAAACGATATAAAAGGAAATGCTTCCAGAGTTTAACCTGATTGATAATTATAGATTGTGCTTCCAGTGTAATTCCTAGCCTGATAATTTGATTCACCCATACTGAACTTCTTCACAACTGCCCTCATTGTAATTTTGTACTAACCACTAACATAGTTCCATGAAACTGCACGTGTCCAACATGTGTGACGTCTCCCCAGATGAGCGTGTGGTAGCGTCTTCAGACTACGACAGCACCTATGACAGCACCTACGAGACCAACCACAGTGACAGCAGCGACTTTGCACAGAATGAGGAGGAGGGGGAGGGAGGCAAGAAGGTGCCTGAAGCAAGGGAAGGTTGCAGGGAGTACCTGGCAGAGGGCATCGTCCTCCACCCGCTCCTGCCATCACCAGAGGTACTGTGGGTAATCAGACAGCCTTAATAACAATAATAATAATAATCTCTTCATGACATCCACAAAGGCCAGTAGTCCTGTCTTCTATTATAATGAATTCAACAATTATAAACATTTATTTTTAGAATGCAATTTGGTAAGAACACACAGAAGAAAAGATTATATTTGCCTTATTTTGCTTGATCTTGCTCATTTCTGTTTCTCATACAAATTAGATTTGTTTGGCTTTGAAAAAACCTTTTATATGGCATGTATTCAGTGTTGTGGTAAGTGTGGGACAAACACATTTAGATGAAAAAAAACATATAAGTGATTAGTAAAGAAAAACAATAATTCTAACATGGCATAAAGTCAAGTTTCTTAGAAAATTTATTTGAAATGATGTCATATTGCGATTGGATTAACTTATCTGAAAATTGAGACCACAGTTGTGGGACATGAACAACCGTAGTGTTTGGACCCATAAAATGCTTCATAAAAGTTATTAAATCACACAATTTAATAATTATTTCTTATATCAAGATGTTTATTAATGTTGTGTATAAACATATTTATCAAGCATCATTTGGTAAATTTTCACACATTCAAAATTTGAACTGATGGAACTTAAAAATACCTGTAGTTGCAGAAACACAAACATCAATACAAGTTTATACTGAAAAACAACAATGTTTGAATTGGTTGGTATGTTTTGTTGCATGTTTAGTTGCAGCAAACCATTCATTTTAATTTGCCCTTTTGCTCTGATCTCCAGTGACATTTAAACAAACTGGGCACCTTGGTCAGTGACATATGCTGTAGTCATAATTTAAGTTAGCTAATGTTAGCAAAAATAGCTAATGTTAGCAAAATGCTAGCTAACTAGCTAGCTAATGATGAATATTTGCTAACTAATATGTTAGTCACTGGTTTACAGCTGTTACCTTATTTACGTCTGTAATTTGCCATTTTAAGTTTGCAGATTGTTAGCTTGGAGGTGGTTGTTGTTGTTTCCCGGGGACGTTTGTAAATGCAGATAGTGGATGCTGTGATGCCAGGTGAAACAAGTGGAAGGCTCATCCCCGTTGAGTATGTCTTAAAAATTTGGTTTCTTTTTCAACATTGATGAGTCTAGCAGATAACATGCCGAAGTGCACGAAATGGGAAAGGAGAAAGTTGACCAAGGTACCAACATTGATCAACTGCCATTGGAGGACAGAGTGACAAGGTGCAGGACTTAGGAACGGTCAGATGACATTTCTTGCAATACTAACTGAAGTAAAATTGATTTATGCATTCATGCCATGATATATCCATTCCAAACTTTAATGGATTCTTCCTTGGCCCATGTTACATGGTACATGTGCCAAGGACAGTTTCCTGAAAATAGGGCCAGTACTTTTTCCGTTATCTTGCTGACAAACAGACAAACACAACCTCCTTGGTGGAGATAAATATAGTTTTCACAGTCATTTAACCTTTATTCCTAAATGCTGGAGCAGTGGTGCGGTCTGATAGAGTTTGTCTGTGTTTTCCTGACCTCCTCTGTGCTTCCTCATCTACCTGACAGGACAAGCCAGTCCTTGCCCAGGAGCCTCTGGTGATGCCCGAGCTGGAGCCACTGATGAGTCAACTCAACAACTGGAACTTCCCCATTTTCAGTCTAGTAGAGAAGACCCACGGCAAGACGGGCTGCATCCTCAGTCAGGTACGGACTAATTAGTGAAGAAATGTTGTAACCCATGTGACATTTACTTAATGAAAACACATCAATACTGATTTAATTAATGGGAACTCATATCGACGGAACATGTGAACATATGTATGTAATTAGCAGCTTTATGTGGTAGTGATATTAACATTTACTGCAGGCAGTGGGATGAGAACATCTGCATCTTAATGGGACAATTCACCCCAAAAACAAAAATATGTATTTTTCCTCTGGCCTGCAGTGCTGTTTATCCATTTAGATATTTTGGTATGAGCTGCAGAGTTTACAGATGACTGGCCTCTCTCCAGTATAACGAAACTAAATTTCACAAGTCCTGTAATACTTCTGGCAGAATCTAATGCAGAAAGAAAGTAGTTCCTACATGAAACTGCTCACAACAAGGTCTTTGGATTATTTTGAGCAACTTGGTCAAGATTTTTGGAAAGAGACACTGGTTTTGGGTTTTTCAACTGTATTTTCTTAGTGCTTTGATCACTACAGGACTTGTGCCACTTACAGTGGTGTGAAAAAGTGTTTTCCCCCTTCCTGATTTCTTATTTTTTTGCATGTTTGTCACACTTAAATGTTTCACATTATCAAACAATATTAGTCAAAGACAACACAAGTAAACACAAAATGCAGTTTTTAAATAGTTTTTATTATTAAGGGAGAAAAAAAATCCAAACCTACATGGCCCTGTGTGGAAAAAGTAATTGCCCCCCCTGTTAACACATAACTTAACTGTGGTTTATCATACCTAGCCACACCTGTTCTCAATCAAGAAGTCACTTAAATAGGACCTGCCTGACAAAGTGAAGTAGACCAAAAGATCCTCAAAAGCTAGACATCATGTCAAGATCTAAAGAAATTCAGGAACAAATGAGAAAGAAAGTAATTGAGATCTATCAGTCTGGAAAAGGTTATGAAGCCATTTCTAAAGCTTTGGGACTCCAGTGAACCACAGTGAGAGCCATTATCCACAAATGGCGAAAACATGGAACAGTGGTGAACCTTCCCAGGAGTGGCCAGCCGACCAAAATTACCCCAAGAGCGCAGCGACGACTCATCCAAGAGTTCACAAAAGACCCGACAACAACATCCCAAAGAACTGCAGGCCTCACTTGCCTCAGTTAGATCAGTGTTCATGACTCCACCATAAGAAAGAGACTGGACAAAAATGGCCTGCATGGCAGAGTTCCAAGACGAAAACCACTGCTGAGCAAAAAGAACAATAAGGCTTGTCTCAATTTTGCCAGAAAACATCTTGATGATCCCCGAGACTTTTGGGAAAATACTCTGTGGTCTGACGAGACAAAAGTTGAACTTTTTGGAAGGTGTGTGTCCCATTACATCTGGCATAAAAGTAACACCACATTTCAGAAAAAGAACATCATACCAACAGTAAAATATGGTGGTGGTAGTGTGATGGTCTGGGGCTGTTTTGCTGCTTCAGGACCTGGTGTGATAAATGGAACCATGAATTCTGCTGTTTACCAAAAAATCCTGAAGGAGAATGTCCGGCCATCTGTTTGTGACCTCAAGCTGAAACAAACTTGGGTTCTGCAGCAGGACAATGATCCAAAACACACCAGCAAGTCCACCTCTGAATGGCTGAAGAAAAACAAAATGAAGACTTTGGAGTGGCCTAGTCAAAGTCCTGACCTGAATCCTATTGAGAGGCTGTGGCATGACCTTAAAAAGGCAGTTCATGCTCAAAAAAAATGGCCAAAATCCCTCCACAGTGCTGTAAGAGACTCATTGCAAGTTATCGCAAACACTTGATTGCAGTTGTTCCTGCTAAGGGTGGCCCAACCAGTTATTAGGTTTAGGGGGCAATCACTTTTTCACAACACTGTAGTTTTATGATATTAGAGTGAGGGCTGTGTAACTGTGCAACTCAGACCAAAAAAATATTAGGTGCATGAATAGTACTGCAGGCCAGGTGAAAAATAAGTATTTTTGATTTAATGGTGAACAGTCCATTTAAGCTTGCAACAAGAACAACAATAAATGTACATCTACACCTCTGCAGAAATAAAATATAATTCACAGCTTGTTTCCTCCTTCCTTGTTATTTCACAGGTTACCTATAGACTCTTTGAGGACACAGGTCTGTTTGAGACCTTTAAAATTCCCGTACCAGAGTTCATGAACTACTTCCACGCCCTGGAGAGCGGATACAGGGTCATCCCATGTGAGTAGAACGTCTCCATGTTGATCAATTTTTGAGATCCAGCGTTACCTTTCTCTGCCACAAGGTGGATACATTGCTTTGTCAGTGAAATCAAGCCCCACCATGGGGCCGCTGACTTTCTGCCTCAGTAATCTGTGGCATGCTCGTGTTGCTCACAGCTGGCAAGAATATCACGTTTCATGTTGGTTAAATTTTCTTTAATTATCTAATTAACCGCAGTGTTTATGTCAGCTCATGTTGAGACTGGAGATGTCGCTGGCTGGCAGGAGCTCTGGAGTTTCTCAAAGGAATTTGGATGATAGTATGTGACCAAACACTTTTCTGTTTAGCGTCATAGTGTTTTTGATTGCATGATTTGTGCATTTTGAATGAAATATTAATATCTACAGCATAATTTATGCTGAAGCGGTTGTGACCAGTTTTATTCTTAACACAGTTTCAGGGGGCAACTTATTTTTACTTGTATGTTTCCATGGACCACCATGTCTATTTCCTATAAAAATAAGAAAAAGTAGTCCCAGCCCAGTGTGTGTCATTTAAATTTTACCAGTCCCCAATAGACAAATGTGAGCCTTAACGAGATAGTTCAATCCAAAATCAAAAATAAATATTTTTCCTCTTAGGCACATGGATTGTTCAGGACTTTTTTGAGATATCTGCTGTAGAGATGTCTGCCTTCTCTCGAAAATAACGGAAGTACACAGCACTCGGTTTGGGGTGCTCAAAGCACCAAAAAAGTCAACGGGAATGTCCCTTTCCAGAAATCACCACCAAAATACTCAAAAAAATCCACAGATTTTATTGTGATCAGTTTCATGTAGAAACTATTTTCTTTCTATAGTAGAAATAAAGTAGTTCCTACATGAAATTGCTCTTGTGATTTTGGGCTGAACTGTCCCTTTAACTCATCCTGCATACCATTTCATATAGAAATTATACAATTTTATTATCTTAAATTATATTAAGTTTGCAACCACTGACTGCAATCAGTTAATATCAACCCCTTGCAAAAATACTATTTCATCCAAAAATGCCCTGCGAATTTTTACCTGTTGCTGCTTGAAAAGGAGTGACCACGAAACCATGAAACCATGAAACCACGAAACCACGAAACCAAGAAAACTTGACAAAGCTGTACGAGCCACATTATCTTTGCGAAAAGGACAGCTCTCACTCAGTCAGACGAGGCAACAAGTCGACAGCCTTTTCACTCGGTGTTGTTCCTGTCATTAAAGGCTCAGCTGGTAAACTAAACAGCGTGGATAATTATAGACCTATTGGTCTTTCGAAAGTGCTGGAAAGAAATGTTTGTTCTCTACACTGATAATCAGTTTGGCTTTAAAAGAAAACATGGAATTATGCCTTAAAGGAAACAGTTGCTAAATATGGAAGCCGCAATTCCACTGTAGCTATGTTTTTTATTGATGCATCCACGGCCTTTGACAGACTGAATCATGAAAAATTACTTAAAAAATTGTATGTGGTCCCAAGGTAGATAATTATTATTAAATTGCTGTTCTTCTGGTGTGCCCAGCAGACAATGCAGGTTAAATTGGGTCCTTCATCTAAATATTGATGCTTGCCAAGGTTTTTGATTTGATGATTATATAGAAGACGTATTACATATCCTAATGACCTTGTTATTTAATTTCTATATAGTACTGGGCAGTGGTGGACAGTAACAAAGTACATTTACTTGAGTACTGTACTTAAGTATATTTTTTGAGTATCTGTACTTTACATGAGTATTTGTTTTTTTGAAAACTTCTGACTTTTACTCCACTACATTTCAAAGACAAATATTGTACTTTTGACTCCACTACATTTCTAGGAAGGTTGTTGTTACTTTTTGACTGAGCTTTGAAGTCAGCTGTTGGTGTTTTTTTCTTTTCTAAAATGTAATTGGTCACATGCTGCGATCCTCACAGAAAGAAACCAATCACAGTAGCTCCTCTCAAAGCAGAAATACGTCCAGGCGCTCTGTAACAAGCACAAGCAAGTTCTCCCTCTTTCATTCAAACAAAAAGCGGTAATGGTGACAGCAGGAGAAAGAAAAAAATTAAATCTCAAGATGTTATTATAATTATTAATTGTTCCAGGTAGCTTTTAAAGTTGGATTGTTTTTATCAGGGTGAAAAATACCACATAATTCATGTATATATACTGCCTCTGAAGACAGAAAGAAATCTCAGTTATTTAACAGACTTGGAGAAATCCTTACAGTTGGCTTCAATCTAATTTTATGCAGTGATTTTAATACAGTTATATCAGAAAATGACAACAGCTGTCCTTTTTGTTTTGATTGTTTCTATACTGAAGTTTTTATAGGTGTTTCTATAGACTTTGTGTAGCAGAGTGGTTCTACAAGAACATCAGTGCATCATTAGATGGTTTCAGAGAGTTACAAGCTTCTGTAAATGCATCATGAAAACAATACAGCATGTATTGATATTAGAAAATGTACTTTGTAATTTGTACTTTTGAATACTTAAATATTTTTTAAAAACATGTACTTTTGAATACTTAAGTATTTTTAAAAGCAAGTACTCTAGTACTTTAACTCAAGTAAAATTGTGACTGAGCAACTTTCACTTGTAGTTGAGTAATATTTGACCAGGAGTATCTATACTTATACTTATCTATATATCTATACTCAAGTACTGGGGTTGAGTACTTTGTCCACCACTGGCACTGGGCTGCTGCAGTTATTAAAGGTACACTCACACTATGGCAAAGATTATGACATTAAAGGGACAGTGCACCCCAAAATCAAAAATACATATTTTTTTCCTCTGGTGTGTAGAGCTGTTTACCCATCTACATCGTTTTGATGTGAGTTGCAGAGCTTTGGAGATACAGCCGTACATATGTCTGCTGTCTATCCAACATAATGGAAATAAATGGTACTCAGCTTATGGTGCTTAAAGAGGTAAAAAAAAATACATTGGAAAAGCTCAATAGCAACGTGTCTTTCCAGAAATCGTGACCTGGTTACTCATGACCACAGACCTTGATGCGAGCACTTTCATGAAGGATCTACTTTCTTTCTGCAGAAGAATCAACTGGAACTACTTTCTTTCTACTAGAAAGAAAATAGTTCCTGTGATAGTCTACATATAAACTGTTTAAATTGACTGATGAATTGCTGCTCTCTTTTTTTTTGTCTTTCTGTTCTTTTCTTTTCTTTTGTTTTTATTACTGTGGACCCTCTTGTGGGTCCAAAATAAAGTTTGAATTGAATTATTGTAACTTACAGATGCCCAATAACACAGTAGTACCTATCCATATTGTGTTCTCTCATATTTAATTATGGGTCAACACTTTCAACACTTTAAACAGACTTATGACAAAATTCAGAAAACCATTACTTCAGCATCAGTGTTGCTTTAGTGTCTGATGTTTCCAGGTCCAGCTGGGATTTCTTCACAGCAGTCTTACTGCCCTCCACTGGCATGAATCAGCATTTTCTTTCACTCTCCTCAGATCACAACCGGATCCATGCCACTGACGTGCTGCACGCTGTGTGGTACCTCACCACTCAGCCTGTGCCTGGTCTGCCCACCCTGCTCACTGAGAACGGGATACACACAGGTGAGGACTTTTGACAACAACCTGCTGGAAGAACGTTCTCTCTTACCCTTATTCTGGGAAATTTAAAATCTACTTTTTTTTTGTTTCCAGTTTTAGACTCTGGCAGCAGCTTTTTGATTGGCTTAAGCGGTATAAATAATAGATTTATTAGCTGTAAATCACTCTTCTTTGTCAACCAAATCAGCCTTTTGTCCTGTTGCTGAAGCAGTGAGACGTCGAACATAAATTACAACGTCCCCTCTAAAATGTTGCAAACTAATTATTTTGCAAAAAGAGAACAAATCCAACATCCTGTTTAATTTGCCAAAAATGTTTTCTCTGTTTCAACGTTCTCTGCCCCTTCTTGTCTGCCTGTAACTGGGGGAAACTCAGTGTTGTCATTATTCTTCTCTGGATAAACCATTTAATACAACAGGCATATCAGTGACACAGACACTCATAGACGGAGGATTTCAAAACAAGGCAAAAAATGGAGTTACAAAACATGCACTCAAAGACAAATTATATTATGTGTAATGTCTGCCTTTGATCTGGACCTTGAGTCTCTAATAAAGTTTGAATTGAATTGAACTGAAAATAGATAGGTTGGTTTACAATGCTTAAACTGAGCAATTTGTTAATGGGGTCTGGCAGTGAGACAGGCACTCACTGAACTCAAAGTCCGGAGTGTGTATTTTCGGAGCAGTGGGCTTTTGTTTTCAGGATAACGGGTTGAACTTTACAGTGACACACAACTGACAGTTATTAGCAGCTGATCAGCTTACAGTGGAGGACTCATCCTCGCTTGTCATTGTCAATTCACGATGTTGCGTGCGTCCTGCGCTCCTGCAGTGTTCCTGCAGCCTGCCTGAGCTTCCTCAAGTCTGAGAGGAGGGGGCAGAGGGAAAAACCTGAGTCAACTATAGATCTATATTGAATAGGGTTTAGCATGCATAACTGCCATATATTGCTCCTTTAATTGCCTTCTCAACTCATCGTAAAATTCATCCTCTGAGTCGACTGAAACAAAATAAAACGTCTTGGATTGTCTTTCCACTGTTCAAAAATCAGGAGCTATGGTTTTAAATAAATCCTTAATCCACTGATGTGAAAGTATTCTGGCTCCCCACTGCCTCTCTGATTGCACACCTGTTTTGTCATTTATGACTCATTTCACAGTCAACATTCTGCTTATCAACGCTGTAGAGGAGGTGGAATGCTTAAAGTTAAACCGCCTTAAAGTAATGAGGTGGAAGCATGTGAGCAAAGAGCAGTGGCTGGTGCATGAGCTGTTGTTTTTTTTTCTCGTAGACACAGAGAATGGCATCACGCCTGGCGCCACGGGCTTCCTGGTGTCCAAGATGAACTCTGTGCTGGAGGAAAGCTACAACTCCCTGGCTGGCCTGATCCCTGGCCTGGAGCTCATGGCCCTGTATGTAGCTGCTGCCATGCACGACTACGACCATCCTGGGAGAACCAACGCCTTCCTAGTAGCTACCAGTGCACCACAGGTAAATACATGTAGGTGTGCTTCAGGAGGTGATGGTGGATTAACTGAGGTAGCAGTGATGGATAATGAAGATCATTAAACCCGCCAGGCGTAAACCGAGAGGGGATCATGTAATCACTTCAGTGTGTGAGTGAGTGAGTGTGTGCGTCCATGATCATTGAACCTACAGCTTTTCTAGAGGTAATCTTAATCTTGATGAATCTTGATTTTTTTTTTTGCACATTCGTGAGTGTACGCTGAAGGACCTCTGTGGTTCACAGTTTTTTGAAAATCAGTTGTTTTGTTACCTTTGTGACCTATTAGATCCAAAATGTCAAAGGTCAGCTTCACTGTGAAGTCATAATGTTCAGCTCTCCATCAGTCCCCTCTTCTCCTCTCTAAAAATAGTCTAAGTGAAGACAGCATGTTTCTAACTGGAAATTATTCACTGGAATCACACATGTGTAGTTAACTTCCATTTTGCCAAAAATAACCCCACTTATTTTATTACATTTCTTCAACGTTTCAGGTCAATATAGTGGTAGGCTCCATATTAAATTCCTTCAGAGTCTTCACTACACACATTTTTTGAGTCTGTACTCACATAGATGTAAACTGTAACTTGACTGGTTGGTGGAGACAAACAACTGCAGGAAAATAATTCGATTTTTTTTGTCTGCTCTGTTTTATACAACTGCTTCAGTTTGAAATCTTGTTTCAGCTCAGGACAACATATGTTGGGGTCATGTTAATGTTGACGGAGCTTTGCAAATCTCTGCTGGGTGCATCTAGCAGCTGTGGTGGCATTGCAGTAGGTGCTTCACCATCTGTTGTCTGATGGGGATAAATGCAGTCTTGCAGTCTAATTTATTTTCTGTTCCGATCTTTTTTTTGTCGGTAAGTTAAAGTAACCCTTTACAACAACTGCTATTTCAGTCAGCCCACTCATATGAAAACTATGTATTTGTGTGAATGCAGAGTGTGAATCAGATCACTCTCAACAAACACTAAGCTCTTAAATTGGAATATGATAAAAATAAACTTAATCCAAACCAAAACTGCATCCAGAGCCCAACTCCAGCTATCATGTTGAATCAGCCATGTGTTGCAGGGCACCAGCTGCTGTGTGGAAATTTCCTCATCAATCAGCTCCAGATGCTGCAGAAGATAAATCACATTGTGATTGATAAACCTAATATCAGAAATCTACATGATGCACATTAACAGGCTGAGACATCAACTTAAGCACGTTAAGCTCACAACAAGGCTTGAAGACAGTGTCTGTTTATGAAATGTTACGCAGGCTGCAGATCACTATAATTACATTGTTTGAGCTTAAAATGCAGCTTAAAGGGACAGTTCACCCTAAAATTACACATTTGTCCCTGGCCTGTAGTGCTATTTAATAGTCTAGATTTTTTTGGTGTGAGTTGCAGAGTTTTGCAGAGATGTCTGCCTTCTCTCCTGTGTAATGGGAATAATGCTACTTGGCTTGTGGGGCTTAAAGCGCCCAAAAAAATATGTTTTAAAAATTCAAAACCAGTGTCGCTTTCCAGAAATCATAACCCAGTTACTCAAGATAATCAACAGACAGACCTGAGCAGCACTTTCCTTCTAGTATTCATCCATAATAAGTAATATAATATAGTTTCACTTCCATCCACCTGCCCTGAAAATGTATGAAGCCCTACTTGGGAGGTCCACCTCCCACTGTGAAAACCTCTGCTCTGAATTATTCTCCACATTGTAATCCCTCTGACGTGACACACCCATGCTCAACTCCCTTGTCCTGAAGTTCACCCATTCTCATTTGGTCACCCTCGGGAGAAATATGACACACAACATGAGTATTCATATCTCACAACAGCTTAAAACAGCTTGACATTATCACAGTGCGGTGCAATGTGATAATTAATTGTATTTTTAATTTCTTCAGCCCACATCACAATCTAAATGAAGCTGTGAATGTGAAACACATGAATCTACATGTTGAATAATGAGACTGAATGTGTCTTTCTCCTCTTGGCCTCCCGCTGCAGGCTCTTCTATACAACGATCGATCGGTGTTGGAAAATCACCATGCAGCTTCAGCGTGGAACCTCTTCATGTCTCGACCTGAGTATAACTTCCTGGTTAACCTTGAACATGTGGAGTTCAAGCGCTTCCGCTTCCTCGTCATTGAAGCCATCCTGGCCACCGACCTCAAAAAGCACTTCGACTTCTTAGCAGAGTTTAATGCAAAGGTAACAATTGAAATACCACTAAAAAAACAAATATATTGTTCTATTCTCTTGATAAAAATGGTCTTTTGTCCTAGATTGTCCTTTCTGACAACCAATCTGTATCTGGAATTCTTCACAATCCATACCTGTTTTTTTTTCTTTACACAAACCTTCTTGTGCACATCTCCACAGGTGGGTGATGAAGGAGTGTCTGGCATTGATTGGACTAACGAAAACGACCGATTGCTGGTGTGCCAGATGTGCATCAAGCTGGCTGATGTCAATGGACCGCTGAAGTGTAAAGAGCTGCACCTGCAGTGGACGGAGGGGATCGTCAATGAATTCTATGAACAAGTGAGCTTAGAAATCTCTGCAATCTGATTTCTGGAGAAAAACCATCACTGTCAGAGTTATTAGGATTTAGATAGATGTACTTTAAGCACTGAATAATACCAATAATATCCACCCATGCAGAAACTGAAAAAATGAGGTTAGAGGCTCATAAAATGACAAAATATATACATTTACATAAAATCAAACTGAGAACTTTAGTGCCCACTTTCACAAGTTTGTAAATTAAAAGCAAATCGATCTAATTTTGCTGTTAAGAAGCTAAATGATGATCACAGCATGACAATAGATGCTAAAATTAAGTGTAATAGTGGCACGAATGGAGAGTCATAAAGTAAATACAATATAGTACAGAGATTTGGATCTGTAGAGTGGATAAAACTGGTCAAAACTTCCTCCAAAAACACAGTAAGACTCTAAGACCTTGAGAAACATCATAGAAAAATTCATGCTGTTAGAGATTATTGTCAATAAAAGTAGGAAAGCCATCCATCCTCTCCTGAAGGCTGTGATTATCTTTGAGGTTACTATAGGTTATTTTACAATGAAATACTGTCCTCACAATAATACAATAATAAAATCACACAGGAATTCAAATACACAAGAGTCTCAGCTTTCTTGGTAATTTATTTAGTCCCAATACTGTTTAGGGACCCCAGTGTGCAGAAATATTCAAATAGAACAGACAAAAAATTCAACATTTATACTAGATGCAAATAACTGCATGCTTTTTCCCAAAAGTGTATGGGATTAGCATAAAGTAGGAGCAGAACAAAAAGACGAAAAATCAAAAACGCAAAGCAAAACCAGTGAAAAAACAAACAAACAAATGAATTAAATGATGACAGCTTCTCAGATTAATTAGCACCTACACACAGTGTGCTGCAGCTGGGAGAGCCTCTGTCTCAAACTACACAGTATGACACATTGTTGGAAGAATGGGAGCTGCTCAAAATGCAAACTTTTCTCTCTCAGTTTCTGCCTTTTACGTTTCATTGAACATGCACTAAACTTTCACAGGATATTCTTCATTATACTTAAACTGTGAACCCAGTAAAATATTCAGCCTGCAAGTTACACTGAATAATACCCACCCACTTAACTAAAAAAAAATGTGCAAAAACTGTTTCTAACAGAAGTGGAAAAAAATGTAAAGTGTAGAAACTGAAAATGAGGTTAGAGGAAAATTACAAATTGCATGCTGTTAGATCACAAGTGATTATAGCATATATATAACAGTAAATGCCAAAATTAAGTGTAACAGTGGCACAAATGGAGTCAAGTTGATACCATTTATTAGGCAAATTTACTGCAAATTTTAACCATTTTGACAACAGGAGAGCTCATAAAAAATTCCCCCAGAATACCAAATTAGGACACCTATGGCACCCACACTGTAAGGAACATCATAGAAAAGGTCTATAATAATATATAATAATAATAACATTAAGGGAGTTTCGGACGATAAGGGTTTTTTTTCAGATGTCATCAAACTACATCTGTTATTGTTTTAAAGTAAAACTTACATATTGCACATTTAACTTAAAAGTTACATGTAAAAACTAAAAACTTCAAAGTAAAGTCCTCATTTATTTTCAGGCTCATCTGCGTAGCAGCACCTCCGTATGATGACGGAGACTTAGCTTCATGCTCAGGAGCCCCTCAGCGGAGTTTGACACGTGCACCTGGATGAACTCTCGGAAACACAAACAGAATAGTCAAAACACTTTCCTTCTAGCTCATGAATTTGTTAAAGATTACTGTAGATGGATGCCTGGCAACAAATCCCGTTCTTAACTAATGCCGGCTCTCATTGTTCAGGTCAGTCAGTGCCGAGCAGGTCGATAAAGATCAAATCTGATTAGCCGGAGAGATATGATTACTTGCCTAGCAACGACATGTTGTAAGTAGAATAGCACTAATTTGAGCCCTTTAAGCTATAATTGAGGAAATTTTATGCACTGCAGTCGGTGATATCCATGATATTCACTCTTCTTAAAATGCCAGGCTGGTTCTTTTTATTTTGTTTGTCTGTCCGTTTTTAATGAAGGGGTGTGTGTGTCTACTGAGTGGCAGCTAGAAAACACAAATCACACGTGATGATTACTGAGGAAAACGTCCGCCCTCTGATCCGATCTGCTTCCGAGGCTGAGCATTCTGCTACTCCTCTCAAACCTTCTGTTCAATTCTCATAATAGCTTTGAGAATTATGTATGGGGGGGGAGGAGTGAGGCGGGTGACGTAAGAGAGGGTGTGTGTATGTTTTTCTCTTCAGAGGGGAGACGGATGACCTAAATGAGTCATCTTTGACAGCACTCATTCACAGTCACTCAGAGGAAGATCACAGGGATGGAACTGAGCCTCGCGGTGCCAAGAGAGTCAGCACACACACGTATTTATTGTACACACATACACTCACACACACACACACACACATGCATTGACGTTATTCTCTGCAAAGCAACACTTTAATGTTCAAATCATAAGGAATCTCTGCTTATGATTAACAGTTTTCTCTGCACGCTCATGCTCTCACTATACGTATGTACACTCACCTCTTACATGAACCACGCCATCCAGGTTTCAGGTTGCCATAGCAATTGGAGCCCTTGCCCCTCTGTCCTCCTACTGAATTGCTTTAAAAGCCCTGACATCAGAAAACAAACACAAAGGCAAAATACATGACTCTCACAATGTATGAAAGTGCGTCACAATGAATTTCACATCAGACGTTCTGCAACATAAACCACCTTTATTGTCAAGAAACGGTGGAAAGTATGGAAAATATTCCAAAATAAGATCCATTTATTTACATTTTGGTGATAAAATGAACAAAGTCAAGATATTTTTTACTAATTTACAAATGGTTTTATAATTAAGTTATTAATTAAGTTGTAAATAATAATAATAATTAATTAACAGTTGTAAATTGTATAGTTTTTATACATAGATGTGGGCTCATGATTTGGCAGTTACTGCTTACTACTCATTAATTTTTCTAATTAGTTACTAACATTTATAACCAATCTTTTCTAAGTCCCGCCCCTTTTTGCTCTGTGCTCCAATAACAGTTGAGCAAACTTGTTACCTCAGTCAACTTTCTCCTTTTCCCGTAAAAGTGACATATAGTGTTACATTTTAATTAAGCTAATGTTGGCAAAATGTTAATTGGCTAGCTATTGATTAATGCAGATTAGCTAGCTAGTTAGCTAGTGTTATGTAATATTGTGTTGCTAACATTAGCTAACTTACAGGTGAGTCAGTAGGATTTGGCTGAACTGTTCGTAGACGCATCAGCACAGCAAATACCAACATTTTGGGTTGGTGAAATGTCCTCAGCACAAAAAAAATAAAAAATAAAAATAAAAATAAGGAAATACAGGTTGAGGGCAGAGTCTCTGCAGATACAGACACCACCACACACTTCTAGTGTGTCATAAGTTATGACTGAAAGGGATGATGCAAGAATGCTCTATACATTGTTTTTTTTCTCCAGGAAAATGTTGCTGTTGTTGTTATACCTTTAAGATGTGAATATGTTGCTTTTACAGGTTCCCTAGTAACATATTTTTACAGTCTTCAAAATGTGAACGTTGAGAAGCCGAGCACATAACATATTCAAGTACATGAAACAAGAAAGAAGCAAGTTGACCAAGGTACTAAGGTTGCTGAACTGTTATTGGAACAAAGGGTGAAAAGAGGCGGGACTTAGAAAGAAAGGGTCAATCTGCAAAGGGAGCCTTGTTGCAAAGTATAAAACGGTGCTGCTGAAAATACAATTTTGCCAAAGCTTTAATGTTAGAATCTGGTAATTTGATATGTTAATTTGATATGGCAAATTAAATTTTTGACCATTAGGACACACTGATGGTGGTTAAATGCCAACAATTTATTAATGAATATCTGATGAAGCTGACAGGTATAAATGCTGCTGATGGAGAAGACAAAGTGAGCAATGAGACCTGAGGCTTAAGAGGACACATAAACATGAGTTCACTATTTGACCAGCAACAGGTCACTGTCGCCATTTTTATCTAATGTGTTGAACAGCTTATTAATGATTCATTACATATAATTTGATTATAAACCATTTATAAATAATTTATAAGAGTAATCTTATTGTCAGATAAGAACAGATGAACTGATGTATTTTAAAGGTTAGTGTAAACATGGTGTTAGTGTGGGTGAACATGAACGCCACCAGGGGTGCAATAAACAGAATAAATGATGAGATCACAACACTGGCTATCCAGAATATGCATTCATTATAGCTTTCTTTCAGTGGATGCAAAGCAGAAAAAGGGAAAAGGCATGAATGACAAATACGTTAAAGACGAGGAAGGAACAGTATGTCCTCTAACAAATACAATCACAAACATCTGATATGTTGTTAGGACATGTTGTGGTTCTTGTCTATGTAGTGCAATTAGTTAGTAATAATTAGTCCATTTTCGTCCAACATTTATATCAGTATTCATAGGGTGACCTTCTGAGTAACAAATACACAGATTACAATCCCAGTTACTGCGCCATATCTCAGCTGATTGTCTCATTTATATGGTTGATGCGTACAGATGAGCCATAGTTTCAACTGATGTTTTTCTATTTGTAGTCCTCTTGACCTACTTTCACGAGATTGTTCCCGGAGGGAAGTGTATACGGGTCTGTGCTTCCAGTGGAGCAGTTCAGAGGACAAAATGTATATCTGATGCAGAACATTACATATTGTTTATCTAAATGTTTAATATCTATACAACACAATATATGTAATAAATAATTCAATTTGTATAACACAGTGCTTGTCTTAAAGGTCCAGTATGTAAGATTTAGGGGGATTTGGAAGGGGAGGATGATGCGAGCAGTATAGTGATGTACAGTTGCAAGTTTTAAACATAAAGGTTGTCAATCATTATTTTAATTAATTCAGTGGCCTGTGCTTTATTCTTTATGACAGGTAATCATTCCATGTTTTATTTTGTAAATGACACTGCGGTCCAGTAACAAAGCAAACAGACAGGACTGACCTATTTTTGAATGCATTTATCAGGTCTGCAGTGTGTCAATCTTCAGTTTCCTCTCATCTATCCTTCGCTCTGTGCTCTGTTCTTTGTTCAACCCGCGTCTTCTGTAGACATAAGGGACTGATTCTATGATGAGGAAAACACAACATGTGTTAATTATCAGGTGATGTAACACCAATGAAAACATACTTCTGCATATTATATTGCATTTCTGCCATAATCTGCCAGTAAATCCCTTTAAACATCCAAGAAGACATTTTTAAATTAATAATAAAGAAAAATATCTTCATCCATGTATGATAAAATCAGATTTTAGTTGTTGAAAGTCACATTAACTGGACAGACAGAAGTCTAATTTTAAGATAAGTTTTAATTCAAGTACCTCATGAATTCTTATGAATTTATGTTCAGTAGACTGAAAAAAATTGCTTTATAAAAGAGGTTCTCTAGCACAAAGTGGCACACAGTGCAGCGTAGTTGTCATTGCTATTTTCTGAAGGATGCAGTTGTCATTTTCTCACCTGGCACCCACACTGCGTAGGCAGCAAGTGTACTCGTGCTGCGGCCATGGGTGTGTTGGTCTTAAAATGAAGTGTGGTCAGGTCATTGCTACCTTGAGGCAGCAGAAACCGACTGTGCCATTGATCCAACAAAAGCTGTCTTAAAAATGTCTTCTTTCCTTTGGAGAGCTTTCTCTGTCTCTGTTTATAACTACAGATTTCAGTTTTCCTGCTTAATTAATAACAATATTTGCCAAAGTGGCATTATGCGCGCATGGAAACAAAAATGTGCGCATAATATTTTAATGTGCGCTGTAATGTCAGAGCAGTCGTCCCTCTGTGGCTCAGATCATGCAATAATGCGCACACATACAGCTGGGACAAGGGGAGACGCAGTGTCTTCACATTTCACATCTCCGTTTGCTCCTCCAACCTGCCGAGTCCATCAGGCAGGTACACTTGGCTGTGAAAGGGAATGAGAGATGACACTCTGACTAGTTTCATTCATGTTATGCTCAAAACACACCTTTGATTAATTAAGAGACAAAATAAAACCTCTTTGTGTCTTTACTTTGTGCGCTGTTTAGATAGCAAGTTGGACATGCTCTAAATGCATCATGCACCTTAGACGCACTATAGATTGTCTAAACACATAATTTTTTTGGTCTTGGGGGTATAGAAATGTGGAGCAGTGGAAAAGTTCTCTCTTAATTAAAATCTCATCATTATATAATATAAATACACATCTATCATAAATCATCATAAATGTTATTGCCATGTTTGTACCCATGTAGGGTGACGAAGAAGCAAGCCTGGGCCTTCCCATCAGCCCGTTCATGGACCGGTCGGCTCCGCAGCTCGCTAAGCTACAGGAGTCGTTCATCACTCACATAGTGGGACCTCTGTGCTCTTCCTACGACTCGGCTGCCCTCATGCCGGGACGCTGGGTTGACCCACCTGAGGAAGAGACGGAGCCGGAAGAGGCGAAGGAGGGACAAGATACAGAAGAGGAAGAGGAGGATATAGCGGACGAGGATGCATCAACAAGTTCTGACACCTCCCGTAGGTCGACCTCTTGATCATTCATAACGCAGAAAGTGTCCTGCTGATTACATATGGTTGTGTTGGTTTCAACACATTGATGTGCACAAGAGCACATTTAAAAGCAGCACATGGTGTAGAGTTACTGTATAACTAGTCACTTCTCAATCTATGGTATTTGGCCCATTCAAATTAGTTTACAGGTGAGCTGTAAATTTCAGAATTGTTATGCAAAAAGCATTTGATTTTTACTGTTTTTTAATACAAATAGTTTTATTTACATTTATTAAAAGGTCTTTGAACCACTGGACATACTCTGACATACTTAGAGAGAATGCCCACAGGGAAGGTGACCATGAAAAAGGACTAGTGATTAGTTGTTACATAGCTAACATACTTCCTGAACGGGACATCTGAATGGACAGTTTGACATTTTGGGACGATTTGCTGAGAGTAAAGTTAGAAGATTAAAATCCACTCTCATATGTGCCCATGATAATATGAAACTAGAGTCAAGAGACAGTTAGCTTAGCCGAGCATAAAGACTGGAAGTGTGGAAAGCTCACACACACAAACATATATCTATATATTTCTTTAACCTGCCAAAACAGTTTGCCCAGTCAGGGAAAAGTTCGGCACATGACCCTCCAGATGCTGGCAGATGTGTTTTCACTTTAGCCACACAGACAGTGTGTCTTTCACACTGATTAAACTCTTTATGCTAAGCTGAGCTAACCATCTCTTGGCTGTAGCGCCATATTTAAACATGCAATACTAAATTAAAACAACAAAATATTGAGGACGTCATGAGTAGTAGTAGTAGTGTGGGTTCATGTGCATACTTGCCAATACACCCGATTTCCCAGGAGACCCTGGGATCACAATCCTTCCATAGCTCTCCCAGTTTATGACTGGTTTCACACCTTTTTTTTTTTTTTTACTTTCACTACAACAACCTGATTCTGGCACTGTACAGTGTGGATAACTCCCATGACTCCAAAGGTCTACTGTTTCCACACGGACAATACAGCTACACCAAACCAGACTCTCTGGAACGGAGAATTCCTGTTTCTTAGGGAAAGTTTTGATGGAAAGAGGCATGAATTTTGTCAAATCTGCCACGTCATTGTGGGAGTTGTTGTCCACAAGTTATGTTTAGACATGTTCGCAAACTTCCTTCCTCACTCTCTGGTGGTATATAGCAACAAATTGACCCTTTGCTAAGCACCGCCCTCCTTAGTTACTGTTGCTAAGCCTGCCAAACTTTCCTGCCTCCTGTGCCTCCTGCACACCTTCAACATACAGAGAAAAGGAAAGCTTGGTTTGCTGTTTAGATGTTTTAATGGAGAAATAGTACATATTATATTTTTATTGTACAGTCATGTGGGTGGTATCAATCCTTTCACAGTGGTGGACAAAGTACTCAACCCCAGTACTTGAGTCAAAGTACAGATACTCCTGGTCAAATATTACTCAACTACAAGTGAAAGTTGCGCAGTCAAATTTTTACTTGAGTTAAAGTACTAGAGTACTTGCTTTTAAAAATACTTAAGTATTCAAAAGTACATGTTTTTAAAAATACTTAAGTATTCAAAAGTACAAATTACAAAGTACATTTTGTAATATCAATACATGCTGTATTGTTATCATGGTGCATTTACAGAAGCTTGTAACTCTCTGAAACCATCTAATGATGCACTGATGCTTGTAGAACCACTCTGCTACACAAAGTCTATAGAAACACCTATAAAAACTTCAGTATAGAAATACAATCAAAAACAAAAAAGACAGCTGTTGTCATTTTCTGATATAACTGTATTAAAATCACTGCATAAAAGCAGATTGAAGCCAACTGTAAGGATTTCTCCAAGTCTGTTAAATAACTGAGATTTCTTTCTGTCTTCAGAGGCAGTATATATACATGAATTATGTCATATTTTTCACCCCAATAAAAACAATCCAACTTTAAAAGCTACCTGGAATAATGAGTAATTATAATAACATCTTGAGATTTAATTTTGTTTTTCTCCTGTGGTCACCATTACCGCTTTTTGTTTGAATGAAAGAGGGAGAACTTGCTTGTGCTTGTTACAGAGCGCCTGGACGTATTTCTGCTTTGAGAGGAGCTACTGTGATTGGTTTCTTTCTGTGAGGATCACAGCATGTGACCAATTGCATTTTAGAAAAGAAAAAAACACCAACAGCTGACTTCAAAGCTTAGTCAAAAAGTAACAACAACCTTCCTAGAAATGTAGTGGAGTCAAAAGTACAATATTTGTCTTTGAAATGTGAATGAGTGAAAGTAATAAGTTTCCAAAAAAAAACAAATACTCAAGTAAAGTACAGATTCTCAAAAAATGTACTTAAGTACAGTACTCAAGTAAATGTACTTCACTACTGTCCATCACTGTCCTTTCATCTAATTCTTGGCAAGAAAGTGAGGTCATGCCCAACTTTCTCACTAACTTGGCAATAACTGTGTTCTTTGTATCTGTGGCAGAGCGGCAAGAAACCAAAAAGGTCAACCAGAGGAAAGTGTTTTGCCAGATCACACAGCATCTTCTGGAAAACCACGAAATGTGGAAAAGAGTCCTCGCCACAGAGGTCCAGGAGGAGGCTGAGAAAGAGGAGCCGAACTGCATCAGCAGCCCCGCCGACCCAATCACAGCCATCCACGAGGAAGAGGAGGAGCAAGCAAGCAAAGAGGAGGAGTCCACCAACGGCCTGGACGAAAGGGAAGAGGTGCCGGCTATAGAGGAGGAGGAAATCCTTCCGCAATCAGAGACTTCAGGGGAAAAAGAGGAGGAGCCAGAGTGATGTTGTGAACTTTGACCTCCTCTTAAAGCAGGAATCTGAACGTTGTCTAAAAAAAAAAAATGTTTGTTTCTTTCCTAACTCGATATGGTAGCCAGCACATCACTTCGACACAACACTGTAGAAGATGTTTTGGGTAATATGTGCCTAACAAAAACTGGGTTTGAGGATGGGGGATGATGCACGCCCAGTTCATCTGACGAGGGGGCAGGGGGGGTGAGACGAGCAAAAGACGGAGCGACTGAGGAGTAGAGGCAGAAGATGAGAAAGAATGATTGGGACTGTATTTGTTTTCATTGTAGCATTTGTTTTAGTCTGGATCTGGTGCCCTTCCCTCACCCAGGCCGCCCAGCCTGCACTTATATGGGCCAACCCCAGTCACTCCACCAGTGAGTAATACACTGTCACGAGCCCCCACCCCCACACTCCACTCCCCACTCCTTCTTGCTGCTCCCGTGCTATCAGCACACCGCGGAGCCACCCGGCTGGTCGAGGATGTGCAACAAGCCCCTTCTCCTTGAGGACAATGGGATGAAAGCCAGGGAAAAGGCTGTGTCCACTGAGGCTCAGCTGTGTGGATTTCAGAGAAAAAAGGGCCAGTTGTAGCGCATTGTGTATGCTGACGTACACCGCCACACACACATGCACACACACACGCGCACACAGTGCAGTAGGAACACATTCCACAGTCCGAACAGATAGGAAGTCTAACAAAGAACCCTGTTGCTCTGAAAGCTTTATTCTCACTCAAGGAAAAACATACAAAACAAGGTTTTCTTCATGTCGAACAATGTTTGTCCTCAGCTGCATGTTTTCTCCCCGTCTCTTGTTGCTCAAAGTCCGTCCAGCGCACCTACACGTCTCCAGGCCACACAACTCAGGAAGGCAGACACCCGTAGGAAACAAAGGAAAAAAAAATGAAAAGGACCTGCAGTGTCCTTGCCCTTTTTCTTGCCGCTTGTTTAATATTTTGTCTGTGCTGTTTGAGATGCTATTGATTTAATGATATCCACAAAGAGGAGATTATTGATCACACTTAATTATATATCACAATTCTCTTTTGTATTTTCTCAGCCTCACATTGGTTCTTATTCTATAACACAGCAGATCACATTAAAACTAATTAACACACATGATACAAAACTAGATAATCAGATTATGTGTTATGTCAAATATCATTTATGTCACTTATTAACTTGTTTCCCTAATCTTTACGGCAGTGTGCTCACTAATGACAAGATTTCTTTCTTCTTTGCAATATAATTTATAGCCTGGTATGTAGGGCAAATGTTTCAGAGAGTAAAGTAATCCAGTAAGCCATAGTGGCCCCGGCCAGAGCTGACTCGCAGCTCCAAATCACCCACAAGGATTTACGTCAGTAAGACATTTTTTTCTTGTAAAAACCACCCTGTGGAGCTCATTGCCATCCAGGGGGTGTGCGCTGTACCCACAAGAACCTCAATTAGATCCAAATCATTCATAATTTTTTGGGGGTTTTTTTATTGCACAAAACAGCAGAGAAAGTAATGTGGGGAAAAAATATTAACCAGCTTTAAAACCCAGCTTACTAAAAAAAAAAAAAAAGTACACAAGTATGTAAATATATAGTGATAATTAAAAGAGAAATCTGTAATATATTTGCTGTGATAAATCATAACTTGACCATGGTATGTCAGCAGAAACGAAGGAAACGTGCAAAGTTGAAATTCGTTTCTCTGACAACAATGCTACAGCCGTGATGTCCTTGTTTGAAATTTCCATTCCATTTCATGTTAATTAGAGTTCAAATTAATGCCGAATGTTCGCAGAGTGAGTAAGTGTTTGTTTATGTGTTGTAAGAAATCATGAATTGTCTTTTTAGACAGAATAGGTGTTTATAACAGTTAAATTGAGCAATATGTTAATGGGGTTTGGCAGGCAGAAGGCAGGCAGTCACTGAACTCCAACTCCAGTGTGCACTGGGCTTTAGTTTTCAGGATAACAAACTTAACTTTACATTGACAGACAACTGACAGCTGATTCTCCAGGTTGCCACTTTTTATTATCAAATGTTGCACTTGATTTGCACTCCTGTAGTGTTCCTGCAGCCTGCCTGAGCTTCCACGGGTCTAGGAAGGGGGGGGGGGGGTCAGGGGGTCAACAACTCATTTCAACCACAGACTGAATATTGAATAGGATTTCAACCTTTTAATATAGCATCTATGGCTCCAGCTCACTATTTGGACTGCAGTTCTTATTTTTGTATGCACAATTGCACCTTTATTATATCATGTCAGTTATTAATTCATTAAGTCAAGTGAAGTCAAATTTAAGATTAATGGAGTTCAAGCTGCATAGTTTTAAATACTGCTGTCTGTCTCTTCTTTGACACTGTCAGGGTTTTTTTTTTTTTAAGATTATTTTTTGGGCTTTTGCCTTTATTTTAGATAGGGACAGCTTGGAATGACATGCAGCAAATGGGTCACAGGCAGGAATCAAACCAGCGACCGCTGCAGAAGACCAACAGGCCCAGCACATGGGGCAAATGCTCTGCCAACTGAGCTATGGGACCATCCCCAGGACTTTTTCTTTAACCTACACTGAGGAAATCAAAATATTTTATACATGGAGTCAGTCCACATGAGAGCAAATAAAAACAAGTAGAGCGCGAGATGTAGGTATTTGACACAGATGAAGAGATAAATGTGCTTTGACAAAAGCTGTCATTGATGTAGTCTGTGATCTGCTTAGTTTCTTTTTAAAGTAACACACATGTAATATTTTGGCAACAGAAATCTGATCATGGGCCAATAGACTCAACACACCTCTGGATTTTTTTTCTCCATCTGTAGTCCTTACTGATGATACAGCGTATGGCTTAACAGGTTGTGTCGGTGCTCTCCTTTGATGTCCTTAGAGATTCAGATTGGTGGTGATGGAGGAAAGTGTGAACAAGGGGAGCAGCCTCAGTAATAAGGCTCAGAAATGAAAGAGCAGGGAGGAGAGTGAGAAGCCTTTTAGCTGGACTCGTAGCTGCTCATGAAGGGTCAGAGAGGTTTCATATTTCAGTAGATTCTCTGAGATGTAACTCTTTGAAGATGAGCCAGTTCGGTCAGATTCAAAATCATGTGATGATCTACATTTCCAGTGTATTACAGTGATATGCAGGACAGTGTATGAGATCTGACACCAGAAAAGCAACAGAGACACCGATCTGTAGCAGGTCAAAACTGCAAAGAGAACCAGGGTATGTTTTAATACAGTTGAAGGACTTTGTTTGATTTTGATAGCACTTTTTGGAGAATTAGCCTGAGACTTAAGGCTGGTTCAAGACTTGAGGTACAGATGGATAGGAAGGTAGTTGTCAGAGGTCTTTAAGCAGGATTGGTCACTGACGAATATACAATAAAGACGTATGGCACATCTTCACTCTTCCTACTGTACAAAAATGTAGCCGTGTTGTGCTGCTGACGTCATTTGGAACCAAAGTCTGTGCAATACTGATTAGGGTTGGAGGTATGTTCCCAAACAAGTCATGACCTATACTGCAGCCAGCCACCAGGGAGCAATACAGATGTTTTGGCTTCACTTTTGGGGAGTTCTCATGTCGTCCATCTTTGTCACTGGCGCTGACGTGTAATTTTGCTTCATCTCTGCATAAGTGCAAAAACCACTGTGGCATCACCCATTGATTTGGTGACGTTCTGCATTATGTCGGTTGCCATCTTGATTTGCTGTGGCCAGAAGTGATCATATATGAACAAGAGATTGGAGGTGGCGAGAGTACACATTTCTACACTCCTTTCCTGATTGGATCTGGCTGAGAACATGAGGACCAATCAGATGCTAGTTCATTTTTGACCCTGGCCTTAAAGCATACCCTACTTTATTGTCAATTTTACTCTAAATGGGACCAAAATGTATAAAAAATTAGCATCATGTTGTATTGAAGAAGACTTGAAACAAGCAGTTGAGACCATAAACTTTGGTGGAGTCGCACCCTTAGAACCAGTGTAGGTTTAAGGCACCTCCGTAGCTCCATCCACTAGAGCTGTCACGAAAACGCATTACTGTAATGCTGCAATGCTGCAAAACCACAGTCATGTGATGCTTATCGTGGAGTTGAGCTCATTGCCGTCATCACAGCAAATTTTATTTTGAAGTGTCGATCTCATGATATTCTATCATGCAATGCATTTGAGAGCAGCGGCTGTCACACACCAAACCAGGAATACAGCCTGTTGTCTCTTAGCAGACAAGTCAGGAGCATAGACTCTGATTGACTGACACTCTGTCCAAGACATCTTGAGATTGTCAGTGAGCAGCTAACAACAAGTTAACAACAACTGTTTTCGATGAAGAAAAATTGATATATGATCACAGAAGACATCCAGTGTTGGATTTATCATTCATTTTTACCACATCTCCAAAAAAGACACTGCAGTTTAAGTCTGGATTATCAAGGTTCTGAAAGGCATACGGACACGCCGAAGCCAGCATTGTAAACGTATAACACTAGCTTTAGTATTAACATTAGCTTAACATTAGCCTCTTATGCTTGGCTTACTTTGGGGCTAACCACAGCACTTTTCCAGCAGTTGGGAAACAACCAATGAGATTTGTTTTGGTGTTGAAAAGCTGTAGCGTTTGTTAACTAACAAACTGTAACCTGTACTGTACATTTACTGCCAGACTGACAACTTTCTTCTAAGTTCGCTATGAGCAACGCCATTAGTCTGCTGCTTGCTGTCCCTCACTTACACACTGCAGACACTTATATTCTACCCTATACCTTAAAGGAGCGACACTACTTTTAAAACAACATCCTTCAATAAACTCCAATAAAACGCAATTATCCAGTCCGTTATGGTAAACCACCATCCAGCTGCTTTGTCAGAAAACATTCCTACCATCACAGGCCTACCGTCCACTATTTACACTGTCTATAGCTCTGGAGCAGGTAGCAAATTTGCAACACTGGTGCTGCAAAATTCCCTCAATGATTAGCTGAGGTGCACATGTGATGACATAAAATTTGCTTCACCAAGCCCCGCCTCCAAATAGCAACTGTGCAATCATAGATTAGCAATTACAACTAGGTACCACAGGTCTGTTAAGATTTGCATTTTTCTACATGTTGCAGCAGTGTGCCCAGGGCTCTAAGACTAGTGTTTCATGACTCTGGGCGGTGTAGTCTTTCAAAAATATAAAACACAAGACAGCCGTTATCCTTTTTAAATGTGTCAGATGGAATCATTAAAAAGTCCTCTGGAGACAGACTTCCTAGCGGACTCAAGGAGTTCAAGAATTAGCGTTAGCTTTCATTAGCAAGCTACACTCTGCTAACGAGATCATTTTAACCAACAAAATCCACAATAATCAGCTAAAAATGAGAACCTGTTTTTGTTTACTCCTCTGTGGATTGAAAGACCTTGGATTTCCAAAAATTACTCCCAATTTTGATGTTAAATCTGCCACTGTTATCACTGTAAACAGTGTATGTGCAGTGTGAGAATGAGAAGCTTGTCAGACGTAGCAAGAGTAACTTATGAGGGTGCGGCAAAGCAAAGGGTCATTTCCCAGGAGTGTTGGGATTTGGGAAACATTTAGACACAAAATAGCAAACTGACTATTTTAAAAGCAACCAAACCTGTGTGGTGCTGGTGAGTTCCTGGGTGAGGGTCAGTCGCTCTGATCGCTACCTGAGATGATGTCGCAGAGGAAAAAAACATTACCAGGGAGGGAAACTGCAGAAACAGCAAGACTGACATGAAAAGAGCAAGCAAAAAGGGCATATAGAAACACAAACATTCACTAAAAATACAAAACACTTTATGCAATCAGTGAGTGTTGATCCACATACACTGGATAAAAACTACGCAATCTATTAAACAGGCTTGTTTGCAGACGCTGTCTTAAGTTTTTACTGGCTGAACTTGCCCTACTGTGACCCAATTTCTTAACTCAATTAGAGTTTTGCTAACGTTAATACTGTCTAAATCCTCAGCTGTATCCATTGCACTGTTATCAAAATGCCCATTGTGCAAAGGAAGGCTAAACTGTGCAATATAATGCCCTTGACTGCTTATTCCCTGTACTTACAAAAGGGTGCAGTGGTTGAGCTTGTTTTTACTTCTATGAGAAAGAAAGCCTGTGCTAACCAAAGCCTGAGCTTATTGTCCGTGTTTCAGTTCAAGTTGAAAGCCCTTAATAGGTGTTCAAAGTCTGATTTTTCTTTTTCTTTCTTTTTCTTTTTACAGTAGCTATTGCAAACATTCACAGGAGGATCTTTTATTTTGGAAAAACTGAATTGGGATGCAGCGTAATGGTTAATTTTTTATTATTAATTAAAGAAAAAAAATACCTCCAGCATTGGTGCAAATCAGACATGAAGCCCTGGACAAAGACAGCCCATAATGAAAAGAGCTAATGTTGCTTAGCAACAGAAAAAAGGCAAAGCGATATCTGACCCCTGAAACAATGTGTGTCTTACCTGCCGACACGAATGGCAGCAGTGTAATTGTAGCGTACGCAGTGAGGCGCAGTTGGAGTCCCCTCCTGAACCAAATGTCTTCCACTAGCCTCTCCTCGCACTGGCTTTGTGCTGACTACCTGTAGCAGTAAAATGATCTGTAAACACCAGCTGATGCACAACTGATCACATCTGTGGGTCATGCAAGGAGTCGACTGGGGCCTATTCATTGAAACTGTACAGCGACGTAGCTTTCATACATACAGTTGTTCTAAAAATAGCCAACACTGAAAACAGCTCTGCAGGCCTCCTGTAAACAACAGACATTTGCTCACACATGAATGAGCTTAAGCTCCATGCACTGTAAATACCCTACGCACCATATAGTATATCAATGCCTCACTTGCAATGTGTGCATAGTATTGCAATGGCTTTTTTTCTCATATCTCACACTTGTACCATCCCATGTTCCACTTCTGTGTTTGAAGACTTTCTCACACTCCCCTCACTTACAGTATTTGCTTGAATTGTGTGCGATCAGAGGATTCAAAGCTCACTAGGGATCAAGTTAGTCAAAATAGACACTCGTCTGATGTCCCCTTCCAGCTCTGCCTCACTAACTGTGTAAACTACAGTGCAGCAATCAAAGAGACTTAATCAAAGCTGTGATAGAATTCCGGGGGTCGCTATTTTTGTCGTAAACAGTCCAAAACATTAGAACTGGTGTGTGTGTGTGTGTGTGTGTGTGTGTGTGTGTGTGTGTGTGTGTGTGTGTGTGTGTGTAGCCATTTTGAGTGAGACATACAGGAGCAGCAAAGTGGACGAGTTTCCTTCAATCTTTTAACACCAGGTTTCAGGTATTTCTGCAATGAAACTTGTGTAATATCTTGCCTCTTAATTACAAATCATGTATATTAAAAGGGATAGCCTGGATTATTTGATGTGGGGTTGTATGAGACTCTTACTGATAGTCAGTGTATTAGTATCAGCATGGAGAAACAGAGTAGTATCAGCTTGGAAGCAAAGCAATGTACTCCTGTAGACAGGGTCAGGAATAAAAGGTATTTTAGCCACCTAAAAAAAATCAGTATCAGTTTAAGTGTACTCTATATTTAAAAATATTTCACCACTTTACCTTACCATCAGCCAGCCTTTTCTGATTGGAAACCGCCATTATATAAGCCAAATATCGCTGGCTTTGTAACCAACCAAACTCCATAGGCAAAATCAGTCATTTTACCTCATAGAATATGGGAACTGTTGGTCTATCCCTGCCTTGATTTGTTCATTTGTTTGTGTAATTGTGCAACTTTTGGTGAATCCGAACTATCCTTTCAACACACTGAAGTCACACAATAACAAACTAAATAACTGATCATGGCAGGGGTAGATTAGAAACTCCTTTGTTTGGCAAAATGAAATGACTGATTTTTCATATGGAGTTTGGTTGGTTCAGGAAAAATGATACTTGGCTTACATAACAGCAGTTTTGTATCAGAAAAAAGCTGTCTGATGGCAAAGTGTGCTGAGAATATTCTATACACTTACACTGATATGGATTTTTTTTGGGGGGGTGGATCTTAATTAAGTTTTTAAAATATCTTTTGCTGCTGACCCTGTCCACAGCAGTACTTTGCTAAGCTTCATGCTGGTACTCCACTCTTCAAACTGGGGGCTGACTGACCTCCATCTACTGCAGCAAATACACTGACCTCATGCAACCCCACTTCAAGTTATCCAAACTATTCCTTTACATATTTACATTTTTACATGGGCAGGCTTTACAGATTTAGACTTTTTTTTAGCTGTATTTTTTTCCAGGCCAAGCAACTGGTTTTCATTAATTTCTCTACAGTTTGAAACTGTCGCTACAGTCCATCATAGTCAATATTTGCCTGCATTACTTTGCATCTTTATGCAGTTTCTGTGTAGTTTAATATGAAAACTCTCCACAACAACACTGCAGCCTGCAAAAAGTTGATTTTTGTTCAGCGTGGACAAGTTCCTCAAGTATACTACAAGATTTCCGTGTTGTGCAGAAATTAATGGAAACAAACGGACGCCTGGAACAGTTGATAAAACACAAATTTGTGAAACGCAGGAGTATCGTTTGCAAAAGTGTTTCACTGCCCACTCTGACTGAATGTTGCATGTCTCTTTCACCTCTGACCACACCCGACGGTGATGTCATGGCGTGCTGACACACCCAGGAGTACAGTTGTTCATCACTGCCGCAAGGTCACAAAAACAAGGTTTCCAGGGGGTGTTAAGTTGGTCTTAAAGATCATTATAACTTGTGTCTTTTTGGTTCTGGTTAATATATGTTCAACAAGAGAAATATTTTTGACAAAATTATTTTCATTTTGAATTCATTAAGTTAAGATTCTTGGCCACCAAAACATAAAAATCCAAGTCATCTGTTTTCTTTCAAGTCATCATTACAACATAGGCCAGTTTTATAGCAGGCAATGGCATGGCATTAATAAATCTCCTTTTATGATATCTTTGTTTAAAAACTGGGCCAGAACACCAAGTACAGGGTCTACAACTAAATAATGTCAGTATATCAAAGCCAGTGGTTTCTTTTATGTGACGAGAAGAAGGGGATTGCTGCACACTGGATTAACTTGTGCAAACCAAAGAAACTTTTTGAACTCTGTGTTTTTTTGTGATTTGCACAAAACGAGCCCTAAAGGGAGCATGTTCCTCGCATCTTCTTATTTGTCAGTGTTATCCAGAGCCTGGCGAGGACGTCTGGATGCGCGCACGCTTCGCCACAAGTTCTCATGTGAAGACAGGACAGATTAAAAGCAGCGTAAGAACTCTTGCATCTAACAGACCGGAGCTCACAGTGTCGTCTGTTATTATTTCACTGCCGTGTCAATAGGCAGCAGTAGCACCACAATGGGACTGACCAACTGTTCTGCTCTCAGACTGAAGCCCTTGTACTTTCTTTTGATGGTCTGAACCAAAAACATTCCCTTTTTGTATTGTTTGTTGTTTCAGCCATTTTAAAAAGGCGGCTATGCTCCTGTGCCATACCATTTTCACTTGTACGTATGTATGAATACATTGTTTGAATGCTCTATTCGTCAGCTTTCCTTGTTTGTCACAAAGGAAACCAAAACAAACTTTTTTTTTTTCACCACCTTTAAAACAAGACAAACAAAGACTGGTATGTTTTTATCTACTATAGCAGGCGCTTCACAGACTCAATTCTTTTCTTCTCTCCAGTATCTTGCACTTAACACATGTAGCAATACCTACAGGATGGGGAAATTGTGTGATTCACCAGTATTTGTTTAAGTGGAATATGACATTTTATTTCTAGATATTGTTTGACTTTGTATAAAAAAAATATATACTGTACAGATTCAAAAGTATATTATAACAAAAAACTTTTAGAAAAATATTTATTTTTACTGTTTTGTAATTTAGACACAATACTGTAGCTCCTCTATTGCCAGACTTACTGGAAGTGCCTCTCGATAATGTATTACAAAGTAACTATACAATATATTGGGATTATTAGACCATGTCACTAGCAGAGCAGTGTTGATGTTGTAATGTGAATATTGTTGAATAATAAGATTTATAAATGCTGCATACGTGTCTGTCTTGTTCTTCAGCCATTTCTCCAATAACTTGTGGAAGGGAACTTTTTTTTTTTTTTTTAAATACACTGTAAAAATCATACAGGAATTTAGTAGAATCAGTTCTCATTAATTTAACTTATTACCTAACAAAATGTAAATGGTCATCAAGTTTGTCTGTAATATTCATCAGCATGACTGAGGAGTTGTTGCTCCAACTTAATATCTTAAGTTTATTGAACATTTTTAAGTACAACTGAATTAATATCAAGTTTATTTGACTTGATATTTTTTAAAATTTTAAGGCAGTTAAAACTTTTTTTTTTTTACACTGTACTACAGTAAAATTTTTGGTCACCCTTTATTTTACAGTACACTATTTAGATCTCACAAGCTTTGTATCAAATTAGACAAAAAAATTAGAAAAAATGTTACTTATTAGACAATATTATACACTTATTAGACTTTATTAGAGTAATTAGTTACACACTATAACAGAAATATACTGAAAACTAAAGTGTAAATTACCCTTCACATATTATTTATAGTATTTATCTAATCTGACACAAAGACAGCTTGTTACTTCTTATTAGTGTACCATAATTCAGATATATCTTATTACAGTTTGACTTCATATCAGTTGCAATTGTGGTGATAACATTGTTCATACATGTCCAGCTGGCAATGTGTACATATACTCTATATATTCCAGTCTTGTTGGTCCATAATTACTCAACTTGACATACAGTACTGCCATGTAACATAAAACACAGTTCTGTGCCTTTAGCCTATTTCATTGTGTCTCTGACCATATGTGCTGACGACTTTGTAATAAATAATACTGTTAGATGTTCATGTATTTTTCTGCTTGGCTGAGTCTTGTGTTTACAATTAAGCTCCTCACAATATGTGTAGTGGGAGTGCAGCCAAGTGTAATACAGTAACACTGTTCCACAGACTATTAAGAGAACAGTGAGTATCAACAGAACAGTCCATTTATTGTCTTTACAGTCCAATTCAAAGCTCCAGTCACAAGGGGATGACGCTCAGGGTAAAAGGCAGGACACACTTCAGGTAAAACGCTGTCTATCAAAGGTCTAAAACAGCTCCTGCACATGGGCTGTTAGCAGTCTGCTGTCTACCTGAGAGGAAAGACCATGAAAAGATCATGTAAAGTTCCCACAGGTACCACCAGGGCTGGGAACCTGCAGCTGCCACCGCTGAGCCTTTATGGCTGCAAGAACAAACAATCTGATTGGAGTCTGAAGAGGAAAGGTGATCAGTGAGTCGCACAGGATCATGCCTGATTTCAAGTGACATGTAACTGGTAAGTAACTGAGTTTGCAGCATGACTTAGACATTTCAGTAAGGCATTATATACACTGATTTTTATTATTATTTTCAGTTTTCCGTTTTAGTTGCGGTATCATAAGGTGTAGGCATCAAAACTACTTGCTTAGGAAAGTGACATGCCAGTACAAATAGCCACATTTGTTATTTTTTCTGGGTACTGACACCTGGATGCTAACAACATTCGCCTCAATTGACCCTTCCTAAGACCTGCCCCTTTTTGCTTTGTGCTCCAATGACTGTACCTGACTAAAGTTTCTGCTTTCCTTTCCTGTAGTTAGATATGCTATATGCTAGTGTCAACTATGTTGAAAAGAAAAGCAAATTCTGAAGATGGTTTTAAGACATTGGTGGGAGGCCTGTAAAAATGACATATATTAACATTTTACATGAGCTAATGTTTACACTAGCTAGCTAGCTAGATAATCTCCATATTAGCTAGATAATTAGCTAACATTTCATTTACATTTTCTTAGTAGTTAGATAGTGTTTTGCTAACATTAGTTTTACGGGAACAAGAGAAAGTTTGCTCAGCTGTGATTGGAGAACAGAGCTAAAACTGTCAGGACCGGTCAATGCTTTGGGATTTTGTTTTAAGCAATTTGATAGCAGTCCCTTTGGTAATCTTGTTTTGGTTGAAGCTGCCTTTTCTTTGAAGCACCTCTTGTCTGGTCAATTTTGCCTCAGCCTTTAGAATTAACTGAGAATCTTAAAGAACAAGAGTCATCTTTTCCTTCCATCCACTGAGTGGACTCAGCTTATAGGATAGGATCCAACTTTTGGCCCAGCATTTGGCCCTCAATCTTAATGGCAATTATGTAATATTTGATATCTACTTCAGTAAACGGCTAAGAAGTGACACGGCACAGTATTTTTTCGCTGCCTCCCTGTCCTAACTGCCAAGTCTGAGCTTTCTTGTCATCATCCCACCAACTGTCTGTATCCTCGACTATTGTAGAGCTTCACTTCTTCCCCTTCATTCATTCCTCTGTCCTGATAATCTGTGCCCCTTCTAGATCTAACTTTATACATATTGAGCATAGATACTTGTACTTTTACGAGTATATTTTCAAGTCTGTTCTTAAGTGTGCATTAGTGTACAATAAGTACAATTTGAATTCATATCTAAACCTTTAATCTGTATTTTTGCAGCTGATATGGCTATCTAATCACAAACGGACCACTGAAAACCAAACCAGACATTCTGATGAAAAACACCCCAAATGCTGCAGCAGGCACTGGTTCGGCAACACCTTCTCATGCAAACCCAGCACATGATGACGACTGTCACTGTCCCTCAGCGCCTGATGCTGCAGCGCAAGGTATCCTTTAGCAGCTGTTTCTGGTGCAGCCAGAAAGCCCACTTAGCATGCGATTAATGCTGTGAAACAGCTGCGGTTTGTTTAGGTTTAGGCACTAAAACTACTTGTTTTAGTTATGAATAGGATGAAAACCAAAAATGTCCCGGTTTTGCTGGTCCATAACAAAAGCTTTTGAATATCACAATGATACAGGACATTTTTTTGTGCATAAGTTCTGTGTTTATTTGCTGTTTTACAGCTGTTCGACTTGAGCTAATCTGCCCGTCTTCAGTTAAAGACACACCGTCAAGCGAGTAGCCCTGCTGGAATGGAAATGCAAATCCCTGCTGTGCCGGGCTGACGGGCCGAGTAAAACTCAGTCACGCCAAGCCAGCACATGTGTATGGAAAAGCAATCCATCCACCCAACCGTCTCTGTGTGTGGACTTTCTCCTTCTTCACATCACGTCAACAGCCTGGGGCGTCTTTGGTTCACATTGAAGACACTTGTAAAGCCTGGTGTGTTGGTTTCAGACATGAAAGGGTTCCATCCACAGAGGAGCGGTGACAAATAGTTCAGATGTGATGTGATGGAAATTAGGACAGGCTGGTTTTATAGAGGTGACTGTGACCACCGACCAGAACAGCGCAGGTATTAAACATCAACATTTAAAAAGTAACTAATACTCTGAGAAGTTTTTGAGATTAATACTTTTAATTAAGTATTTTTCTAAGACCAGTATTTTTTTTTATAATACTGTGACCACAATCAAACCAGAGTGGATAAGTCCAAAAAAAATCTGTCTTACTTTGCAGGATTTACTGGGTCACTTTCCTGGAAGTATGGAGTGACCACTTCCTGGAAGAAGGGATTCTCCCAACAATGGCTGAACTTGCACATTTGCACAATTTTGTCGTAGAAGAACAGAAGATGAAAAAGAAAAAAATATATACCAGCTGGTTTCCTATTGGTTTAAGATTTCACTATGGACAAGGGACTTAAAAAAAACTTAAATTGTAACTATAAATTAAGATTTAGACACCTTTGTGTGGACATTAATTAAGGCAGTCCTGTAATCCCTATTAATCCCACACCAAGGAATGACATCAGGAAATAAGCTGTTTAAAATGAGATCTGCCAGAGCCCTCTCACCTCACCTAGGATTCCTGTCATCTCACACATGTACAGTACAGCTGATCCGATTGTCTGACCAATTAGGAAAAGTAGATCGAAAAGTAAAGACGTGGAGGTGCTCGTTCCAAAGTACACATAGTCAAAGCTAACTGTAGACACTGACAATAAATAGCTGATAAAGTTGCTTACAAATAAGATGTAAAATTAAAAGGGGAAAAAAGATCTTTGACAGTGATGACTAAGTCTACAGCAGTGTTTTGAGCTATGAGCTAATGTCAGCATGCTAACATGCTCACAACAACAGTGCTAACGTGCTAATGTTTAGCATGTTTGTCATCGTAGTTCAGTATGTTAGCATGCTAACATTTGCTAACTGGCAAAAGTTATTACAGCTGGGAAAGTCATCATTTTGTAGGTATTTATTCATGATTAAAAGTATTGGTGAGACTGAAATTCTGACCTGATGATGGTGTTCTTTTATTTTTAGTAATTTACTATTTGTCCTTGATTAGCTTGTTTGTTTGTTTGTGTGTGTGTGTGTGTGTGTGTGTGTGTGTGTGTGTGTGTGTGTGTGTATGTGTGTGTGAGGTTTCAAGTTTCAACATCACACTTTTGCAAGTTGAATGCTGGACCAGGATTGACGTCCAAACTATTTCTGATGTCACAAACCATACTTGCAAGCCTACGCAGGAAAATGGGATTTTTAATGAGCAGACACAAACTTTCTGCTTTCAGCAGATCAATATAAAAACATCCTTTATTTTCCAAACTCTGCACATACATCATTCTGCACAGTGACGCTCAAACCTTCAGCTGTAGGAGGAAGAAAAACATATTTTTTGAGCGGTGGTGATCAGGGTCAAATAGTTAACTTTTAAAGGACAAAGATTATTTCAGGTACACAAAAATGACAAGGACAAGAAGTGCAAAAATACAAACAGATGCCAGCAGATGTGCACTACTGTGCATACATCAAAGCATAACACAATAACTCCAATATGCACACACTCACTGACACACAACCAGCACTAAGGCTCTGTTTGAAGTTGCACAGACATGGTATCCTTGACTTGCTATCACTGACATGATTGTATTTGTTGGATATGGGTCATGTATTTTTTTTTTTTTTTTTTTTTTTTTTTTTGCCACGTGAGTCCTGTACCCTGCATGCTTTCTTCACAATTAATTCCTCACACTGTAAACACACTCAAACTATTCAGTGTGTTCAGCGAGTGAAAACGTGTTGAAACTGCAGTTTACAATGTCGTCATTATTCCTGCAGCACAGGACAATGACGTTTTATGTGAATGTATAGTGTCATATGATATTACGAATCACAGCACAGCATCTGTAATGTGTATCTAATCATATGACATATCTGCTTACTATATACAGGCCAAGGCCACGGTCACACCACTGAATTCCTCAGAGGAATTGCAACAGCAGTTCAAGCACACCGTGATCCTTTCTGAGTCACGCTTACTGTAATAACAATACATAAGACGTGGAATATGTCCAAATCACCAAAAGATAATACAGTAAATCTGAATCTAAATCTTTTGGTGATTTGGACCAAAAAATAATAACTTCACGTATTAATAACTTTATGTAAATTTGTACGTTTTGAAAAGTTTGTCCACTTAAAGTAGATTCAAACTTAAAACTGGAAGTTCCATCAGCATTAACATGACTCCCACAAACGCTGTCAAGAGCTAAAACAAGACATCAAACTGAAGCGGTTGTTGATCACTTGTGGCCCCTAGTGGCCGGTTCAGAAGTGTGAGAGGTCAGCTGTCATTTGTCATATTTAAAATTGAATGCCTGTAAGTATTTTTAAATCTGTCTGTCCAGACTTATATAATGTATGCAGTGATGACTTAGAAGGAAATTGATATAGAATTTAGCATTATATTGTCCTGTAACTTTGAAGGGATTTAATAAAAGGTATTAAGTGTATTTTTTGGCAAAACAGAAATAATCACATTTATGATTTTAATGAATAATTTCAAGTGAGAAATATAAATAAAATAAAAATATATAAATATAAAAAATTATATATAATTATTATATATAAAAATATATAAAATGTCATCACCTCATCATTTCACCCCATTAAATATTTGTGTGAAATGAATTCTTGTCCAAGTGGACACTTGTACCAAGTTTGAAGAACTTCCCTCGAGGGTTTGATCAGTTCGTCCTCGAGTGCAAGCAGACATTTGTACCAAGTTTAAGAAATTCTCTTGAGATATTGGCTTCGCGATGACTTGAACACATAATGTCTCTGCTCATGGCTGTCACTGGCATAGAGCAATAAAAAAGGTTATTCAAGGTTGTTGAAAAAATTGTGAATCACACAGGTCCTTCAGTTTACAGTCATGAATGTGCACAAAAAACATTACAGCCCAGTGGTAATGAAGATTAGCTGTGGACACCCACACACGCAAGCAATCGCATGATCCCCTCCGAATAATAAAAAATGTCATTAACACACACTTTTCAAGCAGAAGAGGTGACATACTGTATCACTGTACCTCTTCATTAAAATATTTGTATTAATTTGGCCTTTGCTGTTCATTGTGAAACCGTAGCTTTAACTGTTTCGAAATTGACTTAAGCTCTGTTAGTAAGGCAATATTTTGCAATAAGGAAAACTATAATATAAATTGTGAAATTTAAATTTTTGATGGTGATAATGAGATCATCACCTTTATCCTTTAGCAATATAATTCTCAATTCAGCATCAGGCCATGTCCTCGTTCTATGTGCTATAAGGACATAAAGGTGACGAAGGGTTTAAAGGTGAGGACGCTGCATGTGTGCAACACTGTACATCTATAATGAATTATACAGTACTACTGTATCTGCCTGGCTTTATCCAAGCTCTTCATATTTCATGAACCATGTGTCACCATAGCAACATAGAAACATGCAAGATTTGTCAATTATGAGTCCTCACAGGACCAGTGGTAAACAAGGAGTAGCAAACCCCATGTTTTTTTAGATTGATTTTCTGAGAGGTGACTCTATGAAATTATTTTTTCAAGATCAGACGCTATTGTGTGTTAGATTATGAAAAACTACTTTTGTCTTGTCTAGAACATCATGATGTGTAAAGAAAATGCACATGGCAAGTGCTTTTAAAATGTTTTTTCAGTGCCTACTATAATCTTTATACATTTCCTGATTTAATCCTGACTAGCTAAATGCCACATTCAGGTTATTAAAAGTTTTAACAGTTTTCTTAACTCTATGAATATTATGGGGTCAGACAATGACCTAATTGGGGCAGCGTTTCAGTTCACAGTAATTTCCAAGAGCATCACAGCAGCAGCCTGATGTATTTAAAGACATCCAACTGGTGTTAGACCATGAAGAAATGTTTCTGCAGCTTGAGAGAGAGCTAATCTTCATTGGTCAGTGAATAAGTGATGCAGTCAGCCAAGAGGAGGTCAGTGCGCAAACCTAAGATGCTTGGACAGATATCCAACGGGGTCAGATACCTGTTGCGTTACCACACTGTAATGCAACCACTAAAGAAATACTTAAACAAGTTATCAGCAGATGCTGAAGACCTAATGTAAATGAGATGTTCAGAAAAATTCAAGGACATGACAGTAGGGTCTGTATGCTTTTTGTAATGCCTACCATCTGACAGTTGGGAGTGCCAATGCAATCAGATACAGTGTGGCGGGACAGATGGTACAAGAACATGGTGGAAATATGCTACCAGTCACCTTCTGTTTCCACATGCTTACCTAACATTGATCTGTCCTCCGTCTGTAATCAGATCCGGAGGAGGAGGTTAAGGTGCAAGACTGTTGTCGAGCAGGAAAATCTGTCCGCCTCACAGGGGACAGTCACAGCACATACAGTAGCTGAGCTGCACGACACGATGCAGGAACATGTTGGTGAATAAACAGATACTTTCAAGCCAACGGGAGAAAGAAATGTCACTTTGAGCAGGTCGTTGCTTCGCACAAACCAATGAGGAAATTTAAACTGAAAATGCAGCGACAAATTTTTTTAAGCAAGGAGACGAATCCTTTGCTTCAGCCAAAGTCATTGTTTTGCAAGTCACAAATAAGTCTTAACTCTTTTTTAAACTCTGTCTGTAATCTTTGACCTGCAATTCATTTTTTTTGTTGACCACTGTGTAGTTTTCGTATGTGAAAGAAATTATCTTTGGTATAACTGTTTTTCCAACTGGATCACTGTAACAAAACATTAGTCCTCGATAGTTCTCTCCTGCAACTTGATGATGCTGTCGGAGTGATTCACACAAAGTGGATCTGGGGAATGAAGTGTCGACTTGCTGCGAATGAAAAGCATTAGTTGATTCAGAAAATGATTCATTTTTTAAATAACAGCCTTTTTTTAATCTTTTGGCTTCAGGGAAGTGTCAAGTATTTTCAAATCAAATTGCATTAAAGCAATGACAGTACGTAAAGATGGACGACACGTCTTCACTTCCTCCCACTGTATTGAGTTTGTCAACTCGAGTCTAATTTATCAAGACTCTGACTCAAGTGTGACTAGACATGTCGACAATATCAGAATATCTGGACCCAAAGTGTCCCAATCTAAAGGTGGTGATAAAGCCATAGCAGACCATGCAGGAGGGTCCTACATCCAGTGTCTCCTGTCAGATGTTCATACTCCCAAGCGACTCACCTTTGCCCCATGAGTCCCTGAAGGCAATTTTGGATAGGCTACAGTTGACATTTAGGCTAAAAACATGGTGTAAATGGTGTCTTTCCGGGTCAAATTTTAATGTTGCGGCTTACGGAAACTTGGATTACACCACAGTATGGAGAAATTTGTGTTTTTTGTGTGTTCTTTTTTTATATCTTAAAACTGCAATTGTACTGGATTTCGCTGCAAACCTGTTTTCCGCTGAAGCTCCGGGAGTGTTTTGTGAACTGGAGATCTTCATCCATCCTCACATCAATACGGGTGAGTAGATATTAAGTGAAATTCAATTTTTGGGTGGACTATCGCTTTAAGGATAACTTGTAAAATAATCTATAAACACAGAACCTGGAGAATTACTTTTGCTTGATTGATGCATAACTTTAATACATAACCCCATCATGTGCCTGTTTTAAACTGGGTTGGAGTAAACATTTTTATTGCAGAGGGTTGTAAGAAGTAAATATGACAGTTTATTTGCTGATTTATCTCTGCCTCTCTGTAGCTCTGCCCAAATGGCAGTGTACTCTCTTTTCATGCCAACTTTCTAATAAAAGTCACTTTTATTTGACAAAAAGGTTATTATCTCCTTGTTAAGCAAATCAGACCGGCTGATGACGCGAGTTTTAAGAGGGGAAAACACAGCAGCAGCTTAGGGATCTCATTTCTAAACCAAATCAAAGATTGCTATCAGACCAATATTATCTTATAAATTTCAATTAAAAACCCTACCGCAGCCTACTTACAAATGCGTGACGCTGTCATATGATTCTAATAAAGGGCAGTTGAAATGTACAGAAATTAGACAGAAAGGGGAGGGAGGGAGAGAGGGAGGAGAAGAGAGAGAAGGGAAAGAGGGGCGGGAGAGAAGGAGAGGGGAAAGAGAGAGGGAGCTGCAGATGAAGACAGCCGTGTTTCTGCGTGTACGCTCGCCGTGTCTCTCCGCAGGCTCTGGTCTGAGAAAAAAAAAACAAAAGGAGGCAGCGGCGGGGTCACTTTACGAGCGCACCTAACGCGCGTTTCCACTGATGTGCGCCAGCCGCTGAAGGAAAAAAACAGGAGACATGTTGGAGGAGATAACGATCCCTGCGTGATTTGGACTAGTCTGCCGGAGAGTCACCGTGAAGTCGGCTGGAAATGAACTCTGAAGGTACACGTCGGTCTCAGAGCATTCATGATAAGAGTCGGCGCTTCTCCTGCTTCCCCATCCACGTGAGAAGTTTGACCGGAGCTGGCTGAGGGCTGACGGGAGCTGGCTACCTGCGTTTCCCATTGGCTGTTTAATCTCTGCTGGCTCCAGCGACTGGACGACTGTTTCACAGGACACTGAGGTGAGTGGTGCGTTTGGTTTTACCCTCAAACAATCAAATGTTCCGTGTGAAGATATTCCAGATTTATGAATGAACTTGAGCTTTTTTTTTTTTTTAATGAAAATGGCAAGAGGCATTTTTTGTTTGTTTCAGGTGACCTTATTGTACGTTTTTATTTTTCCAGCGATAAGATATTCAGATAGCCAACCACTTGTTGAATACCCGCTTTAACTAATTCATGTATAACTAAAGAGTTCTCTAATAATTCCTCTCCAAAATATTTTTATTTAAATGTTTTTTTTATTAAATACAAAAGTAGACACTTTCATGGTGCCGACTGAATTGCTTCAATACTCAGTCAGCAGTCATAAAATGCATAGTCATTTAATGCCAAATTTAGATAATTAAGAAGTTTTAACAGTTATTTATATTTGATATTCCATCACTTTCTTCATTTCAGTCCAATTATCCAAGTTGAATAAAATGTACAGAGTAAAAACAGTTTCTCTAGCAGCTCCCAGGTCTTTGAACAGCTCCTTCTTTTAAAGGACATAACTGTACCGCAATTTATAATGTAATTTTTTAGTTTTCTTAAAATGGATTTTAAAAACATGGTTAACCAATTTGTATACCTTGCCCTAGAACTAAGGTTGTTGCAATGTCAGAATGTCACTGTATGATTATTATGGCCAAAATAATTCACAATAATGATATTAATGTGAGATTTTTTTTTTAGCATCAATAATAAGGATCGCCTGCTTTCCTGGGGCAAGTAAAATGCCATGTTTGGCCAGTAAATCTAGCAACTCACTTGTTCGAATGAGCAAGCGGTAAAAAAAAGAATTAAACTATTTTGATACATTGTTAAACTAATCATTAAAGTAAATAAGTAAGTAAGTAAATTCCTGCTTTTCTCCTTTTATTATTATCATCTTAACCTGAATATCGTAGGTTATGGACTGACAAAAACAAGACGTTTAAACACATCATCTTGGACTTTGAAAAACTGTGATGGACATTTTTCGTTATTTTCTGACATTTTCTACATGTTGAAGCCCTGGTCTGAACAATTTTAGCATTTGCATTTTGGGCAGGTAGATTCGTGACCCATTTGCTCCACCAGGCAAATTACAAAAAAAAACAAACAAACTTTGTTTATTGTGCATTTTGTCTGTCTTTTTGGCAAGTTTGTGTGTGTGTGCTGGGGTGGGGGTGAGGTGGGATTAAAAGCATACGATATGTTTAAGTTGCACTGGGTTATGTGCACAATATCATCATATGTTATCAACATGATATGAATATTTCTTTTTGTTAATATCACTGCTATCATTGATAACACTATATTACAACATCCCTATGATGAACTATAATAAACTGTTTTATGAACATTATACACTTATGCAGTGAACAATGAACAGACTGTACAGGAGAAAAGTCCTCCACGAGACACCTGCTGTACCTGCAGTGCAAACCTTAGTTCAAATCTGCCTGTGGGTGTTTCCTGCGTTTCAGGTTCTGGGAAAAATGTTCCTTCCTTTGATTGTTTGACATGCTTGATAAAAGGTAGTTACCGCAAGATCACAAGTGTCACCCTAAATGCTGGTCCTTAGAATTGCTACCAGACTGCTAAAAACAAAGCTCTTAATCATGTCACTTTCTGTCAACATGAAAACAACAGAAATATGTCTAAAAGCTGCTGTGTGGTGGGATGCACTCCCAATAGGATGAAATACACAGAAACACTGTAGGTTTTTATAAGCTGCTGAAAGTTTAACTTCACTCCCACGTGTGAGCCTAACTTCACCCACTGCATAATTTTGAAAAATGCTTAAAAAAAAAAAAATAATGTCAAGGAAGTGAAGAAGAGGACAGGGAGGGGGTGCATATGACAACTGCTATAGGGGGACATTGCCTCATGGCTCTGTAGTATGTGAAGCCAGATAGCTGGCAGTCAGAGCTAGCACTGCCAGAGCTAACCAGCCATGAGCAGCTGCTGTCAAACTGTCTGGTGTCCTTGCTTGAAAAAGAGGGAGTCTGCTGGAGCCTTGACAACAAAGCACATTCATGCCTTTTGTAGAAGTCTCTACATGGTAGGTTACCTGGGTTGTAGCTCTCCGGTGTCTGTGTGTGTGTATTTGTAGGACATTGTCAGTACACAGGCATGAGGTGTCTAATGTTTCTAGCTAGCTACAGTCACTTTGTTAGTTTCAGCCCTTGGTTACATACAGTGGCACTGATTATTTTCCCCCTAGTGGGCGCGATTTTTCAGAGTAAGACGTGTTGTGCTTTGTCTGTTTGTAAAATGAAATTGATCTACACATTTAAGTTACACACTGCTGACAAAAGGCTACCCATGTGAGGTAGCTAACATACTAAATCACAAACAAGGAGATTCTGACATACCCTCCACCTCAGACAACACTGATGAACACTGATGAAAGAAGAAAAGGAAGCTAATTAGCTAATTAGTTGTAGCCATGCTACAACTGCTGCTGACATAACAGCTATGGGTAATCACAAACAAGAAAGAAAAAAATGTATATATGTATATATATGTATGTATGTATATATATATGTATAAGGGGTCAATGGCCTGAAAAGGGTTGAAGACCCCTTGGATTTGATCTCTTTTTCTTTTGTAAAAAGCTCTTTGGTTCCCACCTTCCCACATAGCTTTATTCTCATTGATGGCAGGCCCAAGTCTCAAGTACAAAGTCATTTGTATAAAATCATAAAAAGTGGTCCTATTTATTTGAACTATATACATATATGTATATATATATATATATATATATATATATATATATATATATATATATATATATATATATATATATATATATATATATATATATAACCTCTCCTAGCAGCACATGGCAGGATAAATTTACTCTTGCTTTTCCTATACCATCGCACCACATTCATCAGTGTTAGTCATCTTAATTAGTTGTCAAAGCAAATGTGTAGCTGACATCAGTGACACCTCTATGTTTACCATCACCAGTGTTGACTGCAACGTTGTTCACTTCATAGACCGAATCACCACGCTGTCACGTTAACAATAACTGTCACTTCAGGGTAGAAAGGTGGCACCTGATTTGAATTGCGGACAAAGGTAAAATCGGCAAACTTGTCTATTCCCTCTATTTTCAGCTCTAACTGTAATGTTTAAAGATTCTGAAGAACAGAAACATGTTATTAACCACTCAGTCAATTTTGAATGATTCAAAAACACTAAAATTAGGTTTCAAAATCATGAAAAAAATAACAGTTTTCTCTGCTATGAAATGCTTGGAGTGTGTCTGCTCTGCTATTTCAGTGTCAAAAACCACTATGACCTGAAAACAACCTGAAACATGGACACTTGTCTAGCAGCCTTATTGGACATGTCCAGACATATTTGAGCCACCAGAGTCAGAGGACAGTGACAGGGTGGTATTTTATTTTTATTTTTTTTCTGTGTCGAGGTGTTTGAACTGATGTGAACTGAAGTGAACTGCTGGACTGATTTGGACTGAGAGAGTCGCTGTGGTTCATTCATAACTGACTGTTGGGGCTAAATTCCACCAGGCGCGGCTGTGTTGCAGTATGGCTGTGCCACGTCAGCTGGACCTGATCGCAGCCATTCTACACAATGCTTGTGATTCCACCAGCAGTGCCTCGATGTGTCCTGTGCCATATCAATTAGCACAGAGCATATCGAACTGGGCCGGCAGTCAGGCACAGAAAAGGCAGAGAGAATCCGGTTAATTTTCAAAATAAAAGACCCTGTGCAGACTCTTGATCATGAAGACACACGTAAAAGAAACTATTTAACCACGTAGCCTGCTTATCCATGGTAGAAGCACAAAGAGCAAGAGAAGAGGACCTAATCAACAAAATCTGAGCAAGTAAACATAATCAGGTGGCCAAAATGCTCTTCTGCTGAAATGCTTCTGAAACACTGCTAGACAGACTTGTAGCCATGTGGAGGAAGGACCAGAATCGTGGCGTAGACGTGCAGTATCCTTCATGTGTTGGTTTATGGAGATTTTATCATGCTGGAGGGATCATGGTTCTGGCACATCACCGAGCCATGTTTAACCAACAGTTTAATGGTTGAATCCACAGTTCAGCACTACATGGTTCTCAGTGTTTACATATGTTTTCTTCCATTATGTTCTAACAGAGGTGCATAGTGTTTAGAGGAAAAACAACCTTTTCCCTTAGCAGGGACTTTAAACAGTGGCCTGACTTATCTTAAGTTTCTGTTGCGCTTATTTTCTGTGTTGCTTTGTTAGTATCTTTGATAAACCACCCACAGCGACATCTCACCACCACCCAGTTGGACAAACTCAGTCTGAAATATCTCTGAAACTGGGCACTATCTAGGCAGAGTTCATGAACCAAACAATTGTAATCTCAGTCGCCTCCTGGTGGAGGGTTGCAGCACAAATCATAATTCTGCCTCCCAATGTTAATTAGTTGGACATAGCCCAAACTAAAACATCAAAGTACATGTGAAATAAAATGTTTCCCAAAGATGATCTCTGTCATTTTAGACAAGTCTTATCACACTGATGTATTTTCAAGTGTTAATTTTTCTGCTCTTACCACACTTCACCTAGAAATTTGGAGCCTATCCTATTTTTTCCGTGTGATGCAGATGGTTGTCTGCAAAAATACACATTAAAAAAGATCTGTTGACAGTCATACCGACATTGCAATAGCAACAGGACACCTCTCACTACAGTTTGATTGTCTACATTTGTGCAGTATGTCTCAGAAATTAAAAAAAAAAAAAATCTTGTTGCAGGGCAGTGTCTTTTTTCTTTCTCTCTTTTTTCTTCTCCCTCTATCCATTCATCCCTCCCTCTGTCTCTGAACGAGGGGGAAATCACTGATTGCGTTCAGAAAACAGCTATTTCCTTCACTTCAAACTATTCTGTAAACTCTATGTAGAAAGACAAGAACTTTCAGCTGCCGCCTCGCAGCAGATATTTGACCCATGTGAACACCACAACGTGTGGAAGCCGCAGCAGTTCAGCGACTGCCATCATGTGCTGCTCCAGTCTGTAGTGTGAACCAGCAGTTAGTGAAAGAATAAAACACGTGTTTTTGAAATGACATCATGAAAAAAATAAAACATTCAACATGCTGCCATTAAATTATGTGTATGTGATGCAGGGGTTGTCTACCTGGAAGATATATACAAACATCATGATGACCAATGACAGTGTAGATTAGAAGGTGACAGAATCACAGCTCCCCAAATGTAAAGCCAAAACTTTCAGTTGGTTCCTGGTGGATGGCTGCTGTACAAAACATAAATCCTGCCTCCCAGTGTTAACACATGGGGCAAACTAAAAAATTAAAGTACATGTCAAATACATTTTTTTTCCTAAAGATGGTGTCTGTCATTTTAGATAGTTCTTATCAGGCTAATGATTGTTGAAGTTTTCATTTTTCTTAAGTTTGATTTAAATTAGTTATTTGATGATAAATGGCAGCACTCATATCTGGGACAGGGATGGCAATTAATTTCCCTGTCAATTGAACACAAAATTTAATTTAGGCTAGTTGACTAGTCTAACAGTAAATAAACACTTAGAATGCAGTTAAAACTGAACACAATTTATTAACTGATAATGTTAAACACTGTCCAAAAAATACTGTGTGTATTAAGAGCCACTTGAAGCTGTTAATTAGAGTTTACAATCACCAAATCATACTTTAAATGCAGCTGAAATGCGCACTGCTTTGCGCTGTGTAATACAAACATTGCACATTAACCTACAAAACATGAAAACTCACTGAATGTTTCACTGTTCTGTTTCAGACTGAACAGGATCACAGTGTCTGTGGGTAGCCTGCTACACAGTGTGGCTAATGTTAGCAGTGCTAGCAGCAGTAGCTGCTCTTCTTGCAGGTTAATGTCCGTGTCTGTGCTGAATGTAGGTACACATTGCTTCAGTTGAGTGGTTATACAGTTTATTCTGTCACAGTCTACATTCAACATTATTTATATTCAAGATTAAAACACTGCCAAACCACACTGGTTTTATGAGCTGTAATCTGTCTGAATTTGCTGATATAAACATCTAGGGTCAGCTTAACCATCAGGGCATATGCGCTTACAGCGTACGGCGAGAGGGGCTGTCATCTGATGGGCCCGCAGCCCCGACTGGTGGCGGGTGACTTCGTAACATCTTAGAGGCTAGGGATGCACCAATACCACTTTTTGTCAGACCAAGTACAAGTACAAGTACTTACATTTGGGTACTTGCCGATACCAAGTACTGATACAAGTACTTAATAATGCCATTAAAGTTCTTACAGTAACTTTTAAGACATATTTTATTTTCATTAGATGGTCATTTTCTAAATGTAACAAATCATTGTTGCCTTTTCCTGCCACAAGTGTAACCATGGTTACTGTACACATTAAATTTTTAGGTTATTTGTAGTAAGTTACTTTACTGATTTTGTGTTCCTTATTAAGCTGTGCAGTTTAGTGTGTATATGATATATTTCTGTATAATAATTTCACAACATTATTGTGGACTTGCAGGATTAAGTTTACTATTATAAATAGCGGTATATATTATCATTTACAGCATTCTAACTAGTATTTTAATTATAAATTTACATATGTAGTATTTAAGTTTCTTCGTCTTGTCTCTCTTGTCTAAGAGCTAATAGTTCCTACCTGTCATTGATTATGGGGGACAGGTATGAGTGTGGTGTCATGTGTGCAACAGTTTTGTTTACCCTGCTGTGAACCCCCAAAGGCCCAAACACATGATCAGCGGTAAAAATGCTTTGCGCGATTTTAACCTTGACCTCATTTGCTGCTGACTTTTCAAAAAACAACCAATGAGAAAACGTGTGACGACACAGGCAGAAGAGACCGCAGATGTGTCGAAGTGACACAAGTAGAGGAGACGGTGACAGATGGTCGACTCTTGAAGGGAACTCCAGAACCGTGGAAGATCTCGCCAGAGTGATCATTTTAACGTCACAATGAAAGGACGATATAGAAAAATCTCGCGAGAACTTCGCAAATCAAGGGTTCCTTTCCAGACACCTACCTAATAAAAGTGTTTCAGGGTTCCCCAAACTCTGTAACACAACATTAAAAACAGACTACGATCTCGCCAGTAAACGCCTGGCGAAATGTTAACAGACAGGTTGGGTTATAAGATTTCTGAATCATATCGTTTATGAACTTAGCTACATCCATAAAGTTGTACACCTGTTTTGGTGAAGATTAAGTACACAAAGAAGGTGTAGCAGCTTATTATGAATAAAACAGGGTTACAGATGGCAGCAGTGATTTTTTTTGTCTTCGGATTAATTTGCAGAGGCATTCAAGTAGTTTACACTGGCCAGGACTGATAGCGGCTGGCTGCGGTCTACTTCTGCACTCTGCATTCATTTCACTTTTACATGGATTTACATGGGATTTTATGGACAGTTTCCAAAGTCGCTGTGGTCGTTAGTAGATGATGCTGGGGACAGCCAGTCTCAGCAAACACCTTGAACTCTGCATCATGGCGGATCTTTAGATGTTTACTTGTATCGAGCAGCTACTTTTTGTGATGTGGTATCAGGTGTGGGGTATCAGAGTAGTTTTATGAGTATAAGTACAAGTATGTGAAGTCAGTATTGGACTGATACCCGATGCTGGTATTGGTATCGGTGCATCCCTATTAGTGGCAAGTAGTTAACATTGTGCTTGAATAAAATATTGCTAAATAATTTAACCGACTAGTACTTCTGGTGCCAACTAGTGAGGGTGGCAACATTTAATCATGTAGTCAACTAATCGTGCACATCCCTAATCTGGGATATTTTGGATTCAGTTTTGTACAGTGGGAGGAAGTGACAATGTCTCATCCATTTTTATTCATCATTGCTGAATCCAGCCCTTTTACCCAAACTGTAGCCAAACCTTTTTCCTAACCGTAAGTGGTTAGTGTGTGGGTGTGTGTCTGTGTGTGTGTTTGGCCTTGGTAGCTTAGTGGGTTGTTGAAGAGGAGAAAAGAGTTAACTAGCTTTTACTGACTAGACGGTTTTCTGTTCCCATTAATACCCATCATACCATAACAAAGGCGACATTTCCTGGGTAATGTGTTGAGTGAGCATCTTGACCTTTGGCCAGTCAAGCCTGTAAAACTAGATATTCTTAGATACTCAAAGTCTCCAATATTTTCATTTGAAAAACTGAAGAACATTTATCTTGCTACAATTTAGTGTTTTTCCCTGCAGATACTTAGATAGCTGTGGAGTTGGAGCTGCCAGTGGCCAATGTCCTGCTTTGCACCCGGTAATTCTCAGGATATTCAGTCGGTAACACTGACATTATAAGTTGTAGCCAAAGCTTCTTCTCTTCAGGGTGCCGACCTTTAGCAGCATGCTAAGGTTTCAACTGAGAGTGCAATCAACACCTACAGGGGTTTATAGAACAGAAGCTGTATGGAATTCTGGTTTACGAGAGAGAAGACACTCACCATTTCATGTGTATTGATCAGTAAGCAAGAGACGATGGAGGAAATTATTCATACCCCTGGCAAATTTTGCTTAAAATTACTTTTATTCAACCAGCCACTTTTTGTTCAAATGTAAATAAAAGCTGAGAAATAATTTTTTCCACAATGATGCCTCTTGTACATCTTCTTATTATCTTTTGGGAGAAGCCTGTGTCATTTCCGGTCCAAAAAACAACTTGCTGGTTAAATAAAAGTAATTTTAAACAAAATTTGCCAGGGGTATGAATAATTTCGGGCTTAACTGTATATAGTTTGAGCTTGAAGATTAGCACAATATGGCCACTTTAACATTATTTTGTGACCACATACTGTTCTGGCTTATATATCTGTGGTATATCACACCAACAGTAACAGTGGCTAGCCTACTGTTATACATATATATATATGTATGTGTATATATATATATATATATATATATATATATATATATATATATATATGTATACACACACATATATATATACATTTATATGTGTATATAATTTCATTATCCATGCTAAGTGAGTGGTCTAGTGGCTGAAATGTCCCACATTACATAATAGTGAGAGGTTAAATGGTGTTTGATGCAGTACAGTACTGACTATAGCCAGTGTTTGTGGGAATGAGAAAAGTGGATTTAGTGAGTTTAAACGCTGGTGGTACACAAGTAAGTTTAGTAGTTTGTTCAGTGCCTGAACTTATAGCTTTTTTGCAAAACCTACTGCTTTTGTGGCCTCTGCTTCATATTGGCCCACTTAAAGCTGCTGTTGGTCTAATTCTTTGAAAGTAGGTCAAACCTGTTGCGATTAGCCAGCTCCTTCGTTCTGCTCTGGTCTTTGAGACAGAAAAATCATTCACAGAGAAATGCAAGTGCGTTACACGTGGCACCAGTTGCGCTATCACTCACAGAAATGGTGGCCGTATTGTGTTAGTGTTCTTTGCTGCTTAGAAATCACTAACTGGACCCCTGGAGCAATTCCTTTTACAGTTTCACATGATCACTGGGAATGAACTGAAGGGGAAGGAAGCAGCAATATGTGGAACAAGCAAGACCAAAGCGACATGTTGGAAAGAAAGAAACCATAGAGAGGGAGTGAAAGAGGTCAAGGATCATAAAATGAATAGGTGGGAGGAAATGAAAAGGATCTAAAATCTGTTTTTCATTCATGTGTCTATACAAAATAAAATATTTGAATAAATTAATACTTAGGTTGCATAATGTAGGAGTCATCTTCATTTGGACTTTCTTGTTGCCTTATTGTAACTCTATTCATTTGAAGCCCTACACATTTTTGATCCATTGTGCTTCAACATTTTTTGTAGAACTGATCAATCACAAACAATTTTTTAAAAAAGTAAAAAGTAGCTCTACAAAGGTAATTTCTACTGGCTGCATCTGTGTAAAGCTAACTGAACTTCACCTTTTCTCTGCAGCTGAGTCTCCCTCTCTTATCTGTTTTGTCTTGTTATGTCCTTTACGTCATTTTCATTGTGTTACGTCTGTCATACATGATATGCACTGATGGATACATCATGGAATCATCTTTTCTATGTTACTGCCCCACTGAAGGTTAAAATCTGTCTGGATGTTAAGCTCATTTCCACCTTAGCGTGCAACTATGCAAAAATAAAAATCAATAATTCCCGTTAAATGCATTAAAACTAAAGTAACAAGCCTATTTTGAAAATGTAAGGTGTAGAAGGTACAGATATTTGTGTTAAAATATAGGGAGCAAAAATAAAGTTGTCTGAAAAACAAATACTCAAGTAAAGTACAGGTACATGAACCAATACGCTGACCAATCAGTGGTCTGCGGTATTTGCTGGCTTACCTTTATCATCGGGACTGAAGCCAAAATGCTCCCAAACAGGCGCAGAGGCATTTTTCTTTCACACTAGTTAGTCCTGTAACTTTGTTTCTCTGCTTAACTGCACTGCCTTGTCCACAGTAGAGAGACTGACCTCTTGTGGCACGTGCTGCAAACTACTACACGTCACCTCAATACAGTATAACAAAATCAGTTTAATAGAGATAGGAGTGTCTGTATTTTTGACAGTATTGAAAACCATACCATCAGAGTATCTTAATATTCTAGTATACTTTTATTCTGCCCAAGCCTACCTACAACATTAGCAATAGCATAGCTACATCCAGAGTTTTAAAAGAAGCATTTTGCTTCAAGTGCGTGTAAAGGGAAAAAGGATTCTTTCTTCTAAACACATTAAACGTGCTCAAACATAGTTAATAAAAATGTGAAAACCCTGAGAAAAATGTCCTGCTGAATTGTGGAGTTTAGACCGTTAAGCTGCTGTTCATGATTTCTGTGTTCATGATTTTCTGGGTGGACCTGAAACATAGAATATAAAGGGAAAGAAAAAAAGAAATTATCCACTTGTAGTGATCAATTTGTCCCAGACAGAAGTGAACACAGTGGTTTTCTCTGTAATAAAACAACACCTCTGGAAGGCTTTTACAGTGAAGCAGCAGGTAGCAGGAAGTGTTGATTTTGATAATAAATAGATTTGCAGCGGAGAGCAAATATAGTAGCAATAAAGTGAATCACATTAGAAAACACTAAGGCCTTTCGCCACATTTTAGATGGTCTGAAGAATAGGAACATAAAAATTTACCACAGTTGAAACAGCTGCAGCTCTTTACACAGCAGCTATAGAGCTACTGAATGGTGAGCATATGTGAGTGTTTTACATGATGCCTTTTTTCTTTGTTTGGGCCACTCTGTTGACCATGATGTCAATATAGCTCAGCGGAGGGTGCTTTGGCCCCGCTCACAAGCAGCACTGCATGGATACTGCATAGACTGACTCAGGAATGTCCTGCTGCAAATACATGATGGAACAGGTTGGCACAACATAGATCACCTAAAGTAGCTAGTTAGGAAAATTTGAAATTAAGTATGTAGATGAGAAAGGCCCAAGAAGTTTAAAGTACCTGTACTTCATTCAGTTGTTGTTGCATTTTTTGTCCAAACTGCAATGGAACCATGTGTTGAAAAATAGTTTTTTTCCCTTTATGCATACATTTCTTGAAATTATATATAATAATATTTATATTTAATATACACAAGTCCAGAGTGTTTATTCCACATGTCACTCACATATGTTGGCCAGCCTAAAATAGATGCAGAAAGGTAATGAAAGTGGAAAAAAGCCCAGACAAGCCCAGCTCAAATAAATGACACAATTTCATGCAAGTGACAGGTAGGACTGATACTGGATTTTAGGGAGATTTAAAAAAAATAAATAAAAATCTGATATCAATTTATATTGACTGATATTGCCATAATGAATCAAATATTAGACAAAATATGTCAAAAAATGTATTAAATTAAGGAATGTTGTGAGGCAGAGATATACTGTCCTACAAATCAGGTTCTACACACTTAAAATCTTCATTTGGTACAGATTCCTGCAAAAAAAAAATCACACACACACTCAGTCATTTTTTTCAATTAAAATAAGAATAATGATGTAAAAAATTATCATTATCTCTAATATAGCAAATCATATCACAACTGCTATCTCAGTCAAAATAATCGCAATTAGATATTTTTTCAAAATTGTTCAGCCCTAATATACAGAACGCAGAATGTATACATAAACACACGTTTTTTGCCAGAGTTGTCAACACATTTGAAATATGTAATGGAGGCAGAATATTTTAACAAGTTTAACAATAAACTTTATTGCCCAGAGAAACTTGCAAACAGCTCATCTCACTATCGACTTCCAAACACATGGGGGAACCTACAGTGGCAGCGAAACTCAAGCAGAACACGAAAGCCTGTGTTTGGTTTGTTGGTTCTGGGCTACTGTAACAACATGTCGACCTCTGTGCAGGAGGACCTGCGCCCTCCATAGGTGAATTTTAAGGTAATGAAAAGAGGCTTTAAGGTGCTTATACACTAACTCATTTCTCCCATATTCTAGTAGGGGTGGGAACCTTTTGGCACCTCACAATTTGATGCTGTTTCAATTCAGAGGGCTACGATGCAAATCGATGAATCTTAATGTAGCAAATTTTATTTTATTTTTTTTTTTATTTAATTTTATTTTAATTGCGTTTTACCCCACCCTTAGCCAGTAAATCTCTGTAAATCTTACACACTTGACCTCTGAACTTGAAGGCCAATATAGGCCAGTATCAGATGGAGAATAAAGAGTGGCAGATATGTGGGCTGGGAATTTAACAGATGAATTAAGACAATCACCCATTTCACTGTGAGAGAATATATCACTGCAGCAGTGCCGTCAGGGCTGGTCAGATTCTGAAACACAGTATTTATCATTAAAGGGACAGTTCACCCCATAATCAAAAATAGATATTTTCACTCTTACCTGTAGTGCTGCTCATCCATCCAGAAAGTTTTGGTTTGGAGATATTGGCTGTAGAGATGTCTGCTGTCTCTTAAATATCATGGAATTACATGGGACTCAACACCCGTGTCTCTTTCCAGAAATCATGACCCAGTTGCTCAAGATAATTCACAGACCTTGCTGTGAGCAGATTCATGTAGAAACTGTTTTTTTTTCGATATTAGAATCTACTTGAACTACTTAATTTCTACTGTAGAATCCTAGGCGTCCTCTGCAGCAGCCGTGGGTTGGAGTTTCCACCGCTCTGTCTGCCTCTTTCATGTCATACCATCAGCTGTCCTATCCAAATAAAATGCCCCCAAAATATATGAATATAAAAAAGAATCTAATTTATTTCAGATAGATAGAAAATAGTTCCTACTTGAAACTTCTCACAGCGTCTGTGGGTTATGTAACCGCATCATGATTTCTGGAAAGAAACACTGCTGTAGAATTTTTCAAATGTATTTTTGATGCTTTGAGCACCATAAGCTGAGCGCCACTTAATCTGAGAGGAGGCAGACATCTCTGTGGCTGATAGCAGGCCAGGAGAAAAATAAGTCATTTTGATTTTTGGTTGAACTGTCCACTCAACGGAAGTCGTTTTCTCCCAGTTTATACAACCTGTCCACCCTGACAGTCCACCAGATCAATCTTACAGCAAATCAAATTTTCTCTCAAGTGCATTGAGGCTCTAAGGCTTAAGATTATGGTTTTAGCACACTTCATAACTCGGGTTCATGCCTCATTGTATTTGGTCACATGATGTCAGTTACTGGCTGAATAATACAATAAAGCATGTAGCTGTGATGTGCAGGAATGTTTAGCTCAGAGGTTTTGATACTGTGGCTTAAAATAGCTAACTGGAAATAAAAAAGCTTTTGTTCAGAAAAAGAGCATACATCGCAGGTCCGAGTCATTACAATGTTGACTTTTTAGTTGCGATTTAAGTCTTAAGATCTGTAGAACAAATACAGACGCTACCGTTTGTGTGTTTGTGTGTCAGTCTCCCCTCCGCGGCCGACTGCAGACATGTTTCTGTTTTTGTGCTGAGGATGAGAAGTGGGTCACATGCTTGAATTATCCATTTGCAGGGTTGCATGCATCAGTGCCAAGAAATTGCATTACGTGGGAGACTTCTGCTAAGGAGACACAGAGACATTTCTGGAAGATGGCAGCTGAGCCAGGACGCACACAGCGGAACGGACGCAGTGATGCCTCTCCCTGCACCAGCCTGAAGGTACACACTCTAACACGTCTGGGATGAAGGCTCTCCCACTGACACGTTCTCTGTTTCTCTTGTTGATGCTCCATGTGTGTGGGTGTGTGTGTGTGTTGTGGAGGGGATCACATGCTCTCTTAGTATGCATGCTTGTCTGTGTGTGTGTGTGTGTGTGTGTGTGTGTGTGTGTGTAGACCAGTACTAAGTAAATAACCAAATTACAGCAACAGTCCAACAAGTTCATTTGTAGAATGGCAGGGGAAATTAATTATTCCTCCTCTCTTCTATTCATCAATACCCTGGCATTAGATTAAAGAAAACTTCACAGGGACAGTGTCCTTCCTTTTGTGTCAGTTGTCCTCCCTTCGGTGTCAGTGGTTGATGAGTATCTGTCATGGCTTTCAGTCATGTAGCTGAACACCTACAGGGATGGCAGAGGCCACAAAAGTACACACATCAAATAGAAGTACAGACACTTGTGTAAAAAGACTCAAGTGAAAGTGGAAAAAGTACAGGCTCTGAAATGTACTCACAGTATAAAAGTAATAAGTCGTCCTCTGAAGGACATTTTTACCAGCTGCTTCTGTGCAAAGCTAACTGACCCTCACCTTTTCTCTGGTCTTGTATGTTGGTTTTGTCTTGTTGCGTCTTTTAAGTCTTTTTTTTTTTTTTTTGTCTTTAACATCATTTTCACATTATGTCCTTTACATTGTTTTTGTCTTGTTACTTCTTTTAAGTGATTTTCCTATCGGTTTGTCTTTAATGTCGTTTTCATCTTGTACGTCCTTAATTGTCTCATTAGGCATTCTCTTGCTTTTGTCTTGTCACGTCTCTTCATTTTTTTTCGTAGTTTTGTCTTTAATGTTGTTTTCATCTTGTGATGTCGTTTACATTGTTTTTGTCTTGTTATGTCTTTTAAGTCATTTTTGTCTCATTTTGTCTTTAATGTTTTCGTCTTATGTCTTTTACATTGTTTGCATCTTGTTGTTTCTTGTTACATCTTTTATGTTGTTTTTGTCTTGTTGCATCTTTTAAGACATTTTGATCTTTTTTTGTCTTTAACATCATGTTTGGCTTGTTACATTTTTTATGTAGTTTTTGTCTAGTCGTCTTTTATGTCATTTTTTCATCTTATTACATCTTTCACGTCCTTTTCATCTTGTTAGGTCTTGTTACGCAGTTTTCATCTTATGTCTTTTACGTTCTTTTCATCTTGTTTCATCATTTTCATCTTGTCTCTCCTATCATATAAGAATGAATGCAGAAGTCATTACTGATGAAACGGAACGGATAATGTTTATTTCCTGGTAAAACAGACTTTAAATATTATTGCGTCATTAAGGCAGACAATCATTATCAGGGAAACATCAGGGTTATTCACTCCACATGGAGCTAAAACTAATACTGAATTATGTTAAATGCCCACAGAATCACCGAGTGTGTTAATGAGTCATAAGATGATCTTTTAGAGGAGCAGATATTTACTGTGAGCTCAGCTCCATTAAATTTAACAATATGTTAATGGAACATGGCAACGCACCCTGAATCCACACAGAACTCTGAGCTACACTAACATTACTACTCTATAACATACATATTATTGAATCAATCAACTTATGTAACTGTCATTTACCTTGACAGACACTGTGCGTCAGTGTGTTCCTCTTAATCTGGAACGAGACACCCAGTCTTTCTTTTGGTTTGAGTTTGAGAGTCCATGTGTCCACAGACATGTTGTCTCTCCTCTGTCTTTCTTTACTTTTTTTTTTCTTTCCATCTAAAAGGACGCTGGTGAAAATGAGGCATGCACTTTTCTAGATGTATTAGTACTTTGGGATGGTTGATCTGATTAGGCTGTCAGCCCGAACAGAGCCAGCTGTTTCATCTTGTCTGTATTCGTCACAGCATATTGAGCAGAAACTTTATTAAATTTTTGTTGTCAGTGTTGATGTCATTTATGTCGTCTTCACAATTTAGTCATGGAACAAAAGGATGTCAGCAAAAAACTTAACGTCAAAATTTTTTGAAAATTAAGTGAAGACAAAAGTATAGCTGAAAAACAATTTATTTCCACCATCCTCGTGTCACACACCTCCATACACGCCAACACTTTCCCGTGTTTCTTCCGTATTTAATGGCCATCTCCTAGCGGCCTTCCATTTCATTGTTTCTCCTGAAAAACTGCCATTGCATGGCTCTTGTTTTAATGTTTGTCTGACACCGGCCCTGGTCAGGGTACAGAAGCATCCTGAAACCCCCACCGCCCTCGCCGAAAAGTTCTCTTGTATGTTGAAACCTAAATTTTGGCAGGTGTACACAAACACACTGTGTCAGTTACTATTAAAGACGGGTGTGCAGTGACGGCATCATTACAAATCAGAATGATTGACAGGTTATGATGAGATCAATGTGAAGTTTTGCATGAATATGAATCTCTGAAAAAGGAAACCTCCCTGTTAGCACAGCGTGCAGAATTAGCTAAAATTATATAGCGATTACTTATTAGAGATACATATTACAGAGAGATAACAGATCATGCACTGTTTAAATAGCAAAGTGGAGCCCTAAATGTACATGCACCATGTGCTATAGATTGTCTAATTAAGGCCCTAAAGTGTGATATATTTTTTCATTGTAAACAACAGGTTTCTCAAACATTAACATCTGTTGGCGCTTATCTTGTTGGCACTTTTAGGAACACTTTTGTTTTGCTCCCAGAATTCATTTGGGAGATGGTGAGGGTGTACAGTGCTGATGCTTCCTTCCTTCCTTTTGCTCTCAAAACAAAACTCGACAGATCCACTCCCCTTTATTGTCTTTGTCAAAAACATAATAAAATCTGAGTTTTAAAGTTCATTTTGACCTTGGGCAAAACAAAGCAGTCTCACTTGGTGAGAGGTGGTGTTGTTCTAGATCTTTCAATCATGTCACATGCTCTTGAACAGCAAATGGATTTCAGCTCAATTGTCGTGTTTGTAGCTCTTCAAGGGCTTCTCATCCACAGTGGCTTAAAAGTTGAGTTTCAAAGTACATGCCTGACCTTGGAAACTCACCTGGGAAACAAACCAGTATCCGTTTAGTACCTGTCGATCATATCACATGATCTCAATCGGCAGGTAGAGTTAATGAAATCGATTTGCCTTCCTGGCGGAGACAGCTGAAAAACCTCTCAGTCCATTTTCAGATCAATTTAAGTTGTTCTTTGCTAATCTTGCATTGTCCACATGCCCAAGGTAACTTTACTTTAAAGGGATAGTTCCTCCAAAAGTAAAAATTCAGTCATTATCTGCTCACCTTCATGCTGATTGAGGGTTAGGTTTATTTTGTTAGCCCACAAAACACTGCTGGAGTTTCACAGGAAAACAGATTTGCAGAATCTACCAAACAATGGAAGTGAATGGTGACCAGTTTTCAAATGTAAAAAACAACTGAGAAAAAAAACATAAAATGCCTCCATACTGCTCATCGGACATCATCCAAGTCTCCTAAAGTACCGACATGATTAGGCCCAATCACTTAATTAAATGACATTGTATGTTTTGTGTACCATTTCTTCAAAGCCAACCGGTTTTGTCACAGTTTGGTTTGGTCTGCTTTGTTAGCCCTCCACCAAACAAAGCTTGGAAAAAGCCTCCCCTTGGTTTACTTGCTTAGTTTCATTCAGTTCTTGCATGATCATGATTGTGTTACTTGATCACACAGACACTCAACAATTGAGCCAAGATAGTTTTATACTGCCGGTTTACGTAGCTTCAGAATACACCAAATACACTGAAAAGGGTCTGTCCATCTTCATTTGTTAGTTTCTAATTCTGGGAAGGAACACTAAATCTAAGATCACACACGTTTAGGGTATGATCTCCTTTTGAAAACTAATGCAATAACTAATGTAATTTTTTCATTTCCATTCACTGAGCCTCCCCTGGTGAAGCCCGTGTCCCACTTTGAAAACTTCAACTTTAGATAAATTGATGCCGCTAGAATTCTTTAAATTAAACTTAAACTTAGTAAAAGATGTACATTTTGTATTAAACAGTTTGTGTATGTGTATTGTTAACGTGTTCAACCATCAGTTAAGGAAAATGCACAAAATTTACAACCCTAATCTGATCCGATTAGCCGCATAGGATGGCTGATGTTTGCAAATGATTTGAAATGATTCAATTTGCTGACTTAATGACTCTTTTATGGAATTTTATATGGACAGCTGACAGGAAAGGAGGGAGACAGAGAGGTTTGCAACATCATGCAACAAGTACATATTAGCAGCTATCTCTCCCGTGTTCTTTCAAATGTCCATGGGAGATAATAATAGCTACTCTAATCTAACACAGGTAGATTCAAAGCAAGGATGTTGTGGCTGTTGGTCAGCAAATACTACCTTCTCTACTGTGTGGACTGTGTCAGTCATTCCCAAAGACTGGGTCGGGACGCACAGACGGGTCACATGAGATTTTATTTGGCTCCCCAGATAAACAAGACTGTGGAGAAAATTATGAAAATGTAAGTTTTATATCTGCTGCACACCTTTTATAAAGCATTTAAAATGAGTAAATTGTTTTACTGATGAGAGGAAAAAACAAGAGACTGTTAATTCCATCTGAATGAGCTTATCGGGAACCTCGGTAGCTCATTTGGTAGCACGTGCACACAGACACCAGGAGTCCTCTGCAGCGGCTGTGGGTTCGAATCCCACCTGTGGCCCTTCGCTGCGTGTCATTCCCCCACTCTCTCTACCAATTTCCTGTCATATCTTCAACTGTCCTATCCATTAAAAGCATAAAAAGTCCCCCGCCCAAAGTTTAAATGAACTTATTTTATTATTTATGAAGATGCTTAAATGTTTGTCATTGTTTAACAGTGGCTTCCAAGGAAGAAAGTTGGAAACACTGGATTATGTGACTAAACAACAGAACATAGACGGTGCACATGGGACTGTAGAGCATCTTTACCTTTCCAGAGTAAAGGCTGCTGTAAAACAGTTAAGGTCAAAGGAGCAACATATAACAGTTGCACATCAAAAAATGAGTACTGCACTCCAAATAGCCAGTTCCAGACTCAAGGAAGCTCAGGCAGGCTGCAAGAGCACTGCAGAAGCGCTAGACAAGCGCAACATGTATATTGACAACCACAAGCGACAACAAGTCCTCCACTGTAAATCGATCAGCTCTTTATTATAAAAGATCTTGTACGTATGTCACCTGTCGGAGGAGCGAGTCTTTTAACTTAGCATGTTTCTTTAATTTCTGATGACATATCATGGTAAGTAAATAAAAGATTCCTCCTGTAACATTTTCTAAAATAACCTCTTTAAAATGACTAATTATGTGTTCACAGCTGTTCAGCCTCATTAAGTGTGCGCGTCATTTTTAAAAGAAGCATTTATAAATTATTATGAGGAAGATTAGACTGAGGAAACTTCATCTCTCATCCCTGTTTTAAGCTTATTTCTTCAACAGGCAACAGCTCACAGGTAATTCACTTTAGCATAATCATCTCAACAAAAGAGTGATTTCTCATGTTCTTGATGTGTTAAAGTCATTTAGAGATAAAGACCCTTGAATTGGAAAAGTACACTTGGAGTAATGACTTTCTACTTTAGCACCTACATGCTTTTTTTACAACAATGCTCCCCTTATGTCTACTTGTTGCTCTTGTGAAAATGTCATAATGGTTATCAACATTTCCCTCTGAGTACAGATCAAGAAAATAAGGCAGAACATGATGTGAATCTCTCATTGTTAAAAATAGACCACCTCAGGGCTCAGGCCTCTCTCTTTTCTTTCTCCCGCCCCAAACAACCTTTAGAAATGAAGTCCAGTCGGATGAAAGCATGTCTTCTGCCGATAACATGAAAGTTGGTAAGGCCCTTAATGAGATCAGACACTCTTGTTGCTTTTTCCTCACATGAAAGTGATGTGAGACAATGGTGTTCAAGCAGCTTATCATAATACAGACTGCGGTGGCAGGACAGACTTTTATTTCTTCTCAGAATTGTTTGGTTCCCTGACCGGCTGGGTGGGACATGGCACGGCCCGTTTCCACTCTAATCCTGTGCTCAGTGTTATTCTGCTTTTTGTTAATTCCACCAAACAAGACGAGAATTTTGGAGCTAAAATGTCTCAGTGCTTTTTTTTCCCCCCACTTCCTGTTCATTTATTGCTTCGAACTCCATCTCAAAACTCCCTTTTCTAATCGAGTTATCTGTTATATAATAAATTACTTTCTACTTTTTGACATCGCTCTCACAAATAATTGAAAAGTGTGTGTGTTTTGTGTGTGTGTGTGTGTGTGTGTGTGTGTGTGTGTGTGTGTGTGTGTGTGTGTGTGTGTGTTAGTCTAAGCGTATTAGGAGGGTGACATCAATGAGCTAAGAACAAAAGCGGGTCACAGGTTAGAGGGAGGCTTAATGTGGATCTCTTTTTACGGATCTTTAATCACAATGAGGCCACTGCTTATTTGGCAATTTCTCAAAACTAATTAAAAGTACTGAATGAAAATGTGACAATGCATGTCTTTGTTGCAAATTGCAGAGTATTCAATTACATATTATTACTTCACTCATGATTTTACTTTAGGAATAGTTCACCCAAAAATGAAAATTCAGTCATTATCTACACAGCCTCATGCAGACTGAAGGTTGGATTTAGTTTTTTAGTCCACAAAACACAGCTGGAGTTTCACAGGAAAACAACGCTGCAGCCAGACAGACATGCAAAGTAGGGATGTGCGCGATTAGTGCATTTAACTGCATGATTAAATGTCACTACCCTCACTAGTCAGCACCAGAAACACTAGTCAGTTAAACTATATACCGATATTTTATTCATGCCAGTTAACTGTTGCCACTAAGCTGTAATGCGACTGGCTCGATCTACATCTGATAACTAATACGGCAGAGTGAGATGTGTTGGAGGAGTTTAGCCACTGCCCTAATGCAGTAACAGCAGTACACAACAGACAAAGCACTAATTGCAAAAACATACAAGCAAAGCAACAAAAATAAACAAACAAATAATAATGTAATTTTCTTGATTTATTTGTGGTTGTTTGGTCGATAAAATGTCAGAATTTGGTGCAACATGTTTATCACAGTTTCCCAACATCGTCCCCAAATGTCTTGTTTTGTTCACGTCATCTTCAGTTGTTACTGTGAGCCACTGAATGACTGGTTAGGCTTTAAACAGCTTTGTGAAATATTTATAACTGCTGTAAGTAGGGTAGCAAGTAACACAAATAGTTATTTTCATTGTTGATCAATCATTGTTTCTACTAATCGATTAGTCCATGCTTTGTCCATAAAATTTCCCTAAAACACAAGATGACGTCCTCAAATGTCTTGTTTTGTCCACAACCCAAAGAAATTCAGTTTATTGTCAAGGAGGAATAAAGAAACCAGAAAATATTCACATTTAAGAAAATGAAATCAGATTATTTTTTTTATTTTATTTTCCTTACAAATGACTAAACCTGATGATCATTGATTATCAAACTAATTGGAAATTAATTTAATAATTGATTAATAATCAATTAGTCGTTGCACTCTAATAGGAAAATGACACTTGTGTTGGATTAACTCCCACTGGAGGCCACTGTTGATAAAAAAAACATATAAGCATATAGGCAACCTCTGGATTTTCTGACAGTCCCTCTGAATCCCCTTCGACGAGGATAATAAGTTAGATGTTTTATGACTTAATCCTCTGACCAAGTCTACTTTGATTTGCTCAGAAAACAAGTTTTCACCCACTAAAAGAATGAGGATAGACTGGAAACAGTATGCATGCTTGCTTACAAGTTAATCCCCCTCAGGAAATGGACATGTGATGAGCTACTTTTGTTAATGCCCCGTAGCCTGCAGCCAGTGCTGGTGGTCAGCGTGATCTCAACAGGGGTCTGTTCACATTGAGGGACCCTCCCCCCGTCATTTCATGTAAACTAGAGACGGCTCTGACATGAGGAGGACAGGCTGTTACTCGAGCTGCTTTTTAACTTCTCTAACTTTGTTACTTTGGTTTGAACAGTGTTAGTAATATAGTCAGCTGCTTCCAATTCACCTACCACTGAATGGTCAAACGGTCAAACTGCATTCTCACTGCTGATTATTTGGGTCACTCTTTATTTTACAGTACACAAACAAGACATTACAAGCAGCACTTTGTATCAACTTAGACAAAAACTAGAAATAATATGTTATTTAATAGAAAGTATTAGCCCCTAAAGTACAACCTTATTAGACTTGAAGAGAACTGAAGAGAATTGTAAACTAAAATGTTTAATGTCCCACTATTGGACCCTTTATTATTAGACTTTATTACAGGGTAATTACAAGCGCATCCCAACAGAACAGAACTGTAAACTAAAGTGTATTATTTCCCACTATTAGACCCTTATTAGACTTTATAAGGAGGGTAATTACAGATGCATCACAACAGAACTGAAGTGTATTATTTCCCACTGTTACACTCTTATTAGAATTTATTAGAGGGTAATTTGGGCCACATTACAACAGAACTGCATGGTAAACGTGTCCCAATAATAATTTGAAAAAGATGATAATTTTTCTATTTTTTTGTCTAATTTGGCACAAAGTGTGCCTTGACCATTATTTTAATGTCTTTATGAGTGATTTTGTTGGAATATATGCTGTATGTTTATGCTGTATGTACATAATACTTCCAGCCATTGTTCTGCCTATGAACACAGAACGTTTTGCCTGATCATTTGTGTAATGTGACTCACATGTGAACTGCTTGTTTCACCTTATGTATAACAACCATGACCAAGGTTAAAGCATTGCTTATTTACAAGCACTCAGGGAGAAAGAGCTTATACACACTTAGTCTATAGGCAACATAAAGGTCTATTCCTCTTCTGTTTAAACTTTGCTCAGAGAAATCATGGAAGTGAAACTACTTTTTTCACAAGGCCAATTGGCAAGAATGCAACAAGCGGTTATTTGAAGATGTATAGATACAGGGAGGCCCTGAGGAGGAGTAAGAGAAACATGGAAGCTTAAGGAGAAGACAAAGATGAAGACTTGTGCACACCACAAATCTGTACAGGCTTGTTTTACACAAGTAGCCTGAGATAGTTTGGATTTTTTTTAAGTGGGGTTGTATGAGGTGATTATCCTTAGTCAGTATATTACCTACAGTCAATGGCTGTCAGCATGTCCCCAGCACAGAAGCTATGCAATGTCCTGCTGTGGACGGGGCTGGCAGAAAAATTTATTTTAGCCACTTAAAAAAGTCCCATCTAAGGAAATCAATATCAGTTTATGTGCATGCTGTATTTTCAAATTTTACACCACTTTACCTAACTAGCTTCTGTAAAGCACCTTGAATTGCCTTGTGTATGAATGGTGCTATATAAATAAAATTGTCGTGCCTTGCCTAACCGTTAGGCAGCCTTTCTCAACGAGAAGTTGTCCTTATTTAAACCAAATATCTCCTTCTCTTGCTCAACCAGACTCCATTGGCAAAATCAGCTATTTTCCCTCGCAGGAGATGTGAGTTGCTGGACTGCCGCTGCCTTCCTTCATTTAGTTTGTTCAAGTGTGACTGGTGAAAACAAACTAATCTTTCACAAACACCAAAGTCACACCACAACACAAATAAACTAACAAATCAAGGCAGCCGTAGATCAGCAGCTCCTGTGTTCTGCAAGTTAATATGACTGTTTTTGTCAAGGGAGTCTGGTTGAGGGAGAGAAATTTGGCTGAAATCCATTCCCCATTAGAAAAGGCTGTCTGACAGCAATACTAAGTGGTGAAAATAGTATAAATATAGCATATATTTGAACTGATATTGAGTTTTTTTATAGGAGCTTTTTTTAAGTGACTAAAATATGTTTCTGTGCTGACAGTGTCCATAGCAGCACATTGTGCTGGTACTCCTCTCTGTTTCTCCAAACTAGGGGCATGTCAGTCCGCATCTACTGTTGGTAACACACTGAATATCGATACCTTAGTACCTCATACAGCCCCACATCACGTAATCCAAACTACCCCTTAAATGTATTTTTTTCAAGTAAATATTGATATAGTAATTTTACTTTTTCAAAAGTCACATTTTGAAGGTTCATCATTCAAAGATGATAAAATCTAGTTGCTTAACAGGCACCCATTCATCCGTCTATAGTGTAATTGGTCTATTGGTCTCAGTGAAATGTAGATACAGTCTGTTAGCTAGCTCAGTGGAGGTAAAGGAAACATACACTGATTAACATAATTGAATAACTGAATTTGGCATGTCCCATGTCTTATGATGTTATGATAGGCTTGTCATGGCTCCTGTGTGTCTTTGTGTGTTATTGGAGCACCATGCTGCATAAATAAATGTTAATTGTTTAATTTATTTATTTTTATTTTAATTGTACATCTGTAATCTTAATTTGCTGTATGTGCCTTTTTTCTTGACAGACAGATCATCTGTCTTTGTGCTCTTTCTGACATATTTTGAAAGTAAATGCATAAATTAAAAATGAGTAAATGATTTGGGCTGTTCATGCTGTTGAGATAATCATGTACACTTTAAACGTATTATTATCTTTACTTCATTAAACGTGACTGAGATTAAACTAGTCAATCATTCTAGAACACAAATTAGTTTTTATTTTCTGACTGTTGTGGACCATGCATTTAAGGTACAGGGAAACACGGGTTTAAAGTTTTAAAAAGTTGTTTTCATTTTTACCCAAAATGTTTCAGCAAAGCAAAAAGCTTACAGCACCTAAATGTTTTCGATACCATTTTTTCCTTACCGATACAGATGTGCACTGTGATGATCACTGTGTGACCTGGCTTAGGTTAAACCCTTTGTAAAACATGAACAAATATATGCAGAGAATAAATGCCACAGAACATGGCTTCACCATCGTCTACTTTTTTGGATTATAACAATTTGAAATTACACCCTGTTCCTTTAATCTGCTAAACCTTGTTATTTCAGTAAAAGCACATCTGTTAGGTTTCTTTTAGTATTGTACATTTGACATCATGACATCTACATCTTTTCCAGGTTTTTCCCCCTTCAGTTCACCGTTTTCTCTAGGTGACTCTGAAGGAAGAATGCAAGACAAAATTATATTTTGTGATCAAAGTGTTATGTCAGATGTAAAATCGTCCACCTTAGTTGGTTAAACTGCATTGTTTTAAGTCTTAGGAAACTCACTGAACCCAACCAGCTATCATTAAGTCAGGTTAATCTTATGCTGCACATGTGAAGAGCACAAGGTGCAGTGGCTTTAATTTATTCAGGGTGTGTCCAAATCTACCTTTGCACAGGGGTATCCTGTCCTGTCCCACAGCAGGATGCACCTATCATCTGTGCCCAAGTACCTTCATTAATTCACAGGCGAGTTTAGGCCGAGCCTGCAATAAACCAGTCAAAAAGTCTGCTCTCATCACCTTTAAGAATCAGGTGCAGCGGGAGCGCAAGTGGTGGCAGCATGACGGCAGATTTACCAGGAGGAAACAGAGAAAAGATTTTCAGAACGAGGAGACAGATGTCCTGGTTTGAGAGGTTAAAGCAGGAGAGCACGCAATATATGGAAATGGCAGGGCATCTCCAAAGTTGCTTCAGGCATAAATAGTAGACTTGCACCGATTTCAACTTTCTTAGCAGATTCCGATTTCCGATTATTGAGGGGTCTGACCTACCAATTCCGATTTTGGCCGGTTCCGATTTTCAGTCTTTCTAAGAACTGTAATTGACAGCATTCACAAACATTTTTGCAACTTTTCTTGTAAATATGTTCATAATAAGACACTGACTATTAAATATTAATTTAATACTTTCTCCAAAATCATCCAGATTACAACCAGGTTATAATTTTATATTAAGATTATGAATTGGGTGAACGTGATCTCGCGATATCATCTCGCGGGATTTCGTGGGACGCGATTTCACGTGATCTTTTGTGGAAGCGGATGTAAACAAACCGGAGACTAACGCAGTGCAACAGTTTGAAGTAAAACTTTGCCGTGAGAAAAACAAACACAGAAGTTAAAGGAGTCTGGATGAGAAAATGTTTGAGGAGAAACATCAACGCAGGTTGTTTATTCTTCAGCCAGAACAGGAGGTGAGATTTTAACTGTCCCTCTGTGAACAGCAGTCTGCTGCTAGCTTGCTAGCATTAGCTTGAAGTGCGAGAGAGTTTACGGCTGTTTTGCGACACTGTCAGCTGCTCTGTCTCGTTGTAGTCTGTCTGTCTTCTCTTTATCTTGTTCTTGGAATCTGTCTCTGACACCATCTTCAAGCAGACGTGTGTCTGAGTGTGTAGCTGTTATCAGCGCTGTGTTGACGTCACGGTCAGTTTGTCTGCTGCGCGCATGACGTGACCATCGTGCAGAACATGTGTGTGACAATGACGGGCACAGAACCGGATTTGTGACGCTGACCGGCTGGTCACCGGTCAAGGCCAGTGACGTGAAAACCGTCCCGATTCCGAGCACTGCCGATTAATCGGTGCAAGTCTAATAAATAGTTTATTTTACATTAACACATACACAATCCTGTGTGTGGAAAAGACTTAACATAAATGAAGGTGTTTTGTGGATTTGGAGACGTGTTTGCGTGCCTCAGCCAAACATGCTTGTTGCTATCTTGTGCAGAAAGACTTATTGCATCACAGACTTTCAGATTTTAGCCGGTATAAGGCGCAAGTGTATCATACTCCATTGCGCTGAGCACAAGATACCAAATGCGCCTAGTTACACCTTCATTTTGCCTTCCTCCATTTTTAGACCTGCCTCCCATGGTTGCACAGACCAGGTGCACGTTCATTTGCTATCTTGCAGATGTGGCAAAAATGGCAACTGCACTGCTGTAAGATAACAATTCCACCTGCGCTACTAGCACAACAGCTTTGCACTGGGTATAAGATTGGGCCCTAAGTCTCACTAACATTAGCAATTATATTAATTACATTTAACAAATGAGATGTTCGACTAAAGTCACTATAAAACATACTTTTCCTGAAACAATGCTACAACATTGTTCAGGATTTTGCTTCCAACAATTCTCTCTTTCAGTGTAGTTATAAACCATACAGCAGATTTATTTTGACCCACAGTGCTTCACTTTATTTTATTTTTGAATCCAAAATGCCTTACATCTTTGTCAGATCACCACCTCAAGGCAAGATCATAACTTTCTGGAAGCAGAGGAACTATGGTTGGTCCTGGCATGATTCCCAGCCATCACACAGTCCGTATTATTGTTGCATCTTTAAACTCTGTGTCGGCACTTTTTTTTTTCAGTGCTTGCTTCCTGCTTTTGAAAGGTTGACTGCTGTGTTTGTGCAGGCCTTGGTGTAGTGTTGACAAAGAATAGTCAGATATTTTTGCATAAACTTGTTCTATAGTGGTAGGATGCCATGTGTATTTACACCAGAGAGAGTTTGTGTGAACTGGATTGTGGGGAAGGCATGGGTCTGTGGTCCAGACAACCTGGAACTCAAACTTTTCTGACCTCCCACTAGAAAACGTACAATGGGACATCATTGGAAGTGGGAGTTCCCACTTCTGAACTGGGAGCAAATCCGTCTACCCAGACTTAATAAAGGGGCAGTTGTCTGACATCACACAACAATGGCAGCACACATGCTAACCTAAAAGATATATAGTAACATATAGTAAAACCTGTTCAATGTGCAAGTTAATGTCAAAATATGTCACCAGTGTTATTAAAGGAGAAATCTGTAATATATTTACAGTAGTAAATCATAAAATGACCATGATATATCATCAGAAATGAAGAAAACATGTGACGTGTCCTTTGAAATTTCCCTTCTGGGCAAATTTCACGTTAATTAGAGTTCAAATTAATGCAGAAATGTTTTCCGAGTGAGTAAGTGTCTGTTTATGAGCCGTAAGAAATTATTAACAATCTTCAAGAGACAGTAGAGGTTTCTAAAAGTTAACTTGAGTAATATGTTAATGGAGTCTGGCAGGCAGAAAGCTGGCAACGACTGAACTGAAACTCCAGTGTGCATTTTCAAAACAGTGGGCTTTTGTTTTCAGGATAGCGGCCTTAACTTTACACTGGTAGAAAAATGACAGTTACAAGGAGCTGATCAACTCACAGTGTCGGGTTTGTTATGGTCAATTTACGATGTTCAGGTGTCTTGCACTCCTACAGTATTCCTGCAGCCTGCCTGACCTTCCTTGAGTCTGGGGAGGAGGGGGTGAGGGAAACAACTTGCTTCAACCATACACTGGATATTAATTAGTACTTCAGCTTATATAGTAGACAGTCTATGGCTCCAACTGGCTATTTGTTGGTACATATTGCTCTATTAAGTGCAGTAAAATAAAATGTGTAATGGCGTCTGTTACGTCACTCATTGTTTTTTTCCCTCTCTGTGTTGTTTGTGCAGGGAGGCTGCACTGCTGAGGGTTCAGTTGTGTGTACACTTGCATAACAAACTCATTTGATTTTTCACGGTCAGCCATGTTTTTTGTTTACTTGCATTTTGAACGCTTTAAGATCCAAAGCTGGGAAATTTCAACCTCCGAATATGACTGGACAGCTGCATTAATTAGTGAAAATAAGCGAACCTCCTCATCCCATCACAGGCAATTGCAGAAAAATCACAAAAAAGGAAAAGCATGTTGGTTTTTTTTAGCCCCCTTTTTCTAGGGATCCCTATGCGGCTCCTGACCCCCAGTTTGGGAATTGCTGATCTGTCATATTCGTAGATTCACCTGAATAAAAGTGCAAATAATTTTTTACACAATGTCCCAACTTTTCTGGAATGTGGGTTGTAAAAAAAAGGCAGAACCAATTTGTTGTTTGATTAGTTTTTGTCTCCTTTAATTTAAGATCAGGAACTGACATTTCCTTCTCAGTGACAAAAAAAGAAAAATAATACCAAAGTTCTGAGTAGGTTTGGAGGCTACTTAGATGTTAATAAGATAACTGAATTTGTCTGGCATTTTGGACCTCTGCCATCAATGAATCTGTTTATTAGATTTCCTTTGGTCATAGTTCTGTGAGAATTGTTGATTTGGACTCAGTTGCTATTAGAGGTGACTCATCACTTTTCAGTCTCATTATAGCACAAATTAAAATAGTCAAAAAGAAAAACTGATTATTGGGGATTCCCTCTCTGTCTCAGCTAGGTTTAGTAGCAGAGTTAGAATTTTTTTACATGCATCATTATGACGTATTTATGAAACTCCTATCCCCAAGTTATTCTCTCTTTGACTATGTTTACATGCACAAAATAGTCCTGCTTTTGTCCTTATTTCAAAAACAACAGCATTCCTACGAAGGTGTTTACATGGCTAATGAACATGAATATTCCCAGGCCTGGTTTCAGAACAAAATGACGAGGGGTGCATCTGAAATTAGTAGGGGTGCACTAGTATAATTGTTGTTTTCAGTAGCAGTTTGCTGTATGAGTCAGAACAGCACCAATGATTGGTTAATAAATCTGCAGTCCCTGAGAAGTGCTGTGTCAGAGTGCAGCGCTGTTATTCATGGTTTACCTTCATAAGATCACCTGTAAACTACACCAGGCTGCTGCAGTATAACCATACAGACCCCTTCACACATCAGACTGGATGGTTATAATCTTCCCCAGAGGAAAGGAAAAGTACAAAATAAGATCTTTTCTTTGTCCAGCCTGTATCGCCTAGACATGAATGAGATCAATTAAAGACCAATATGAGGCTGATCATTTTCTCATAGTTCTTAAATTTGTCTCCTAAGAAATAGCCTTTGTCTGATCTCAGCCTGAGACTCATTTGAACCCAAGTGAAGATCTTAAAATGTTGTTTTTGGTCTCACTGTCTCACTCGCAAATTTGTTTGAAAAAATCAGCTCTTAAGATAACAGTGACATCTAAAAGAAAAGTTGGCTTAAATTTGTCTCAGTGGTCAAATGTAAGACTTGTTACTCTATACAGTCATCAAGGAAAAACCCCTGAGACACCTATGAGCTCAGCAAAAGATCTCCTGCTTTTCTTTTCTTTCGCTGCTTTTCTCTCCTAAGGGGAGGTTCAAGAAAAACAAATTAGACTTCAGTAAACTCAAAATAAGAATCTCAATCTCACGATGTGAGAAGCAAAGTTTTCCTCTGGGTCTGCTTTTTTATGAAGGAGACGTGAAGGAGACGTCTTATTAGGGCTCATCATAACCTGTCTAACTTTGTTTTTAGCTAAAGTGGCTCAGGTTTTATCCTTGAAACACACAACAGTACAAACGCTACCGTGTAATATTAATTATTAAATTATGTGACCATATACAAGGTGAGATTCGTTTGAATTATTGCTTTAATCATCGCCAGATGTAAGTACAGGTGAATATGCCTGCTGGGCCTTTCTGCCTGACGCACCTCCGACAGTGTCATTGTGCCGGCTGTAGGTGATCAGCCGTGAGCCACCACTTCAAATTTTTATTTCTATTGTTGTTATAACTACCAGAGGCTCCATCTGTGTTTGGGTGAATATTTGCAGTGATGTGCATTCATGTGATGACACTCTGAGCCATCCAGGCACAACTGTTGCAGAACTATGAGACCAGTGATGATGTGTCTGAGAGAATATAAGAATCACCTATATTCACCTTTACACAACCTGTATTTTGCAAAAGCATAATAGAAGATGCGCACTGACGCAGTCTGTGCGTTGTGAATATATTCCAGCTGTGGACACATGGATGTGTGACCTGCAATCTTGAGCATGGTATTTATTATTCAGATTTAAACTGTGTGTGCAAAATATTAACCTGAAGGTGCAATGCATACTTGAGCACCCTCAACATAGACTCTGAATATGGACATTTCTTAGGTTTTTTTAAACACTTTCTGCTGGTGGTGGACTTGTTCAACCATGTCATCACAGCCTCCCACTTTCATTTGTTAAACCACCTTCATGAAAAGGTTGGTGTCATGATTTTTGAGCATATAAAAAGCTATTCATATCTTAATCATTTAAATGTATAACAGTAAGTATGTTTCTGGTTGTCTAGAAAACCTCCAAAGGGAGCTCTTCTTGATGTAAAGGAGCAGCAGTTCTACTCCCCCAAATGAGCTCCTCACTCTGTCCTTAAGGCCGAGCCCAGCCACCCTCATGTAGGCCGTTTGTATCCGCAATCTCATTCTTTCAGTCACTAACAAAAGCAAATTGAAAGCTTCCGGCACGGCTCCCTCTTCACCACATGGGCTAACACAGCTTCACTCTCCATCTTCTTATCACTGGTGAACAAGACCCAGAGATACTTGAACCTCAATTGACCCTTTGCTAACACAGCCCTCCATAGTTACAGTTGCTAAGCATGCCAAACTTTCCACTCTGACACCACATTTATGTAGTTTAGTGATAGCGACAACGGTGGCAGATTTAAAAGAAGAAGAAGAAATTGGGAGTAATTGTTGAAACACGAGAGCTTCTCATTTCTAGCAGACAATGGTGGATTTCGTTGGCTAAAATAATGACTCGCACGTGTAGCTGGCTGATGTAAGCTAATGCTAACTCCTTGAGTCGTCCCAGAAGTCCATCTTCAGCTGACATTTGAATCCATCTGACTCATTTTAAAATAAGAACCCTGTGAAAGTGTGAAAGTAATGTTATCTGACAGCTGCACACATGATACAATGTTAATGCTAAAAGAGGCTAAAGCTAGCTTACATCTCAGTTTCCGATGGTGAAATATGGCAGGTATATCTACATGATAGATGAGAGAAATACACTCATTAATTTGGGAAAACTGAGCTTGAGGACTTGATAAGTGCAGCAGACTTTGAGACCGTGGTCATGGAAGACAGCCGGGATAAGAGCTAAGCTAAGAGAGAGATGCAGTTGATTCTACACCAGCCCACATCCTCCTCCACAAACCCCCACATAACAGAGGTATCTAACGAGTTTGTCTGGATGTAAAGTTACTGAAGCTAGTAAGCTAGTGTTAGTTAGCCGGACATGCTAACATTAGCAGATTATGTTAGAGCAGACGACGACAGAGTTAAATCCATTTCCATGTGCTTTTTTGTTTAACGTTTTTGAGAGACTACAAAAAAAGACGCCACCATCCAGAGTCATGAAACGCTGAGTATCGCTCTTCTCGGAGCTTCCTGCACACCTTCGACATGAAGAGAAATGGAAGGCTTGATAGCTTTAGTTATGGTTTTTGTTGTTTGGAGGAGGGGCTTAGTGAAAGGTCAGTTGAAACACATATTGTGAATGCACATGTCCAAACAATGCTCCTAAACCCTGAACAATACTGGTGTGTCCCACATCCTCAGTAGAATATTCTCAATAATAGTGGAAAATGAATGTGCCTGTAAATGTGACCATTGTTGTTTTAGCGGTCCTGCTATCTGACCTACGCTTTTGTGTTCCTCTACATCCGCCTCCTGCCTCTCTACACCTCTTTACTCCACTCAACCACATTATTCCTGTGATGCTGCCACTTGGTAATTAGTGAACATTGGACCAATGAAAGTAGGTTAATGAGCGGAGTTCATGCATCACAGGAACCACAATATCACACAAGTGCTTCTTTTTTTTTGCCCTTTCTCGGTGGCCAAAACACAAGTGTGAACATCAAATGATTACTCTCAGTGATAATTAAGTTAGAGCACTGTGTGTATTTTCATATGTTTGTACATATATAGTAAAATCACTTTCTTTGTTTCTCCTTCTCTCATCTCATTCTCTCCTCCCAGATGTTTCTGGTGGCTTTGTCCTTTGCCTATTTTGCAAAGGCTCTGTCAGGGAGCTACATGAAGAGCACAATAACTCAGCTGGAGAGGCGCTTTGACATCCCCAGTTACCTAATAGGTGTCATTGACGGGAGCTTCGAGATAGGTGAGTGGGCCTGCCAGTCATTTTGTTGTTCTGTTTGCAGCCTCGGTGTCCCTCCCCTCTCTCTTTCTGTCTTTGGGACGGAAATATGAATGGGTCACAGAGGTATTCAAGCTGCAGATAAAGGATTCATCAGGCTTCCAAGATGAGGACAGAGGGGTGTGTGTGTGTGTGTGTGTGTGTGTGTGTGTGTGTGTGTGTGTGTGTGTGTGTGTGTGTGTGTGTGTGTGTGCGCGTGTGTGTGTGTGTGTGTGTGTGTACATGTGTGTGTGGTGAATCATAGAGTCGAGCAGGGACATAACTGGCTCCAAGCTTTCTTTTTGCTGCGGACTGCGGATTCTAGAATTTGTGAGGTTTTCGCTATACTATTAAAGGGACAGTTCACTGCAAAATCAAAAATACATATGTTTCACCCGGCCTCTAGCACTGTTTATCCATATAGATTTTTTGGGTGTGAGGTGCAGATTTTTGGAGATATCAGGGGTAAAGATGTCTACCTTCTCACCAATATAATTGGACTAAATGGTACTTGGCCCCAAAAACATGAATTTGAATAATTTTAAATCAGTGTCTGAAACGCTGAACGCGAAAGAAGAGATGACACCGGTGTACTCGAAGACAATGTTTAATACAAGTTCGGGTTCTTCCATAGCATACAGCATGCAGTGTAAGAAGGAATGAACCACGAACAACCAAACACCAACAGCTTATATAGGGTTTGTTTGACTAGAAGCATATGGTGTAACTGAAACTGGTCTGATCTCCACAACCTATCCATAGAAGGGACGTCTTCCACCAGACGTTCTGGCACCCTTGCAAACCTGTCACCGGTCAATGTAAGCAGAATATGATCCTATGTCCTACCACACTGGTCATACAAATACATCCTAACAGTGTCTTTTTCCAAAACAGACCTTGTTGTGAGCAGTTTCATGTAGGAACTACTTTCCTGGTAATTCTAGTAGATTCTTGCCATTTCTACATTTTCTATTTGGCTTACTTTTGTACTTAACTTATCTTACTTCTATTGGTATCCTGTTAGGCAGTGTTTCTTTGCATTTACTACTTATACACTTTATATTTTATATTTGTAGTTCAATCATTTGATGCCCTACTGTTTGTATTATGTTACTGTAATTTTGCAGAAATCTGACACAAGAATTTCCCTCAAATTAACAAAGTTCCATCTTCTTTTATTTTCAGGTAGATTCTAGTGCTGTAAAAAAGTGAGTTGTACCGCTCACAACAAGGTGTGCAGATTATCTTGGGCACCATCTAGTCTCATTATATTGCAGAGAGGGCAGACATCTCTACGCCCAATGTTTCCAAAAACTTTGCAACTTGACTTAGACTACAGTGTCTATTTAAACTTTTTTTTTTTCAAACAATGACAGCTATTCCCACGTTAGGCTATCGAGTTCTCACCTGCAAAAAAGCACCAGCCACCCTTTAGAGAATTCAAATGTGATGTAGACTAGAGGGACTGTCGTAGGAAGCGGGTCTCTCCTGGTGTCAGCATGTCGCTGCAGTCACAGTAAAGTGCATGCTATAAAGGGCAGTTAAAGGTACAACTCTGAGTTTTTAACTGGTTGTGAAACCGTCTCAATTTAATACTTCATACTTCTTGTATATGGTCTACATGAGAAAATTAGACCATCAGGAAGAAGACCGTCTATTCCTATGTAGTATGTATTCCTGCAAAAACATACTGCTGATAGTGCCTTTAATTTCAATTCAGTTTCAATATTGAAATTCAAAGCTCTTTTCAATTGAGTTTTGAATTTGAATTGAAATGTTGACACCCCTAATCAATGTGATATAATGGCTGGTAACCAAGCAAGTAGAGGGAGGTGGAGAGAAAACAGTGGGAGCATCACAGATTCTTCCTTTTTGATTTGATTTAATTTAATTTGAAAGCTCATTTTGATCAGTATTCTTTTTAATATTGAAATCTTGACACCCCTGTACCTGGGCATTCACCAGCTTTTGTCTGACATGTGAAGCAGCTACAGAGCCTTCGGCCTGTAGGAAATAATTTGTTGAGTATTGCAACACAAACTGCCCGGCTCCCTGCAGAAACTTATGAAATATCACATTCAGACTTTCGTTTCACTGAATGTCAAAGTAATTTTTCCACCCTGGAAGCGTAGGTTACTTTAGGGCAGTGGTTCCCAAGCTGGGGAGGTGTAGAGCTGCTGCAGGGTTGGTGTAGATAAACAGGGCAGATGACAAATAGAAAGAGAAACAAAGTTGAATACATGTGATTTTTGTAGGGGAAAAAAAACAAAGTTTACTGATGCTATCATGCTAACCTTTATGTCACTAAAATCCCAGTCCTTTTTACAGGTTTTGGGGAGGACGAATGCATACATGAAACACTTCTGTAAAGCCTTTTGTGGCTCCCAAGGAAACAGTGTGACGTCTGATGAACTTCCTAAAGTGATGTAACTTGTGTTAGTGTAGGTTTGGGCTGAAAACGACAAGTTTGAAGGAAACGAAATGAAAGAAAACAAGTACAAATTCACAATAGCTGCAGCCAGCTAGGTGCATGCATGCAGATGCTTGCAATCTGATTAGTTGTTTGGTCCATAAAATGTCAGAAATGTTGATCAGTGTTTGTCCAAGATGACATCCTTCAAACCAGAAAATATTCACATTTAAGAAACTTGTGTCAGAGAATTTGGACATTTTTTACTAGAAAAATAACTCAAAATTGTCGATTAATAATCGATTATTCAATTAACCATTGTCACACCCTGTGAGCCGGTTGGCATGAACACAAACACACACCTTCACACACACAAACACACTTGACCTCCATGCCAAATTTCTGCCTCCGAGGGCTGCCAAAGGGTGGGGGGTTTTTGTGAACCAGCTGACCACCCATGTGACTTGCAGAGCTGCTGGACACGACTGAAAATCTCATGGTGTGGAGAAAGAGGTGATATTACCTGGCGTCTGTAGCCTGCTCACCATTTCTGTTTAAGGCTGCTTTAGTCGCTACAAGCAAAACACGCCCAAATCTCTGAGTGAACAGTCGGCGGTCTAGTTGCTTTGTGGGATGCAGGCACCAGGTTTCAACATGACATTTTTAAATCGTCCATTGTGAGTCCAACAGTGCAGTTGGAGTACAATGCTAAATCTGTGAAGTGCTTAGATAAACTCCTAAGTACGTTGTTAAAAAGTTTGAATTTGACTGCCACAATAGCTCCTGTACAGTCAGATGGCTGAGAGGACAGTTCTATAACTTTGAGTGATCTTTCATGCTTTTAGGCCGTAGAAAGTCCTCTTTAGTAATAAATGTCATTTTGCATGAAAGGTTTGCAAAAAAGGGACAGTTTTGTACACAGAGAACAAAATGCTGTACAACAATTCAACCTGACTGACTGAAGGGTCAGAAAGAGACAAAGAAACCTTTGGGCAACAGTTAAAGTGATAGTTCACCCAAAAATGAAATTTCACTCAATATCTACTCACCCCTGTGCTGATGTGAGGATGGGTGAAGATCTCCAGTTCACAAAACACTCTTGAGCTTTAGTGGAAAAAAGCGCAGCCAAATCCAGTACAATTGAAGTGAACAGTGACCAGTTTTAAAATGTAAAAAAAGAACACAAAACCCCCCAAAAATGTCTCCATACTGCTTATGTGATGTAATCCAAGTGTCCGTAAGCCGCAACATTAAAATATGACCCAAAAAGATGATATTTACACCATGTTTTTAGCCTAAATGTCAACTGTAGCCTCTCAGACCTGATCCGTGTGAACATGCCTGAAGCAGGTACACAAGCTCTCATCCAAGCAGCGTGATACAAGATATACGAGATGTCACGATACCTTCACATCTGTGTTTACATGCTACCTGGTAGCAACTCAGACAACAGAGAGAGATCTGCTCAGAAATAGTGACCTGTGCTGCTTGGGCAGATCAGGTCTGAGAGGCTTGTGACTAACGACTAAAGATGTTAAGAAAAATTTGTGCTGTAGCCTTGTACCTTGAAAAATTTTAGTGGATTTGTGACGGCAGCTTTTTTTTTAAAAAAAGTATAAGTTTGGACTTTGGACATTAATGGCTTAATCAGTTGGATGGTGAAACATTACAGAAGTAAACGTGCATTGTGTTTAAGTTCTATACTGAGAGTTGTATAGGATGGCAGAGCGTGACTTATTTGTTATCATTTGTAGTAATATTAATTGGGCATTGCTTTACATTTGAATCTATGTTAGCTCCACCCCCAGAGGCCATGGCACCCTTAGCATTTGTCTATATTGCCTAATGGGCCCCTGACTCTGACTCAACTCGTGAGGTGGCTAGAGATTCCCACCCTGTAACCTGTGGTTACTCTTAACACTGAAGAATTCTTGATGACGTTCAGCAAAATGTGTTCCCGCTGTCCACTGAGCAGTTTCTAGGCCAGTTATGTAAGACTAGTCCATTCAACACAAGTGTCTCTTTGAGGTTATAAATCATACATAGCTTGGAGAGTGAGATGAGACCCGAGGAGACATGATTCATACAAGATAAACGTCGTCATACAGGATCAGCTAATCTACTTCTGCTCTTCTGCCGTCAGGGAGGCAGTTTAGGTCCACCGTGACGCAATAGTAGTGAAAAATAATTCACATTTTCCTTCAATGACATTATGGCGGAGTGTGCTACCTGCTGTTACTCTGATGGAGGTGGGGTGTATCTGTCGGAGGAAAAAGGTGAGGATGACGCCTCCGGCGCTGTCGAGAGCTGAATACCCTGGATCTGTCTCTCCCTCCATCTCTCCATCTCTCCGTCTCCTGTGAAAGCTGCTTCTCTCGTGTGGCCTAGGCAACAGGCTTTTTCTATAGGACCGTTGCCGGGGTAACATAGAAGCAGAGCAGGGCAGAGTGAAAAGGAGTGAAAAAGGAAAGGAAAGTGCAAGAAACATGAGAGGAGAACAGAGCAGAGGGAAGACGAACGGGGAGAAGGGGGAGGATAAAGAATAAAAAAGAGAGGAAATGGGAGAGTAGAGGGTGCAAATGATGGATGCTGAGTTGATCTACACACATGCACATGCTGCATGAATCATTTTTAGCATCTACTTAGCACGTAAAGTATATCAAAATAATAAAAAAAACTTAAAACCAGTAACAAAATGCACAAAATGATCATAAAAAGAATCCAAAAAATGTAAAAAGCTCTTGTTTCACTCTGGGATAGCACACACAGCCATAGTGTGTACTTGTAGTCACTAACACACCGCATAGAATATACCATGTAAGAGACAAGCTTCCAAGAATTTTTTATAACCACACGTAAAGGTTACACACGCACATTTACTCATATTTACTTGACTCGTCTCCGCCTCTCTCTCATACTCTCTCTCTCTCTCACACACACACACACACACACACACACACACACACACACACACACACACACACACACACACACACAACAGTAGGTGAATGATTGTTGGCAGGTTTGACGTCATCCCATCAAATGAACCTTTACAATATAAAAAGGTCAGGCAGCGTTGCAAAAGCTTATCTTTCTAGGCCAGTTTTCCATCAGGTTTACAATGGAGGTTTCCATGTAACTGATCACAGGCACTAAAAGGTGACAGTATACAAAACTGCCACGTTTCCACCCGGCACTTTTTAATTTTCATGCCGTCTAACATGTTTGCTGCTACAGGCTGTATGCAATAAATAAAACAAATCTCTCAGAGAATTAAGATAATTCATCACATTTGAGAATGCCACCTCATCTGCCTTTCACATTAGACATGTACACAGCAGTACACAGCAGTACAACTAACAGAAGTAGAATCAGGGTTTATAGTAGGCTTTTACATACAAGGAATTTGCTGTGGTAACAATAAACAGTACAAGTACACATAAAGATGAAAGAGGCACAGATAGAAAGATAGCAAACATATAATATTATAAGAACAATAGAAGAAACAAAATGACGCAAACATTTAGGATGTTGCGTAAAAACCTGAATAAAAACAGAATGCAATGATTTGCAAAAACTTTTTGACCTGTTTAATTGAATACATCCAAACTGATTAACTTGATTAACTTAATTGTTTTTTTTATAAATATACACTCATTCTGAATTTGATGCCTGTAGTATGATCCAAAAAGCTGGGACAGGGATATTTTACTGCTGTGTTACATCACCCTATATTTTAACAACACTCATTAAGGATTTGGGAACTGAGGTAACTGACTTTGGAAGTTTTAAAAATTCAATTTTTCAACATTTTTGCTTTATATACAACCTCAGTTGCTCAGTGGTCCAGGGTCTCTGTTGAAGTATTTTGCGATTCAGAATTCACCACGCATTTTCAGTGGGAGACAGGTCTGGGCTGCAGGCGGGTCAGTCTATTACCTGAACTCTTTTACTGTGAAGCCACGCTGGTGTAACATGCACGATGTGTCTTGACATCATCTTGCTGAAATAAGCAGGGACATCTCTGAAAAAGACATCACCTGGAAATCTGTGTGCACACAGATGTGACAGTTAGCCATGACGCCATGGGCACTAACACAGCCACTTACCATCAGAGTTGAAGTAGAAAGAATATGTGAACATGAGATGTGTGTTAATATAATGCGCTGACACGTTTAGTCATATAAATGTGGCATGTGAATAGCTGTGGGTGGGGGTGGAGGTGTGGGAGACACGGGATCCCAGGCCTTATTGATGAGTCCAGCTGTGGTTTGAAAAAAATCTGTTCTGATTATATGTATCTACAGTACATAATGTTTGTACATTATATACTGTATAGTGTACTGGCTAGATAGGGAAAGTGTTTTTTGTCTGTTTTATTGTATATTGTACATAGTATTTAGTTTTTTCATTAGTATCCCAAAACAATCCTAAAAATATTAAAGACAGTGCCTACCCCAGCGACGGCCCATTCATCTTGCTGCAGTCTGGCAAGAGATACAGAAGTATCCAATTCCAGCTTCTTCCCTCAGACTTTGAGACTGTTTCATTAATCTTCATCTCATTTCCATGTAAATTAGTTGGATCTAAATTTTGTTAATGTCTGCAGCCAAACTACTGTATATATATTTTTTATGTGTTTTTTTTTCTTGAGTAGCACGAAGGAAACTAGATGAAAATCTCTATACAACCCTGTTGTACAATGATACGTAAAGCTCTTGTGTCTTGTATATTCCTGTATTTTATTTTGCTACAGAGTGCAAATAGAGGGGACACACACAATATATATTTACAGATTAATTCTGAGAAGTTGAACTCTAAGTCTGCCTCTGTCCTCCCAGGTAACCTGCTGGTGATAGCTTTCGTCAGTTACTTCGGGGCCAAGCTCCATCGGCCAAAGATCATCGCAGTTGGTTGTGTACTGATGTCCATTGGCACCTTCATCATCGCTCTGCCTCACTTCATCATTGGACGGTGAGTTCAATTATAAACTGAGATAATCATTCATTTTTCCATGTATTTTTCAAGCATTTTGATTCAACACATGTAATGCTTGAGTTTCCAACACATCGATAACAGCTACTCAAGAGCTACATAGCACATTCATTAATCTGTTGGCAATGTTGATTTGTTGTCGATGTGATATATTTTTCCGAGTCCGCTGATGGAGCCAAAAATGAAACAGCCTTGTGAAAATTTAATTTTGGCTTACGCAGACCGTGTGTAGTGAAGCTGTGGTTTCCATGTTCATCTCATTCCTTTACAAGCTCTGCCAGTTTTTCATGCATCAAATTCACATCCACACAAAGACTCATTATTCACTGTATCACTAACTGGTTAGATTAAAGGAACAATATGTAATAATTGCAGTTTAAAATGTAATACATCAATCAAATATGCAGTCATTAGTTGAAGCGTCCCCTCCTACCCAGACTCAAAGATGCTCAGACAGGCTGCAAGACGTGCGTAACATTCCCTGTACTGTCCCTGCCACTGCCACAGGACATCTCCTCATTTGTCCTGCAGTATGGTGCATAGAGGGAAGCCTGTTAAGAAAAACGCGGGGCTGTGATTGTGTTCAGGCTGTAATATGTCAATTGAGGGTCAGGTTTGGTTTGGTTACTGGACAGAATTTTGTCTGGCTTTCCAGGCCCGATTAAAGCTCTAGTCAATGTAAAGTTAAGCACAATATCCCACAAAAACCCACTGCTCTGAAAATATAAACTTCAGTGACTGCCTGCCTCACTGCCTCCCAAACTCCACTAATATATTGATCAATTTATAAAGATCTGCTCCTTCTAAAAGATTAGAGAACTAATCCAGAAAACATTCTGCATTAATTTGAATTCAAGTTAACCTGAAACGGGAAAACAACCTGTCACGGACTAGAAGCTTGACTGTGGGCATAAAGAACTGTTCCATGTTCTGAGTATCTGACTGATGTTCTGGGGTGAATTTTCAAACATGGAAATCCCCTCACACACACCAAAAAAACAACCAAAAAAGAAATCCTTAACAACCCCCCCCCCCCCCCCCCAAAGAAAAACTCTTTTTGTGATTTTGAATGTGAACCTGAAATCAAACAAACAAAAATATAATATAGAACCCTCATATATGTCTGAGATGTGTATTTTTTTGTGTGTGTATGTAATATGTAATAAATATGTTAGAATTCTATGTAAATTGTTTTATTGACAACAGATTTTGTTCATGCCAATAAAGTTATTTTTGTTCATGCCAATAAAGAATTGAAAAAAAAAATGACAGTTCAAAAGATCAAAGTACACATTCCATTCTGTGCCTGTGATGACATCATCAATGACATCATGACATCATTAGCATATATAAGCCAGTATTTGGTGCAGACATTCAGATAATTTGGGAAGGTTTAGTAAGTGACACAGTGATCAGAGTGATCGAAGTCTACACAACAGTATTTCTTTGGAAGAATTTTACTAGTGCAACAAAATGAATAACGTAAGGTGTGGAAGACGTAAGCAGCAAACAACACCTGGAATGCGGGTCACAGCCTCGAATCAGAGGCCAGCAGTGTTCGATAGGCCTGTCCACAAGTCCCGGGCAGACCTCGAGCAGACCCAGGAGGAACACCCATCAGAGATGGAGCGTCAAGACCTTCAACAGCAAGTTTCAGACCTGACCAACCAGGTGGGTTGGAACAGGGCCAATGCTGTCTGTCAGGAGAACAGGAGAATCCAGTACGAACAACAGCTGGATGAGACAAGAGAGAAGTTTGAACTACAGAAGACCCTGAAAGAAATGTTCATCAACAAGGGAAAGGCAACCAAGGCAGAGTTGGAGAGGCTGGAAAAGTACAGCGATCCAGAGACGCTCTCCACTGCAAGGATCGCCACTATGGTGAGAACAAGAATCAAGAGAACAAAGAAGAAAGAGCTGCAAGTGGATTATGAGGAGCTCCAGGTGGCGTATATAAAAAGCCAAGAAAAGTATGAAGCTAGCCTCCAGGAGGAGAAGAGGAAGAACGAGCTTCTCCAAGATGAGCTGGCGAGGATCAGATCACACCAGGTCCATGAAACTGAGGTCCTCTCCGCCAGACAGCAGCAGGCTGATGCCCTTCAACGTGAAATGGAAAATGAAAGAATGCAGAAGACAATCCTGCAGAACAAGTACGAGGGGCTGCGTAAGTTATATAATGAAAGCCAGGGGCAGTTAACAGCTGAACTGCAGGCGGAGAGACTCAAAACCAGTCAACTCCAAGAAGAATTTGAGAAGTTTAGAGCTTCACAGCACACGATTTGTGGAAAGTATGAAGCTGAAATCGACAGTGTGAGGCAGCAGGCTGAAACGGTTCAGCAGGACTTGAAAAAGGAAGTCGAGCAGAAGGCGGTCCTTCAGAAAGAGCATGACGAGCTGCAAGAGGCACATGCTCTCAGCCTGGAGCAGTTCAGGGCTGAGCTGCAGAGACATACTGACAAGAACGAGTGTCTCCAAGCAGAACTGGAAAAGATGACAATTTCAAATGTCGAGATGCAGCAAAAATATGAGGCTGATGTCAACACAGCCAGACAGCAGGTCGAGGCCATCCAGGAAGAGCTTCTGAAAGAAAGAGAGGCTCACAAAGCAACAATTACAGAGGGCCAGATTGTCATTAATGACATGAAGGCTGAGCAGGACCGCCATTGCCAAGAGCTGGAGCAAGAACTCAGCATCCTCAAGCAAAATGCCTCAGAGAAGGAAAAATACTTTGAAATGCAGCTGGAGGAACTGAAAGCTCAGCTCAACAGTCAGATCATACTCAACCTTGATCTTTCTGCTGAGCACGAGGCTGATTGTTCTCCCAAAAATCATGAGGAGAAGAACCATGAACAGTGTCAGCAGGAGCAGCCCAGCTTGAATGTAGCAGTCACTGAACATTCAATGGAGGCTGAGATCTTAGAGGATGAGTCAAGGAAGCAGGAGGAACCCATACCAGCGGAACCCACCGTCTCACCCCAGGCTGAGGCCCCAGAGGCAGTGCTTCCAGTGACAACAAAGGCACCCTCATTCCTGAAAAGAACACGCCACTTCCTGGGACTGAGAAAGCCAGAAAGCTGGAAGAAAAAGAAAGAGAGGAACGAGGAGTGAAACACACAGTCAAATCAAATCAAATCAAATCAAATCAATTTGATTCGATTTGATATGACTGAAGCCCAGCCCCCCCCATCCATCCCCCCCATCCCATTCATTTCAATTCAATAAATACATGAATGCATCATATTTGATTCATGGTTGTGTTGTTTGTATTGTATGTAATGTGTTGTATTTTGCTGTACAGCCAAGTGTTCTGGCATCCTATTAGTTTTTCAAGTATTTAATTACAGTTTGTCATTTAGAAACAGGTTTAAGGTACAAGCTGATAATAATTGCACAGGACTGACATGAACGTCTGGTTGTGTAATGTGGTCAAATCAAAAATAATGGATAGTGAAAAAACATGTAACTAAAGAAAAATGAGTTAATAAGAGAAGTGTTTGTTTGAAGGGAACATTGTTAAGGTGCTGGTGTTCTACTGTTACCTCTGATGGTAATGATATCGTCTTACAGCACTTTTAATTGACCCACATTTATTATGTTTAATGCACTGACAGCATTAAAAGGTTTTATTCAATACACATAAGGACAGTGAAAAAACCAAGCAAACATTTGTGTCAGGTTCTAAGAAATTCCCTCAAGATGTTCCTGAGATATCCTGTTCACAAGAATGAGATGGTCTGAAAACATAATGCCTCGGGCCATAAAAACACAATGGCATTAAAATAAGAATTTAAAAAAAGGGTTTTTCAAGGTTTCTTTTAAAGAATTGTGAATCACAGAGGTCCTTCAGCGTACAGCCACGAGTGCACAAAAAAATGAGGCCAATCGGTCCAGTAATATCTAAGATTAGCTCTGGCTAAGATGTACATCCAGTGATTACACATCCATATGCACACACAAACAGAAAAATGAGTTAATAAGAGAAGTGTTTGTTTGAATTTGTTATGTTTATTATTATTATTTATTACGTTTGATGCACCGACAGCATTAAAAGGTTTTATTGAATACACAGAATGACAGTCGAAAAATAGAATTACTGCCTCACAGTTGTTTGTCTGCAGCAAGCAGTCAAGTTACAGTTTACATTCATGTGTGTCCAGACTGATATGATGTCTGGAGTGAAGAAGGCATTTTATATGGAACCCACCACTATATTGATCTGTAACTTTGAAGGAATTTAATAAAAGACATTAACAGTGTCAGCAGTGGAATTAAAAGACCTGCTAAAGTGTTACCGGAGGGTCGGACTGTCATTGAAATAAAGAAGAAACGTCTCAATATGAAAATGACGTAAGGGACAAAGAAACGACTTGCCACAGTCACAGTAAGGGGCGATCGATGACTGCAGCAAAAGGGGAGAGAGTTTTCATCACAGAGGCAGAGGACAGAATAAGTGAGGATGTTCATCTGGACAGAGACTTCATAAAACTGCAAGTGCAGATACACGACCAAAACACCTGACAGCAGCTAATAACAGATCATTGAATGAATGATGATAGACTTTATATGTAATAATAATAATAATAATAATTATATTATAATTTGAAATGTAGTCAAACAGGATAATGTCGACATAATTGTGAAGTGTATTTTATTTTTCAAACTCAAAATGTCTTCAAACTAATAAAATATAGAGTCATTACTGAAAAACTTCAGTTTGGAGAGCAGCAGACTGACTGCACATGACTCTACGACAGGTCTGGACCACTCGGAAATTGTGTTTATATCTGAAGGAAAATTCAAAACACGAGAAATGCCAGAAGATCTCTTCAATCACTCGTACACACTTAAGAACAAATCTGTTTATATGAGCTGTTCTTGCATGAGGCCTATTGTCATATTAATGTGTCATGTTATTTTCCATTTTTCTTCTTATGTACACTATATACAGCCTGAGATAAGATGCCTTCATTATTTTTTCATAATGTACAGACTTAATGTACCTACAGTAGTATTGTTTGGTCAGTGCACTGATTCCAGCACAGTGATCTGTCTACTTCTAGTCAGATTCACAGATTGTATCCTATGACCAAATGAAAATTGAAAATGTTTATGTTTTGTGCACAGCTATGAATTTGAAACATCAGTGCGGTGGGTGGTGAACTCGACACTGAACCCCTCTCCTTGTACTGTGGGCTCACCAGCAGACCACGGTGGTAAACTGCCTCAAGTGCCAGCCACAGGTGAGCATCTAATCACACGCAAACACGCACACGAGTGTCGACACCAGACAGGTAAACACGTCCGTTCATACACTCATCCTCTCGTCCAGGTTGTGAGGGCGACTCCAACCTGTCGATGTGGATCTATGTGCTCCTGGGAAATGTCTTGCGGGGGATTGGAGAGACGCCTGTGCAGCCACTTGGGATCTCTTATATAGATGATTTTGCCAGTGAGGAGAACGCTGCGCTATATGTTGGTAAGAAAAACATCACCCAGTGGTAGAGATGCACTTAAAGTAAATGCACTTGGTGATTGATATTCCATGTGCATGATCTGCAAAATGTAATTTATAAAATGTGCAACTTGACCTCAGAACCAAGGAATCATTTCTACTCCTCTCAACCTTGTCCAGTGTATGTACTTAATAATAAGTTTTCTATCACTAAGCTGTGATGGGGCTACATTTTTTCTGATACATACTGCATATAACAGCCATTCTTGAGAATTGGAACAAATCATGTCTTACCAAAGAAAAACCTTAAAATTCTTTATGCCAATGCTCTTAATTCCATTTTTTGGTGAAAATATATTCTTTAAGGATTTATATATATATATATGAAATACATGTAAGTTAAGAAATGTTTTACTTTGCATTACTTTTTTTTATTTCTAAACTTGCTCTATGCCAAAAAACTAAAACTGCCAATATCTACTGAAAAAAAAGTGCTATTAAAATCATCTGTTTTAAAATATTTTTTAATGAAAACATTGGCCCTGTAAGGTTGTGTCCCAGTTTTCCATCAAGTCTGTAAGACTTTGACAAAAACCTTATTTAATAAAAAGGGTTAAAAAGGGTCAGCCATAAAAAGGCTTAGCTACACCCTAAAGACCCCTGTCCCACTTCCTGGTTTTAAAAAAGACAGGACTATTGCTTAGCACTGGTAAACTTTCTGTTTTTTGACAATCTCATTAAATAATATTACTATCAGATGTGTTTCTGGGGGATGGAAAATCTGATAGAGTTGCTATCTACATTAATTAAAAAAAAAAAGACCATTTGCCCATTACAAGGTTTAATAGCCAAGAGTTTGATCTTTTAAAATGTATTTTCCCAAAACCCCCTTATTAAAAAGTTCTGTCCTGAGTTCACTAATAGTATTAGATTTGGACACATAATACCAAGTCTCGAAATCACTCTGAAATCAAAACGAGGATGATTTCAGACTAAAATGAAAACATGCATGTGACACTTATTGTTTAAAGAAATTATTAAAATTTGGCTGCAGCCCCACACGAGGCAGCAAAGTGAGAGCATGTTATAGTATCTCACAATACTACAAGCATGCTGAAAGCCCCACCAACAGCATTTCACAAGCATTTCAGCAGTGGAGCGTTTTGCCCACCTGATCATGTTTACTTGCTCAGATTTTGTTGATTGGGTCCTCTTTGCTCTTTGTGCTTTTTCCATGGACAGGCAGGCTATGTGGCTAAATAGTTTCCTTTCAGTCTGTCTTTATGATCGTGAGTTGGCACGGTGTCTTTTATTTTGAAAATTAACCGGATTCTTCCTGCCGTTTCTGTGTCTGACTTCCTGCCTGTTTGATCTGCTCTGTGCTAACTGACGTGACATCCAACAAACGTGTAAAAATGTGTCTGGATCTCTGACCAGTGTGTGTGTGTGTGTGTGTGTTTCCTTTGGATGTGTGTATCATATCCTAGGCTGTGTGCAGACCATCTCGGTGGTCGGCCCTGTGTTTGGCTACCTGTTGGGATCCCTTTGTGCCAAAATCTATGTGGACATTGGATTTGTAAAAATGGGTAAGTTTAAGTACATTTCCAAGTATTTTAAGGTCAGACCATTTTGTACATTCACAGACTGTCTAGACACATTTGATATCATTAACCGTGATTCTAGACTCACAGAGAGCTTGTGTGAATGGATTTTTGTTCTTACATAATCAAACATCACATGGGAGCCCATACATCTTATGCCTACCATGCGATAGAAGACTTTGAAAAGACTTCTGAAAGACTTCAGTCTGACATCCTCTCACATCGAAAGGCATTTTTACCAGAAGTTATTTTGGACTATTTTGGTCCCCACTCTTGAATTTTTTGTTGATATGTCTGTGCATTTATTTCTCAGTACAGTGATTCTGAATTTTCCTGTGATAAATTATAACAAAGATCTATCTGTCTGTTTCTAACACAGACTCATGCAGTGTAGTTTACACCACAGAATTACAGATAAACATCAGACTTTATGGTCAAAGAAAGTTTAAACTTCTGTCCATATTCACATGCTCTTTCTCTTTCGCATGACATGAGTTTTTTCTCTTTCTTACTCTTTCTGCTCTGAGAAGTAAATTCCCGTGTCCATGAGGCTGTTCAGGTGTCTCCTCTGGTGCTCAGTACCATACACCAGCACCCTCGCTAGTCGGCACCAGTAATATTAGTCGTTTAAACTTTTTATCAATATTTTATTCATGCATGATACCAGTTAACTGGTGCCTCGAAGTTGTTTTGGGCCACCCGCCACTAGTTGGGGCTGCGGCCCCATCAGACAGCAGCCCCTCTTGCCATACACCATAAGCGCATATGCCCTGATGACCTGGGCAACCCCAGATGTTTTTATCAGCAAGTTGGACAGATGACAGCTCAGAAAACCAGCACGGTTTGGCAGTGTTTTAATCTAGAAAATGGAAATAATGTTGAATGTAGACTGTGACAGAATAAACTGATGTATATTCACTCGTCTGCAGCGACATGTGACCACATTCAGCACAGACACGGACATTAACCTGCAAGCAGAGTAGCTGCTGATGCTGCTAGCACTGCTAACGTTAGCCACGGTGTTCATCAGGCTGGCAGCTAACGTTAGCTCCGGGTCATTTACCCACAGACACTTTTTGGTCTGAAAAGGTGAAGCATTTAGTGAGTTGTTGTCATGTTTGTAGGTTAATACGTAAGGCTTGTACTGCACAGCTTAAAGCAGCACGCATTTCAGCAGCATTTAAAGTATGATTTGACGATTGTAGACTGATTAACGGCTTCAAATGGCTCTTAGTAGGCACAGTTTTTTTGGACAGTGTATAACATCATAAATTAATAAATTTTAACCGCGTTCTGGGTGTTCTGCATTTTATGGTCAGGGAAATTAGTTGCCAGGAACATCCCTTGTTTGTAGCGACAAATACACGAGGGCCCCCTGGCGGGTGAGGCCCCAGGCTTTTGCCTACCAATGCCATATGATAAAACTGCCTATAATTGTTAACACTTGTTGCATAAAGCAGTTGTTTGTTCTGTCAGTTTGTATCATATTTACCTATGAAAGACACTATAATGTTAGTGACCAGAGTAAATGGGAGAAATCCTTTGTATATTTGAGATTTTTCCGCACTTATTGCCAAAATAAATCTTTATTTTGTCATAGTGAATTATTAGGCTACAGCTCTCTGGTGTAGCAGTAAAGCAACCAATGTCATGACACTTGTAGTTTGATTAAACAGAGCTCAGAATTCTTTCAAGGCCAGACATGTAAAGTAGGTCTTTTTCACAGAGGAGAGAAGGTGCAGGTATAAATAATAAAATGATGGATGAATATGGTTTTAGGGTTTTACTGGGAGTTGAATAGAACAGAGCCATCTGTAAGGTTATTAGTAAAACCTGCACTTTTCCTACTGTTCAGACCAAATTGTCTGCTCTGACAAAGGCCTTTTCATTCATAAAACTGAGGCATGATATTATCAGATGTGACCCCGGGGTGGATTACAGGCGGGATATGTACATCTCACAGGCCCAGAACAGGTGTGCGGGATTAGCATCAATTAGCTAATGAACACGGTATGTTGAGGGGAAGGGAGGACAAAGACTACAATCAAATAGAGTGCAGCAGAGGGAGAATCAAGACAAAAAAACAGAGAAAAAAGGGGGGTGGTAATGAAGGCAATCAGCAACAAAAAAGTTAAAAAAGGGTTGTTGGAGAGAAACTCAAATGAAGATGAACAATAGGCCTTTAAAAACATAAAGGTAAGAGTGTGTGTGTGTGTGTGATAGAGTGCTTTAAAAAAAATACAGCTTCAATGTATTTTTTTTCCCACAAAATATGGATCATATTTACAAAAAAAAGGAGAAACTTCACCTCACATATTTTGTCTTGTTTGGATCATTTCATTTAAAACTAGTGGACTCAAATAATCTGAAATCTAAAAAATCAGCAGAGGAAATTATGACAAATGACACCCGTGTTTCCTCACTGTGAACAAGCAGCAACTGGTTTTTAGGTGGAAGTGTCCGACTACGGACGATAGTAACAAACGGCTTCTGGATGAGGATATAATTCCGGTACCTGCTACAAAAACTCTCCATGACATATTATGAAGCTTTTCATCTCAGAGAATGTTGTGATTGTATTAAAATCAATCAATAACTGCTAATCTTAATTTAAAAATTGATGTCTTCGTGGAAAATTGGAGGCCTATGACACTTTATCCCTCTAGACTTAAAAGTAGTAAATGTACTTTGTAAAAAATGAATAAATAAAAATGTTGCTTTCCTCCTTATTTATAACGTGATGAGTGTGAAAATGAGGATTGAACACTCTGATGGCTTATTTACCAAATTAATTGGACTTTCTTAATATTTGGAGGATGTCTGAATGAATAAAGTGAAAGTGGTGGATCAAATTGTGCATATTTTACAAATGCAGTCTTGCTGATTTCTAATATAATTTATTCTTGCTCTTTGTTATCTAGTATTCCTTATTTCAGTCTTGTTTTTTTTTCTTTTTTCTCTGCATAATTATTGTCTCTATTCATTATTGGTATTCTTATATAATGAAATAAAAGAAATATTTGTGATTAAAAGGCTGACAGTTAGAGAGAGTTCAGTAAGTTTTAAAAAGCATGTTAAACTAAGTGAAAAATGTCTCCTGTTTGGTTTATACAGGATCTGTGTTTAACCATAAGCCATTAAAATGTGCACCACATTTCAACCTAAGCATTACATCACCGCTGATTTATGTCTCATTGTCTGTGTCCCCCTTACAGAAACCATCACCATCACTCCAGCAGATGCCCGCTGGGTGGGGGCCTGGTGGCTGGGCTACCTCATAGCTGGCGTCATCACCCTGCTGTCTGCCATTCCATTCTGGTTCCTGCCCCGCTCCCTGCCCATGTCCGGGCCCCGGGGCCCAGAAAAGTGCACACCAGAGCAGACAAGTTTCATTAAAGACTCTCCTCTTCTGAAGCACAAGTATCCTGCAGACGACAATACAAGTTTCATAGAGATGGCCAAAGGTAAGGATGGGTTTAGTGGTTTGCAGTAATTTATATTTCGTGGAGGGCTGTCTGAAATACTGAATAATTACCCTGTTGTGTGATTCAGATGGTTTATCAGATCAGTGGTCCCTGTAGGTGTTTCATAGATTTAAAGCCTCTATATGTAGAAATAAATGTGCTGTAGAGTGAACAACATATGTGGGGCTTTTTCAATTGGCAGGAAAACCCAACATTTCCTGATTCTGCTGGTTCATAATAAAAGCATATGAATAACAAAATAACAAGGGACTTTTATTGTGAAGAATTAATAGGAAATGAAATGTTTATTTGACAGTTTACAGCTGCTCAATTTTATCTAAGCTAGTCTTATATAATTATGAGAAAGACCCTGAACTTGGAGGCAAATCAAGCCAAGCCCGCACATGTTTAGAAAAGGGATGTCTGTTTTTTTTCAGCAAATAAAAATGTATGTAACCACAGTATTAGATCAAAATTCTATACATGGGGCTTTAAGATTGAGATCGCTTTATGAGAGGTCAGACTGTGGAAACTGCAGTATTTTAACAACTTTAAGGTGCCTTTTGGAGGTTTCTTTTAAAGAAAAGTTATATTCACTTTTAGTTTTCCTCACCAAAATGGACAGAGCTTATCCTTGATCCTAATAAGTGTATTCAGTGCATTTAGTTTGTCATAAAACATTTGCAAAGGTAACTGTAAAAATATGCATGAAATCATGCATTGTTTATATCTGTGTTTATTTGCTAGATGTTTTTATCTCTGCCTGTGTTCCCATTTTTGCTGTCTTTCTGAATTCCATTTTATTTTCAGGAACAATTTGCAACGTAATTATAAATGCGCAAAAAAAAAAAAAAAAAAAAAGTAGAGACAATTTAAACTCTTAAGTTTTTAACTAAACTTCAGTTGTTTTGCTTATCTGTAATCTTTAGTTCAGATAATCTAGTTTTCTTCTTTAGATAAACTTGTATCTCTGAGTTTTAGAAACTCAACAAAATGTACTTAAAAATTTGGTCACAGTGAGCTGTGAGTCTCATTTGTCTTTATATTTGTCTGAAATTTAATTAATAATAATTATAATAACAATTAATAAATGGATTTAATCAAACCCTCATTCACTGTCACGTCAGCGAATTTACTCAAACTCAAAGATTTGAGTTTATATAATGAAGAAAGGTAAATTATCTCAACAAAAGATTAGTAGTTGGTAAAACTTTTCAAAACCTAAGAATCTGAGTTGGGCACAAAACTCAAATCTATTATGTATGCTGTTAGTATGCCTTGACATTTTTGTTTTACTGTATACTGTAAAAAAACAAAAGAGAGAAAACTAAAAACTAGTTAAGATGCATAAATAACAGTGGAAAGCCAGAGCTCAGAAACTATGAACTAACTAAGATTTCTACACAGAACTCTATATAACATTTCATTTAAAGAGAAGGCAGAGGTCTCTGTGTGCCCAGTTAAGAACTGGTACTCCACTGCAATTAAGTTATGTAGATATAAACGTATCCCTGAGGAGCAACATACACAGTATGTGTTCTTTGTGTTGTTGAGGATGACAAAGTAATTCCTCCTATTCTTTCTACAAAGGCTACAAGTGCAAACACTGCACTAATGAAATACAGACCAGTGCATTTGTTGATTTCACATCTCAGGAGGAGGTCACCATTAATCATTTCATTAACTGTTAAACCTCATTTGTGGTCTGCAGGCAAGTGTTTCACATTGGAACAACATCAATACATTTTCAGGACAGACTAGCAGAAAACAAGTATGCCATTTGCACAAGGAATGTCATCTACCCTGTGGCAAAACACTATCTGAACTTAGTAACAGGAAGTCTACATTACCAACGTTTCACATTGACCAGAACCGTTCTTCCATATGAAAAGGTGACAAACACAGTAAACTTTATCAACAGGAAGCCTTTTGGATGTGAAAACCACAGGCTGCTAAACATTTAGACCTAATGAGAACCTACATTCTGCTGCCTTTTTAGTTAACTTTTTTTCTTTGTGTAATTATTTCCAGCGTTTATATTTACACTGTTGCTCTTTAAATACATTTTTGACGTATATTGTGGGCTAAACAACGCCATCTGCTGGAGTGTTTACACTGTCCACACCCTCTCTAGGCCAAGTGGAAGTGGAAGATCCCCATTGGTGGACAACCAATATAAAAGGACCTTTTGTTCCATTTGATCCCCAGATGAAGGCGAAGCGCATTTGTTTGTTTTAAGGTCTAACATGGTCGTGCTGTGACAATAAAGGCTGTGGAGTTTTTTGAGTACACGTGTCCCAACTAAAGAGCAACTAAAACAAATGTGTTTGCTCATTGGTAGGGTGTCTGTCCCATGTACTGAGGAGTCCTCTGCAGGGGTTCCCACTTGTGGCCCTTTGCTGCATATCTTGTCTACTCCACCTCTCCCCATTTCCTGTCATATCTTCAGCAATCGTATTTGATACAAGGCACGAAAATACGCACAAAAATCTTTGAAAGAACAAACACATTTTGAGTCTGCAAACAGTTTTAATCTTTTAATTTTGTCCTACTGTCTCTGGATTCCTCTTTCGGTTCCTACCACATCATGCAGACAGAAAGGAGAATGTGACTTAGCAGAAATTAGAGATGGCAGTCAACACTCGCTATTACACTGAGATATCTTAACATTCTCTGATTTCTATCCCTGTACAGACTTTATTCCAACCCTGCGAACTCTGCTGGGACACCCTGTGTATCTGATCTACTTGTGTGTGACAATCATCCAGCTGAACTCCCTCATTGGCATGGTCACCTACAAGCCCAAATACATCGAGCAGCACTTCAGGCAGTCTGCCTCAAAGGCCAACTTTCTCATGGGTATGGTACATGCACCCTAAATATTGCTCTGTGTCGCATTAAACAATTTTTGTTTCTATTACAGCTTGGAAAATCAGCACATAACAGACCCAGAGGAGGCGTTTGCTTGGTTCAGAAGGAGAGGAAAAAGCTCTTGGATGTGCCTGGTTAATTCTAGTGTTCACACTGAAGAGATGACACATTTAATATGTTTACAATTCCTAGCTTTTTCCCCCAGTTCATTTATGATGTTTCGCATTTGCTGAATGAAGCAGAAAAAGCTCTTTGGAGAGAGGATATTGTTTAAAATAAAGAACTGGGTTGGATGCGTTTCTAATTCAGCCTACTAGCTGCCGCAGCTACACAGATGGGAGCTTTGTGAATGTGCAAAGTGTTTTGCATATGAAATGAAATATCTAATGAAGCTGATAACATAAGATGAAAGTATCTACGTACATGTGGTCTCATCAAGGGAGATGCCTGCACAGACCAGACTGGCTGCATATGAAAGAGAATGCATTATTAGTGACCAGAGCTAATGACATGGGTATAGATAAAAGACTGCGTCTTCACATTGATGTTCAATGGAGGTATAAGAGACGAGACTAAAATAAGACAAAAAAAGAGGAGGGCTGTTTTTTTTGATCAAGGGAATATGGAATTTTGTTTTTCCTCTGAAAGTGTTGCAGCAGTTTACTTGCATGTTGTGTTAGAAAGTGTCAGATAGCTTTGATGCAATAAAATCCAGATTTAGCCTTTAACTCATTAGTGATCGTGCATTTTGCTGTTTCTCTTAATCGCAGGTGTGATCAACATCCCAGCTGTAGCGCTGGGGATGTTTTCTGGAGGTCTGCTGATGAAGAGGCTGAAGCTGAACATCATGGGGGCGGCCAGGTTTGCCTTTGGCACGTCTCTGATCGGTTACATCCTGTCGCTGTTCTTCTTCGCGATGAGCTGCGAGAATGCCAAGGTCGCCGGGGTGACACTTTCATACAACAGGTGAGGCGCAGATAGTCACTGAAAAAAGAAGCAACTTCAGCATAGAACATTCTCTGCTTTGCTTTGCCAGACTTTGAACAATAAATGCCAAGTGCAGTGTGGTAAGTCATGCATCTATAGTGTCCACAGCTGTCTGTGTACGCCTTCATTTGGGAATGATATTCAGGGTGCACAGACAGTCTCCATGCTCCGCTTTACATCTTACATCTTACTCTGCCCCGAGACCCCTCAGATCAGAGAATGTTCTAAAGTTCTGTGGTCTAGGCTTAAAACAAAGGGAGCTCATGCTTTTACCGTTTTAGCTCAAACATTGTAAAACAAATCCCCCCTCAACATCAGATCAGCTGAATCAGTTTAAAAAGCTTGTAAAAACCAATCTGAACAGACTGACATTTGTATTACGTTTTCCTGTCTATTTAAGTATTTTGATGCTGTTCTTGTACATTTTGTTTTATCTCTCTGTCTCCAGTTTTATTACATTTTCTGTGTATGATGTCCTTTCAAATTGTTTTAGTTTTTAGTATCCTTATCTAGTGAGCAAAGTGCTCAGCAAATGGCACAATCAAACAGATGTGCAGCAGGCAGATCCGCCTGTGCTTACATCTGGTGATAAATGCATTGCAGTGACACTGTTTTAGCAATAATTCTAATGTATCTCACCTCCTACATAATCAAATTGTTTAATAATTGATGTTACACAACAGCTTTGCACTACGTTGTTTCAAATACAACCCAAATTCCAAAAAAAGTTGGGACATTGTGTAAAACAGAATACAAGGACTTGTAAAAACTTTCCAACCTATATTTAATTGAATACAATACAAAGACAAGAGACTTAATGTTCATTGTTTTTTTGTACATAATTATACACTCGTTTTAAATTTGAGGCCTGCAACAAGATCCAAAAAAGTTGGGACAGGGACAGCAAAAGCAAACACCTGTTTGGAACATCTCACAGACAAACGGGTTAACTGGTATGATTGGGGTTTTAAAGGAGCATCCTCAATAGTTATTAAATAATAGTATTTATAGTTTCAGTTAGAACATTAAATGTCTTGACTCTGTACTATATTCAATTAAATACAAGTTGAAAAGTATTTGCAAATCATTGCATTCTGTTTTTTTTATGTTTTACACAATTTTTTGGGAATTGGGGTTGTATGAAATATGAGCTACTTTTCCTACAGAGACAGTTGTAAAAGATGCAAGCTGACTCCTGGTAATGTGACGTCTTTTTTCTAAAAGAAAACAAACCAAAACAAAACTACAGACTATTATAATCAACCAGTCTGCTGTGAGTAGACATCTATATAGTTATACTGTAGCAGCCTGGTGTTGTTTTCAGGTGATTTACAGTGAGTGGTTGTGTGTAATGACACTGCACTCTGGGGCGGCACTTCTCCGACGATTTATTAACAGATCATTGGTGCTGTTCTGACCTATAAAACAAAGTGTTGATGAAAACAGTGACACACTGTATTCGCTGCCGTTTATACCTTCTCCCAATGTGTTCCAACATAATCTTTTAATCGGGGTCCACATTCAGACCTGTAACGTCTACTGTTGTCATTGCTGTTGTCGGCCCACACTATACCTACTCACAGACCCCCACTAAATTTAAATGCACCCCCATTCACTTTTTTCTGGAACCAGGCCTGCTTTGGTACCAGCTCTACTGAAGCCTATGGGAGATGGATGGAGAAAAAAACTAAAACCTGCCTCTAAAAGCACTATAAACAGATGGACATAAATGCACTTCAGTTTGTATTTCTAGGATCGCTACGTTCAAGTACATCTGGTTGGAAATAATAAAACAAATGCATCTTAATTTCTTATTATCATGTCAATTTGTAAGAAAAAAAAAGTTAAACTAAGGGTACAAATGTGGACTAGTATCTAGGCAGAATTGGCACCAAACTTATATAGGTTTCCATGGGGGCCACACATGAAAGAACAGCATGAGAACCGCTAACAGAACAAGCAGGAACATGCAGACTGCTGTTTAACACTGAGGCAACCAGTAGGTGATCACAAGCTTTAAGCTCAGCCAGAAATAACATAGCACGCCAACAAAAAAAATGTCCCTGTGTGTGCCCGATGCACCGCTGAGTCTTAAAACTGAGCTTCAGCAGCAGACACAAGTGAAGTGACACTGCTGACAAAACAGATGAAAAGCAGCCAGATGGGTACAAAGTGCTAATTAATCTACAGTGAATGTGCTGAAGCTGGCACACGTTTAAAAGCCAACACTGCTTGTGGTAAATAAAATGTCCCATTATTGAGCCTAATCCCCACTAAATCGTGGCCTCAAACCACCTTCACACCACCGGTGTTAGAAGAAAATACCGAAAAATAACATCTAATGATAGATTTGTCTGCATTATTTCTTTAAAGGCATAATACGTAAAATTTCTGCACTGAACTGTAAATGACTAGACCTATATCATATATTTTGTTGAGCTGTGCACTTGCATTAGCCAAAATGTTTCCAACAATGTTCAAACTCTGATAAATCCGTAAGTTTATTTAAGGTAACTGCGTTCCATTTGGTCTCTCTCAATGGCCTCATACCCCCTTTACATCCTCTAGTCGCTACAACTTCCAGTCCTGCATCAACCTGTCAGATTTATTTCACAATAACAACTTGTTCGTTAAACATTATCCCGCTTAATATGCGGTTACTTACCAAAAAAAGTATTTGGCACAAATATGTGACACAAAATATTAATTTTAAAATGATTTCTTGGCTTTATTTCACAATAGTGACCTGCTCACTGGACATTATCCTGCTTGTTACATGGTTACGTGCCAAAAAATCAATAATTTGAGACAAAATATTCATTTTAAAATGATTTTAATGATTTAACAATGATTTTATGGCTCTTCCAGAGTCAATTAGCAGAACTGTGTCCATAGAGACAGTATTTCATAACACCGGTCTGTTATACAGAAATAACAGACTTTAGAATGCTGTAATTGACCAATCAGAATCAAGTATTTAACAAAGCAATGTAATAACACATGATAATGTAACTTAATGTGGCTCAATGTGAATAAAATTTAAATACATTACCTTGTGAATTCGATTTCTGCCTGAGTTATGTCAGATTTTCATCTGCAACAACAATGAAGACAACAACTCCCATGATCCTAAGCTACTTCACAAACTCTACGCCCTACTATGTCTATTTAATCTTTCTATTATTTTTTCTTGCTTTTTGTGGCATTTCTTCTTCTTTGCTTTTCCTCATCTTTCAAAGTTTCTGGCTGGTTGATTTGTTGTTTGCACATGACACTTGAAACTGCTGCCCTTATATGGATTTAATAGGGTGTTTCTATATGCAAATTGCAAATTTTGATGGACGTGCATCGAATTTAAGATCCAACACAATTCATCAACATACTCAAGTAGGAAAAAACGGACTTGGCTATCAGTCTGCATTTCATGAATTCCACAAAGGATTTTCTTATTTTCCTCTTAGTGCTTCATTTAAGAACAAATATAAGAGAAAAATAAGAAAACATTCACACATGAGGCTCATTGTGTTTTTTCTCAAATGCATTAAGATGTGCATCATTTTCTGTCTGTAATGTTACTTCAGCCTACAGTATTCAGTTTACTAATGCATCACAATGCTAAGCATTTATGCTATATTTATGTAAAGATTGTTACAACAAATTATGTAATGATATAATAAATAGTTGCCTTTCATTTGTGCTCTCTTTTCCTTACAGCGTGGACACAATATCTTACGATAAACACTCAGTGTTCACAGCCTGCAACTCAGACTGTTTTTGTTCAGCGAGCGACTGGGACCCAGTCTGTGGAGAGAACGGCATCACATATGTTTCTCCCTGTCTCGCTGGCTGCACCAATTCTGCTGGCTCAGGAAAAAACACAGTAAGTTAACAAGGTGCTCAAACTATTAAAAAAATTACACGTGGAAAAATAAATTTATAGTGTTGAAAACCACAGTACTGTGAAGGCTTCAGTAACGTTAAAGGGACAGCTCACACCAAAGTCAAAAATAGCGTTTTTCTTACCTGTAGTGCTGTTCATCTAGATAGTTCTGGCATGAGTTGCAGAGTTTTTGAGATATCGCCTGTCTGCCTTCTCGCCAATATAAAGAGATTAAATGGCACTGTGCTTGTGGTGCTCAAAGAGCCAAAAAAAAAAAAAAAAACACTTGAAAAACTCAACAGCAATGTATCTTTCCAAAAGTCATGACCCGGTTCCTCAAGATAATCCAGAGGCCTTGTTGTGAGCAGTTTCTTGTAGGAACTACTTTCTTTCTATGGTACAATTTATCATCACTACATTCATTGTAATAGAAAGAAAGTAGTTCCCACATGAAACTGCTCACAACAAGACCTGTGGATTATCTTGAAGAACCAGGTCATGAGTTCTGGAAAGGGACACCGATTTCAAATTTTTTGAATGTATGTTTTTGGTGTTTTGAGCACCACAAGCCGAGTGCCCTTTAGTTCCATTATAATAGAGAGAAAGCAGACATCTCTACAGCTGATATCTCCTTAACTCAGCCACTGTATTTTTGATTTTGGGGGTGAACTGTCCCTTTAAAACAGTTTCAACTAGCCTCCATAGCACAACCATGTCTGGTTCACAACATTGGTACAAACCTAAAACTGAACGGCATGTGTAGTCAAATACACTTTGGAGGCAATGAAGTTTTTTCAGACAAAAGTGGCGATACATTTTTCTAATGAATTAGTCATGTATGTGCGACTGTGTGTGCATGTCTCTGCAGGTCTTCTCTAACTGCAGCTGTGTCGGCGTGGCTGGTAACTTTACGGCCAGTACAGGTCAGTGTCCTCACACGGACGACTGTGACAGGATGTTCCCGTACTTCCTGGCTCTCTCTGTCATCACTTCCTTTATCATCTCCCTTGGAGGGACACCAGGCTACATGCTTCTCATCAGGTCAGATTTGAATTTAAAATATGATTGAAAAAAGAACTAGGTTATCAATAATAACACTTCTGTAAAATGTCAGTCCCTCCAGGATTTCTCTTTTTTTTTTTGGAATGCTGTCGATTTCACGGCATCTCTTTTTAAAAAATTGTGATTCATGTTCATGTGAGGTTAGATACTGTAATAGCATCAGTTATATCAGAACTGGAGAGTATTTCTAAGAACAGAGAACGACACTGAAGGCTTTTATACATAGAAGAGTCATTTTCGGCAAGAGTTTGATCTGATTGGTTGAAATTAGGTTGGTTCATTCAATCAGCCACCAGGTGTTCTTTTCAAAGTGCCTGCCCTTTTCCAAACAGTTTCTAAGGACGACTTCCCAGATGGTTCTGAGTAACAAACTCATCTGAAGTTACAGCTTATAACTCTCACCCTTTTAACAGCACATCACATTTAGCAGGATAAGATCATTACATTAGCTACATAACTTCATGTGGCCTGTCTCCATTACAAGCAAAGACTATTTATTTAGTTAGCTTTGCTAGGGTCTCACATGCTTGCCTTACCTTATTTATGCTTCCTTTCTAATATCTCACTAACTTTATTCACTTTCTTCGAATGTGTGTGAAGCTGATTTGTCATTATTTCTCATCAAATATAAAAATATAGAAAAGCAGTAGTAGAATATATGATGAAATGGAGCAGAAAAAGAAGGAAGGGGAGCAGGAAGTGACATTAACGGTAACAAAAACTTTAAAATAGAATTGAGTCAAGTTGTTGGTTGCCTCTGAAGCAGGAAATGTTACTCCAGTCACAGTAATGATGTTAAAGTTATAAATCATATTAAAAATTTAAGGATCTTTTTTAAGGCCTCAAATGTTGCTACATCCAAGTTAATATAACCCATATTTCTAGCAGCGTTTGATTGTGGAGTTCTTCAATAAAATGTTCACATTCAATGACAGTTTTCATGTAATTTGTTACTTTAATTCAATTACTTTGTAAGGAAGTGGAAAATTCTTACTTTGATTTACTTCTAATGACTTTTCCAGACCTTACATCTGCCTGAGCTGCTTGTTTCCAGGAGTCATGGGAAGTTTTTATTCCGCTTCCTCAGGCATCAAAGCATTGAGAGACAATGATCTGGGCCGTTGATAAACCACTGCCTGTTACTGGCAACAGCTGTGTGTGTGTGTGTGTGTTTGTGTGTGTGTGTGTGTGTGTGTGTGTGTGTGTGTGTGTGTGTGTGTGTGTCACACAGTGGCTTTATCAAACAGTCGGTTCAAAAATAGTCAGTTTCCAATCATGAGTTTGTTGAGGTTTGATGTTAATATGGTAGTTCTAGGTACCAGGAGAACATACTCTTTGAAGTAAACGTTGCAAAAGCGTTCTTGGTAGAACCACCAGGGTGTGTTCTAGCAAAACCTTGGAAATATAAAAGGATTCTGATTAGAGCCCCCGGGGTAGTTTCTAGTTAAAACTCTTGGAGTATATATAGGGTTAATGGTAGAACCCCCAGGGTGGACTCTAGATAAACCTTTGGAGTATAAAGGAGGTCTTGGTAGAACCCCCTGAGTGGGTTCTAGATAAAACCCTTAGAATATAAAAGGGTTCTGCTTAGAACCCTCTGAGTTGGTCCTAGATAAAACTTTTGGACAATAAAAGGGTTTATGGGTTCATGATAGAACCCCTGGATGGGTTCTAGATAAAACTCTTGGAGTATATATAGGGTTAATGGTAGAACCCCCTGAGTGGATTCTAGGTAAAACCCTTGGACTATAAAAGGGTTCTGATTAGAACCCTCTGAGTTGGTCCTAGATAAAACTCTTGGACTATTAACAGGTTAATGGGTTCATGATAGAACCCCCCAGACTGGCTCTAGATAAAAGAGTATATAAGAGTTCTTGGTAGAACCCTCTGAGTGGGTTCTAGATAAACTGGTGGAATATAAAATGGTTATTGGTGGAACCCCCTAAGTGGGTCCTAGATAAAAGCATATAATGGGGTTCTCTGTAAATCCTGCAGGGTGGGTTATTGTTCGCACCCTTGGAGGGTGTCAAGGTTCTAAATAGAACCCCTGTTTGGAACCATTACACCATCAAAGGAATCTCTGTAGAAACCCTCACTGGGGGTTCTGGGTGAAACCTTTCACGATGGTTCTAGGTATAACCCTTTGTGATGGACTCTAGGTAGAACCCTCTGAAAGAGTTCAAAGTGGAATCCTTATAAAAGGTTCTACTATGGAGACAAACCAAAGAACCTTTATGGTTCTAGCTAGCACCTTTTCTTTCTAAGGCTACGTGGCTAACTGAGCATCACTTAAGTCCTTGAAGGCTAATCTGTGATTTAATGCTCGTACATAAATGAGGTCAGGCAGACCGCCGAGTTTCTGCTGCAGAGTGGAAACTCTTGTCTTGTGGACGTTCTGATCTTGTAGCGAGAACTCATTTCCTAACAGCAACTGACTATTATGACATGTCCTGAGAGCATTAGCTGATTGTGGGCATCGGTTGAATGTGATTAGCAGCAGTTATTTAAGAGATCTCTTGTTCAAAATGAAATGATTGTTAACGCTATAAAAGCTGCTGCAGAGTGTTTCTCTAAATGAACCCACCCTTCATTATTTTACTATCAAGACTGGGCCTTCTGATCAGCGCTGCATCTCTTCCACTCTTTTTTTCTCAGTGGGATTTTAAGACCTGACAGATTGGTTGATCTCTTGTAACTGCATTAGTACAGGGTCAAGTGACATCATAGGAATGCAGCTTTTTGTGCACAATATGGCTGATACTGTGTTGGTCAGCGCTCACGGTTCAGAAAGCCTCGAGATATTTAATTTCCTCTTGGATTCCCGACAGATGAATACGTCAAGAATGCAGTTTTTCAGTTCTAGAGCAGGGATGTTCAACTTTGTGATTTTTCACCTCTGCAAAATGACAGGAGGCCAGGAGCCATTTAATAAAGAAATATGAATTATTTATCTGATAAAATTGACATTAAAAGGCCCAGAACTCATCTTTCTTTGAACTTCTTAATTTTCAAGATAAATCACTTAATTAACTTAATATTTTAACTAAGTTAACTTGGTGCAAGGATTGACAGATAAGTCAGATCATTTATTACATTTAATAACTGCAACTCTTTTAGTTGTAAATGTTTTTAAAATTTGGACCACTTGAAGACCGTGGCTTGATAATAAAAAGCAAAACAAAAACAAAAAACTTTGCATTTTGTCCTCTGCACTTGCAATCAAAGATTTAATAACATCTAAAACATAAAACACATAAATACTCACTTTCAGACTTTCAGAGTGTTAATAACAACAACCTGATTTATTCCATCATACAAAACTGATATCTGTCCTTCCTTCCTGAGACAAACGGCATAAATGAATTTATTTTAATTTTGACTAAATCAATATTCTGTTCCTAATACCAGTGATGTTCTTGAGCTCCCTCCTGTGGTACACTAAGGAATCTCCTAAAATTTTAAAAAGTGATTTTTTTTTTTTTTCTGAAATGTAATTTAAAATAAATTTTGTTTTTCCTGTAATATTTTTGCATCAATATCAGCACGTGGCATGTGCATACTTCATCATAACTTATGAGCTAAAATGTGATGGCTGTGTCCGTGGCAACAGTCAACAACAACAATAACCTTCTTATGAAAAAGCAATTTTAAAACCATTGTCTTATGCATTGAATTATCTTTGTAATTGCACTGTATATTTATTGTTTGTCTGTGGAGCATTCAGAAAACTTTTTTAAAAAAGCGCTCTATGAATAAAGTATATCATTATTAGTAGGAATAAACCTGCCTCCTGTGTGAACAAGGCAGACCTGTGCTACTGTATTATAACTTAATACTTGGAGAGCCTGACATTTTCTGAAGTGGTACATGGTGTAAAATGTTTGTGAAACACTGATTTAGAAAATTGTTGGTTGAAGGGCCACATGGCACCTCACTGAAAAACCAAAGTACAAACATTTTAAGATTTCACTATAGGTATTGCATTGAAATACATACAGTATACATACAACCCAAAAACATGTAGTATGGACTAGATATAGATGCTTCTGCACCACAGTGCCCTCTGCTGGCTCACACCAGCTTAACACAGTGACAGCTATTATTTTCTTTCTTGCTTGCTGAGCACCACCTTTGCCGAGTCCTTTGCCTCTCATACTTTTTTAAAAACAAATTTTATTTATTGATTTACTTATTTATGTATGTTAGCTTAACAGGTCAAAGTTTTACAAGAAATATCCAATACATCAATCAAAGGCAAAAATTTCAATAGTAATCAAGGGTTTAGGGACAACCCATCATTTTTTTAACATTATTTTTAAAAGCCAACAAAATCACAAAATCAACCAAAAAGCATTTTTTTTTAAATGCACAGTGGTAAAGACTGATGGGACATTCAACAGGTACAAAAAGGCACCTTACATAGTTTATCCTCTGCTTTATTTGCCCTATATTTATTTATTTACCTGATTTTTTTTTTTTTATGAAAAGGCTTTATTGATTGTGGAAGAAAACAGAATTTACTTTTCTTGTCTTCTTACTGTGTCCTGTCGTCCTTTTACAGTTTTTCTCAGTTGTTTCAGCCCATTTTTCAAAATAGTCTCAACCCAATTTGAGATTACTGCTTGGATTTCTTAAGAGCCTCTTTCTTATTAAGAATTTTAAAAAAGACTTCCAGGTAACTGTCCTTCAGTGTGTTCTGTTTTGTTCCACTGACATCCTCTAAACCAGTGTCTGATGATAGTTCTTGAAAAATGTCTGCAATTTTTGTCTCACGCAGGTGCATCAAACCACAGTTGAAATCTTTGGCGTTGGGTTTTCATGCTCTGGCAACACGCACTCTTGGTAAGTCTCCTTCAAAACATACAGTTTTATCCCCCGTTGAGCTTGTTGGAGTGGCTCAGGGCCAAGATGCAACATTCCTGCCACTTTAACAACCGCGTACACTCCAAAATGCTCGTTTGCCAAAATTTCAGTCTTTGAGCCTTGTTTAAATGTTTATTCTGATGGCTCTGAACAATGTTTGCAGAATCTGTTGTATTTAAATTCTGGCGGAGGTGGTGGTGAAAATATGTGTTTGGTCCTGCAGCAGGGATCCCAGCACCCATCTACTTTGGAGCAATCATTGACACCACATGTCTGAAATGGGGTCAGAAGAGATGTGGAGGCATCGGGGCCTGTAGGATCTACAACACCACTGCCTACAGGTAGTACTCACCTCCAGTCACATGACAGCCGGAGGTTATTCATTATTTATAAGATTCAAGAGTGGCAGTGACCTACAGGATTTTCTACAATGTGAAATTTGAAACAGACTGAGCCCTTGAGGCTGATACATGTTTGACGTTTCTGTTAAGATCTAACTGATATATTTTATAGCAATACAAAAGATGATGTGTGACAAACACTTGGAGGCCAACTTTGAAGTCACAAAATCTGTAATGCAATTGCTGCAGTGAAGCTGGCTCACATTAGGTAACATCTGAGTGATCTGATGGTTACAGTATTGGACATATTCCAAGATGACAATGTCAGGATTCATGGAGCTCAAATTGTGAAAGAGTGGTTGAGCATGAGGCATCATTTTCACACATGGATTGGCCACCACAGAGTCCAGACCTTAACCCCACTGAGAATCTTTAGGATGTGCTGGAGAAGATCTTTACACAGCGGTCCAACTCTCCCATCATCAGTAAAAGGTCTGAAAAATTAAAGCAACTCTGGACAGAAATAAAAGCTGTGACATTGCATAAGCTAATCGAAATGATACCATGGCCAATGCCTGCCGTAATCAAAGCTAAAGGCGGTCCAACGAAATGTAAGAGTGTGTGACTTCTTTTGGTCGGGTGGGCAGTGTATCTTTTAAAAGATCTTGGCTATTAAACCACATTATAACCTTATTAAAACCCTATTACTGGGCCAACCACCCAGTGAGTTGATAATTTTTTTTATTAAATTCAGATGGAGTTGATAAAATGTAAAATTTTTTCATTTCACAGCTCACAGTTGTCGTGGGCAGCCCTTTTTTTAAAAGGTTGTTCAGAGTTCTCTTAATGATAAAGAAAATACACATTTTTAAACCATAATTCTTCTTTGATTTAGAAGGGCTACACAGTTGACATGTTATGGTCGAGACACATCTGATAGAAATATTTAATGAATTTATCAATAAATAGAAAGCTCACCTGTGCTTGAGCAGCAGACTGGAAATGAAGACGGGACTGTAGAGTGTATCTAACCCTTTTTTTATGCCTGATTAAATGTTTTTGTTAAAATCTGATGGAGGTGATGGAAATCAGGCCCAACATTTTCATTAAAAAAAATCGATTTTCAAACAAAGATGACAGTAGTACATTTTTACACCTATGTTATGAGTAGGTTATGTTACTTTTAGATTTTGAAGGCTACATACAGAATCATTATAGTTTACTACATGCAACAGCTTGCATATTGATAAATATATAAATAAATTTTACAAAATTTACAATGTGGTGTCATTTCATTGGTAAAAAGATAAATTAAAAGAATAAATACATTAATCTTGTAGTCTGGTAGATAATAGAGTTTGGAAGTCAAAGGTCAAAATGGCTGCTTATGGTCATTCTAGTAGTTATGGAAGTCTGACACTTTTTGTGTTATTAATATTTTTTTACCTCTGAACTTGTCAGGATAGCGTACCTGGGTCTGACTCTGAGCCTGCGGACTATCTCCTTCATTATTTGCATCCCGGGCTTCATCCTGCTCGGTCGACAGCTGAAGCAGGAGGAGAGAAACGGCATCCATGGAGCTCTGGCCAACGGTGGGACGGAGCTGGAGGCACTCAGGAAGGAGGAGTTTGTGATCTCTAATTCTGACCAATCGCAACAAACCTCAGACAACAGCACAGACAGGGAGACACGGCTGTGACAGATCCAGCAGAACTGACCCTCCTTGTCTCCTTCACACACACACACGCACCACAGATGAACAAATGCAACCACACACATACACACACGCACAGTATGTACAGAGTGATACTGTACACACGCACACACACAAATGAGATTTGCAGGGAATCACATGTTGTAGCCGATCATCTCATATAAAGCATAAATTCTATATTTGTACTACTGGACCTGTGAAGGTTTTGTGAATTTGACAGAAATTTGATATAACTGAAATATTTCTTGAATGTATATGCTGTTTTTTTTCCTTATGAAGAAAAGTATAACACTATTTTTCTGTTTTAATGGTGGCACAAGAGATTAGATGGGAAAAGTAACTTGTACAGACTACTAGTGTACTACTGCCTCTGTAGATTTTTTTTCTTTTTAATTAAGTTTTTCTTCCTGACATTACTGTTCCTAAACAGAAGAGAAGTTGCCTTATACATCAGAGGCACCAAATTTAAAGGTCCAGTGTGTACGATTTATGTGGGTTTGTAGGCAGAATGTGGCAGAAATGGAATATAATATAGTTTCATTAGTGTATAATCGCCTGAAAATAAGAACTGCTGTGCTTTTGTTACCTTACAATGAGCCGTTTTCATCTACAGAGGAGACAGGTCCTCTTCCATGGACAAATTTTCTATACACATGAGCTGGCCTGGTTTGACTCTGTTTGATTCGGCACGTCAGTCCAGCACAGCAGGGACTTGTATCTCCGTTAAAACAGGGCTACATGCTTGAAGGTGTGTTTCTTCACTGATGACAAGCTTAGCTCAAGTTGAGCGCCAGTAAAACGGAGAACAAACACTTCCCATAAATTCCTCACAGTAAAAGTCATTATGAAGCAGCAAAAAGCAGGAAATGTTGGGATTTCATCTGCGGTAACTTGACACAATTCATATAGGTCTGAAAACGAACATGAAATGGTAACATAAAGCAGATACCTGGTAATAAAAACATCGACGCAGGAGAGAAACTAAACTTCAAACCACAGATGTTCAGTTAGCAGCTACAAAAGTATTGTGGTGGAAAATCTGAAAATGAAGACAGGCACGAAGACCAAGATTGTCTTTGTGGTGTTTTAATAGAGCTTTGCAAAGGATCAGTAAACAGTCACACAGAGTGTACAAGGAACTGACAATGAATCATAAGTGTACCTCTGTCTTATGGAATAAGGAAAACAAAGAAGGTTGGGACAGGATGATTATGAAGTGCTTATCAAAGGGGTCAGGATGTGCTCGTGATATCAGAAGTTGGTTCTTCTGAAGAAGCAGCTGTGTGTTCAAGGACAAGTAACCAATTAGTGTCTGACAAATCATGAGAACTGACTATGAGGAATAAAATATAGTTCAGCATATATTTTACCACTACAGTACAATCTGATATGCCAGACAGTTGGCCTTAGAAACTATTTGGAAAAGAGCAGGCACTTTCAAAAAGCACTTGACAGGTGATTGGATAAGCCATCTGTCTATCACGTCTAATACAGTCAGATCAACTCTGGCCGAAGCCGGTCAGGAGAAGAGCCACAACATCTTTTCCATGGAGAAAAATCTTCAGTGTCGTCATTTGCTCTTCTTTCAATGCAGAAATACTTTCCAGTTCTGATGTACCTGATGCTATCACAGTATCTATGCTAACCTCTTCAGGAGCTGTTCGCCAGTAGTCCCTGCTAGGATGCTGATTGGCTGCACCCCTTCGGTGTGAACCCAAATGGATAACTTATAGCCTGGCAAAACAGATCGCATCACCTCGCCACGCAGTTAGGTGCACTTTGGCCCTTCTCCAGAGTAGGTCCATCTCCGGCACGACTGAACACAGCTTGGTGCATTAAAAGTGGTAGTAAAAATGCAAATCAGCGAGCATGGTTTCACTCAGCACAGCCAAACGTGCTGACGTAGAAGCCCTTTATGTTTTCATCCACCCTACCTCGTTCTTCCAACATTTCAGAGCGACAGACACAGAATGTCCCCATAAGTGCAGTAAAGCTGTCAGTATCCTGCCAGAGGCACACAGTGTGATGGGAAATGGAGAGACGCTGTGCTGCTGCTGGAGGAGTGCTGACTGAGATTACAGCATTCATGGAAATAAATTACAAAATAATAGATTTGTGTATATCTCTCATTTTCCCCCTGATGATCTGAACACCTCATTAGTAGTCGCTTAATTCATAAATCAATTATGGCAGTAAAACAGTGGTTATATCTGAATGTTTTAATCAAAAGTATTGCTGGGGACAACTCAGTAATCCCTAAATATCGGTAGAGCCGTGTCCTGATCATGGGTGAGAGCAAACCAACCACTCTAATTTGACTAATGGTCAATACCTGGCATGAAATAAGAAAAATGGACTGCTTTTGAGCCGTTGTCCAAATCCTATGGCCAGTCAAGTTAACAATTATCCTATGTCTTTGCTGATTAATGATCTGTATTTTTACACAGAAAAAAAGACAAGGTGACTGTTAGATGCCAATAATTCCTACACACTGGTCCTTTAAACAAAAAAAATGTACTAAACCTGAAAATTGGGCCTTCAGAGTAACAGGAAGTGAGGGTTTTTTTCAGAATATTAAATAAAAAAGAAGAAAAACAGGTTATGGAAATATGTGTTTGAACATGTATTTCAGTAACTTTCACAGGGCTTGGCAGTTGTTGATTTGACGTATGTGCCTCATTCACTCAACAGTTACCTCTAAATCACGTGTGTCCTCTGTCCTGCTGATAGTAGAGAGCAGTTTTGTAACATTTTGAACAGATATCTGAATACTACCTTATTTTACTTTCAAATTTCATACTGAATGTACGTCTATACGCTCATTTAGAGAAGAAAAAGATTTCATTTCTGACTGACTCTTAAAACTTTTGTCTTTTACTTTGAGCCCAAAGTCAGGTCTGATTGTATCGCAGTTTGTGTTGTGCACTTTCTAGATGTGAGCTTGTTCCTTTGGTAGTCATACTCACTAAAAAAAAAAAAAAAATGGAAATTGTATTTTAGTGAGATCTGCTTACCTGTGTCCAGTGGAGGCTGCTCTGATTTCAATATGGATGGTGTCCACAAGGGGGCAGTACCATATTTTTATACTTTGAAGTAGCATCAACCCCACTAAACTCTCCACAGCTTCTAATACTAAGGAAAAAATGTTTTATGAAGAATACACAGCGCACTAAACTTCATCATGACACTGATGATTAGGATAAGAATGAATTTGCGCACAATATCTCATTGCACCTCGGCAGGCTCTGGAATTGGACGCCCATTTCTGTTTGAAACGTGGCTGAGGTGACTTCTTCTGTGGTTGCCATGTGTTGTGTCTATATGTTGTCCCAAATTTTTAGGCAAATATCCCCACTGCTTGTGAAGTATCACCACAGGAAATGCGCTTTCATGTAGCTTTTGTTTAGAAGATCTGCCTCCACGTCTTCAGCTCTACACGAATGTGTCCCTGGTCAGTCTGTTTTTACGTTACGTTGGGGGTTTTGGTGTTGTTCTTTTTTTTTTTTTTATGTGCATTAACTCCTGTGCCAAATTCCACAAGCAGAAACATCACGGTCTATTCTCAGGTTTTTTCCTATCAATTTTACTCTCGTGAACGGCTCCGTCCCAAAATCAGATTTGTTTGAAATCGGTCGAAATAATTCCTGAAAGTAAAATAAATTGACGAGCTACTGAAACTCAAAACAGTTTTGTCTTTATATATGTTTAGTGTATTATCATTTTATAAGACTCTATTGCCCAAATGGATCTGTACCATGTTGGCGACTTACAGTATGTGGTGGCTATATCGTCTTTTGAATTCAGGGTTCAGTTTCAGGCACAGGTGGCCACAAGTACAGACTCAGAGGAGCAGCGAGAGGTATTCAGGAAGGAAGTCATTATCTCAGTAATGTAAGGCATTTAACTTGCATTAAAGAAATCAGAATGTAAATAATTTTCTTGGATTATTTTTGTAAAATTTCACAGGATATCTTAAATGTGATACTAAAATAAAACTTTTAATATCCAATCAAATTATGTGTTGGTGTCATCCATTCAAGATGCTGCTTATTATAAATGAGCCACAGCATAAAGAAATGTGTCTTTATTAAACAAAATGTACTACATCCAAATAAAAAAGGCACTTCAATCTGTCAGGAATGTCAGAACACAATGTGATGTTTTTGCAATACTAAGACTAAAAAAGTAACTGTGATAAACACAATAACCTCTTTATTTACAGGAAAAAACAAGTGAGGAACAAATCTGTTTCTGAATAACGGAAATATAACAATCCATACAGCCCCTTTCATGAAAAATACAGTACAACTCTCGCACTAAACCAAAAATGAGCACTGGAAACACGCAGCAAATATACACAAGGACCTCTAGACCGACATATTTTTAACCATACCTTCAACCAAGACTGAATTTAGTTTTGTTTTGAACCTTAAATAATATTATTAGTGGTTGACTCCAATTTGCAATTGCTACAGCTGATACATTATGTCAGGTTTTAAGGGAATTACAGAGGAAACCACAAGAAAAAAACATAACCACTGAATTCAACACCACTTCTTAGGTTAAAAAAAGGAAAAGTACAGGTCATCAGATGTAATAAAACAAAAACATGAAGGTGATTTGTCTAGGTGCAACCGTACATGCAAACTATATTTGCACAGCCATGCGAGCACAGCCTGAATTTACATACTGTTGTGAAGCTCAAAGTGGAGCAAAGCAAACCCTTTGTATCAAAATACATTCACAGCCGTTTACCACAGCAACAGAGTGCCCTAGCTTTCAACAAAATCTTGCACCCTGCACCGTGTACCAGGCTAAAATCAATCACACAAACCAGAAAACGACACCCATCCTTGTTGCGTGCTTCTTTAACATATTAAGTGCTCTGTGATCAGACCTGGCTTGATTACTGACTGAGTTTTCTCCAATTACCTTGCGCAATTAATCTGCCTGATGGAGCGTGCACTTGAAAAAGCAAGCGGCTTAGTCACGCTGCACCAGGCAGAAACAGGAAACCGTCAAACGTTACTCATCCCAATTAAACCAGTCTGGTGCCGTCATAAAAATTTGCCTTCATGCTTTAAAACCATTACTGATATAAACCAAAGTCTGTACCTCAGAGGAGCCGATCCTGGGTGTGTGATACACGCTGTGACACAAAGTGTTATATGGAGGTAAAGCACGTGTAGCGGTGGCTTGCTCGTCATCGGGCCAAGTTGCCAGGTAAAGACTTTGACGATTTTTATGATCGCTAGTCGTCCTTTTTGTTTCCACTGTCTTGAAGATTCTGGAAAGACAAATGAAAAGAAAATATCAGTTTATGTGTTGCAATATAATGTAAGGTCAGGTAAATGTATTTTACTACACATGCAAAAGATTTTCAAAAGAAATCATGAAACAAAATCTGTTCTATTTATCTGTATAATCAGTTTTTAACATCACTTTCTCTAAACCAACCAAACTCTATGGATGGAATCCATCATTTTACCTTGTAAAACACAGGAGTTGCTGCTCTAGTGCAACCTCGATCTATTAGTTTGATTGTGTTATTATGTGACTTAGCTGTTCTTAAAGGATTGTTCAGATTCACCACAGTCAAAAAATAACAAACAAACTCACAGACTGAGTCAGTGGTAGACCAGCAACTCCTGCTTTCTGCAAGGTAAAAGTACTGGTTTCACCCATGAAGTTTGGTTGGTGTGGAAAGAGTGATGTTTAGCTTTTACAACAGCTGTTTCCCGTCAGAAAAGGCTGAATGACGGCAGAATAAAGCTGTGAAAATATTCTAATACAGCGTACACCTAAACTGACATTTAATTTTTTTAGGTGGCCCTTTTTTAGGTGGGTAAAGCAGCTTTTATTGCTGACCCTGTACACTACAGTGCAGTGATTAGCTGATGAGTCCAAACCATCCCCATCACACCTTTTGTTTTCAGTGTCTCAACAACAAAACACAAGCCCTTGCACTTGTTCAACAGACTTTGAGTTGATGATGAAATGAGACGGCTTCTTAAAACATGAATTATGGAAGAGTCGTGCTGCCAACCTGCCTGCTGTTGATCACTTGGAATGAAATTGTTTTATCTAGGCAGTAAATGACCCAGCAAGTCATTATCCTGCTGTGTTTCGAACTTAGCGTCACCTGGAGCTCCTGATGTTCTTTCAGCAGTCTGTCGTACTCCCTGGCGAGGCCCTCCATCTGCTTCTTCATTACATCTGCCTCTGACTCAGAGTTCTTCAGGGCTGGAGAGGAAACAAGCATCAGCACAGGATATCCTCATTGTGTTTAGCTAGAGGTGACATGACTTAAAGTTTACAGTGCTTGTATCAACTTTCTTAGGCTCAGAATATTAAGATAACACTAACACATGTGGACATGTGCACGTGTCCATGGATACCAACCATCTCCTGAGGTCTTCAGTTCTCCTTTCAGTTTCTCCACCTCTTTCCTCAACAGCTCCATGCCCTCTGCGGTTGCCTGGTCGCCCTTCCCTTCCATCAGAGTCTGAAATACAATAAATGACATAAACATTAAGTACATGAAACACAGCTCCTCATCAGGTAATGTATATGCAACTGCATTATAAAATGTCATGAGTTTGTATTCACATCTAGAGGTGGCTGATGAGGGAACACCAAACCAAGTGCTTAATAGATAAGTGTCTCAAATAGAAGTGGTATAGATAATGTCTGCCTCTGAAGCCGCACTGCAAAGAGTTCGCAGGTAAAAAAAACTGAGCTATCAGTTAAAAACCAAAGAAAGATAACTACAGACACAGATGTGAATAACAGGGTTGTGCACAACAGACAACACTAGAGCTGCAATCAGTGTTTTCAGAAGTAATTTTGTTTCTTAAAAAGTCAAAATTCTCTGATTCTAGCTTCTTAAATGTGAATATTTTCTTGTTTCTTTAGTCCTTCATGACTGTAAACTACAATGTGTTTGGATTGTAGGGCAAATCAAGACATTTAAGAACACCATCTTTGGCTTTGGAACACAATGATCAATATTTTTCACAATTTTTTGACATGTTATAGGCCAAACAACTAACTGATTAATTGATAAAATAATCAACAGATTAGTCAAAAATTAAAATAAATGTCAGTAGCAGCCCTAGACAGTACATGGCCATGTGGCCTGGAGGGGATTCTATATTAAAAGACCAAAATAAAATTAAAAAAAAAGTCACAGAGAATGTGCTCAACTGCCTATATAAGTCTGAACATTCTCTCAGCACTCAACATTTAGAACAGTCTCTGTCTATTAGATTGTCGGATTTATTAACAGACTTCTTGTTGATATTGATGATCCCAAGATAAACATCTGTATGTCAGTATCTGGCCCAACAAATACAACAAAAAGTTGTATCTCATGCGGTATTTTAATGTTTTTTTTTTTTTAGAGTTTATCTTATCCTGGAAAGTGATTAAAAACTGCCTCATCCTCCACTCAAATGGGAATTTTGAGGTTCCATTCCATTTAGTGTAGCAGAGCCTTTCTAGTGAACCAAATAGCACAGAAGCAGCACCCTGACTCTGATTGACCAGAATGGAACAGAGCCTGATTATGTATCATTGCTAACACCCGTGTTCACCCAGCGATTTCAAGTCAAAAATGGCTACTGTGAAAGAGGCCTATTTTCTGACATAGATTTTGCAGTGGTGGTTAATAATAACAGAGACTTGACTCAAACAGCGTGAAGTCGACCTGTTTCAGCAGCTCATTGTCCTCCATGTATTTTTTGGCAGCCTGGTTTGAACCATCAGCCTGCGCCTGAAGAGCAGCTGTAGAGGCAGACACTGTTGCCAGTTGGTTAATCAAGGTGACCACTCGCTTCATGACCCTGCGAAAAGACAAAAATAGGGGCTGAAGTAAGGTTATCAAAAGTAAAAAAGTACTGATACTTTTCCAGTAGATCATGTTTAAAACAATAAACTATCTATTAATGACAGTATTATTGAAGTGCTCATTCAAGACCACAGCTTTTTTTGCTGTGGTGTTAACACAGGTAATAGGTATTGTTTTTTTTTATCACAACAGCTATTTTCATTAATTATTAATCTCTGTCATCTGTGTATCAGTATAAGAGAGCAAAGACTCACAGCCAGAGGAAGACAGCAAAGCCAGAGATGTAGAGGTTCCTCTGGGCTCTGAAGAGCTTCATGTGCAGGTGATCAAACATGTTCGGCTGCAGCTTCGCATCTGTGCTGACTTCTCTACTCGAGTATTTCCTCACCTCACGTACAGCATCTAAAACAAAGATGTTGGAAAAGAGTAGTAAATAAAAAGTTACACATTTTCTACAATGCACCATCTTCATGCAGCTTTCAGTTTGAAATTTGCACCTACAGTGATATGATCTGGTTCTGTTACAGTTCCAATAGTATGACAAAATCACCCAAATTGCCCCCAGCTCATTGTTGATGTTCTGAGACGCAACAGTTCACTCAATCTCACGAGGTCAGTGAGCAGGTCACAGCTCAAACTTGGGAGTTACTACCTTCAGTATCTTTAGGGTTGAAAGAAAAAAAAGAAAAGGACACACTCAATGTTTCACTTACCAAGGAAGAGAACAATGAGTATTATGATCATTGTGAGAAAGACTTTGTTCCAGAACTGCGCTAAAGGGCTCCAGATCCTCAGGTGGAAAATTTTCTGCCATCTGCAACCACACACACAGACTAGAGATGTTAATAATCAATCATTAATCGATTAATCACAATTACTTATCTAAACGATTGTGTGAAGCATTCCTACAACTGTTCCAAAGTCAAATTTAAGTACCTTCCACGCATTTTCAAGCTTTTCAAGCAATGACTCTTATCAAACCTTTTAAACATCACATGAAATACAAGTTTTTTCAAAGACTTCCAACACCCCTATGAACTGTGTGTGCACCATTTCCCTACAGTTCACAGGTTTTCTCACAGTTCATTTTGGTCTAGCTTGTTAGTCTAGAAATGGCAGTGACTGCGCCCCTTTCGACATTGTTTTGTTTGGTGGAGCCATTTGTTGAATAAGGGCAGGTGGACAGGAGCAGCCACTTGTTTTACTATTCTGTTTGTTTAAATTGTTTGTTAACTTACATTAAATGAATGTCTCACATCCTTATGTGCTGCTCGAATTGCTTATTTCAAGCCTAAACTGTGAAGAACACATGCATTTTGTATCAAATAAATGATTAATGACTTATCGATTATTGAGTGTTAACATGTTCAACTGTCTTTCAACTAAATGGACAAAATCTCCAACCCTAACACAGGCCATAATCACAATTAGAGCAACAACAATTAATTGAATAATCAATTGTTAACTGATTACTAAATTAATTGCCAACTATTTTGATAATCAAATAATAAGCCCTACTCACAATCTTTCATATACAAGCTCGCTCACTCACTATACAACACAGCATTACAATCCTTTGTAAGGTCACAAAAGTTGAAACCTTGCTCCATGTTTCTGTTGCATCGATCAGATGACCATGTTGTGGTAAAACAAACCTGACACACACAGAGACACGCAACTGTGTTCTTTACCTCCTGGCTGAGATGAAGGGCAAACAGAGGATGACAAGGATGCCAATCTCAACATAGAGGAAGAGGGCCACAGCAGTCCACTGCAGCGTCATCTCTAATGGTCTCTAAAGATAACCTGACAAAGACAGACATGAAAGCATAGACAATGACAGGAAACTATAAAAAAAAAAAAAAGCTGGGTGGTTTAGCTTGGACAACAATACAGACTCTGTTGAGAAAAATGACTGCCTAAGCTTAAGCTTCTTCTCTGTTCACAGTTCACATACCTTAGCCTAAACTCACTGGAGCTAAAGACAGCTGTTAAACCCGCCTCACTGGGTCTGCTTACGTTACAACGTCATTCATCACAAGCAATATGGGACAACAAATATATTCTTATTAGAAACTAATTTAGATGGCATACGCTTACGTTATCAATAAATGATACACTCTTTTGATCTTCTGTCCATGTACAAATTCATAAATCCCATTCTCCGCTATCACAAGCTAACGTTACCTGAACTAAACGTTAGTGTTACGTTAATCTGATGCGGGCAATTTAGAAACATCTCGCGAGCTAACTACTTAAATATTTTAAAACGGCAACACGTCAAGTATCTGAGCTCATGTCAATAAACGGAGAAAGACAGAAATCTTACCAGCAAATAGACGCTGACTAGATATTAAATACTGACTAACAGGCGTAGTCTACCTAACTTCGGTTAACTTCCGAATTCCCCCAAAGTTTGCCTGCCTCCTTCCGTCGCTTCCTCTTCCTGTTCTAACGTCGTTGGGTTCAGCAAGCTCGAGGTCGTGTCTAGAAGAGAACTCTCCATTTGCAAAACTCGCGCGAGATTTGTGCGCGTCTTTTCTTTATTTTGCGCATTGTATGATGTGACGACGTAGTAGTTGAGACCTAGGTAGGTTAAGGTACTAAAATACTTAGTTTTGGTTGAGGAAAGACCATGGTTTGGGTTAAAATGATCACTCTTCACGCGACCAGCGTAAGATCACGCGAGATCTTACGCGGGTCTAAGGTTCTCTTCGAGAGACAGGGCTCGAGCAAGCGTGCGTGAAGGACTTAGTTTCCGGTCCTATTTTTCAAAGTAAAACTAAAGACAAAAATTACGTTGCTGTTTAATCTTCAACTTAATTGAAACGTTTTTCATTTTCACGCTACTTTCAATAATAATAATAATATGGAATATGGACATAAAATGCGTTGTTGTTTGTTAATTCAGTATTTACCCCTAAAATTTCCTTCTGTTCTGATTTTTTTGTGTCTGTATACCCCTTTTGTCACTTGCAGGACCCAAATTTTAACTTTACTTTGAAGGTACAATTGCAATGCACCCCTTGTACTCCTGTCAAAAACTCTTATATAGCAAAACCAAATAAACATTCAATTCTGTTATTGTTTCCTTTGACTCAGAATTTATTCTCTTGGTCCAACTATCACACATAAACCAAATTATTTCAAATTGCATCACTTTCCTAAAAAACTAGGCACTCATGGAATTTATTATACCAGTATCACATTGTGTTTTTTTAAATAACTATTTTAATCCTCTTCTGACTGCACAGTTACTGTACTGTTAGTTGTAATATCCTTAATAATCTATTTGTAGGTGCACATCTAGAAAAGTATTTTCCATGCGCTAGATATTCAGTGAGAAGCAAAAGCCTCAGTATGCGCTTAATGTACTCCTTATACCTTAAGACAAAGTATTAATAATAACTATATATTCTGTTGAAATAGCTAAATGATTGCTGTGTAGTTAAGGCTTGACAGGTGAAAACATACTGTAGTAACAAAGACGACAGACATCAGCCATACAGCTTTAGCTTTGCAGATTTATTATATCTTTGGCATAAAAAATAAAATAAAATTTAAAAAAGGCTAAAATCAAACATCACATTTCAATATGCTCATGTTCCCACACCATGCACTGACCCATATGTGTTTTGGAGGTAATCTATTACAGCTGAGGTACTGGACAGAGAATTGAACACTTTCCTCTCAGGCTGGGAGCTAACCCTCTCCAGCATGTAGATGAGATGGTGATGGAAGCAGGTGAATGGAGTGCCCTGCTCTATGGAGATGTCCACCCAGTCCCATATACACTCCAGAGGAGTATCCTCGTAGCCGGTGAACATGGCAGGGTTAGCGAGCAGCCCCCGTGCAGCCATCACACCTAATGAGCAAATCCAAACAAACAAGAAATTCACATATTCAAAAGGAATATTGTCATTTAACATGTATGTCATGAATTGATAAATGTGTTTGTAAAGTAGGGTAACATGTTTAAAGCAAACCTACCATCGACACCAGTGAGCTGGTGTGTTGACTCCACATCACGGAGGTACTTTATGTCCCCATTGGCAATAACTGGGACGGAGACGCTGTCTTTGATTGTCTTTATGGCATCATAATGGACTGGTTGGTGGCGTTCTTCTGACGTACGGCCATGGACTGTTATCCATGACACACCGGCTGATTCAGCCTTCTGGCACAGATCCACTGTCTGCCTCAGGTCCTTGTGAATTCTGGGGGTGAAGTACATTTATTTCATTAGTATTATTATCATCAATATAAGGTTTTTGACCCCAGTTTTAAGTGACAGGAGATCATAGTTACATGTTACACATTAAATTATAAGTATTCTGACACATACAAAATTTCATTTTACCAGGTACAGTATAATATGTCAGCGAACCAATACTGATATTTGGAAGTTAAGTATCAATATCATCCAATACTAACTTTTTTAAGCATGGCACATGCGTGCCACGGCTCTCATCTGTCCTCCGCACAGCTCCAAGCACCACCAGCAGCGTTTTAGAAGTATTACAGCAGGGGAGCATTTTGCCCACCTGATTATGTTTGCTTGCTCAGATTCTGTTGATTAGGTCCTCCTTCCTTTTTTTTTCTGTTTCTTTTCTGTCTGTCTTTATGATTTTGAGTCTGCACAGGGTCTTTTATTTTGCAAATTAACTGGATTCTCCCTGCCTTTTCTGTGTCTGATTTCCTGCCTGTTTGAGCTGCTCTGTGCTAATTGATGGGGCATCTGTCAAAAATAGACTCGCCACGTCTTTGAAGCAGAGTGGAGTGTAGAGACACTTCTGGGATGCGCCAAAGCGCTGCTGGTGGAATCACAAACACTGTGTAGAATGGCTGCGATCAGCCTCAGCTGAAGTGGCGCAGCCGTAACGTAAAGCAGCCACATGCAGTTTAATTTAGCCGTAAAAATACTGAATGGGGTAATTTACAGTTAAAAAATAAACTTGTCTGTGCTCTCTGGTGGACAAGCTATGCAATGGTCACATTGTTTTTAAATAACCTTAAACCTTGTTTGGCATTCCTGACCTGTTATCCATTTCCATAAAAAAGTAAACTTTTTAAACCGAGACTTTATTCATATGGTACTGTTTTCTTAGAATCAGTTCAAAAATTACAATATATCACCTTGCCTAACCCTCTATCGTGATACATATTGTATTGCTAGAATCTTGCCATTATACAGGCCTACAGTCTAGGTCTATATAACAAGTCAAACTGGATCTTTTTTCTTTTTTTTTTTACCTTATTTTGATGGATGCTGTATAGTTTGGATTGTCCACTTGGTTTCTGACATGTCTGACCATGTCTTTCACAAGTTCAGGCTTGTTGATGAGGCACGCACCATACCCTGCTGACATAGCCCATCTGAAAACACAACAACTAAGTTAATAAAACAACTTAAGACAAAATATTAGCATACACAGTCAGGGGGTGCAGGGTTTAACATATCCATGTCTAATTATCCATCACAACCACACATTATTAGTATCTGAAATACTAGGGATGAAATCAGTAACATGTGATTTTCCATTTTTAACGAATAAGTCTAACAAAGTGTGAGAAACTATTGCCAGCAGTTTCACCTCTGAGGACAGCCACAGTTGAGGTCAACGCCATCTGAGAAAGGTGCTACCACACAGGCTGCATCTGCCAGAGTCTGGGCATCATGGGCAGCAAACTGCACTATCAGGGGCCGATCATCTGAGAAGGAAAAAGGAAAACAAACAACGGTCAAAAATGGAGCTTGATTTTGGAGAGCCCCTGTGGACAAACACAGCAGTGTTTCCACCAACATAGTTACAGAACAGCATGTCAAAATTAAAATTATCTAAGAAAGAAATGTCTCCTCCTGATTTTTTAAAACATAACTTTGCCTGAGAAAATGCATGCTGACCTGGTGACAGGCATAAAATATAATTCTATACAAACAGCCAGTCTTCTCACTGATAAATCACAAGTAATCAAATTATTATCAAAATTGAAATATAACCAAATGCAATATCCAAACAGCTACAAATGTTATTCTCCATATGTAAGAGGACATGTTTGGTACAATCCCCAACAAATGTCACATCATTATGGTTTTAATAGTTTAGTTTAACAGTGAAAATGAAAACTGTGATGCAAAATGATCATTCCCACTCATAGATCATACACAATTACATTATCTGTCAAGCTGATAGCAATATGATTTTTTTTAACTATATCATGCAGCTGTAGTAAAGATGTTTTGCATTAGCACATTTATGTGTACAAGACTGCAGTGTAGCTACTCACGCTCATTTGTAGTGAATTCACTGTCTCTGGCTTTGACAGACCGCATGAAGTCAGAGGCAACGATCATTGGGGTAAAGCAGATGTCACAGTTATATTTCCTCACCAAGGTCCTGAATGCAAGCCTATGGGGACAAAAAAAAACTTAATTGACCACAGAGTGCAACAGACAGGATTTGTGACTGTAGTTTACTAGAACTGTAGGTCTCATGTTTACAACAAGAGAGCAGAACACTTGATAAAACACCTGATTTGAACTACAACAATTAATTACTAGTTAATGAATTACTACATTACATTACTATTTTGATAATTGATTAATAAGTCTGAGTATTTTTTAAGAATTAAAAATCTTTTTTTTCTAATTCCAGCTTCTTAAATGGGAATATTTTCATCGTTCCTTAATCCTCTATAACAATAACTAGAATATCTTTCGTTTGTAGACAAAGGCAAACAATTATTAATCGCTTAATCGAGAAAATCGACTACGAAAGTAATCGTTAGTTGCAGCCCTACACTTTGTAACTGCATGCTAAACTTTCTTATGCATTTAACCTGCAGTGCTTTTCTCCTTAAATTTCACATTAAGTTTAGTACTGAAAATAATGGCTACGATTATAGAAAGTAAACATATTCCACTTACTTTGAATATCGAACCATTGGGGCACATATTTTCAGGACCTTTCCCTTTTCAAACATGTCCATGACGCTGGTGTTACCGTTACAAGTCTTCATTTTTCACACGCAGCGCTGTTAGCCAGCTAGCATAACAAGCTAACGAGTTCAATATCCAGAAGCAGAGTTTCGTTTACAGACGGTTCTGTCGTCTGACATCTATTTCATCGTTTCAAAGACAACAGCAAGTTGAATGTGTCACATAAAACCTCACACTGCCACATACAGATGCATACATATAGCTCGGTTTACTTCTAAACAACATGAAAACAGCGACTCTTCAGCCCACCATGCGGGGAGGAAATGTGGGCGTGGTGTTGGCGACCTCTGAACCCGTACGTCATACAACAAAATGGCTTGTTTATTTATTTAAAATTATTTTTCAAATCATAAATATCCATCTGCCAATTTAAATGGGCCAGATTATACAAGGTAATGTATATTTTCTAAGAAAAATAAAAAAGAAAAACTTAGAAAATAGTGTGGAAGTTGCAGCTGTATGTCTACGTCACGTCCATTCATGCAATGCTGCATTCAGGGACCGTGGGGCAAAGTGACACTACTCTTTAAAGAACCTGTCGATTAAAAAAGACAGCATGATGAAAAAAGAAAACACATCAAAATACAAAAAATACAAAAATTAAATTATATTTAATGTCTGTTTTATTTTTCAGTGGATTCCTTTTTAGCACCGGTACATGTTTCAGTGCCCATTAAATTTTTGTCCACTACTGGTTTGTTTTCAGCAAAAAATACACTAATTATTTTTTTTACTTCAAGCACAGATTACAGTTATCTTCAACATTTATCCTGCAGATAACTATATATGACACATACATAGTCAACATATGAATAGAAGACAAGTTGGAGGGAATAAAATAAATGACAATTGTTCAGTTGGAAGTTAATTTGTCATCAATATTTCCATTTCAGCTTTATTATTATTATTTTTTAAATGCTCCTCTTTTTCTCTGGACACAGACACAGCCACTTCTAATAGATATCTGTGACCATTAAGCTGTTACTTTTTTTTAATTGGTATGAATGGTCACCTTACCATTCATATTCATATTTATAGCTGTTAAACTTTCACTTTTCTGGCATTGTAAATGATAATCTTTCATTCTTATTTTATCTTTGCACTCTTTTCCTACTACTGCACATTAATTTCCCTTGGGATAAATAAAGTACTTCCTTATCTTTTTATCTTACATAAATCTGTCCTTTCTTACTGATAAACTCAACACTTGACAGGATGTGAAAAGCAGCTCCATTGTTGCAACAGAGCTGCAGGGCTGCAACACCAAAAGGACAAACAGAAGTGATGGGTCAGATGAGACGATGCAAGAGGTTAGCAAATACCTACTGTTCCTCTACTCTCATCAGGTCAGGGCTGCTGACAGATGGTGGAGGTATCTTCTGAGGAAACCCCTCTGGCACTAAAACACTCAAGAAACACTAAATAATGGGAAAAGCAGTATTTTTTTTTTTACATACCCACAAGCAAATTTAGTAAAACTCAGTGGTCATAAGATTGGAGAGAGGTCATGAGTTAGATGTAGTGTTTCATCTCATTTATGGAATAAATATAGAATTTCTTCATCAGTTTGTCACTATAATCATTTAAAGTGACTGCTAGAACAATTCTCCAATATATCTTCTGAATTTGGGGCTGCATTTGCAATGTATCATACTCTCAGTGTAGTATGCACCAATTATGTCTGTAATTTTTAAAAATCAAAATCAAGATTCATGATGATAAAAATGTGATTTGAAGCACATAATCAATCCTGCTTTGGAATGAAAGTAAGGTCCTTGTAGTACTTCCCTTCTCTGGCCAAAAGAGGGCAGTAAAACAGCACAGTTCTGGTCTTCAAAGGGACAATTCATCCTCAAGTACATATTACTTTCCCACCTGAACAGATTGATCACACATCCATTTATGCAGTGTGATTTGCTGAGGTCTGAATACATCATGCTCTGGGGCATTTGCTTTGTCACACTCAAAGCATCTTGTGCTGCAACTAGTGATTATTTCCATTATTTTCTCAATTAATTGATTAGATGTTTAGTCTTTAAAACATGTCAGAAAATAGTGAAACATTTCAATCGGTGTTTCCCAAATGTCTTGTTTTGTCCACAATGTATTGTATGTATGTGCGTGTATATATATGTATGTGTGTATATATATATATGTATATACATATATATATATATATATATATATATGTATATGTGTGTGTGTGTATATATATATATATATATATATATATATATACATACACACACACACACACACACACAGACACACATATATATATATATATATATATATATATATATATGTATACACACATGTATATTTGTTTAATTTTATTTTTCTATTGCTTTAAATTGTATAGTTGTTTTATGTTTTTTAATCTGTTCTTGTATTTTATTTCTGTACAGCACTTTGGTCCACTGTGGTTGCTTATAAAGTGCTTTACAAATAAAGTTGGATTGGATTGGACAGCCCAAATATATTCAGTTTGCTCTCACAGAAGAACTAAAGAAACCTGAAAATATTCACATTTAAGAAGTTGAAAACAGAAAATGTTTACTGTTTTGTTTCTTAAAAACTGATGGTCATTCATCAAGCACAGCTGCAGATTAATTTAATAACGGATTCTAAATCGACTGCAGCTCTAACAGCTTTTATAAAAACAAGTCAAGAGGTTCTTTTTTTGGGCAGAAAATCACATCACATCACATGGTCACATGCCATTCTTATGATCAAATCTGGTTATTTTCTGTGTCAAAAAAAAAAAAAAAATACCTCTGCTCCCACCTAAAAAAAAAAAAAAAAAAAAAAAAAAAAGGATAACATCCTCATCAAACACACTTTCTTTGAACTAATGAACACTTTATTTCAAACTGGCACTGAATAAGTGACTAATAAAAGCATCAACAGATATATCAATAAGACACAGAGGGCATCACAAAAACATCCCTTGCCGTGACTGTGGAGAGACCCGTTAATCAGCTGATAAAATCTAAAAACATCAACAGAATAAATACAATTTCAATCCAAGTTGAGCCAAAGAAAGTGATAGCAGTGGAATGCAGCTTGTTATTTTCACTAGTAAGCCAGTGAGTGATATGAAAAGTACTATCCACTTCTCAGTAAACTCCACACACACACAAACACACACGATCCATCTATACTACTTACTTACTCAGTCTGTTTAAGCTTACGCAAGTTCCCTTAATCTACCGGCATTTACATAGTACATCAGGAGTCGCAGCCATGAACAACAGTGGCCAGAGAGAAGGCTGGAGGAGAGCTTAGCTTGTGCACAAATACCCTGTGAGGAAACAAAACACGTGTTAAGTGTATTTTCACTACAACCTCTATACAGTGTGGATAAGTTAGTGATTTCTTAGCATGCATCAAAACTCCAGCGCCACGTTAAATTGCCTTTCGTCTCCCTTACGTACGAGTTGCACGTACAGTTCTAACACCACTCCTCTCTAGGATTAAATTCAAAACCAATCACTCTGCATACTTGACCAACTTGATGTGTGATGTGACGAGGACAGTGACCGTCTTCTCGTCTTTGTCCATATGAGTCCATTCTACAGCTGATAAAAAATAAATCAAACACGAGCATGCCTCTGGGAACCCTGCAAGCTACAAAACGAAGCATTTAATGAAATGTCCGCTCCTGATACGCATAGATCATCCACTGGCAGGGATACAAACACATCGAAACAAGGACACTTTGTCCATGTCTTTTCATCTCTGATATCTGTAACATCGCAGCACAGATGCTTCCTGTCCACAGCTTGGGAAGGGCACTTGAGGGAGGGTTCACTTTGAAATCAAAAAAACATATTTTTCTCTTGGCCTGTAGTGCTGTTTATGCATCTAGATTGTTTTTGTATAAGTGGACAGAGTTTTGGGGATATCAGCAGTGGAGATGTCTGCCTTCTCTCCAATAAAATGGGAGTAAATGGCACTTGGCTTGTGGTGATCAAAGAGCCAAAAAATACATTTGAAAAACTCAACAGCAGTGTCTCTTTTCAGAAATCATGGTGTGGTTACTCAGAATAATCCACAACCCTTGTTGTGAGCAGTTTCATGTAAGAACTACTCTTCTTCTAGTAGAAAGAAAGTATTTACGGTTGATTCTCCCATAAAAAGAAAGTTGTTCTGGTATATTCTGCCATAGAAAGAACATAGTTCTGGTAGATTCTACTGCAGACAGAAAGTAGTTCCAGTAAATAATGACCTACATGAAACTGCTCCCAACTGTCTGATCCAGCTGATTAAGGGTCATAATTTCTGAAACGAGACACTGCTGTTGAATTTGCCAAACACTTTTTAGTGCTTTGAGCAACACAAGCCGAGTGCCATGTAGTCCCATTATATTTGAGAGAAGGCAGAACATCCATGGCTGATATCTCCAAAACTTCACATCATCTAGATGGATAAGTATCACTAAAGGTATGAGGGAAAAAATAGGTATTTTTGATTGAACTTTCCCTTTAAAGGATAACAGGCTACACAAGTGTAAAACGCAGCAGGTCGATGGCAGCCAGCCTCGGGGGAGCTACAGTATAGGGGCCGTGGGAATAACCACCCTCATGTGTCCACAGCCGCCTGTCCCCTCCCTTTCACCCTCACTGAGGTATCTCTCTGCGGCCAGCCGCCTCCAGCTCCACGCTGGAGAGGAACCGTCGGGATAGCCGGTGGCAGTCGTAGCTCAGCTCTGTGGTGTAGACGGCGCTGGTTTTCTTGGGGTAGATGATGGTCGTGCTCTTGAACTGCTGCGGCCGATGGCGAGGCTGGAAATCCAGCTGTGTCTTGTAGTGGCGCCAGGTGCTGTGGGGCACGGCCATGATGGTCTGCCTGCAGTGTTCGAGGCCCTGGCCCAAGGGCTGCAGGGCCACGGCCTGGATGAAGTGGCGGTCCGAGTCGTAGTGCACGGAGGAGGTGTATCTGTGGAGGAGGGAAAGTGGAATTTTTTAATTTGGTGCAAATGATCTATGCTCAACAATTTTGTTCCCATTTTCTATTGAGTTGAAGTAAAACATCTAACTCCTTGTTTAGACTGCCAACATCACTTCAGCGCTCACACCACCCTGAAGCATCGGTCTATACAGGCTCTGTGTTGTCCACGCATTTCAAAGCGTCCAGCAATAAATAAGCAAACAAAATTTCTGTGCAGTCTGCACACAATCCATAGCCACAGCAGTGTGCACGCACACAGTGGGTGTGGATGAGCAAAAGAGAAAGAAAAAAAAAAAAAAAAAAAAAAAAAAAAGACTGTGGCGATCAGAGCAAAGGGATTAAAGTTTGGCAGTAAAGTTGTCTGGTGGCAGTAAATGTACAGCTTGCCCATGAAAACACTGTAGAAAAAGCCCCTGTGTCTTGCTCATCAGTTGCTGGGTAAAGTGACAGGAGAGTCTGTGGGATTAAACTGAAGCAGTGACCTGATCTCAAGTTACGGAGCACACAAAGCTCTGCCTCTAGGATACAAAATGTGGATAAAATACATTTTCGGTGCCTTCTTTACTGGGTACCAGCCTCAAGTTTAGGCACATATTGTCAAAAAAAGTTACACTTGACATGTCTGACTCGCTTGTGGTCCAAGACAGGGGCTAAGACATCTTCTATGCACACAAAAAGTTTATTTCTGTCAAATTTTGTTTACAAATTTGTTAAAATATTTTTCTCAGGAGGGCAAAGTCATGACCTGCCCTACTCTGCCTCTGATTGGCATAACTGATATGATATTCTTACCCTGCCCCTACAAATGACTAAACCTAAACCTAACTAACTCAACTAACAAAGACAGTGAGCACTAGCCAATCAAAAGCAGAAACAGGCAGGTCATAGCTTTGCCATCCTGGGGAAATGAATGTTAGTCCTATGTGAAATAGACAAAGTTCAGTGCCTTATAAATCTTTTTTTTTTTTTCAAAATAAAACACCACATTTTAGTGTCTTTTTATTGTGACCAGTCCAAGGCATATCTGTGCAATAATCCTGCTGTTAAAACAGAATCTCTACATGCCACACTTGTCGGGATGTATTGTCTTGGCAAAGGAGAAGTGCTCACTGACATGGATTTTTAACAAATTTGTGAACAAAATTTGAGAGAAATAAACCTTGTGTGCGCAGAGGAGGTCCTAGATTTTTTTACTCCACTTCATGAAAAACAGGAGCAAAAAAAGGTCCACTGTTCTCTTGTTTACTTACGTACACACTCTGCAGTTGCTGGATGTTTTGAGACATATTAAAGCAAAAATGCCACAGCCTGCATGTCCTCCTGCCATTTCTTAATGCATATCCCTCCAGCAGGTAAAACGCTGCACAGAGGTCACATCAAAGCCAACCCACCTTATCTCCTTTGGCGGTAATGGATCAAGCGCTATGCCTTCCCCATAGGACGAGGGCTGTAGCTGCTGGAACGATCCAGTGGGTACAACTGGAACCTGCAACACAGAACACACAAGGAGCAAATACTGTCAATTCAGTCCTGAGGTGACCCACTTTCTTTTAGTTGGCAAGAACATGCAAGCAAGTTCATGCCGGGAAGTAAGAAGAATTAGGGCAGCAACTAATGATTATTTTCATTGTCAATTAATCTTTTAGTCTTTAAAATGTCAAAAAAATGTCCAAAATGTTAATCAATTGCCCAAAGGAACATCTTCAAAGTGCTTATTTTGTCCAACCAACAGTCCATAACCCAAAGACTTTTCCTTTACTGTCATAAATGACAAAGAAATCAGCAAATTGAAGCTGGAGCAAAAAAATGTTTGGTATTTTTGCTTTTGCATGATTGAAATGAATAACTGATTTTCAAAATTGCAAACTAATTATTTTAACCGACTAATCTAGGGCTACAATTGACAATTATTTTCATCATTAATTATATGAGTCGAAGAGTGATTTGGTCCATAAAATGTCAAAAAAAATGTTGATCAGGTTGTCAAAAGCTGAATGATGTCCAAAACCCAAAGATATTCAGTTTACTGTCATAAGAGGAGTAAAGAAACCAGACAATATTTACTTTTGAGAAACAGGCAGATAATTTAGACATTTTTTAAAAAAATAACTCAAAATGAGTAATCGAATGCCAAAATAGTTCGAGTTTAATTTAATAATTGCAGTCCTATGAAGAACTTTCACAAACATTTGGTGGACTTTTAACTAAAATTGACTCATAGGGAAAATGGGCACGGTGTGACCAGCAGACAGCAACAATTTCAGAGTTAACTTCTCGTGTGCAGTGGCAACATCTATTCCAGTGCAAGGACAAACCAGCCTCTAACATTTACTCATACATTTGTGGAAACCATCAGGCTTCCATGCGTGGAATACTAAATTCCTCGCAGTATGCCAAGTCTTCCATATCAAATTGCAAGTAATGGAATGCAAGAAATGTTCAGCTGCAATTTGTGGTCGTCTACCTTTCTCCAAAGAGAGCTCTTTTTTTTTCTTTTGGCTTAAATAACATGCAGTCAGGAAGTTACCTACCAGGGAGCCCCTTCCCTCGTCCTCAGACACCGGGCTCACGGCCCCGGTTTTCTCCGCACACGCAGGCAGCAGCCAGGCGCTGGGGCTCGGGCTCGGGGGCAAGCCGGAGTCCGGGCTGTCAAGTCCTCTATCAGCCCTGCAGCTCATCATATCCAGCGGGTCTCCTTCACAAACATTTGGCAAGTTCAACCTGCCAACCATTGCGGGTTAAAAGTTGCAAAACTCCAGCGAGTTGTGAAAGAGAAGCGCTCCCAGATTGCACTTCGCCACGGTGTTACCCGCTAACCTCTCCCCGGACAGGATGCACGCCTGCCCGCTGGAAATATCATCAACCGGGCGGTGATTCAGCCCCCCCACCGTACTCACACTTTATTACCACCAGTTCACAACGAGAAAACTAAAGCATATCCTTTACTTTGACTCTCAAAAGAATATCAAAGTGTGCCCGAACTCCACGGTAATGGAGAAAGTTTGTCCACTTTGGAGCTGAGCAGAGAGAAAGAGATGTGAGTCCCGCTGCTGCCCGCGGCTCCTCTTCAAACTTCTTCTCCCTCAAAGGGGCCTTCTTCTCATCCACAAACATCAGGGCAGGAAACGCCTTTTGAAGCATTTGCAGCCTCCTGATTGGATGGAGGATAAGCGGCAACCAGAGACGGAGCTGGTCATGGGAACCTTTCCAACCCCTCATTCAACCTTGGTGAAAAAAAAAACGATAGGATGCTGATTTTCCTGGCAGAAGTGGGCAATATTTCAATTAAATGTATTTAATTTCTTTTGAGTGTTTTGAAATGTATATTTCGTTGGGCATAAAAAAACATTTGCTGCATTCCATTAACCTTAGAAGACTTAAGTCTGAGCTGGGAATGAGACCCGAGCTGGCTGCATTCCAGTAAATAAGGTGGAAATTCAAAGAAAATTAAGTAAACAAGTCGGGGCTTGCGTTAGCCAGGTTAGCCAATGTTAGCAATACCTGTTGAAAATAATGCATTTCGCAGTACAGTTTTACACACTGAAAATTTAATGTACAACAAAAATTGTCATTTTATTCTTAAATTATAAGAAAAAAAACCCTGAATTTCAAATGTGGAAAAAACTGTATCACAATTAGCCTAATTACAGTCTTAATGCAAGTGAATAACTCTAACTGGAGCAGAACCAATATTATCAGCCCAATATTGATCAAGCTATATTGATCTATATCAGTACATCGTTATCATCACACATGATGTCTGGTGTGCGCCTATATGAAAACTTTTTCTTTATTTGTTAGCTTTATAGGCAGCATTTTATGTATATTTGATCCTTTTCTTAATTAAGGTTAATATATACATATATTTTCTTCTATTTGTGTTTTTTAAATTATAGTTATTCATAATTATTGAAAATAAAGGTTAAAGTTTGCTGTTTCAGTGTCCCGATATCATTTAAAGTTTCTTGTTTAACTGTTAACCATCCTGCCTCCATTACATATCTTTGTGATCAGTGTGAACTCATTTGAGGGATCAATGCAAAAAAATGTGTTTATGTACATATTTTGAATTCTGTACATTATATTCTGTAAAAAGAATATTGTCCAATATAGTGATATCAGAATTTGTTTACTCCTTAATATCGGCATCGGTTTCAAAACTCCAGTATCAGTTGGGCCATATCTGCAACCCTTTACTCAGTCAGTCCACCCAGCATGCAATTTTGAATTCACAGCCTCCCAACTCCAAGATATCCTGATTGGCCACTTTATCATCTATGATGTGGGGAAATTGGCAGAAGTAATCTTTTAAGTAAAATGGAATTAAGGTCAGGCCCATACTGAGGCTACTAAATGCCTAAAGAGTGGTATCAGTTGGTATGAAAATGTATTTTTGTATTTTCAAATGACAAATTACTTGCATTACTTTTGCCTTTATTGGACAGGACAGCTGAAGAGCAGACAGCAAAGCAGGTAAAGAGAGAGAGGGGACGCCACGCAGCAAAGGGCCGCAGGTGGGAGTTGAGCCGGCGGTCGCTGCAAAGAGCTGACAGCTTCCATACATGAGGCGGACGCTCTACCAAATGAGCTACAGGGCCACCCCTCATTTCTGTATTTTGTATTCTATTTTTATTAAGTAAGTGTAATTTGTAACAAGATACTTTTTGATGTATCATCTCTGTTTCTTGGTTTTGTGCAAATTCAAACAGGACACACCCATCTAATGAAGCACAAGGGAAATACATTTGTGGCAATGTTTTAATAGTGTTCAACAATTGCCTCTGTAGCATACAATCCAGACAATACAAACAACATTTGTACCTGAAGGCAGGAATGTGTACACCAATGCACTTATATTTGATCTACAAGGACTTGTTAAACTGAGAGGCATCAAAATCACTGACCAGACGCTGAACTGACTTCAAATAAGTTTTCTTTTTCTTCCACAGACTGAGATGTTCTGTATTTGACATCAGTGGGGATACGTGAAGGAACAGAGACCCAGAGATCATTTGTCAAACTATTGAGAAACATATTTTGTCTCAGTGCAATTTTTTTTTTGACAAAAGACATTCTTTTCCAGACTATATAGAAGAAGTTTGCAATTTTCCTAAAACCTTCTTTTAATGTCAATAAAAATGAGACAGATACGGAAGCCCAGATCAGCTGGTAAAAGAAAAAAAAAATCCCCATGGTAAGACATAATTATGAGATGTAAAGTGACTGTTTATGAGATAGAAAATCGAAATAGAGATTTAAAAAACATAATTATGAGATATAAAGTCACAGTTTGTGAGAGATAAAAAGTCGAAATTATGAGATAGGATAGGAGATAAAGAGTCTAAATCACGAGATAAAAACTTATGAGATAGAAAGTCGGAAAGAAAGTTGGTCGGTTTAAGATTAAAAAGTCAAAATTATTAAATAAAACCTCATAAATGTCATAATTATGACTTTGTCATAATTATGACTTTTTATCTCATAATTGATTTTCTTGGTCTTTTTCTTTATTATTTCATAATTCAACTTTTTAACTCACAATTCTAACTTTTTATCCCATAAATTCAACTTTGTAAATCATAATTATGACTTGCACCGAGGATATATTTTTCCTTTACTGTTGGAAATGAGCTTCCATAAACAGAGGATTAAATTATCAAAGAATATTTTGGAATGCGTGCATGCACCCCCTTTTTCCTCGGCAGCAGCCCCAGCTAAAAGACTTCGGCTCGCTGGTTCTAATTTCCAAGTCAACCTAGAGGGATTTTAAATGCCAAGACAAAGACGGCCTCATGTCTGACTGAAGATGAAAGAAATCCAAAGACCCTCGTTGTCCAAGACTCGGGGACTCTCAACCAATCAGAGATTCATTTTAGGCCACCGTTCACGCAGATGATCCCAACACCTATGACGCATGTCTACCGTAATGGATGGCAGAGATGCACAGAAAATTTAAACCCAGACCTACTAGGAATTAAAATGGCTGAGGAAAACCATGTCTGTCCTTAAAATACATTTTGTTCAAACATCAACCTGAATTATCATCACGCCGTCTGTAATCATCCACCGAGAGGCAGCCAGACGTGAGTTAAAAGCACTACATTCAGGTCTTCTGAGAGCAAAGACACTGTGCAACGATGTACTAATGTTACAAAGCTCAGACATTAGTGTCACGAAAAGAAAAAGGTGGGAAATTACAGAAGTAAATGGCATGTGTAACAACAGCAAGTAGCAGATGAGGAAGTTTCTTCATAATCCAGCGTCAGCTTGGCTTCATATTACTGTCAGTCAGAAAATTCAGTCCACTTTTTACTCTTTCTCTAATTCTCCACCATTACCAAGCGGAGCATAATGAGGTCTTTGAGATGAATAACCTGCAAGAGAGGTGAAGAGCATCCCATCTTGCAGCCTCTTTCATTTTCAAGATGGGATTTCAGTGTGTGTGTGTGCATGTGTGTTCACAGTCTCTTCTTGATGAGTTTCTCTAGTTTGCGGATGCGGGAGGACTCCTGTTCAGGGGTGGGGGCACTGAAGGACAGAGAGGGGCCGCCGTCGGCCCCCGAGGGTGGAGTCGGTAGCCTCTGCCTGAAGAGCTCCAGCATGCTGCTCTGTTCACTGCGCTTCAGACCCTACACACACACACACACACACACACACACACACACACACACGGACACAGGGGAAATCACAAAGTTTTAAAACAAAAGGAATGGTTTGACAGTTTGGGAGATACTCTTACTTGCTGTCTTGATGAAAGTCAGATGAGAGGATGAATGCCACCCTCAGATCTGCAGGGTCAGTAAAAATCTGGAGCAGCCAGTTATTTTACAGCATAAACACTAAAAGCAGAGGGAAACAACTGACCCTTCCTAAGATCTGCCACTTTGCTTTCTTCTCAAATAACAGTTGAGCAAGCTACGCTTTGTGCTAGGCTCATCTGTGTTGTGACATCTAGAGTAATGTTAGCAAAATAGCTAATGATTGATGTAGATTAACTAGCTAGTTAGCTAGCATTTTGCCAATATTGGGTAGTAGATGTAACTAGCTAGCTAATGACTGATATAGATTAGCTAATTAGCTGGCTAGCATTTAGCTATCAGATGTAACTAGTTAGCTAACAATAGATAAAGATTTTCTAGTTAGTTAGCTATCATTTTGCTAACATTAGGTAGTAGATGTAACTAGCTAGCTAATTATTAATGTAGATTAGCTGGCTAGTTAGCTAGCATTTTGCCAATATTGGGTAGTAGATGTAACTAGCTAGCTAATGACTGATACAGATTAGCTAATTAGCTGGCTAGCATTTAGCTATCAGATGTAACTAGTTAGCTAACAATAGATAAAGATTTTCTAGTTAGTTAGCTATCATTTTGCTAACATTGGGTAGTAGATGTAACTAGCTAGCTAATGATTGATACAGATTAGTCAGTTAGTTGGCTAGCATTTAGCTATCAGATGTAACTAGTTAGCTAACAATAGATATAGATTTTGTAGTTAGTTAGCTAGCGTTTTGCTAACATTACTTTTAAAGGTCCACCAGCAACATCAATTAATCATCTCTATTTATATATATATATATATATATATCATTTTCATTTTCAGGCCAGGACATCTATACATCGCTACAGTACCTCATTATAATGCTGTTTTCTCACACATTTATTTGGATATTGCACATTTTGTGATTTTGATAATATTACGGTTAACGGTGCAGCCCTAGTGAAGTGACTAAATCCACCTACCAGTACCTCTTAAGCTAACTATTTTCAAACGTATATCTCATTTGTTTTATCTGTACAAAAAACCCAAAACTTGTGGCTTTATGGGGGAATCTGATGTTAATTAGTGAGCTTTGGAGGAGCTGGTGGGTAGATTTTATTTCCTTTGAACAGAGCCAGCCTAGTTGGTTCCCTCTGATAAACCAAGCTAAGCCAACTGGCTGCTAGCTCCACCTCCATTTTGAAGCTACAGATCTGAGAGTGGCATCAATCTTCTCATCTAACTCTAAAAATTTTGAACTACGCCTTTAGATTACTGGTTGAGTTGAACCAACTGACCTTCATGTCCAGAATCTTCTGGAAGGTCTCAGGATTGCCATCAGCCAGGAGCTTGATGTAGTTATCAACGAACACCACCGGTGGTTCATGTGGGGCCATCACCACCTGCGGAAAAAGCAGAGTTTAATGTCGGTTTCAGCCCTCCCTCATTCCCTGTTAACCATCATGGGACGACCCAAGAGATCTTTAAATGATCCCACATGGGGCTGCTATGGCCCAAATGAGAGAAGGGAGGTGGGGGGTGGGGGGGGGGGGGAGGGCTGGAATTGACAAAACCACGCAGTTGTAGCTGCAAACAAAGTCAAGACTATGGTTCTATATTTAGGAGAACACTCCTCACTCTTTTTTTATTCCCTTTACACACCAATTACTCCATGCATGAGGGGGCAAGAATTAGCTTCACCGGTAATTATTTTTGGGGTATAATGAGTCTGGGCAAAAACTCAGCATAAGTCAAGAGCAGACAGAAAATGTTTAATGGGGCACAAGTCTTCTCTGGATTATTTCTTTTTTTCCTCAACAATAGAGGCTGGGTGGAAAACGTGGATCGGATAGCATTTCTTGCAGACGCTTCAAAGCAAGCGGACCAACACATGGCTGACAGACCCCCACCTCCCGTCTCATGCATACACATGCACGCAGGGATCACCTCGCAAAATGTTTCTCCTTTCCCTAACTTCAAAAATAAAATAAAAAACCCATCTGTCTTTTCAGGTTTTATGCTTTGCTTTTTACTAAATATATATGAGAAGGTGAGCTGAGAGAGTGGAGGAAAGAGAGTGAAGAGCAGGCATGAAAGGTTCAGGATCGTGAGGAATTCTTTGCTTTCTTACTCGTCCTGCTGACTGAGTGATTTACTTAGCAACTGTCCTGGAGCCAGGCCAAGGGAAAGGCCTGTAGGGACCTTGTAAAAAAGGGGAAAGAAAAGAGTTGGGGGGAGGAGGGGAGAGTTTAAGAATGAAAACGGGCATAAAAAGGGAGAGCGAGAGCAACAGAGTGAGGGGGGGGAAACATTCAGGCTGAACAAGGGTAGTGGGAAGCGGGGGGAGAGGGTGGGGGAGGAGGGGTCTGCCTTTTAAATTCTCCCCAGAAGAGAACTTCAGAGGTGGGGGAGAGAGAGAGAGAGAGAGAGCGAGAGCTGGAGCTATGGTGGGCTGGGCTGGAAGAGCGTGGAAAACAGCCACGTCTCACAGGCATCGGAGCGGCCAGGAGAGGCCGTCTCAGACAGACAGAGCCTTTGAACATAACTGAGCTCAAAAAAACAGACAACCCAAATATATTAATCTTTAATACCCAAAGTAGATACTTTGACAGCTACATTAAGATTTAAGAGCTGGGATCTCAGAAAAGTTAAAAAAAGAAAACAGGCAGACAAAAAATACTGTGAAGTAAAGTGCCAGTTAATTTTAAAGTTCATATTGCATCAGTTTAAAGCTGCACTAATCAATATTAAGAATGGATTAAACTGTACTGGGAATGAAATACATAAGATTTTTTTTTGCACCTGATGATATCACCTCATTAAAAGTAACGTATGAATAAACGTATTCTCCTAACAGGCATCAGTGCTGCCAAAAAGATGCTAGCTTAACGAATGGATTTACACATTTATTGTAGAAATGGGATCAATCAATATCAGAACCAGGGGGCAATCGCAAAACTGATCCGCATTCCAGTCTGAAGTCCACACAACACGTGTTTTCTATTTGTGAATACTATGCTAAGTACTGCGAATCAGGAGTTGAATAGCATTATTCAGTGCTACTCTGCATTAGAATGTAAAGTAATGTAGAGTAAACACATTACAAATGACTGTGGTCCAATACAGCTAGAGGGACGAAATGTACCAGCTACCTCACTCAAGGTCCAACAATAACCCAGCGTAAAAATGACAATTGCCTCCATAAACTACCATGGTCTTAACAAACACATTAGAAACACAAACGAGCAGTAACATTTGCACTGTGGAACATACAATAGCAAACTTGAACTGTCAGCAGTGCATCATGGGAAATTGTGCAAATGAGGGTCATCTCTCAGCCACATGTGACTGTCACAAGCCAGAATCCTACAGCATCCCATGATGCTTGAAGGACACCATTACACAAGTTACATTATACAAACTACGCAAGCTTTCCAGACTGAAATTCAGTGTCAGCCTCATGTAATCTCACCACCACTACTAGTACTGAGAAAAAAAGAGCGGTGTAGTATCAGTATCTCAAAATGCCAAAATTTTGAGATAGTGAATCTAATTGATTAGAACTAACAAAAAGTGGATCGGTACATCTCTAATCTAGTGAGATCATTAAAATGGGACTATTAATGGCAAGAGTGCATGGCTCTAGAGCTGGTTCAGCATAGCAAGTGATGGTATTGGTATGTATGGAGACCTATGGGGATGGTGATGAGGATAGATAAGGGGTATCACCACAGGTATTTTGTATTTTTATTTTTGTTGGTTTTTCTCTTGTATGATTATATCAATAAAACAACAACAACAATAAAAAGCTGATCACAAAAAACAAACAAACAACAGATTAAATGATGTAATGTGAAAAGGGGTCACTGGCAGCAACTCGTTAGAGCACTCAGATTAGTTTTTTGTTGTAACAAGTAATGTAACACGCAATTCAACTCTGTTATTTTGTTACATTTACAATAAGCAATCTGTTACCGTAACAATTTACAATACAAATGCCATGTTTCCACCGCTGTAACTGCGACCACCCCTTGACTCTTGAGGGTGACTTTTGTGCATTTGAGATAAAGGACAGTCTCAGCTGAAATCTCAAATCGGGTTTTGAGATGGATGTATTTAACTAATTCCCCGTGATCTAATCTTTCTCAGAGTTTAGAAGTCTGGTTTAGAAGTTAAATGTTGAAACAGGATGTAGTGTATGCTATACAAGACAGTGTTATATTGTTTTCAGCAGTGTAATATGCCTCTGCCCAGTGCAATGTGGGATTGTCAGGATAATATCACCAACATGTGCAAGGAATCGCATTAGAGTTTTATTTTTAGTATTGCAAAAGTACACCAGTGAGTTCATTTTCTCAAGAGGCACCTCTGTTGTTTTGCTTCAGTATTACCCATCTCTCTCTAGAAAACAAGCTCTGATAAATCCCCCGTTCACTACCTGCTCAGCGCCAGACAGCAGAGAGACAAACTTAGAAACTAGCTGCTCAACACTGCGGAGAATTTGGCAGCACAAGAGCCAGACATTTCCCTCAGGAGCCAACAACACAAACTGCAAATAAATGTTATGTCCATGTGTGCTAAATGTGTAAGTGGGCAACTGCACAACTTTATAAGGTGATAATATGTCAATGTTATGCTTACAGCTTGTTTCACTGCTCCCATGAGAAGAAAAATGATTTCTGCTTAAGGTCACGGCTCCTTCTATTCTATCTATTTGTAACATCAATGGGATACTTTTGATTAGTGTGAGATCATTAAATCAACTCTTGAACCACAGCACAAGATGACACAACCTTCAGTTGTTACAATGAATTGCAGTTTCTTGGTGGGGGTGAGTCAGATTTAATTTCAAGTCCCGCCATCTCGGAGTGTAATTTAAAACTATTGTTGAGGCGAGACAGAGGGATTCTTGTATTGACCTTCTTTAGATGGGTTTGTCTTTCAGAAGCGTCAGTCTCAGCTCAAGGTGGAAGCAATTACCTGTGAGGGACCTTGATGCTGCACAAAGTTGATGGCTAAAACGCTGGCCGCGGTACAAAAGCTCCTCTTTACTCATGTGGGCTTTCTCTTTTCAAGGCCAAAAACAGCCACAGAACACAAGTCTTTGTATGAAAATAGCTTTTTAGAGGGATGTTATCCAGCAAACTCATGCTTTTATACCTTCAGGTTTTTTAACTTTTTATTGATGAACGTTTTTTACATTTTAACTAGAGTAAGCCAAACAAGAATAATTAAATATTAAAACAGATGAACAGAAAACAAAAAAGGAAAGAAATATGAGGTGTCTGCATGACCTGTGAGGCAAAATTGCCTATTTTCAAACCACATATCACTCAAGACACAATAATTGTACAAGTTTTGTCTATCTGCAGGGCTCAACAATAAGGCTCTCACTTGTCCAGTTAAATTAATGATGGGTGATTCATAGTTTAAGTAATTTTTAATGCAAAAAGCCTCTCAAATGTGTGGATTTCCTGCTTTTCCACATTTATTATCATATTAAACTGAACATCTTCAGGGTTTGGACTGACAAAACAAGACATTTGAAGACATCAACTTGAACTATTTTCACACTTTAGCATTTTATAGACGTTGCCGCCCTTGAAAAGACATCACGATTAGCTTTAGTCTTTGTTGTAATATGATAACCACTAATAAATAAGACAATTTGTACTGCGGCAAGTAAAAACTGACTTTAGGCAAGCAGATTTCTGACCTACTTGGCAATGTTGCCAAACCTGACTGGGCTTTATAAGCACATCATTTTTCCCACCATTTTTCGCCCAATTCTTTTTGAAGTTGTATGGAGGAGGTAATCTAGAAGATGTAATGATATTAACGAGTTAAAGAGTTTTTCTGAAGCCAGTGTTTTGCAATTTGCCTTTTTGCTTGCTGCCAGCAAGGTCTTTACTCAGTCCGACGGGGATGTGTCCAAAATAAAGGTTTGTGAACGCTGCACTGATACTAAAACACAGAGTTTTCGAGAAGAATTTTTTCCACGGACAAGAGCGAAAGAGCATAAGCAACCATAACCTCTCCACATCCCCTCCTTTTTATGCCTTCATCTTGTGCATCATTATTACTCTTAACTTTTGGATCATTGGTCTCTCTTTCTACTTATTACTAAGAATTCTCTTCTATAGGATGTCTGTTATCAGGGGCTTTCTTTTGGTATTCCTTGCTGTATCAGATTTCTAGCCCCCACAATGATTATTGTGTCTTCTGCTGTCACAGTAATGCGTGAGAATCTCTTGAAGGGCCTTCATGCAGTGTCAGCTCTGTCTGTGAGAGACGTATAGATCACATTCCAGCTGAGGGGGCCCGCTGGCACACCAATTCAGAAACAAAAAAAAGCAGACAGTGGTGGGCTGATGCGAATGCATTCTATAATTCTATAATGTGAAAGCTCTTTTAATGTGTGACAGATGAGTGGAAATTCATGTATATATACATTCAGGGCATTTTTCCCGGGAACAAAGACAGTCCATATGGAACAGCGTGCATCCCAGTAGAAAACAATCAGGAGGCGATCAAATTGAAATACTGAGATGGGCTTTTTTTTAGATGTCGGAGATGAAACAGAGTTAGTGTGCCTTAAGACCTGAGTCGAAGACAGGGTGTTACAATATAATACCATCAATTGAAAATATTTGCCGTCTTCCACTCATCCTGTTTTTAAAGATTAGAGAGGCTCAAATTAACTGCTATCAACATCAAGACAGTCCAACCACGATGACTTCAGGAAGGAACGACGGCCTCCCGGGAGTGCAAAGGGAAATCAAGGGACAGGCAGGCGTATACTGTGTGTGTGCATTTCTGTTCACCCCAGGGACAGTTAATTAGGGTGGGGTTAATCTGTGGCAGCCACATACCAGTGTCCTCTAGGGTCACATAAGGTAATGCTGAGGCAACTGGCTCAGTGTTTGCTTTCCTCAATGTAGGGCTGTCGTCGACTGAGACTTTTTTCAGTCAGATCAGATTTGGCTGTGAAATACGAATAATTGAAGATGTATTATTTTATTTCAGTTCAGTGCATCTAAATCTATTAAACTAAATCCCTGTATCAGCCTATATGAGTATGTTTAACCAATAATATGTGTGTTTTAAGGTCTTTCTTCATCATCAGATTTTCACAGTCAGCGCAAGTAAAAGTGTGCGTTGTCCTTTTGTTCAGGTATAAAATCAGCGCACTGTGGAGCCTCACCTCCCACGCTATAAATTAAGGATTTATCGTGACCAAACCAGAGCTGGTGATTTTTGAAAAAGCAAAAAGACAAACCAAGATGTTTTTGGTGAGCTTTATTTTGTTTCTGTTGAGTTTGAATGAAGCTGACGATGATGTTGAAATTACAGTTTTTCCAAAGGGAGTCTGGTGATTTGCCTAGAGCAGTAAAACAGCTGTTTCTCAAAACAAGGTCTCTCACTATAGCGACCCTTTTCATACTGACACTCAGAATAATAATCTACGCCTGTCGGTGGCAAAAACAAGCACAAAAATACGAGCGTCAGCTGGCTTGCGCTCTCCGCTGTGCGCTCTGGTGAAGCGGCTGGTAGCGCATCACCTGCGCTCTGGTTTTATCACTCTCCTCCACTTCCATCACGGATAGTTTTGTTTGTGGTGATTCTGAGTTTTGGTTTGTAAAGTTTACAGCCTTTCACTCTGTTGCATTGTTCTGTGTACAATGACACAGCTAAAAAAGCAAGAGCTGAAACTTATTCAGCAACCAGTCGTTTCACCCTCTCCATCAATTAATCACCAGCGCATGTGGTCACAAAGATTTTTCAGATTTTTGTTTGTGATTCTCCCCTCTTCTATCTGTTTTATCCCGTTACTGTACTTCAAACTGACTGCTCGACTTGGTGAATCTCAGTCGACTGAGGGGTCTCCAAATGAAGACCGGACTCTTTAACTTTCCGGGGGTTGCCCTACCTCGCTGAAAACAGAAATCCAACACAAACCACGTGGCACTGCACGTGTGAGAGTGTGTTTTCGTGAGTAGACTCATGGCTGCGTGCATTTACTTATTTACTCGCTCACACCTTTCCACGGGCTCAACCACATACTGCGTTTAAACAATATGTGCGTGTGTCTCGTGTTGGCCTGACTCTCACTCATTAGCGCATGAGCTCCGTTCCTATTCCCTCCCTACCTCATGCGAGGTGGGTTATTTTATGGAAACATGCTCATAAAGTGCTATTGTGAGTGGGGTTGAAGACACAATTAAAGGGTTATTCTGACCCAAAATAAACTCTAAGTAGATAATCTGCTTGAGTGACTCAAAACAAACATTTTAATTCTGGCTCGCCAGTCAAACCGCAAATGCTCAAAAGGAGAAATGTTTGTTCAGACTATTGTTGCCTCTGACGATGGAGCCTCGATCAGTGGAAAAAAGCAGTTAGCTGCAGGTTGTGCCAGACTATTCTTGGTCATATGTTAGGGTGAACACCAAAGCCAATGTTTAACTGAATATGTCAGAGTTTCAACATTAAATCTGTTCAAGGGCAAACAAGAGATAAAGAAAAGTCGTTCAGACTGCACTTAGAGAAAAAGGTTTCAAACCTTTAAAGGTCAGGAGCTGAAGCTTTGGTTGTAAAAATGACCAGCATGAATTTAGCCACCCAAGTTAATTGTCATAAAATCTCAAGTGTCCCATAAAGATTGAGCCACTCTGATAATGTGTTTAACTAGAACTATTTTGTATTTAGAATTGAACTCAGGTTCCCATTAAAATCCATCAGTTAAAGATGCAGGAGCTCATCCTGAGTTTATACATGAGAGCTAAACTGTTTAAATTCATCTATACTGGCCTTAAGAGCAAGGTTGAGTGTTTTTCCGACATTCATCTGAGGAAAGTTAGAGCCTGCACTTATTATTCACACGCACCTGAAAGCTGCACAGACAAAAGCAGGGTTCCTATAGCTTTTCTGAAGTTAAATTCAGGCACTTTTCATTCATTCATTTTTTCAGCTTTTCCAGCACCTTACAGCTGTGGTAAATTATGAATTTACATTTATAGTCAAAATTATTTCACTTCTTCATCACATTAAATCAGATGTTACTGTGCAATTAACATCCAAAATTATGTTTCATGACAGCATAATCTATAGAAGACTTACAAATTAAAAGAAAACAAGTTTCATGTTTCAAGTCTGTAAGTAGATGTGGCATCCTAACAGGAAATGAAAGGCGATGAAGACCATGGTTGCCGTGACCCCCCTTCCCCCAGTTTGGCCTTCTGTGCCTCAAAAAATGATCTGCCCTGAGGACACAGTGGCCTTGATGCCCCGCCCACACCGCCCATGCTGATTTAGCCATTTTCTCCTCTGCCTCTTTCCTGTTATATGCTTTTTAGACACCAGTGTCTTTTGTTTAGCTTCTGTGTTCTTACTTGGTAAAATCAAGTGAAACGCTGCACAAATAACCAGTTGTGGATTCAATTTCTAGTCTGTTCCTGAACCACTGAAAAAAAATGCTATTTATTACTACAGTCTGATAAATTAGTGAACAAATACGACAAGAAACTCAACATATAATGTTAAGCATTGCTTGTATAACACTACACTGACTTAGCTGACCCAGTGGCTTCAAAAGTATTATAGCATGGGCGCCCCTATAGCTTAGTCGGTAGGGTGTGCGCACCATGTATTGAGGCTGTTAGTGCTCTGCAGCGGCCGCTGGTTCGAGTCCCGCCTGCGGCTCATTTGCTGCGTGTCGTCCCCTGTCTCTTCACCCCCCTTTCCTGTCATACCTTCAGCTGTCACTGTCAATAAAGGCAAAAAAATGCCAAAAAAAATAACCTTTAAAAAAAAAAAAAAAAAAAAGTATTATAGCATAATGTTTGTAACATTACTATTAATAAGTTAAATCCCCTTGACTCCCCCGTCTTCAAACAGAAGTCCAGTGACTCTGACTAGTCCAGGGCTAAGTGTGTATGAACTTCTGACTCAGGAGTTTGTATAAATACTGGTAATTTGTAAATAGTACTAAATTATTTTGTGAAATAAATGGTTTTACTTATTATTTAGGCTTATTTCAAATAAAATTTATTTCATTCATCCATTTCAAACACAATCACCCTTAACCCTGAAGGTAAATTCATTATTTCTGTGAACTTAAAACACTTTTCTTTGATGACCTTGCTGTCCTGGTGTTTGGCCTTCGTTCCCTCAAAAAACTGACAACACCAAAGGCCAAATGGCCTTGCACCTGAAATTATAAAATTCCAAGCATGCATCCTACTGAAACAATTATTTTATTTCCTCTTCTCAAAAGCAAACTAATCAGCCAGGTAGAGATTTATCATGAAAGAAAAGCAAATGCATTTTCAAGCAGTTTCAGGCACTTTATCCAAAATCAGAGCACTTTTTCTAAAAAAAAATACGACATTAAAATGTAGTGTTTTCAAGGATTTCCAGCACCCGTATCAATCCTGCTTAAGTATCTGAATCTGCTGCACTGGGATCTACTTCATGTTAATGAATGCACCCCCCCTCCTCACCTTAAGGATCATCTCTGCACGCGTCATGCCTTTCACCACTATCTTAGTGTAGCTGGCAGGTGCCTTGCGGAGAACCTGGGAGCCTATAGAGGGCAGATCCAGCAAAACCGTCTTCAGGGAGTGAGTGTCGAGGAGGAGCTGGCAGAGCAGACACAAGACAGAAACTTAGACATATGAGAGCAGTTATTCAGGATGAAAGTGAAATGAAATCATGTAATAGCACCCAGACATGTAAAGCTTAAAATGTGCTTAAGATGATGAGTCACAATGCAGCTTCAGACCAGATTAACATAAATTAAACTTACTTGTTCAGCTCCCACCATGCTGATAGGTTTACACCTGAACAGGTGGTTGATAAATTTGGGAATGAAAGAACTGAGGAAAGAAAGAAATACATCAACTTTAGGAACGTTTATTCATCAATCATGGATAGAGGAATTATGTGTGTGTATGAATATGTGTGTATGTATTGTACTTTGTGAACTTGATGCAGAATTGTGTGAAGTATTTGCGTGTTGAGGCCAGATTGTCTCTGATGATCGGCACATTTTGCTTTATGTGCATGATGATCGACGTCACATAAGGACTCTGGTCACCCACATGCTCAACACTCTGCCAAGGCATCTGAGAGAGAGGGAGAGACAGAAAGGGGGGGAGGAGCTTCAGCATCTGAGGCTACAGACAAGTACTGTCAAAATATTATACTACTTCATCAGGCTTCTGTGGAAATCTTTAAGTTTCTGATGATGACTGCAGACCTGCCAACACGTTTTTCTCGTGTTTCTCCTGTATTTCAAGGTCAACTCCGAGCACCCTCCCATTTTGTTGTTTATCCTGGGAAACTCCCATAATTTTCACGGACCTCAAACTTCATTATGAATAACTGTCATAGACAGATTCGTGTTTTTTGGCTGTTTGTCCAACGTCACCCAAGTTTCCACATTTTAGTCACAATAACACTGAATTCAAATGCAATCTACAGACACAATCGACATGCTACATACAAATTCAACCCACAGATTTCCACACCGCTGAGTGGTTCATTCGACGTCTCCTGTCATTCATTTCAGTGAGGGGCAGGTGGTGGAGGGAAAGCAGTTTTGATCACGGTGGTAGGGATAAGAGGTGGTTGCTGCACATGTGCACACGCACAGATTTAGCTTTGCACATTCCAATTTTCTTGACCGATTCCGATTTCCTATTTTTTTTAAGGGTTTGACCTGCTGATTCCAATTTTGTCCGATTCTGATTTTCAGTCTTTCTAAGAAAAATTGGATAATTGACAGGAAACATTTCTGCAACTTTTCTTGTAAAACTAAATTGGACATTCATAATAAAACACTGACTATTAAATAACTTTGGTATTTTCTCCAAAAGTGTTCCAGATTACAGCCAGGCCTTATTATATTACTATATTAACATTATGTACTAGAGGGAACACGATCTTGCAAGATTTCATGGGATACAATTTAACATGATCTCATGTGGAAGCAGACGTAAACAAACCAGAGACCGATGCGGCCCACTAGTGTGCTGTAGTAAAACTTTGCAGTGAGAAAAACAGAAGGAGAAGTTAAACGAGTCTGGATGAGAAAATGTTTTAGGGGACACATCAACACAGGTTGTTTATTCTTCAGCCAGAACAGAAGGTGAGATTTTAACTGTGAGTCTGTGAACAGCAGTCTGCTGCTGGCTAACATCAGCCTGAAGAGATAGAAACTTTACCGCTGTTTGGCGACACCGTCAGCTGTTCTGTCTTGTTGAAGAGTGTCTGTCTTCTCTTTATCCTGTTCTTGGAGTCTGTCACTAACACTGACTTCATGCCAGCATGTGTCTGAGTGCGTGCTGAGCGTGTGCGGCTGTGATCAGCGCTGTGGTGGCTGTGACATTACGGTCAGTGTTGTGTTGTTGTTGTGTGTGCTGTGCGCATGACATGACCATTGCGCAGAGACTGTGTGCGAATATGACCGGCACAGAATCGGATAAGTGGCGCTGACCGGCTGGTCATCCGTCAGGCCTGGTGACACAGAAAACCGGACGGTTCTAGCCGATCCAGATCAGTCGAATGGTGCATCTCTAAGGGTGGGCATAGGAGAAAAAACAGGCATCCCACAGGTCATCACAAAATAAGTCATCACGAAAGGGCTGATAATGCTGAGTACCCGGCATACCAACAATGCTTTGCTTTTTGGGGGAACTCTGTCGCAGGTAGGCTGTTGTCAGGGTAGTTGACAACAGTGGCCACACAATACTTATTTAGGGCAAAGTGGGAAAAATGATGTGCGCCAACATATCAGGCACAGAGGGGTTTATTTATTTGCTATCCACCCTCCTTCACTGCCAAAAAAAAAAATCACCTGTATTTTGAAACTTATATGTTGGCAGCTACGTGACTAGTGAGAAAGAGACATTTATAAAACCACCAGAATTTGTGTGTTATCTTTAAACTATTTTTAAAAGACAATTGTATTGGAACATTTGTTTATGTGTTTGTGTCCAACCTTGCTCATAGCAGTGAGAGCAGGGTCACAGGCAGCATCAAGATCTTGAACAAGTAGCTGGATGCTGTTTGAGATCACACTGAAAAAACATGAAAGCACACAACAGACACCATTAAAACACTCTTTTCACACAATAGAAGGTAGGTTCTTTTTTCCTAAAGAGCAAAAATTGCTCACTTACGTGCTGAATGTATCCATCTCGCCAGTTAAATTAATTCTCTCCACCAGGACTTTATCTACTTTCTCCTTCAGCTTCTCTTCCAACTGGAACAATACAAACAACAACAACAACACAAACATAAAACACATAATAAGCTTCATTACTTTAAGCGCATCTTCTGAAATGTGTTGGTCTGTTTTTTTTAAATATTGACATGAAATTGTGCAACGTGTCTTGCAAAAAAAAAAAAACCTCCTTCAGGTTGTGTTGTAATCATAACTGTCACTGTGAGTTCCTTAAAACACTGATGAAACACAGGTCAAACATCCTGTAACTGCTACATGATAACCATCTCTTATGCTCCTTGTGTGCTTATTTGTGTGTGTGTGTGTGTGTGTGTGTGTGCGTGTGCGTGCCTGTTGTGTGGTAGCCAGGCAGTATTCTGCAGTGCTGAGGATGCTGCAGATCAAGCAGAGCTCGTCCACGGTGAACTTTGCGGCCTCTGAGCCTTCTTTCTCCTTCAGCAGACTGCTGATGGTGAGACCCCCGCTGTTACTGCTGGACCTGGACAGACAGATAAACGTGATGTAAATATCAGTATGGGATGAGGTACAGGCTGAGAGCTTACACTGCGGCTTACACATACGTCTGAGTTTTTCAGTTGGTCATACACAACCATAATAACTTTTCCCCTCCCCCCTTTTTCCCTCCACCTTCTTTTTATATCTATATATCTTTTCTTTTTTCATTTTGTTTTGTTTTTAATTTCTATAATTTTTGCCCGCAGACTTAATGCTACCGATATTCTCAATGTAGGTAAGTATGTATTATGTGTAACTGATAATCTAATTTATAATTAAATCTATGTATTTATTTTTACTACATTACACATCTATCTTAGGCTATGTTTTTTTTTTGCAGATTTTATGTGCTGTCATGCAAGATAGGGTGAGATGGGGGCTTGGCTGGGGCTTACAGAGGACACAATTTATTGTACTGTCCATGCCTTTGGCAATGTCACTGTGTCGTCCCTCCACTGCTTAAAATAATGAAATAAAAATATAACAGGAGAGAGAGAAACACAGCAGCAAAGAAACAGACAGAGGGGTTAACATAAAGAGGAACAAAGCTGACATCTGAGTCTACCAACAGGATTTAGCTGTTGTATAGCGTTACTTCTTATGAAAATACATCTGTCAAATTCTGAGTGATAGCCGGTTTCAGTCTCGTGTGATTTAAATATTTGTGTTCACATTTGGATCATGACATGCCAGAAAAAGTTTGGGAACCACTGGATGCCTTTGAGTTACAGGGTGGAACACTAAACTGGAACAGAAAAACATTAAGACCTGTCACACCTTCCTATAAAGAATCAAGTCAGACATGAACATTTCTAATCTACATAAAACATCTCTCTTCTTAATATTATTGTTATTATTGGCTAACCTGATGCTAAGTTGTCATGTGTCTTCTGCTTGTTGCGAGGCAATCAGCTTTGTATAGCTTAGGCGTATATGTAATCATTTTATTAACAACCTGGTCCTACAACTCTGTGTTGCATGGCTTGTGTGTTTGTGTAGATCACCATTTTACTAAATTAAGGCTGCATCTTTAAACAGTTTATCAACAGAATTATGCAGCTCATATGAAGCAAAACACAACATTGAAAACCAGCACAAATTATACTGTCTGTCATCTGCATGCCAAAAATACTTCTGCATGTAATTTTTAAAGGTTAATTTGTTTTTTTATGTGAATATTAGGGGGTAAATTGTTCCAATTTATGATGGTTCTGTAAATAACAGTTTTTCTCAGCAAATTAGTCCTTTGCCTTGGTATCAAAATGTACCCATAACCAGCCAATCCAGTGTTGTGCTTGTGTGTGTGTTCTTGCAGTAAGTTATTTGGTCAAATAGAAATGTTGCTTTGTGTTGCTTGCATGACTATTTATGCAGAAAGGGTGTTTCTTGTTGGTCGTTGCTGAGATATTGTATTGATGTTCTGTTGTTTCTTGTTTCTTCGCATGACTTGTGTTCTGTGTTTCAACAGATGCCTGATGGCTGTCTTTATGGTGTGGTAGTATTATGTGAATTCGATCATTTTATTTCAAAACATCTTCCCGAAGACCACAGCTAAAAAAATAGCCAGTGTTAGCCAGCTGGCTAATTTTCAGCTGTGGTCCTCCTACAGAAATGTTGATTAATGCGCATTGTCCTTATAAATCAAATAAAATGAATTACAGACGCACCTAAAGATGGCCTGTGTTGGTTTTTCCTACAACTGGCTTAAGCGGACCTCCTTTCTTACAGAGCTTCAAGAAAAACTCTTTATGGAACACGTTGGTTTTTTTTTTTAAACCACAGGTGAGGGAGGCCATTTTTAAGATCTGAGACTCAACGGGCATAACTACGAGCAGACGCAAGTGTCGGGATGCTGCGCCAGTGAGGCTTCAACGGCGACCCAGCCATTAATAAACGTCATAACAGAGACATGTGGGTAAAACCACAACATAGTTCAAGCTCCTTTCGAGGGGTCCCTTCAAAACCTCACAAAAACCAATTCACAGCACACCACACTGGACGGCCGTGTCTGCATGTGTCTGTAAGTGTGCGCACTTGCAAAGCATCTGAGCGCATCTTTGAACGGTGTTTGTATACAGCTCAGTGTATGGTATACATTAGGCAGTGAGCGTAAGTGTGTAATTAGCATGCTGAAACAGAGTACGGCTGTGTGTGTGTGTGTGTGTGTGTGTGTGTGTGTGTGTGTGTGTGTGTGTGTGTGTGTGTGTGTGTGTGTGTGTGTGTGTGTGTGTACACACCACAGCCCCAGTGATGAGTTCTAATGTGGCCAATGAGCCAGAGATGTTTTTGCTGGTAGCATATTAGGCTTTGCCACAACATAACCAGCTCCAGATCCCTCATAGCATGCCATCCTAATCCATCAAACACAGTGAGGACTGAAGACATTAAGCTTCAAACTTAAAACTCCTGAGCAGCTCCATCACCATACCAAAAGAATGAACAAATATGGGTGTGACATGCTTGTTTGTGAAAAGTTAATCCCAAATAAATCTGTTTGTGTTACTGCCCAGAAAATGGAATGACTCTCATGGATAGAAATTATTGAAATAATAGCGAGTGAGGGCTGTGAGATTGACTCAAACATACAGAGAACGTTTTCATTGTAATAAAGGAAAATGCCACCCAGTGCAGTGCTGTGGCTGAATGTGTTTCTAATAGTTTTTGGAAAACAATGGTGGTCTACTGCTCAGTGGAATACACACACACACACACACACACACACACACACACACACACACACACACACACAAGTTATTAGGATCAATTCATGGTTAAAGCAGTGAATAAGATAAATAAAATATTATGTTCTTATTGTTTCACAGCAGTTACACTCTGAAGCATAAATATACATGCCCACAACTATGCACAGTGCTGGATATTGTTTGAATACATGCGTAGCAATCCTCAGTCGCAGTGTGTCAAACTTGTTCTGCAGCTCTCAGCAGAGGAAAACAGACACAGAATGCAAAGTTACAGTTGGTTGGTTTGCGACTTTAAAAACCTGAACACTGCATTGGCAAGGGGCTGCATACTACTGCCAAACAGAGTAAAGAGAAACATTATGAGACAGTCATGGTTAGGGTCACCTTTTCAAATTTGGGTTGTTGTAGCACTTTTGGTTTTTTTTTGGCCATATGTCACTGTTTTCACTAGCCTGTTGGCGATCAGATAGCATTATGACTACAAAGTTACAGATAAAAGGTTTAGATATTACTTCCAAGTTGTACTCAGTACTCAGTTATGCCTTTAAAAGTAACTATGTTGATTACATAGTGTAAAAGTAACTTGAAAATATACCCATAAAAGTACCCGAAAAACTTTAAATTAGTGCAATTTGAGTATCTGTAATTAGTTATTTCCACCCTGACAAAGACATACTTTTAGTTAATCATAAGTGATGATTTAGAGGGAATATGTTTATATGTTACTATAAAGTGCTTATTTAGGAAAATTTTGCAGACTATGCCTTTACTAGATATAGACAGATATAACTGATTATTACCAGACTTACACAGGATTCCCTAAAGCTGGTATTTTGTCTGAAGGGACGTGGTTTTGTGGGATCTACTGTAGCGGTGACCGTCTCAGCCTGCACTCTGAGTACATGCGTACAATATAAGATCAGTTAATTTAATGCATGTCATGTCTGAAGGCACATAGAATATACTCATACTTGGTATTTTCCTGTAAATTATATAATTGGTTTCACACCAGTGTTCAATGAAATTAATAGTCTGCTTTGGAGGACCATGTGTGCTGGAAGAGACTAACTTCCATTGCTATCAGAATACAGACTCCCCAACCTAGCAGATTTTTGTTGTAGGACATAATTTAGTTCATTTAAATGCCAATATACCTCAGCATGATTTAGTGTACATATTTCCAATATAACCTGATGATGTTAATCCTAAGAATTTAACAGCAGTCAGGTAAAAGTCATTTGAAAATATGAAGGGAATCTAGCCGCAGTTGCAGCCATGCCAGCTGTAGAAGGAGTAAAAGATAAAAGCCAGACCGATATAGAATTTGGTTGAACTTTTTCAAAAACAGAACATAATGGATATTGTTTTTATTTGCTCTTTTAGTTTTATAGTGGATTTGTGTTTTTTTTATTGCTAATTATTTATAATTATTAGAAATTTTATTTGATTATTTTATTTAGATTTTATATAAATATTTAGGTAAATCAATTTTACTTTTATAACTTTAAAGATAGTTCCAAACTGCTTCACAACAGCAAAATAAAAACAGAATCCAAGAAAATTACAGTATACAGTAAGTATAGAATATTGGTCAATACATATCAATATTAGATTTTTTTTTTTACTCCCTAATATCAGTATTAGCATTGTCCCCAAAAATCCAGTATCAGTCGGGCTCTATAAAAAGTACATCTATATGAATTGATGAACAGAAAAAAAACTGAAAAGTCATCGCTTTAATTTATAGGACAGCTGAAGATATGGCAAGAAAGAGGGGGGAGAGAGAGTGGGGGGATGATGTGCAGCAAGGGGCCATAAAGCGGGAGTCGAACCTACGCCTGCTGCAGAGGACTCACAGCTGCCAGGCCAAAATGAACAACTTTTCAGGTTATAGTTTTGCTAGCTTATCCAAAAAGTGATGTGATGACCCAGCATGAGCCAACTAGAATGCGTGTCGAAAATAAAACACTCCGTCACGAAAGACGCAAGGCACGGCATCGAGTGAAAAAAATCAAGTTTAAAGGACTTATACTTCTCAATCTTCTTCTGTTAGAATAATACAGAAAAGGCCACAGACTAGAAGGGAGCCATTTTCTTACTATGACTCTAATTTTGAGGGAAAAAATTAAATGACTTTCAAGAGAAATTGATGGTTTTCCTCTGCCACTTCAAATCAGTCAGGTTGTCTTTGAGCCAGAATCTACTGGCCCTCACAGGACGGTTAAAGCCACTTCCATATTGGCTTCACCAACTACCATAATATAGACTACTGAAGCCAATATGGAAGTGCTTTAATATTGATGCTGTTTCATTTGACAATGTCATTAAAAAGGGAAAGTTAGTGTTGATGCAGCACTTTGTAACAATGTCATGCTAGCGCTCACCGTTTATTTTTAAACTATTTGTTTTAATTCCACCATGAGATGAAGTTTACTCAGAGAAAACCAAAGTTAGCTCTAGATTTGTGTCAAATGTCTTACTTAGGCAAGTTTCCAGAGAGGATCTTCCAGGCGTACTCTCTCAGGAATTTCTGGAAGATGGTCGTGAGGGCGATCATTGGTTCTCCGGTGCTCAGCTGGGAGCACTGCACCATGCATTTCTTGTAATAGACAAAGAGGTCGGCGCAGCTGGGCAGCACCGCTCCGCCCTCCTCCGTGCCCGCCTTGGGTGGGCCTTGTGCTCGGAAGTCAGCCACAAACCGGTCAATCAGTTCGCCGAGGTTCCTGCAGATGCCCGAAAATGTACAGCCAAACCCACACAGGTTCACACACACACATACACACACACGTGTGGCTGGATTAGACGCACATAAAAGGAATTAAATGAATCAAATAAAAACATTTAAAGAGTAAAAACATATGATTGGTTCCTGACCGCAATAAATAAATAAAGGGATAGAATAACAGGCACACAGACAGAGAGCCAGATGAATAAACAGGAGAGACTATTCCAAGCATATCAAAATCCTCAGCACTACAGTCAACAGGTCCACAGTCGGTTGGTGTGGCCCAATCCGACTGAATCTTGGAACTAAAGCCAAGGACAAAACAAGCAGGCCACTGTTCTCTCCTGCTCTGTCCCACTGGGGACAAGCTGATCTGGCCGCTGCCTGTTTCAAGCTTTTTGGACTGGACTGAAATGAGGTTGTAGCTGCAGAATAGGTCAATGCTGCTCCCTTGGACGGACAAGCAGCATTTAACGCTCTAGAAAGCCAAGAGCCAGGGGCCGCATGCAAGCACAGCAGTCCCAGAACTGTGACTGGGACCGGGGGGAGGGACTGATGGAGGTGGAAGTGAAGGACGGTGGGAGAAAACAGAAAGAAAGACTATAAAGAACAAGGGGAAAAATAAAGAAAGAAACAAGAGACTGAGATTATGAAAGGAGGAAAGAAACAGAAAGAGAGAGACCCCAAAAAGGAAAAAAAAAACATAAAGAGGTGGGAATGAAAATAGGCAGATCTGCTGCGGCAGCACTTCTTCAGCCTCCCTCTCTCTTTCTCTCTGGGTCTGTGGTCGTGCAGCTAATGGGAAACATTTCTGCCACAGTGGAGACAGAGGCATGTACAGGAACAAGGGATGGAAAGACAGAAGAGGCAGTGAAGTAGAATGGGAGGTGGGGGATCTGATTGATGAGTGGGCAGTGGAAACAGGATGCATGTGCCAGCTTTACACACAACCTGCTGCTCCCCGATTGTGGGTTTGTGTACCACGACCCAGTTCTGCCCTGTGTGGTTTACACGAGAGAGTGTGTTGCTCACTTGTCCTGGGACTCGATGTAGACGTATAGATGAGGTTCAAAGCACTTGGAGACGATGCCATGGAAAGGGTTGTCCGGAGCTTTCGGCTTCCTGGGCTAAAACAATGGAGGAAAAATGAGGAATCGGTGAAATAACAGGTTTTAGTTGTACACTCCTCAAAATAAAGGTGCTTTCTAGAACCACAAAGTTTTCTTTGGCTTGTCCCCATAGGAGAACCATCTTTGGCTCCTGGTAGAACTTTTTAGAAAGGCTCCATTTGGAATCCTTTCAACATAAATGGTTAAACCTAGAACCCTCTGTGAAAGGTTTCACCTTGATCCCCCTATGAGAGGTTCTATAGGAAAACCCTTCTATGGTGTAATGGTTCTACCCAGAACCCTCTCTGAAGGTTCTATCCAGAATCTTTAAAGGGTGCTAAAAACAAACCTACCAGGGGGTTCTACCAAGAAGCTGTATATATTCCAATGGTTTTTATATTCCAAGGGGGTTCTAGTGTTTTGTCTTGAATCTACCCATGGGGTTCTACTGAGAACCCTCTATATTAGGGTACAGAGACCACTTGATTAAAGAGTTCTTCAAGGAATGCAACAACTCTCTCTAGGATTCTTTTCAGAATATTCCCACCTTTAGAGGGTGCTAACAAGAACCAACCCAGGGTGTTCTACCAAGAACCCTTTTATATTCCAAGTGTTTATCTAGAACCTACACAGGGGGTTCTACTGTGAACCTCTTTATATTATGGTACAATGAGCTCTTGACTAAGGAGTTCTTCAAGGAATTCAGCAACCCTCTCTGGGGTTCTGTGTACCATCTTTTCGCCTTCTAAGGGTGCTAACAAGAACCCATCCATGGGGGTTCTACCAAGAACCCTTTTATATTTCAATGGTTTTACCTAGAACTTACCCAGAGGTTCTACAAAGGACCCTTTTAAATTTCAGGAGCTTTATCTAGAACCCGCCCAGGCAGTTCTACTGAGAACCCCTGGATATTATGGTACAATGAACCCCTGACTAAAGACTTCTTCAAGTAATTCATTTATATTTAAATATTTTATGGAGACCCCACACAGGGGTTCTACAAAGGATCCTTTTAAATTTCAAGTGTTTTATCTAGAACCCATCCAGATGGTCCCAAAAACAATTCTTTGGATGACAGTGATTCTTCTGTCTGGAACCCCTAGTCTTAAAAAGACTTCTTCTTTTTCAAAAGGGGTTCTTCAGAAGTAGACTTCAGCCCTTCAGGAAGAATCCTTTTGGAACCCTTATTTCTCTGAGTGTATCTCCTCTGAGTTCAACTCAGAAGGCAAAGGTGAAGGTCAAAACAATGAAGACAGGAACAGTTCAAAGATTCAGTATTTGATACAGTTCCTTGTGTAACATCTTAGAAACTCAAGCCATTAGCTTTCCATGCATAAAATACATTCAGCTGATACTTTATTAGCTCTCACTATAACTGATGCAGCCTAATACAACAGCCCTGCAATAAATCCTACATTCAAGAAGGTTGTTATGTTCCGTTTTTGTTGAAACTGCTTTAAAGAGGTGTGGATGCAACTTTATGGTCATTTTGGAGGCTGTAGTTTGTGGCGCTGTTGAACTTGTGCTACACTCAGAGGTACTTCTAACCTCGTTACAGGGCTGTTATATTAGAGTGGAGTAGGTTTACTCAGGTGTAGAAAATGGATTGTATTGGACTAATTACCCACTCACCACTCAAGCAACAGATTGATCATTTCTTGGCCAATCTATTCCTTTCTAAAGGGATAGTCTGAAGTCTCTGAAGTGGGGTTGTATCTAAAGTCAGTGTATTATCTACAGAATGGTCTGCATGGCCCCAGTTTGAAGAAGCAGGGTCAGCAGCAAAATATAATTTAGCTAACAGAAAAAGGTCCATCTAAGAAGATCAATATCATAAGTGTGCACCGTATTTAGAATAATTTTGCCACTTTACCTAGCTATCAGATAACATTTCCTGACTGGAAACCTTTGTTATATAAGCCAAATGTCACTCTCAACCAGAATCCTTTGGCAAAAACAGTATTTTTACCTCGCAGAAGACAGGAGTTGCTGTTCTACCAATGCCTCGATTGGTTGGTTTGGTTTTATTATTGTGAAACTTCAGTGAATTGTTGTTGCTACAGAGGTTGTGTCATGAGTATATTGTGTCTTGTACTTCTGTTTTTACACACAGCTAACTCACAGCTAACAGCTAACTGGTAAAGTTAAGGAGCTGTGTACTGTCCCTGCATATAAACAAATAAAAATAAATAAATAAAATAATTAAGCCGCCGAAGCTATCAAGACAGCAGTATACAAGGAACTCCTGTGGTCTGCAAGGCAAAGTTCCTGTTTTTGCCAAAGGAGTCTGGTTGCTTTGGATAGAGTGATATTTGGCTTTTATATAACAGTAGTTTCCTATTGGCCTGATGGCAAAGTGGTTAAATATTCTGAATATAGCATGCACTTAGACTGATACAGATTTTTTGTGCTGGGCCTTTTTTTTAGGTGACTAAATACATTTTGCTACAGACCCTGTCCACAGGAGTGCATTGGTTAGCTTCCTGTACCTGTACTTGTCCTTCTTCTTCAAATAGAGGCATGCTGACCATCATCTACTGAGGGTAATACACTGACTATGGACAAGTACCTTATATATGCAATCTATCCCTTTAAGGTTATAATTAAGAGGTGGTGCAGTCAAGACAATAAGATCATAAGATTGTTGTGTTTAAACTAAAGCCACATCGTTTTAAGCTGAGGCACTACACGGGAGAACATTTAAATAATTCATTAATAATACTTCTTTTCCACTTGTCAATGCATTGCCATGAGCAAATGAGTCATGTTCCTTTTAAACAGGAAACTTAAGAAATGTTTTGGCCTAAATAAAGCTCCACATCAGAGAAACAACATCTAACAGTCCCTTTATGTTGCACAACAGATCAGATGGAGGTAATTATAGGTCAACTGACCTTAGCCAGATCCTCATCCTTCTCCGTGCCCACGTCCTCGCCTGGCTCATCCTCCAGGAACGGGTTAGTGGGGTCTAGAGGGCTCTCTGGCCTCTTTTGCTACAAAAACACAGATAAAATGTGTTGGCATGCAATAATTGAGCAATAGAAACAATACTAACAGAAGTGTTTTTGTAATTCAGAAGTGGGAAGTAACTAAGTACAAATACTTTGTTAGTGTACTTAAGTAGATTTTTCAGGTATCTGTACTTTAATTGAGAATTTATTCCTCTGACAAATTTTTGCTTTTACTTACATTTTAATACAAATATCTAACGTAAAAAGACAAAAAACTAACTACTGACAATACAAAAAGCAACGTAATAGACAAAGAAGCTAAAAAAAATGATGTAACAAGAAGAAAAAGAACTAACGCTGAAAAAGACAGCAAGGCCAATAGAAAGTTGTAACAAGATGAAAACGGTATAACAAAACAAAAAACACATAAGACGGAAAGATGTAATGGAAAAAAAATATGTAATAAGACAAAAAAGACATAACAAGACCAAAATGTGATGTAAGACAAAAAAAAAACGCAGTACCAAGACAAAAAGCACCCCAAAAAATAATGTAAGATGAAAAGAGATGTAGCAAGACAAAAAACAAAGAAACAAACACAACGAAGAAAAAAACATGAAATGAAAGAGATGAAAAATTACGTAATGATACAAAAAATATGGCTTAACAAGACGAAAAAGACATAACAAGACCAAAATATAACGTAACAAGATGGAAAAAGCCATAAGAGATAAAAAACAACATAAAAGACGTAATAAGATGTAACAAGATGAAAGTGGCATAAGACATAAGAGGCTGAAACAAACAGAGAGGAGGTAGAAGTGTCCTTCAGATGGGGTCTTTTTTACACAAGTATCTGTACTCCTACTTGAGAAAACCGTGTGTACTTTTGCCACCTCTACTGTAACTATTACATTATTATTTCAAATTAAAGTCCAGGTTTCATTCCTTTCTTCCATGTTTATGTGGAGCACATCATGGGAGACTCTGATGACACTGCACCTCCAATTATAATATTCCACTCAACCAAATCCCTGATTGAATTACAGAACCCAACAGGCATGGGTGTAAACTGACCTGAAGACAAAAAGGCCTCTTTCTGGCCCAAATATTATCAGTCCTGAACGAGCTTGGCCTAGTTGTGCGCTCACAAAACAACAACCATAATCTGCCCATTCTCTGTGTATCGCTTCCACCTCCACACACCAACGTGACCTGGATTAAAGGGTTTCAAGAGTCGTGCTGTGTGTGAGCGTGCACATATTTTCTGTGTTTTTGGACACTTTCAGCCTGAATAATTTGTAGCAGCTGGAGTCAACAGTGACTAGACCTGCAGGTTTTGTGTGTGTCTCTGTGTGTGCGTTTCTCACTCCAGGTACATCAGTCAGGGTGCATCCTGTGAAGCGTTTGGCCAGAAGACCCTCAAAGTTTGTGGTCCTCTGAATGGCAAACAGAAGCAGTTTCACCTCGATCTCCTTGGCCCGTGTTCGCATCACTTTGGCGAGCTCCGCCCTGAGACACACACACACAAAAAAAAATGGATGTTGAGTATATTACCTCCAATTTCTACACCCTGACATCCCAGACAGTTCCCAGTGATCCTTGTTAGTACATAACTGTAGTCTTACATCTGTCCTTTTAGCAAAAACATGTCTTGCCAGGCTTTTTTCTACTGACACTATTACAATTTTTGCCAGATGTTGTTTTATTGTCAGTTGCAGCTGGGAGTAACACACACACACACAGTGCGCCACTGTTTCTTCTCTGTAGCTGAGGGGAAAAAGACTGAGAAGTGGGGACACTAGGTCACCGCTCATGTGGGCCACCTACGTCAATTGCACTGAAAGTTGCATCAAATGACAGACTCACGCCAGGCACGCCACGCCAGTGTGGTTCACTTCATGAACCTAATGAGTCCCACAACCAATTTCTCAATTTCTGCCCGTTTAATTTAATTACCTCTTTTTCTTTCTTTCTTTTTTTTTGTTTTCTTGTGGACAGAGAGGCAGCATAAAATATCCACTCAACAGGCTAAAGCTACATTTGCAATGTTTGAACAAAGATGGATCTGTGGCAAAGTTATTATAGTTAACTAAAAACTAAAACTAGGTGTAAAAAACAATATTTTGTATTTGTAAAATTAACAGCAGCACAGGAAATGTCTTTAGTTTTAGTCAATTTGGTCAAATCTGTCAACACAACAAGCATGAGGAGGCATGAGTGTATATTTTATTTAGACTAGGACGTCTGCAAGAGTCAATTGCCTTCGCAAAATGTGTTTGTAGCAAAACCTATTCTTAACTTCTCATACCTTGCCTATGACAAATACCCCCTATATTATAACAAAAAAGAAAACTAAAACTAACCTTTTTTTTTAAAGAAAAACATACACTGAAACAAGCAAAATCATTCTGGGAACTAACTGAAACTAAACTGAAGTGAAAACATACCTGGTGATATGGCAGAACTCCACAGCGATACGCTCTGTCATGCACCACTCCTCAGGAAACATGCGTCCGTATTTCTCCTCATAGTCTACGAGCTGCCGTTTGATCCAGGCGTAGCGGCGATCGATCTTGTCTAACCACGCAACCTGAGCAACAAGAGTTGGGATAGTTTTTAATACCACCCTTTTCCAAGTAGGTGTTTACTGGGATTAGATGCGATCTTGTACATTATGGAATTCAAAGTCATTCTCACATCCTGGTTTTCCTGGAACAACACCAGGTACTCTGAGAGGTGCTGCCTGATGAACTTTTTGATGATCTCCTGTTTGATGCGCGGGTCCAGCACGTTGGCCACCAGACAGGCGTCTCTAAGCACGTTGCTGGGGCCTCCTGGTCTCTGCATGGATTGCGGAATAAAGGTTTTGTACAACAAGACTAGAACATTAAACACTGTAAAACATAGCATTATCATTCTGTATAAACACTGATAACTTGCATCAGATATTTGTTTTCGGCTTGTCTGTCCCTATTAAATAAACCATAAATAAATACAAGATATTTACCTTAGAGCCCTGAGAGGGGAAGGCTTCTTCAAAATCTGCCAGGATCTGAGTCCCCAACTCGCTCTGTGCTGCCTTTACTCTGGATGGGACACAAAACAATTACGCTAAATTATCCAGCGTTTTCTCAATCTGACAAATGTCATATTGGAATAATGACAATTTCATGTGGAAGCCTCCAAAAACAGATCTCAGCCTCCTCTAAGGCTTAAATATTTTTTGGCTCAATGGCAACTCTGGCAAAGACTTTTTTTATGCCTCACGGCCAGTTAAAAGATACCTTGTTTGATTATTGTCCAAGAATCGCAGGGAAAGACACTCAAAGCATTTTAAAGCAAACAGCTTGCTATTTAAGGATAAGGATAAGGTTACTTTCTTGTCATTCCAGAACATGTTATACATGAAAGGGAACAAAAAGAGGCAGTCAGATCCCGGTGCAGGCAATAGCAATTAAAAATAATACTAATAAATACATATATAAATAAATAAAAGCATAAAAAGACTTTAAAGGACTAAAAGCTGAACAACGTGGCTGGGTGGGCCCAAAGTGCAGCAATGCCCTAAAGTTACATGCTGGAAAACCTCGAGGCCAGTGATGTTTTTAAAGTGTCAGAGCAACCATTATGAGTTTGCTAGTGTAAAGTATTTCAAAAACTCCAAAACACCTGTCACGACCAATTATTCCCCCAATTATTATAAGCCCAGTATAAGTACACAAGTGTGCAGGTGTCTTTGTGTGCACGGCTTTCTGTGAATGTCAGCGCACTTGGTTCTGGCCGGTAAAGCGACAACAAAGACGTGACTGAGAAGCGTCTACATAATGAGGTTTGTAGAGTCCTCAGAGAGTCTGTGTTTCGCCTGCAGGCATCCGGGCCGGGTTAACCCAGGACAGCAACCAAAGACATGACAAGGGTCCAGAATAAACAGGACAGGGTGGGGAGATAGTATCACAGATGAATGCCAACTCAACTAGTAGCCTTCACTGCCGGCTAAATACTCAGCACTCCGCCTCCGTCTGGTCAGTCTGGAGCAGAGCTGACAGCTGTTTTATCAGACTGAGACCCAGGGTTCCTACACATTTTACAAAATCAAATTCAAGCACTTTCACAACAGGTTTTCAAGCTTACAGCTGTGGTAAATTGCATATTTTTATACATAAACTAGAGCTGCAAATGTGCAAGCTCTTTACATATGTGTATATATTACAGTTTAACTCATACTGGTTGTGAGTCCCTCAGGCTGTGGAAGGCAGATACATATTTATCTGCCTGAGGAGACGTCGTCCCTTCACCCAGGAGAACAGCCAGTTTCTCCTCAGGTCAGGTCAGGTCAGGTTTAATTCTTTATTTGTCCATAGTGGAAGTCTCTTAGTGAAGAGAATGAAGCCCATCTCTGTTTCTATTTGTCCTTCTGAGCAGTAAACACATATGCATTCCTCTCTGGGCAGCCGTGTCTGCCTATGTCGTCCTGTTCCTATGGCCAGGTCACTCATCCTGTATTTGGTGAGGATTAATCTCTGTTTCCTGTCTCTGACAGAGTGGAGATATTCTGCAAATTTGTATTCTCTGTTTGGAATTAAATAAGAATTTAGTCTACTTTGTTTTTTTTAATTTAATTTCTCCAGTGTTCCAAATAAAGTTCTTTTCATTTATTCATAATTTATTCAAAATTTTACTGCCCGTTTCTGAATGTTAAGCAGTAATGGGGAGAGTCCCAGGCGCCCCTGCAGGCATTGTTTGTTTCCTCTGATCATTCAGAATTCTTCAACAGAATTCAGTGTGGAGGGTCTCTGCTGGGTGTTTGTCCCAAGTGTCATGATCCAATCTACTGAGCGGACCCCATGTCTCACCGAGCATTTTAAAGAAAAGATGGCAAATTAAAGGAGAACACAACAAAGTTTTAACATTTCAAAATGTGTCATCTATCTGTAAGTGGTCTTGGGATCCTATGCAACCTATCTGAGCCAGTGTCTGACTTTTTCTTTAGCTAAAAAGTGAACTTAGCCATTTATTGTCAAAGTAATGCAACAGCAATTTTAAGCAGTTTCAAGCACTTTTCAAAACGTACATTCACTAGATTAAAATTCAAGTGTTTAAGAATTTCCAGCGTCTGTACAATACAAACCCTGGAGAACAAGGCGTCCAGTCTATGGCTGTGTTTTGTCCAACCATGTAAGTGTAAACACACACATACACACACACCACAGCGCAGCACAGCTGAGCCTTATGTCTCATTGTCTGTCAGCTGAACTGTGACAGTCACCGTGTAGCTGAGACGGTGAGAAAAGCATTCAGCGCTGACGAGGAAAAGGACTATTAAAAAATAATCAAAGTTGATCCTGTGTAAAGGTGAAAGCTGCCCTGGCTCCGTTTAGTCACGCTCCAAAGTACCATCAGGACAAAAGGCTAATTTCTCTCACTGCAGTAAAGACAGCGGGGCCACAGAAATGTCAGGTGGATCATCTAATGTGTATTTAGCCTGTAACCCACAACAATCTTCACATTTGTTTCAAACTCAACTGTGCTTCATTTTGTAGATGTAGAAATATCATCTGTGGTTTTTACTACTAAATTGTGCACTTGGCTCTTATTTTTCAGAATATGAAATTATTTGCTTTAATGCATTTGTTTCAGCTTATTTAATTATGCTGTTACACAGCCTTTACAATCAGAGTAATGTGCTGTTTTAACAATAATGCTGTTATATAGGGATGGAACAATAACAAAAACTCAAAGTCTGATAATACTACTATAAAAAGTCCATGATAGGGTTTTTATTGCAATATTAAAATATCTTAATGATATTTTTTATTTAACCCAAAATGCCTCTGCGTTGCTTCTTTAATAAAATAAAATAAAACAAAAAAATAAGCTTGCCATGACCTAAACGTGTGCAATAAATTGCCATGAACTGTCAGTAACACTGTATAATGATCATCATTAATAAATGACAAATTGACAACAAACTTATTAGTTATTTTACTGTTAAAAACCAATTTAATTATAATAAATAATGCTTAATAAGTATTTGTAATGCAATAATTTGATATGTGGTCATCAGTTTGTGTATAAAATAAAAATTCTGAGTGTTGTTGCATATAGCAAAAAAATTTGTTATCATTGAAATAACTATACTACTATCAATTTTCCATTTAAGTGTTACCGAATTGTCTTTGGAAACAAATGCTCAAATTATGTCTGCACAATTGCACAAAACCAACACCAACAGTCAGTAGTAAACTAAAAATATCATCACATAAAATGAACATAAATATAAATATTTAATCTGTAACTGTTTGAGTTTCACCTCATTGTTTTTCATGAGAATGTTCACAGTTCACTGACATGAAAAAGAAGTCAAGAGAAATGTGAGTTTTTTTTAAATTATCTTAAGATATGGATATGAATTGATTGTATAGATAACAATGATATATAAAAAGTTTAGCTTGCTGCTGCAAACATGTCTGAACAGCTTTTCCTCCTGGCTGTAACTCCCCTCTGAACCTTCATCCTGCCTCTATATCCACTGTTTCCTGCGCTTGTCTCAAACATTGTTTGCTGTCTTTTGTCTTCTTCTGCTATTTACAGTATTGTGGTGGCAGATTTGTTAGATCTCGATACTTTCTATTAACCTTTTGCGTGCAGCTGTCTGCTATCTTCCCCTTCCCCGTGTCTCTCTTCTTATCATCTGTTTCTCCGGCAGAGTCACTTCTTCCACGCAGCTGTTATTTGGTATGAACACTGTCTGCCACACCTCAGTCAGAACAGAACACAAGGTCATGCTTTTTTTGGTTTGGTTTTTTGCAGGTCAGCACTGCTTTGAACATGAACATCAACTTGGCCTAATGTGTCCCAAACTGATTCTTGGAAAATAATAGCAAAAATGGAAATTAAATCAGCCAGAACTGTGGGAAACAACAGCGTAACAATGGACTTTGTTCTGTGCGTGCATAAATCTCTGGGTGAGCGCTTGTGTGTTTAAACAAAAGACCACATCCAGATATTGGCACGACTCTCTCCAGAAAAAAATACATTCCTAAATGTACCATTGTCCAATGACTGATAGACGTGTTGCAAGCATGAGGAACAATCTCAGGCGAATAATGTAATCAATGCATCTTCCACACACATGAGCGGAAGCATACAGATGGAGATTCAAACACACCCTCAGAGAAGTATGCCTCTAATCTCTCACAATGGAAGAAATGCTGGCATAATGGGACACTATTCAGTGGGTTTCCTTCCTGTGCGGGACTGTGCGTGTACGTGTGTGAATATCTGCATAAACAGGATGTAATACGCAAAACACCTCCAGCCAAATACTGCAACCACTTTTCAACAGTTCGGCTGACGAGCTGTGGAATATTTCTGCTGTAACCAGAGATCGAGCTCGGAACTGGCTACTGGAAACGAGCTGCTCTTACAGCCATGCTGCTCACTGAACAGCCAGAGTGAGCTCGAGCGAGGCACTAAACCCAACAGAAAGCGAGGAAAATATGTAACAAAATAATCTTACGGGAGCACAGATCAGTGGTGAGTGAGTAAGTCAGTTACCTCTCAGAAAGCTGTCTGATCTGGGGGATGCCCATGTACTTGTGGAAATGTTCAAGCACATTGACCACTCCCTGTAGCAGGTTGGCCACCTCACCATACTGCCTTTTTCTGGTCATGGCTCTGGAACACAAAACATATGCAAATTATTTTTATTATTATAATAAAAGTTGCAGAGTTTTGGAGATTTTGGCTGTAGAAATGTCTGCCTTCTCAAATGTAATGGGACTAAATGACACTTGGCTTCTGGTGTTCAAAGTGACAAAAAATATGTTTGAGAAACTGAAAACCAGCGTCTCTTTCAAAAAAAATCATGACCCAGTTACTCAAGACAGTCCACAGACCTTGTAAAGAGCAGTTTCATGGAAGAACTACTTTCTTTCAAGTAGAAAAAAAAGTAGTTCTGGTAGATTCTAAAACAGTTCCACTTGATTATACTGCAGAAAGAAAGTAGTTCCTACATGAAACAAAATGTTTGTTTTGGTGCTTGGAGCACTTTAATGTACTGGTTATTAGAACACCTGTAAAGCAGAGTGATACATGTAGTTAAAAGTCCCAGTGCTGTTGTACTCTATACCAGCACTCATGGAATGGCTCTTGTCCAATCATGTGTTGTGTAAAAAAAATAATAAAGTCGATCTTTATACAGTCAATGACCACAATTACATTACACCACAAGAGCTGCAACAATTAATCAATTAACCAATTAGTTGTTGACTATTAAGTTAATTGCTGATTATTTTGATAATTGATTAATCTGTCCAAGTAATTTTCTTTCTAAAAAATGTTAAAATTCTCTGATTCTAGCCGTGTTTTTTAACCCTTCTATCACAGTAAACTGATTATCTTTGGGTTGTGGAGAAAACAAGACATTTGAAGAGATCATCTTGGGCCTTGGGAAACACTGATCGACATCCACCATTTTTTGACATTCACAGATGAAAAAATTATTAATAGGCGATGAAAATAATTATTTGTTGTGGCCCTATATGTCACACGTGTTTATCCATATCAATCTAGCTTTACATCTCTTTTTCAAGTGTAAATTCATTCCTAACCTGCTATAGGCGAGGAAACCACCCACTCTCTTTGATAAATAGGATACAGAAGGATATGGATGCTAGAGACAAAAAGATTAAGCCTCTGGTGAGGACTGCACAGTATGCTTTTGTGTCCATCCATCTGAAACAGGGTGAAATTCTGTGGGATTTTCTTGTTGTTTTGCAGTTAAGTCAGATGTGGCATCAGTAAAAATTAAGAGCTTTTTCCACCCCTCAGGTCTTTTGAGTTTGTCAACATTACTGAAAAAAGATCGGACTGCAGTGATTCAGCCGATGGTTTGTGGGTTATATAACGTCTGATGGAAGAACCTGGCAGCAACTAATCCTTTATCCTAAAATTAACCGTGCATCTCACAACTACAAAATCTCCAAACAATTCAAAGTGCTTTCTTTTGGTCAAATAAGCTTCAGGGTAAATTGTGCTGTTCTTTTTTGTCCGAATGTGACTGTACCCACTCTAAAGAGTCAACACCCCCTGCCAGCATGTGCAGGTGGTTGAGGGTGGTGATGGATGTGGTGAGGTGGCGCTTGGCGTGGTCCAGCTGCTTTATGTCCCTTGTAATCTCCTTAACCTGCGCGGGGAGAGGGACAAGTCAGACGGGTTGGTCAGATGGCAAAGGAGGAAGCGAGAAAAGGTGAACAAATGTATGAGCAAACCACACACCCAAAGGTTTGAGAAATAATTGTTCCTACATGCTTCCTGAGGGAGGGTCTGCTTGATCCTTTCTCTACTCACCCCAACCTACTGGCCTTCCTCTGACTCTCACACACACTTGTAACAGACAGACACATGGAAGTTGCATTACCTCGACTTTAAATAACCCTCCTCACTGTCCTCCATTGTAACAGAAGGAGGATACGGGTCGTATCTCCCCTGCACTAGGGTCATATTCCAGCTGAGCTTCAACAAGCCACCTTTGTGTGTGCATGTGAGTGTGTGTGTACGTGTGCGTGTTTGTGTACGAACCATTTGTTCAGACTTCTCTGCTTTGTCCTTGATGTCTTTGATTTTGCCAAAGAGCTGCTGGATGGCTATCTGGGCCTCTTCCAAAGCCTGTCCAAAACAAAACAATGCAACATGAAACACACAAAGACAACACATTTTCAACTGCTGTGTAAGACCCATTGATAATGTGTGTAATTCTGTGTTCATGGGAGTGGGCGACACTGCTAATCTTTTTGGCTGAAGTGGTTTGAAAATTTGGGCCTCGAGGAATTACAAAGGCCAAAATCCAGCTCAGCCCATCCCTGAACGCGTGAGAATGACACCTGAAGCAGAAACAGCAGGGGAAAGTGGAGGAAAACTTGAAAACAGAGCTGAGCTATTAGACTAAAGCTCTGTGAGGAAGACAGGGATGAGTTTACAGTCACATACAGAGAGTAGAAGAAAGGAGAAGACTGTCATGATGCCACAGCTGGGGCTGGGAACTGAACCTCAATACTTTTGTGGCACTGACCGAATTGCTTCAGCACTATCGAGTATCAAAAATGGCTTGTCATTCGAAGAGTTCTGACAGTTATTTATATTTTTTATATCCAATCCTGTCCAATACTGTACAGATGTTCCACCAGTTGCTTCATTTAAATTTTTTTTTTTTCAAGGCACCTGCCTTCGCTGTATTTTGGAGTTTTGACTCAAACTTTTAAATTCTGATTCTTTATTTTGAAAGGGCTCAGTGCTGTAATGAACGGTATCTTTTAGATTAAACTATAACCTTATTCACTCAGTGCTGTACATCCATGTTGTTCTTTTTCTACTGTTGCTGCTGCTGGTTGCAACTTGTATGCAGCCTGCATGGTACGCCGTAAAACATCAAGTTTTGGACACAAAACAAAATACTAGCCCACATTTCAACACAGCAATTGAGAAAATGTTCTATATAGAACACTTCTGACCATTCCCTTATTAGAGATTTGACTATTATTAGGACCTTATATCATTTGTGTCTGGCCCATGGCCCCCTGATCAGTTTCTCTTGTGGCCCCCCATAAAAAATAATTGCCCACCCCTGCTCAAGAGTAGTGATATTTTCTTACCCTCCTACAAAAAACACTGTATCAACAACAACAAGAAAATTGTTCAATAAAATTTGAAGTAGTTTCACTAAAATGCGTATAACAAAAAAAGCCATGAAAGCACACTACTAACAATAATTACACCCTGGTTCATAAACAGCTATTCATTTCCCTACAATTAATTTGCTACAAGCAAAACAGCCAATCAGGTGTGTTGTTTAGTTGCACCATTGACGTGTAAGTGCAGATGATGAGGAAATTCTTAATTAGGGGCAGTTTTTTAAGTCTATTGAGTCTATTACCTGTGTGCCTTGATAAATAAAGTGGTTAAATTCAATATTTTTCCTCTTTATCTTTATTAAAAATAAGTTTGGAAATATCAAAAATTAAACAAATCGTGAGAAAAATTAATTAGCAGAGAATATAGACACCCTGTTCTGCAGCTGATTTATTTTTTATTCTGCTTTTAATCCAAATGTATCGTCTTCTCATGCATAAAATATCAACTTCCCTTTAGATTTCCTCATAAAGACTATGCCGCACTTCTTACAATACTTTGTGTTTGTGTCTCAGTCGTGGTGTGCAAGTCTGGGTCAAATTTCCAGGGATTTTTTTTTTTCTTTTTTAAATCCACACTCACCACTGGCTTTGATCCACATGAAAAATTATCCAGTCTGTGCCCACTCGCTGTTCCAGACCGGGGGCAATGCCAAGCAGACTAATTGGCCATCTAATTGACGAGCTATCTGGAGATCTGACATGGAGAGGTCTTAGGCTGACACATGAGCCATAAGGCTAATCTCTGCATAAAGGCTGTCACCATAAAGGCTAAAGAGATTATTAGCAGTTTTAACAGCCTATAAAGCCGGAGCGGATTAGATAACATTAGACAGTTACAATTGTAAGATAGTTAACGTGCTATTCTAATATTTCCCCATCATCTGACGTGGCAGCTGTTCTTTGATGCTCCTAAACAGAGACTGCGCTCCGACATCTGATGCCAAGGTAATTGGCTTCACTTGGCTCGATACCGTGGCGGCACTGCGACACAACTTCGACTCTCCTCAGACTCACACACTCTCACAGGCACATGCACACAAGGAATGCTAACAGCCGGCACCAGCTGTGCAAGGAATTTACCACTTTTACAAGCACCTCTACGAAACAGCGAGTGAGCAAACATGCAAAAACTGCAGACACACACACACACAGACGCGCAAAGACATACACATAAATACAGCTTGCACTGACAGCACAGGATTACTTTTCCTTCCTGAGTGGAGTCACAGTGACAGTGTTGTGGACATGCACTCAATGTCAAGATGGCACCATATGATCAGGTCGTAAAACCACAACAAAACCCTGTGGACATTTAACCCTCTGAGGGTTGTTTTAACCTGAAAGTTCTAAAACTTTATCTGCTTTGTGTCATGAGACTTTCTAGCAACGGAGGAACTCTTCTTCAATCAAGATGAGCAAAAGCTGCAATGCATACTTCTCGCTTTCTTTATCAAAGTAGGGCTACAACTAACAATTATTATGACTAAAACTATTTGCCTACTAGACATATGCTTAAAAAATGTGGCTTGTGTCGATTTTGTGAAGAGGAAGAGGAGTCAGATATTCATCTCTTTTGGTACTGTAAGGAAGTGGCATCGTTCTGGATTAAAATTGAGGTATGGATTTCTATGTACAGAACATTTTTTATTGTTGTCCTTTGACTGTTTTGTTCAGAGATTTGAGGGATGAGGAGGACGGGAAAGACCTCAATCACATCGAACACTGACTTTTTCTAAATATTGTTGAAGAATCAGTGGGTTCTTGAAAAGGATGTAGATAGAAAAAAGGAAGAGAATTTAATTTTTGAATGAGGGTGGGACACTTTGAGTCAGGATGAAGGCTGGAGTTAAAAACTTTTTTGAAAAATGACAGTGGATTGTCTATTTGTATACAAAAATATGTCTGTATGTCTATACATGATTTGTGGATCTAGACATATATATTTAAATGCACGTCCACATTTGACTTTTTTGTTTTAATATTCTATGTCAATATGTGTATGAACACCCTGTTTAACTGTAATAAAAAAACAATTCTTTTTATTATTGACTAATCTGTCACACACAAATAATCAATTAATCATTTAGTCTATAAAATGTCAAAAAGACTCAAAGACTCATCATTTATTATCATAAATGACAAAGAAAAGCAGCTTTCTTACATTGAACTTTTGCCTTTCTGTTTGAAAAATGACCGAAACGATTAATCATTTACCAGAATTAGAGCTACAAATGATTAATCGAATAATTGCCTATTTATGAATTATTAAATTAATGGACATCAATGGTAATGAATCATTTCGAGTAATTTTTTAATAAAAAATGTCCCAATTTCAGTGTCTCAAATGTGAATATTTTCTGGTTTCTTTACTCCTGAATATCTTTGGGTTGAGGATAAAACAACATGTGAAAACTGATCCACACTGCATATTTTTCACCATGTTTTATCAGATACTGAAAATAATCATTAGTTGTAACCCTAAAATAAATAAATAACTATTGAGGATTGCAAAGCTGCTTTTTGCAGATGATGTGGTTCTGATGGCATCATCGGTCTGTGACTTCTACTACTCACTAGATCGGTTCAGATCCCAGCGTGAAGCGGCTGGGATGAGGATCAGCACCTCTAAATCTGAAGCTGTGGTTCTCAGCAGGATTGGATTGGATTGGCTACTAAGTGTAGGGACTGAGTCCTTACCCCAAGTGAGTATCTCGGGGTCTTGTTCTAGAGTGAGGGGATGATGGAGCGTGAGATGAGCCTGAGAATCGCAGCAGCTGGTACTGCGTTCGTTTTACCGCACCATTGTGACGAAAAGAGAGCTGCTCGATCTGTGACACACTGATCAACATTTCTGATATTTTACAGACCAAATAACTAATCAATAGTTGCAGCCCTAAACTAAAAATAGTTGCAAACAAATTTTCTTTCAATCAACTAATCAATTAATCACTGCAGCTCTGGTTCAAACAACCCTTTGTTTGTGGGGTATTTGGATAAATGAACTGGAAAAAAAAAATGAAAGCAGGTTAAGTGATTACTCTTTGATCTGAGAGTGAGGAGGAAGGGAGTGCCACTGAATCTTTAAAGAGGTTCCCTGGAGGAGTTCTTGAGCAAACAAAGTGCATGCAGAGGAGGCCAGAACCTCCAAGGCTGCAATTGTCGCTCATGCAGACTCAGCTGAGTCAATCTGGCTCGCTTCCTAGCGCTCATTTCCTGTATTTAGCCTTGAGGAAAGCACAGAGAGACCACTGCCCAGAAGGCGCCTCCGTGCCCGAGATGTTATCTGCTCTCGCACAAACACGCATATGCACACCAGCGTATCCCTAACATGCAATAAGCTGCACATGCTGCATTGGCACACACGGGCGACACTATAGAGTTCTTTTTAAAGCTCGAGCATGCTTATGATGCACTTCACTCCTTCCTCTGATATACATTATGTAGTACCTGCTGATTTTAGGGCCAAACACAATGAATCAGATCAACTCAACAGCTGGAACACCGCCTGGGCACAACACTTCATGACAACACTTCTGGGAGACAATTTGGTGAGAAGAGTGCTCCACTTAAGAGAGAAAATAATAGCTCAGGAAGTGCTTTTTATAGAATCACTCCACATGTTTAAAAAAATGTTTTGTAAAAACTAAACCTGGCAAAATAACAACAAAGCACCATTTTCTGACGGACTGTTATAAAAATCAAGATGCAACTACGCTGCTGCTACCTCCCTTCTCCCTGATTGTTTAATTTCCCTTCAGTTTCAGTCCTGGAAAACAATACAAAATGTTGGCACAGTTTGTATTTTCAGATAATGTAATAAGGCAGATTTAATAGGCTATACTGAACAAGTCACTGAACATAATTGAGGCACACACTGATAGAATCCGCAGAGAGAGTGTGACCCAGATTTCTTTTAAAGAAATACAAAAACAGAACATTAGAAGCGCTGCAAAACAATAAATTAGGAGACAGAAGAAAGAAAGTTTAAAGAGTAAAGACTGAGCTCTGAGAAGATGAATGCATGGAAACTAAAACAAGCTGTGAACAGGCTCTTCTGACTTAACATTAAATATTTACATTAATGTCAATTCTATAGGAAGACCACCCGACACTGTGTTTCTTATAAAGAGTGCACACACACAAAATCACACACTCCAAAAGAAAAAAAACCCAAATGCCAGGTTGCCAACCATGCAAGCAGCAAGTACAGCTTAACTATCAGGGTGTGTGTCTGTGTTTATACCCCTGCGCACAGCAGCGCTCTATAGCAAAAAAAAAAACAAAAAAAAAAACAAAAAAAACTGCTCAGCCATCAATTAACAGGAATGTGAATGGCGGGCAGTAACTGAGAACAAATGTTTGGTCTCGTTAATGAGATTCTCCAACTCAGACTTCCACAAATAGATTCCAGCCAAAGTGCTTTTACGTCCTTCATTTCCATTACAAAAAAAAGAAAAAAGAAAAAGAAAGATAGAATAAATGAAAAACATCCCTTCATTAGCGTTATGATATTGAGCTCAGCTGACTGTGGAGCAGGTGTGCATGTGGTATCCGCATTGCCATGACGACTGGTAGGAAACTCTGGGCTGGAAGACTACAACCAGATACAGATATTTATTTTGTGTGTCTGTGTGTGTGTGTGTGTGTGTGTGTGTGTGTGTGTGTGTGTGTGTGTGTGTGTGTGTGTGTGTGTAACACAGTCAGACTGGTCTGGAGATTCCCACAATCTTCAGCACTTCAGGAAATAGCATCTGTTATACTCTGACCACATGAAATCATTAGATCAGGTTAGGAGGATTAGTCTGGATTGGGCAGAAATGAGCCACATGTGAGCGCTGTCGTAAGTTTTTGGTTAATGACAGAGTTCATGTCATTATAATTGAGTCTGTCTCTCTGCCACTGGACACCATGTATTACAGTCAATCATACTGCCACCAGCGTAAGCTTGCGAGGCTGCGTGCGTATGCATTTGTCTTAAAGGGATAGTTTGGATTATTTGAAGGGGGGTTGTTTGAGGTGCTTATCGATAGTCAATGATTTAGACCAACTAGAAGAGATGGTGGTTGACAGGCCCCCAGTTTAGAGAAACAAAGAGGAGTACCAGCATGGAAGCTAAGCAATGTACTGCTGTGGACAGGGTCAGAAGCAAATTGTATTTTAGCCGCTTAAAAAAATCCACCTGAAAAAAATCATGATCAATTTAAGCGTACACTACATCTACGATATTTCCACTGCTTTACCTTGCCCTCAGATAGCCAAACATTGTCCTCTCTTTTGCTCAACCAGACTCCACTGGCAAAAGCAGTAATTCTGTTTCACAGTACACAGGAGTTTGTGGTCAGTGTTTCCCCTATAGTGTACTTGGGTGGGCACCCCGCCCCCCCAACAGACGCCCCGCCTCTTATTATATACTTATAATCTAAGTTCCAAATAAAACAATGATAAGCTTTCCTCAGTACACTGGTCATCATTTCTGATGAACAACCACCATAGTGTGACATGTGTGCGCAAGCGTAACATCTTTTTGTCAAATGGAAACTTTTCTGTCTTAAGGGTGAATTAAAATGCTGATTTTAATAATTAAAAATAAGAGTTAAGAAAATGTATGTTCTCCCAGTCATTTAAGGTGGGCCAGTTATATAAGTGGGTGGGCCCAGGCCCGTTAGGCCCACCCATAACGCTGCGCCTGATGGATGGATGGATGGATAGATGCATAAATAAATAAATTAATGAATAGTTCCATTGCTAAAATAAAAAAAAATGTGAACACAAATCAGTGTTAACTGTTTATTCAGGCCCAAATGCTCGGTAACGACGGACCACACTCATTCCAGCCCAGGAACCCCCCCCCCCAAAAGCAAAAAAGCTAGGGGAAACATTGGTGGTCTACCTCTGAATCGATCAGTTAGTTTGTTCATGGTATTGTGACTTTGGTGATTTAAAACGTTATTTCAGATTCACCAAAGTCACACAATAACACAAACAAACTAACTCGTTGTGGCAGTGGTAGACCAGCAACTCCTGTGTTCTGCGAATTAAAATGACTGACTTTATTAATGGAGTCTGGTTGGTTTGGAGAAAGTGATACTTGGCTTGCATAACAGTGGTTTGCCTTTGGAAAAGCCTTTCTGATAGTACAGTGAAGTGGTGAAAATATTGTAAATACATCGTACACTTGAACTGATATTGACTAGGCCTTTTTTAGGCAGCAAATACACTTTGCTGCTGACCCTGTCTGCAGCAGTACATTGCTTACCTACGTACACCAGTACTCCTGCTGCTTCTCCTAACTGGGGGTGTGTCAACTGCATTCTACTGTAGGTAATACACTGACAATCAATAAATACCTCACACGACTGCACTTCAAATAATACAAACTATCCCTTTAATGTTATACTATAGCAATTTCAGTGTTTGGGTATTCATTCACTGGAACTACCCATGCAAAAACACTATGGACATGACATGATAAGTCACTACTTCACCTTCTCTTTATCATGAATGATGAATCAAACAATGATTTTTTGTTGCCCAGTAACACAGCCATCAACACGCTAAATATCTTCTCTATTAGCGACCAGGGTCTGACCACTAAGTCACATTTCCACACTCTCAATCCTGCAGCACATTACTGTCTGACTCCCCACTGAAAAAAAAACAAGGGAAATCATTCCCCAGACCTCCTCCTCCTCCTCCTCCTCCTCCTCCTCCACTCTCTCTCTCCCCCCTCTCATATCTTGCACTCTCCATCCTTCTCCATAAATGTAACCATCTTGGGTTTCAACCCGGGGATTGCATTTAGCTCAGTGAGTGAGTTCAGCGAACAGCAGAACTGACTAAATTGCTGATCTTGTTGGTTTTATTCTATTGCTGTCTTTATGTTTCAGTCGCCATCTTGAAATGAACACCTCTTCATCTTTCCGTCTGCAGAAAGGATTTTTCCCTCTGGAAATGTTGGAATGGCACTGTGGGGTTGGAAAAACAAACTAAAATTATTGTGTGTGACTGTATAATGTTATTGGTCTGGAGGGGATTTAGAGCGTTTCCGCTACCAAACGGTAGCTAACTGGGAAAGACAGGGCCACCAGGCCAGACACCCTGACGACAACGCACACCTAATCATGTCAACTGGTCAGAACGTACACGGCTCACCCATCAGGTGTCACGTTCCCTTTAAGCCACAACTCCTTGACAGAGCAAGGAGCTGGATTAAATCAGCAGGGGCTGCTCTTTTCCGTCATGCTCCCACAAGAAAAGGCATTGACTCAAAAGCCCGGGTTTAAAAGAAATTTAAGTATTTACATACGGGAATCTATTTCCCAGACGTGTTTTCCGTAAAGAGGGGCAGTTTGAGCAGTGGGAATGGTTCTGAGTCATCTTGTCCTTTTCCATGGAAGCAATGTGGAGAGAGGAAAGAGCAGGCGAGCGGGAAGAACATGTTTTTCTGGGTTGGGAGAAAACTGTGGCACCGTTTTACTTCACGAGAAGGATGTTGTTTTGAACACCACGGGAACAACAGGCCTGGTGGTGTGTATGTACAATTTGCACATGTGGTTGTTAGAAAGAATAGTTAGGTTTGCTTGATGTGGGGCTGTTTGAGGTACTTATCAATTGTCAGTGAATTACCAACAGTAGATGCTGGTGGGCACACCCACAGTTTGGAGAAGCAGAGAGGAGTACCAGCACAGAATCTAAGCAGAAAAGTGTATTTTATCTTCCTCAAAAAAGCAGGGATGCCACTAACGATTATTTTCGTTATTGATTAATCTCACAATTATTTTCTTGATCAATAGATTCATTGTTTGGTCCAAATGATGATCACTGGTTCCCAAAGCACAAGATGATGTCCTCAAATGTCTTGTTTTGTCCACAAACCAAAGATATTCAGTTTACTGTCACAGAGGAGCAAAGAAACCAGAAAATAGTCACATTTAAGAAGCTGGAAGCTTTTTTAATTAATAAATGACTCAAAACAATTACGCCATCATCAAAACAGTTGCTGATTAATTTAATAGTTTATTTAAAAAAAGCAATATTTGTTTCAGTGTACGCTGTGTACATTTACACCACTTTACCTTGCCATCATATAGCCTTTGCCAACAGGAAACCACCATTGCAAGCCCTCTCCTCATCAAACAGACTCCATAAACAAAATCAGTCATTTTACCTTGCAGAACATGGCAACTCCTGGCCTACTACTGCCTTGACCTGTTAGCTGGTTTGTGTTATTGTGTGACCTCAGTGCTTTAAAAGCACAGTTTGGATTTACTGAAGTCACACAATGACACAAATAAACTAATAAATCTAGGCAGCAGTAGAACAGCAACTCTGGTGTTCTGTGACATAAAATTACTGATTTCACCCATGGAGTTTGGCTGGTGAGGACAGAGCGATATTTACCTCATTTAACTGCGGTTTCCCATCGGAAAAGGCTGTCTGATGGCAAGGAAAAGCCATGAAATAATTCTAAATACAGTGTATACTTAAACTGATGCTGATTTTTTTAGGTTGACATTTTTTTAGGAGGCTACAATGCATTCTGCTGCTGACCCTGTCCACAGCAGTACATCGCTTATCTTCTGTGCTGCTACTTTTCTCTGCTTCTCCAAACTGAGGGTGTGCCAACCAGTCCAATCCAAACTATCCCTTAAGTCTCCACGATTATGGGCATGCAAGGCCTACATGCTGTGTTTCTACAACTGATTTTAATTCTGTCTTACATCAATCAGCCTTTCGTGATCGACTCATTCTCTACCACCATCACCATAATGAAATATTATTCAAGGACTTCTTTAAAACTTAAACATTTAATGAAAAATGTAACTAAAATAAAATAAATATTTTTTTCCTCACCATATTACCACAAGGAAAATTAAATTAACTGCATAAAAACAAACTTGTAGAAGATCAGTGCTGTCTAATCACTGCAGTATGTTCCTATATGACATGTAGTTTAACTCACCTGTCTGCCATCCTGGCCCACATTGGTCTGTCCTCGCACCACTGTCCTGATGTTGTCATCCAAGCGCCTGTCAAATGTGACACAAAATGGCACTTGGTCAAACTGAGGGTAAAATACAAACAAAAATAAGAAACGTACAATCAAATCATTGACTTGAACTCACCGAATCTTCAGACGAATCTTGTTTACCACGTCATCAATATTAGCCAAAGACTGACAGGAAATACAAAGACAGGAAATAAGGAAAACATGAAGAATTTTTGTTATACATCCTAAAAATCATAATGTTTGACTTAAAGTTGAAAAATTATGTTTTCACTTGCAACTTTATGGGTCGCCAACAAGACAAGTACTGTGTATACAGGAGAGAATGGATGGATTACCCAGTACATATACTGTTTTCTGAGTAATACACTTTATTATATCATTTTGCTACTTTAACCTGCTGTTTCGTCTGTGAACAGAAACACAAACCCAAAATGTGAATAAAAACAGAATGCAATGATTTGGAAATCCTTCCTGACCTATATCCAATCGAATAAGTGAACAGGTCAAAAAGTCTATTGTGAAAAATGTCTTTGGAAATCACAGGTGTCGTGTCCTCTGGGCTAAAGAGGAAAAGGACCATCCAGATTGTTACAAGCCCCAAAGTTCAGAGGTCAGCACCTGTGATGATAGTATGGAGATGCGTTAGAGCCCATGGCATGAGGAAACTGTCATATCTGTGAAGGCCACATTAATGCTGAAAGATACCAACAGGTTTTAGAGCGACATATGCTGCCATCCAGATGACATCTTTTTCAGAGACGTCCCTTATTATTTCAGCAAGACAATGCCGAGATACATTGTTCATGTGTTACAACAGTGTGGCTTCATAGTAAAAGAGTTTGGGTTCCAGACTGACCTGCCTGCAGTCCAGACCTGCCTCCCACTGAAAATGTGTGGCGTATTATGAAGCACAGCGTACGACTGTTGAGCACCTGAAGTCGTATATCAAGCAAGAATGTGAAAGAATTTCACTTTCAAAACTTAAAATATAAGTGTCCTCAGTTCCTAAATGCTTGATGTTATTAAAATAAAAAGGTGATGTATCACAGCGACAAACTTGCTCTTGTCACAACTTTTGGAATATGTTACAGGCATCAAATTCAAAAAGAGTGCAATTTACAAAAAACAAAAAAACAGTTTGAACATTAAATATGCCGTCTTTTTACTGTATTCAATTTAACAGAAGTCAAAAAGGAATTGCATTCTGTTTTCATTTATGTTTTACACATGGCCTCAACTTTGTGACCAACCATGTAGACTTTGCTTCAAATTACACAAATATGTTCTACTACATCTGTATGTCAAATACAAGGCAGGTGTTTCCTCACAAAACCAACTGGGTGAAAATGCATGCACGCTACAAAGACTCCTTCTGAAGTGTATAGGCATAAACTATAGGGTTACAGTGACCCCTCATGGAGAGAGAGTAGACTCAAACATGTGGATCAAGTGTGCTATATATTATTTTTTAAGATTATATATAGTGCAACACGGTCACACATTGCCACATTCTGTTCATATACACATACGTACAGATATAAATAGAAACTCACACACACACCAGCACCTTTACATCAATGCATTACCAGCATGTGCAGTACACACAAACATACACATACACTAACTCATGTATACAAATGACATGATTCCCATTGACTGCATGATTGCATGATTCCCTCATGCTCTGATGACGGGTGCAAGGCTGAACTGCATGTTAGTTCACTGTGAAATTGAAATGAGTCAACTTCGTATATGTGATATGTGTCTTTTAATACCTTTTGATATTCTCCATTGGAAACACACAGACATACGCATATGAACTTATATAGGGCCCGTTTTTCTGTTTAGTTGGATTTATTCTGAATCTGTTTCATCCATGTGTGTGTTTAGTTGTTTTACCTTGATTTTAAAAGCCTAAGCAAGGTTAGAGAAACTGAAAATTTATTTCAGCTAGACACCAATCCATTACATTCATCCTCCCCAGGTTCTATTACTCCTGTCAGATAAAAACAAAATGCATTTTCATCCAGACAAAAATTATAATCTAAGTTCCAAACTTCTTTACGAAGTATAAAAGATATTTCATAAACCGAAGATCAAGAGGCCTTTTTTCACGTAAGAAATTTTGACACATCACAGTAAGAAAAATACAGGTTTAAATAATAACATTAATGATCACTTATTTCCATTTAGCTGTTTTAGTTTCAACGTCCTTGTATTGTGCATGCTGGTTCACAGTCATACTGTCAGGACTTACTAAGACAACCGAATAGAACAGGATCATTAATATTACATTATAATTAACAACTGTGCCTCTCCCACTGTGACAAATCAAAACAGCTTCTGTGAAAAGTAGTTGAAAGTATTTTTATGTAAACAGCAAATAATTCTCAACTAACCAAAGATTAGGGCTTGCCATATCACAGGGAATGATAATTTTAAAAACCATTATTGTCTTTTTCATTGAAAAACAGATTAAAGTGATTATGCTGTGATTTTTGCAGCGATCTGTACCAAATAAAGATGTTTTGTTCAGCATGTAAAATGTGATGTGTTGGCAAGGATGACACTATTTTATCTGCAATGGCATTTTGACACACATTTTGCTCCTTATGCGATTTGAAAATCACAGAGGCCATAAAATTTTAATTAACTGTTCAGACCTGCCAAAGTCAAAACCTGTCAAACCTGACACAAACTGTGTCGAGTGTGTAACATGCAAACTAGAATTCTGGTTTTGACCTTATTCAGGACATGATGTTTATGTAGAACATGAGAAACATGGCTATTCATATCTCTGTATACATAATTCTAATGGTGTCCATTTTTCTGATCATCCGTGAGCAAGCAGTTATAATTTGATCTCTCAATATGTCAACCACTGTTATGTGCCAACAGTGTTCAGAAACGTGTTCATGTTCATGCCACAGTATCCTGGTTTCTATCAGAACATCAGGTAGCATAGGTTTCTCAAACTGAGACAAGGCCTTATGCAGGTTTCTGAAACCAGGATTTGACATTTACATGCACAGTAACCAAGATACCCCAAAAACCAGAACCATTACCAGGATACTTGTGCACATGTAAGCACACTCACTAGCATGATTTACTAGGACACCTGAATAGAACAGGCTATGATTTTTCTGTAAATCACAAACAGTTCTCAACCAACAATAATAAAAAAAACGCCAATCCACTTGTGTAATATATAACTACCAACTGGGCCACACTAAAATAGATGGTACAGTACGCATGTCAGTCTGACTGCAGATGTTTCTTCTGCGTCACTTCACTGTACCTGCTCGGTGGGGAACAGTGTGTTGATGTATTCCACAGCATTGAAGTCTGCTCTGTCCAGTGGGTCTTGGCTGGGGAAAACCTGGTACACAGAAGACAAACGACGTTCAGTCAGACAGTTATGGCTGACGGCCATGAATATTTAACGGTGTACTGCAGTGATACAACTTAAGAACTGCCTATCATTTTCTAACTCACAATTAAATTAAACAGATTCACACTAGGAATTTTTGTTTATTTATACCAACTAGTAAATGTTGAGTAATCTCCCTTAGCTCTTGCTTGGGAAGTTGCATATAAAAGCTGCAAAGATTAATCAATTGGTTGATTATTAATCAACTATTAAATTAATCATCAACATGCCGAGTTGACTTGACAGACGCCCTTTACACCATGTTCTTGCCCTAAATCTTCACTGTAGATCCTTAGCTTGGAGCCACATTTACGTGCATGTGCACACATCTCATCTGGGTGTGTGTGGTGTGACAGTGTGCACGCGCAAGTGAACGACATGTTGAGGCTTTAAGATACTTTGATTACAGCAGACAAGCAGTATGGAGGCATTTAATGTTTTCTTTTTCCAGTTGAAAAACTGGTCACCATTCACTTCAAATGTTTGGGAGATGCTGCAACACTGTTTTCCTGTGAAACTGTGAAAGTGTTTCGTGGACTAAAAAAACAACCTTCAATCGGCATGAGAGTGAGAGCACAATGACTCAATTTTCATTTTTGGGTGAACTATCCCTTAATTAACTGGCTCCTGGCCTGTCATATAGCAGAAGTGCCCCCAGGCAAAACGGGGGGGTCACTTCAACATACAAACTAGTCTTATAACATTAATGAATGTTTTCCTGAAATAACATTAAGCTAGCTAATGATTACTGACAATTGGCATGTGCTGTACATGCAGTTACATGTAGCCTAATGCATTATAACGTTATCCTAACATTCACGACGGCAGTCACCGGCGAGTAAAAGGCAAAGACAGCTTCATAAACGAACGTCACACATCATTTCCCATTAACGTTAACATTTACCCAAGCTTTAAACCAACTGGCAAATTTTTCTGTGAGCTAAATGCCGTTAATACTGGTGGAGAAATCGTTGTTTTGTTGCTAGCGGTCGTTCTGCAGCAGTGTCACACAGGGGTTAGCCTGCTAACAGCTGGCCGGCTGTTAGCTGTTAGCAGCGATAATGTTTAAACACAGCGGTAAAAACACGCGAAGCTGTTACCTGTTCAATGGCCAGCTGCACCTCTGGGGTCAGATGCAAAATAGCCTCCAAATCCTCAGCAAATTCAAATTCTTCCTCCTCCATCATTGTCAAAACAAAACCAGAGACCTCTCCGGCATAACACTTCCTGGTGAGGAGGACTCTGGGATACCTGATGACGCTGGAGAAACGGTGCTTTCACGACTGTCGGGAAATCAGAGATAAATGAAAAGACCGACAACAAACTCATCTGTTCTGTTTGCCCGTATTGTTTTACACTCTGGAAAGGCTTTGAGAATTATATATAATGCAAAACAACACGTGATCATCATTGAGGAGAAAAAAACTTGTCACTTATTTTGAATGTAAGGTTAAGAAACTATGCAGGATTATTAACTTTTTACAGGGAAGTTCTGTATTCAAAACCTCTTAATTTAACCTAATGTTTTAAATAGGTTCTAATCCAAATTGAATGTTGTTTTGAGTTTCTTAAATTTGTAAGAAGTGCATGTCAGTAGTTAAATTTTACTCAGATATTTGTCTGAAGAAGAAATGGCTTCTTGATTGGTTGCCAAAATGTAACAGTCGAGAGTAGAGTCATTGAATAATTGAATAATTGAATAATTTTTTTCATGTATCTAGCTTGTTATTAGCTGATGTTCAAAGCAGACTGGTTTCCTGTTTCTATTATTAGTGTTACACATTCACCAATAGAATAAAGGGCTTTGATGAAAGTGACACAATGGCTGTTTCTGGTGAAACAAAAAAGGTCTTAATAAAAAGGTCTATCTCTGTAGGGATCCCTTCCATACTGCTGTCAGACAACCTGAGTCTGTCACTTTAAGTGGACATACTTTGATGGGCAGAGTTGCCCTCAAGGATTACATTGCAGCGACTGTAGCTGTTTCGCAGCTGCCTGCTGAGGTGGTCCACTGGACCACTTCCAAAGCCTTTTGTGCCTATCAGTCATTTAGAAACAACTCTGATTGACACAGTCATACCGATGACAAGATATAAGATACGTGATACACTCCAGTGTTAGTGGGACAGGTCACCAAATACACTGTAACACCTGTTAAACTAGGTCACATAATCCTAAATATTGTATGTTAAGTTCAAACCTATGAAATAGAAATGTTAAACCATTTTATTTATTAATTTTTCATGACTTTTCAAGGCCCACCTGCAGGGGCTTCACACTTTGAGAATTACTGGTTTACTTAATTCTTAGCATGTTTACACTTAGTGTGGGATTTACAGTTGTTCAAACCACAGAGCAAGGTACGTGATAGGGACATAAATAAAGCCTGCAACCCCACCCCCCATTCTGCACCCAAGAGCAGAAAGTGGCAAACCCAGCTTTTTCAAAGCTTTCAGATGTAGCTATTTAAACTACTGCAAAATTAATTTGTTTGATGGTGTTTTTTTTTACAAGGGATCAAAAGAACTTGTATACAGGGTGGTAACCATTTGTACAGCAAGAGCTGTTGAAGGTGGGCATCAGACTCCATATAGTGCAGTGAGGTCTGTCTGCGTGGTTCTGTGACATAAGAGTAGTATTTTATTCATGAATACAAATACATGCATTAATCAGAACAAGAAGTGGTAACATGGTGCCAGAGAATTATTTTTTAAAGACCTATTGTGCCCTCTTCGCATTCTTATTTTCCAACTAAAAGGACCAATGTGTAGAATTTATTGGTGTCTATGGAGGGTTAGTGTTCAGTCTGGGGGGGGGGGTCTTATTCATGGATAGGGGGGCTGCTGTCTGATGGACTGGCTGTCATTGTTATGTTCTACAGACGTAAGCTTTATGATCTCTGTGATTTATTTATTTTAATCTGTGTTTGGTTTGTCCATCCTGGGGTATTGTAGAAACATGGTGCTGCACCAGGACTTCCTCCATAGAAGATGACCAACCCTGTCTGTGGATACAAAAAAAAAAACTCATTCTAAGGTAACGTAAAACCCAACAATTCACATTTTCAGGTGATTATAGCCCAATGAAAACATACTTATGAATAATCCATTGCTGCCATATTCTGCCAATGATCTTACTGGACCTCTAACATAAGGGTAGCCTATTATATCTGTTGCTTCCATTTAACTTCACAGGGTCGTGATCTCCAATGTGCTCAAGAACAGTTGACACCAAGACCTGATGAGAAGGCATTAAAATGCCACACCGCTTTGTCTGACTACATTAGCAGCTGTGTGTCCTTAAATACACTTTCATAATAATTACAGGTAAATTACATCAAATAGATAAAGTGCACTTAGAAAACATGCACTTTTCGCTTTTTATCCCACCTCCATCCTTTAAAGCCCTGCGTGAGCCATGGTGATGAAAATCCCTTCACAGAACGTTTTAATTGAATTTTACACAGCCTGCAACCACTTCCCACATTGTCTGCCTTCCAAGCGTCTTTAAATCGCTTCATAGCACCGCTCTGATCTTAATACATCATGCTCCGTCCTGATCTGACACATTATTCCATTGCTTTTATACATTAAAATTGTCTTTACCAAACCTATTGTATCACAAAACCAGCCTCCTACTACAGTGACACGTTGCTGTGCACACGCTATCATGTAAGGAGCAGCAGTGCCCCCTGCTGCTACAGAAAGAAGCAATGCACGCGCACGCACACGTTCCCATAAGCCCCCAGCCTCTAAGCATTACACTGTTATGTTTTATTCAAAAGAGAAGCATATAAACCCATAAGAGAGCTTTTAGAACAGCATTTAAAAGACCAGACAGAAGGAGAGAACGAGCGTGGCGAGACAGACAAGAGGAGAGGAGGAAGGCAGTGGAGTGGTGAAGGAGCAGAAGACAACAGAAGAGCAAGGAGAGTAGAAATATAAAGGAACAAGGAGGGAAAAAAAGAGCAGAAAAGACAGGAATGGAAGTATTAGATTTAACTGGATATTATTTATAGGGATGAAAATCAATAGGGCAGAGAGAAAGAGAAAATGGAGGAGAATAAGAGATGAGGTGATCCGGAGTAACAGGTCCTCAGTGTACCTGTGGGATTAAACAGTCTTCACAATGGCTCATTTTATAACTGAAAGCAGCGACATATAATCGAGGAAGCCTGGAAATGGCTGAATTTATGACTCATAGGACAAAGTTGCAAAAGCTTTTGACTGAGCTGAATTGCTAAAATTCTACTAAGTGTTGTCTGACATTTCTGCACTGAAATGTAAAAGAGGATGCAAGCAACAGAAAGAGTGAGAGAAAAGCGATGAGAGTAAGAGAGAAAGAGGGCAGGAGGAGAAGAGAGATGTTGTGTTGGTGTGCGGCAGAGCAGCTGTCAGACGGCTGATATAAATCTCTCCCACAGAGGAAACACATCATGTTGCACAACTCACTGGGGGTCACACACACGCTGCAGACGAGCAGTGTGTGTGTGTGTGTGTGTGTGTATGTGTGCACATACATTAGCATGACAGAGGTGTTGTAATACATTAATAACAACTGAAATATGAGAATGGGCTCTAATATCAAACCAGAGATGATCGTGTGTTCACTCCTAGAAATAGGGTTCCAAAATTGTTCTTCCCGAAGGGCTGAGGTTCTACCCAGAACCATTTGCCTGTGAATAACCCTTTTGAAGAAAGGGTTTGTCAAGGGTTCTTTGCTCCCATTAAGAATCCTTTTTGGAAGAAAGAACTCTTTAAGGATTGTTTGGATCCTCGAAGAACTCTTTTGCCAAGGGTTCTTTGTACCGTAATATAAAAAGTTCTCTATAGAACGCCTTGTGTTGGTTCTAAATAAAACCTGTTGAATAGAAACGGGATCTCATTAGTAGCTCCGTGGTGGGTTCTAGATAAACCCTATGAATATAAAAATCTTTCTCAGTAGAAACCCTTGGGTGGGTTCTAGATATAAAAAAAAAAGCCTGGAATATAATAGGATTTTTGGTAGAACCCCCCCCCCCCCAGGAAGGTTCTACATATAACCCCTACGTTATAAAAGATTTCTCAGTAGAACCCCCATGGTCAGGTCTAAATAAAACCCCTGGAATATAAAATGTTTCTCAGTAGAACCCTGTGGGTGGGTTCTAGCCCCCTACTTGAATATACTGTGGCACACTATGACTCTCACAAGAACATGAAATAAAATCTATTTTAAAGCAAATTATATCACTGATACAGATGATGTAATGAAACCATTCCCCAGTCTAAAATACGATCCTCATTTTCATTTGTTAAGTTTTATATTTTATGCTACAAAAAGCAAATTCTGCTCTTTATATCTTTTTGGTGGCCGTTACATGAGACCAGCTTTATTTTATATGTTTTTGAGCCCGCCCTTATGTTGAATGTCATGAAGGAACCAGCATCGCTGAAAGCTGCTTCCTGCATTTCATACCATGCTGCTTGCAACAATACCACAACATCTAGTCGACCCCTGGAAATTAATCTTTTGACTCGCTTGGGGGTCCTGACCCCCAGTTTGAGAACCACTGCTCTGTGTTACAGGATTTTTAAAAATGTATACATCAGTCCATTAGAATAAGTGTACTGGTGTAGCTGGTTGAGGTGAAGCTAATTTGAACTACTCTGCATGCTGTCAGGTTTTTAAATCTGTTGGATACCAACTTAGAGGTAAGGCCCTCGCCAAAGGGTCATGAGATAAATCTGAGCGGTCAAAAGATAATTATTGTGGTAGAAAAGAAGGAAACAGTTCTCCTACACACATTTGTATTCATGAATTTTCCTTCATGTTTGCTTTCTTGTGAAATATTCGATTATTTTTCTGCTTTGGGCCTCAAACAATTATATAAATGAAGCTATCAGAGAAGTTCAAAGGATGGTGGAAATTCAACTGATGCATGTGACAAAGTACCTGAATGATGATTTTTTTTTGTAAGGGGCCAGAAGCCAATAGGATAGAAATAATCCAGTGGTTTAATCTTCAATGATGCATTGTATGTTATCAACTTATCATGTGTTTTTTTTTTATGTATACACATTCTCACCTAACGTAGAAGAAATACTAATTCAACTTTTTTATTCAATTAAAAGTGAAAAAGTACAGCCTCTGAAATGTGTTCAAAATACAAAAGTAGTCCTCTGAAGGACATTTTCTGCTTGTTTCTGTGCAGAGTTCAATGAAACTCACCTTTTCTCCATGGTCGAGTCTCCCTCTTTTGTTTCTTTTCATGTCTTTTTACGATGTTTCTGCCGTGTATGTGTGTGCGTGTAGTGGTAGATAGATACGCCAAAGAATCATCTTTTCTATGTGTTAGTGTCCCATCCATTTTTGTTTTGATAAGCCTGGGAAAAAAAAACATAAATTCCCCTCAAATGCATTCAATGGACAGTTCACCTTAAAATCAAAATACATATTTAAAAATTCAAAAACCAGTGTCCCTTTCCAAAAATCATGACCCAGGTGGTCAAGATAATCCACAGGCCTTGTTGTGAGCAGTTTCATGTAGGAACTGCTTTCTCTCTGCAGTAGAATCTACCAGAACTACTTGGACTTTTTACTGAAAGTGGTTTCTGTAGCTCCTCTCGACAAGGTCTGTGGAATATCTTGAGTAACCTGGTCATGATTTCTGGAAAGAGAAACTGGTTTTGAATCTTTTAAATGTATTTCACTGGTTACCTTGCAAGGCAGAATCTATCTTGCTAGGCTTCAATTAATCTGTTTGTGGCTGCACCGAAAGTGGCGCAGCCAATCAGTGTCCCAGGAGGGACTACTTGCAGCTTCGGGTGTGGTTTTAGGCGTGATGATAGTGAGAAGCGTCCATGGAAGCGACTTGTCTCAAACAAACAATAGCAGATCCAGAAGAGGTCAGCACAGATACTGTGATAGCATCAGATCAGAACTGGAGATTATTTATTCATTAAAAGAAGAGCAAAGAATGGCAGTGAAGGCTTTTGTCAATGGAAAAGATGTTTTCCATCTTCTCCTGACTAGCTTCGGCAAAAGTTTGATCTGATTGGTTGATGTATTAGATTTGATAGACGGTTGGCTCAATCAATAACCTGCCAAGTGCTTTTTTTTCAAAGTACCTGCCCTTTTCCAAACAGTTTCTATGGATGACTTCCCAGATGGTTCTGTGTATCAAACCATCTGGAGTGTCAGGTTGTTTTTGGTGCTTTGAGCACCACAAGCCAAGTGCCATTTAGTTCCATTTTATTTGAGAATTATCCAAGACCTGTCTCCAAAACTCTGCAATTTACACCAAAAAATATAGATGGATAAATAACACTACAGACTAGGAGAAAAATCATTATTTTAGATTTTGGGGTGAAGTGTCCCTCCAAAACTAAAATAACAAGTCTGTTTTGAAAATGACAGGAGTAGAAAGTACAGAAAATGTTGTGAGCAAAAGTACAAAAGTTAGTCAGTAAAATAAAATACTAAAGAAAATTACAAATACCTGAAAACTCTACTTTAATACTGTAATGAAGTGTTTGTAGTTTGCTACCTCCCACCTCTGTAAAAGCACGGTGTCTAAATTGTAGTGGAGCAAAAGTATAAAGAAGCAGAAAATGGAAAAGTCCAGTTAGTTTCCACTACTGGTACGAACATATTGCGAATCAGACTGGAGAAAGCTGGGACGACAGAATGAGTAGGTAACAGCAGTCATGATAGACCTTAATTAGCCAGCCGGCCTCTGATAGCTTGTGAAAAGCCATTTGCGGCTAATGGCCGAGCTGACTATGCTGAACTGTTGTCACTAACAGCTTTTTTTTTTCCGCTTTCCTTTTGGCTGGGCAGCGTTCAAGAAACAAGGCTTCAGGTCAAGCAAAAGCAAGTGTTCAGCACGGCGAAGCATACTTGAGTCTGTGGAGAGGAAAAGAAAGGCAGATGGGATTAGTGCATGTCAGGATGAAGTCATCACAAGGTCTTGGGCTTATTTGTTGCGATGGACGCGATGTCTTTCAGGGTCCTGAAGAGGTCAAGATTTAGAGCACTTATGAGTTGTTTCAAAAAAGTCCTGAGAAGGAGACCCTTAATATTTACCTGCATGTCAACTTTAAGCTAGAGGTCTTATTTTCTGATTATGAATGCATGTTTTCACCGTGGGCGTTCATCTGGTCAAAATATCAAAGAGCTGTATAAGATCTGCATGGGACCTGAGAACAGCCACACGTGTCGGCATTCCAACATTGCTTCAAAGGCTGCGTTGAAAGCATTCCTCCCAAAATCAGCCTCTTTCAGGATAATTTGCAACTGGGAAAGCACTGAAGATTTGGACACAGTGGACACAGCAGTTGGTGGCTTCGAGTGTGATCCAGGGGTTTAACTACTCCTGGATGAAAAGTGTACACACAGGAACAGTGTAAGCAGAACAAAATTTCCCTCAACATCCAGTTCCAAGATGTTCTGCTTGACGAGATTTCCAAAGACTGTTGCAACAGCCAAACATCACTGTCTTGTGTGCTGAATGTTTTCATTGAAAAGTACAGTAAAAGCATATTGACTACATGTGCGATTCATGTGCAATCACACATCTCAACCCTTGAGAACATACACAGGATTTTCCGTATTTCTAAAACTAACAATCTGCACTGATAATATAGATGTAAAAATGGGGTATCGTTTAAAGTTTCAAGTTAATATTGATGCTTCTATGCCTAAATTAACAAGACCCTACGTGAGAAGATGTAGTTATTCTTACTGCCTGGCACTTGGGAGTCTCCTTGAAATCAGATGAGATGAGCCTGTTTACATTTTCCCAGCCAAAGTTACAGTAAGTTGTATATTTGTCAGTTAAAAAGAAGAAAGAGAGTTTTCTTTAGATAACTTTATTTTTGACATAATAATGTATTTTGAGGTTATTGAGTTGGAAACACTACCACTTTTGTCCAGAGGGGCCTCCAAAATCAACATAATATGTTGAGTTTATGGTAGTACCTTTAAGCAGAGTTTCCAAGTATCTGATTTACTTGGGTATGTATTTTTCTGATAACTATTTATTTTTACACCCTACAGTTTAACACAAATACCTGTACTTTCTTCTCCTTACACTTTCAACAGACAGGCTTGTTACTTTCATTTTAATGCATCTGAGTCTAATTTGAATAATTGTTATCATTGCAGCTGCTTTCCCAACATCAAGACAGAATGAATGGGACAATAACACATAAAAAATCCCTTGGTGTATCCATCAGTGCATGTCACACATGACAAATGTAGCAAGACAAAAGCAAAGTAATAGTCATAACGAGACGAAATGGACATGAAAGGGAGACTCGACCATGGGGAAAAGGTAAGCCTCAGTTAGCTTTGCACAGAAACAGCCAGTAGAAATGTCCCTCAGAGAGTGACTTTTTTCTTTGAGCGTATTTCAGAGCCTGTATTTTTTCATTTTTACTTCAATAAAAAGTACTTTCTACTTGTACCAAAGTTTTTTTTCTGTCTCTGTACTTCTACCCAAATAAAGATTGTGTGTACTTTTGCCACCTCTGGTTATTTCTTTCTTTTTGTCGTTTTTGGCAAATTATTCTGCCGTCTCTGCCATAAATCAACAGGTGTGTTGGAGATGCATTAAAACAGGCAAAACTGTAGATCAATTAAAACTTCTCTCTTACCAAATAGCTCCCTTGGCAACTGTCCTTTTCCGCCAGTCCTCCCCCAGTGTCTTTATCCAAAACAGCATGTAACCGTGGCAACAGGTGCAGGCATCATCTTCATCATAACAAATCTGGCCAAAGTATTGCCTGAAGCACTGCATTTTTTAATTATAATACAGGTAGATACGTGACTGTGATCACCAACATAATGAGTGCACAGGCTAAATTTTACTGTGGTGTTCCCACAAATAAGAACCTGTTATTTTAAAAATCCTAATTTATTTGTCGATTATTACCAGGATCACATTCATACTGCAATATGAAGATTAAAGAGGGAACTAAAAACACAGCGAAAGTGTCCTCTTGGATGTCCATGGTAGAGAAAGCATGCTTAATTGCCCTCGAGAGCAATCATTCCCAAAGACTGGGTCCTTTTTCTAGTATTTGGGTCCCCATATAAATGAAAGACTATTGACTACTGCACTACACATTTCTTATTGTTTTACTGATGAGAGAAAAAACACAAGAGCCTGTTAATTCTGTCTAAATGTACTTATTTTGTCTCATTCATGAAGTAAGCTAAATGTCCTATATTGTTTAACTGGTGAGCGGAAATAAAAACAATGAGGTGGTCTGTTAACTCAGCTGAAACAAATTTATTTCTCATTTCTAAAGTTTAAAGTTGTATATTTTCAATAAAATATTAAAATTATATAGGGTGATGGTCAGGTATGTTCATTTATGCACAGATGAGCTCTTTCCAGAATTGTGTGCCCTCTAAAGTGTACTTCCTGTGGAAAAAATGTGCTGAAGTGCCCTCTAAAGTGCACCCCTAATGGAAAAAAATGTGGTAAAGTGCTCTCTAAAGTAAACTTCCAGCAGTCAAAATGTAGTATGGTGCTCTCTACTGCGTGCTTCCAGAGGACAAAATGTGGCCAAGTATTCTCTAAAGTGCGCCCCTAGTGGAAAAAATGTGGTAAAGTACTCTTTAGAATGCACTTTCAGGGGACAAAACATGATAACAAACATACACCTGGTGCCCTTTTTATTTTTTTCATCCGCACAAGCAGTTGTAATTGATTATTTCCACCCCTGTCTGTATTAACACAAAGTTTTTTAGCTAGGTCTATGTTAATACAGCTACATCATCCTACACTAACCAAAGCTGTGTGTCTATGAACACAGCAAAGCAACATCTTGCTGAAGTGAAGCGCAGCCATGTTCTGTTTTTGTGATCTGGCCGAAGTTTGTCAGACCTCCAAAATACTTTGATTGGATAAATCCCTCAAGTTCTCTGAATGTGGTATCACAGAGCATGTGGATTCACTCTGGCACGCGGCATCGACTCTACGGAGATATCTTGAAGCAACAAACTGAATCAGCTGCAAATGCAAAAAGTTTGGGATATTTCAAATAAAAAAAAAAAAAGTTCAGTTAATTAGACACCAAAAAGCTTTAGAACAAATTGGCTAAGATCGCTTACTGGCTCAGGATTTATACTCCCGTGCCACTGAGGCAGCATTGCATGAATTAAAAATATTTATTGCATCTTCTTGCCTGAAGGAACAACACAAGGAAGGACATGAAGCGTGCCATCTGCACAGACATGGAAGAGCGATGCAAAGTGATAAACATGCACCTTGGACACTCAATTATTATTGCAATAATAAATATATTGTAAATATCTAATAATAAATAAATATATTAAAATATTATTTGAAGACTCCAGATGGATTTTTTGGAACCTGGACTCTCTGGAGAGTTCCGCTCAAAGTCAGATGAGACACTTCCAGGATCTAAACAGCTTGTCCAGCCTCTTCAAGATGATCACAATGCTTTAAGAAGTGGAAAACAGCGTGAAACAAGCAATCCGCGAGCAATCCACTACCAATATCACTGCAGGTGAAGAGCTGCTGCTGCTGCTGCTGCAGCGACGGCAGAGAGAAACTCACAAGGCAGAGATTGTAGGCTGGCAGAACTAGACGCTTTGCTCTCCAGCCAGACTTCAAGCAGCATCCGGACAGCTTTCTGATCAAGCTTGAAAACTCATCAAGTGAACATGCAGATCCTGCCATAAGAGCTCTTTCTTTTCTCCCACTTGGTCTCCACCACTCATCTAAAAATGTGTGTAATTTTCAATGAGATCGCAACAAAACGTGTTCCAAGCTATCATTAAATAAGCAGCTCATTTCATAAAAGGGATGATGAGGTAAAGTTTGGGGTAAAATAAGGGAAATATCTGTCTGTTTTGTATATATGTTGCTGTGAAGCACAAAGGATATAAAAATTAAAGGAGTAATGTGTAACAAATGTGTGTCCAAAAATGAGCACTGTGGAGCCAAAGACTGTATATTAACCCTCTAGATCCCAGAGCGCCTGTTCCATTTTTCACTATAATACATTTTAAAATCACCTCTGTGTAAGTAAAAATGTAGATACTTTTAGTTATCATCAGTAACTGTAACTGTAAATATCCATCATAATTTTTTTTCCTGTTGAACAACAGGACCTCCCCAGCTCTCACTGTGGCGCGATGTAGAGTTTGCAGCCAAAAACACAATACCCACAATACCATCATGGAAAATCACAAGGATATTGTGAGTTTTTTGTTTGTACTCACTAGAGCCAGACTGGTATATTGGTTGTCCGATATTATCCACCAATATTGGCCTGTCAAAGCTATATTGGTCTATTATCGGTATTGGTGTATATGATGTCTGATGAAAACTTAAACATAATGCAGATGTTTTTATTTTTTAAAAGCAGCATTTTGTGTATATTTTTTAAATAATTTTTCCTGTGACAATTTAAACTATACATTACATATAGAGCTGGTGAGTGTTGGAAGAGTGGACAGACAAACAAAGATGGTTTTGGTGAGTTTTACATGTTTTTCTGTCGAGTTTGAATTAAATGTGTTTTCCGAGTAGTTAACTAGCCAATCAAGGTTGTCTTAGTTCATTGCATTGCATTTCTGTCCATACCTGATTCTCTTTTGTCTGTTTCCTGCAGTGATCTGGCAGCGGAGCAGCGGGTTGATCCAACACTGAGTGAGTTGTTTGATATGATACTTTCAGATGTTGACGTGAAGAGTGCTGCGAATGGGTATTTTCTTCAGAACAGGTTGCTGGTGAGGAAATGGGTGCCACATGGGGAGAGCTTTGTGGGTAAGCCTGTGTTTCAAGTTGTAGTGCCATCCAAATTTCGTGAAGAGGTACTGAGAACGTTGCACGATTAGTTGGGGCACTTGGGGGTCCGCAAGATGTATGACTACCTTCTCAATTATTTCTTCTGACCTCGGGTGAAGAGGGATGTGGCTAGTTACATCAGAACATGTCATACATGCCAACTGACAGGGAAACCCTATCAAACCATTGACCAGCAGACTGTCAAACCTGTGTTGGTGGCAGGCACTGTGAGGAGACAGTCGGCTGCTAACTTGCCTGTACATGAAGACGATGGGGTGGTTCTGCCTGATAAGAGCCTGTTGCGAGGAAACGTTGTGTAATTTGGAGGTTTTGTTTGGTCACTTGTCTGTTGAGCGGTGTGCCGAGTTGTCTGCTCTTATCAATGACTACCTTCGCTTATTTAATGATGTTCCAACTCGCACACATTTGACAGAGCATGATATTGACATAGGTGATGCGTGGCCTATACGTCAGCGTTTTTACAGAGTGTCTGAGGAAAAGCGTAGAGTGATGGGAAAAGAGAGGGCATGCTCAACAATCACATTGCTGAACCCTCTTCATCCAGCTGGGCCTCTCCCTGTTTGCTGGTGGATAAATCCGATAAAAGTCCAAGGTTTTGCACAGATTATCGTAAGATAAACGGCATGACTAAACCTGACGCTTATCCACTGCCTCGAATAGAAGACTGTGTAGATCAGGTAGGTTCAGCTAATTTCGTCAGTAAATTTGATTTACTTAAAGGGTATTGGCAAGTTCCTCTGTCAGAAAGAGCTAAAGAGATTTCTGCTTTGATAACTCCATTTGGCCTGTTTTCCTATTCAGTGATGAGTTTTGGGCTGCGGAATGCACCAGCGACCTTTCAATGGTTGATGAATCTTGTTGTGTCTGGTCTGGATGGTTGTGCTGTTTACCTTGACGATGTTGTGGTTTACAGTGACACTGTTTGGCTGTCTCCGTGATGCACATCTGATGGTGAACTTAGCGAAGTGTGAGTTTGCAAAGGCCACCGTCACCTACCTTGGTAAAATGGTAGGACAGGGACAGGTGCGGCCAGTACAGCAATCCACAACTAAGAAGGAGCTCATGCGTTTCTTAGATCTGATGGGGTACTACCGCAGTTTTTGCAAGAATTTCTCAACTGTTGTAGCACCGCTAAGTGACATTTGTGTGGTCAGCCTCTTGCCAGCAAGCCTTCAAAAATGTCAAAACTGTTTTGTGCTCTCCTCCTGTCCTTGCAGCTCCTCGTTTGGATCAACCATTTGAGCTGCAGGCAGATGCGAGTGATGTCGGTGCAGGGGCAGTGTTACTCCAACATGACGGTAACGGTGTTGCACGTCCCGTGAGTTTTTTCTCAAAGAAATTCAACTCATATCAGCTAAACTACTCTGTGATAGAGAAGGAACCCCTCACCCTTGTGTGGGCATTGCAACATTTTGAAGTTTACGTCAACTCTAGTGTACCTCTCACGGTTTATACCGATCATAATCCCATAACGTTCTTGAACTCCTTGACTTGTCCGAACCGCCGGTTGATGTGTTGGTTCTTGTTTTTGCAGTCGTATTGTTTAGACATTCACCACATTAAAGTTTCAGACAACATTGTGGCGGATGCATTGTCAAGAGCACCTAGCGCTTGATGTTACTGTGTTTTCCTGGTCTGCCATCTTTCTCCTTCTGTCACTCTTAAATTGCTTCTCCAGGCGCCAGGGTTGCTGGGTGCAGCTTGGAGAGTGATGGGCTGATCAGGGGTTACCATAGCACTGGTGTGTATGGTGTACATGACTGCAATATTTTGTAAATTATATTTTTGAGTAGCTTATTAAAAAATATTATATTGGCAGGATGTAATGTGTTGTATAGTTTATTTATGGTTTATGCTGGGCTTTCTGGGGGAACCCCATTTTTTTTTTTTATGGGGGGGGGGGTGACGACCCCTCCTCCCTGCCACTAGTTTCTCCCTGCCCCTGTTGCTGCTGCTGGGCCCGGTGTGCTCGTCCCCTTTAACTAGCTGCCACAGCCTGCAGTCTTCCTCTTCTGCTCCCCTGCTTTTCTGCTGCCAGCACACAGAGAGACAACACTTCAGCAGCATGAGACCAGCACGCCATTTTCTTCTGTTTCTTTCACACACACACACACACACACACATATCCACATGCACCCACACCTGCACTGCACCACTGATCCAATGATTTCTTACACGTTCTGTTGTCTTGCTTAAGTATTCGGTTAAATAAATTAAGTTCTTCAGCGCGCCGCCTCATGTCTGTCTCCCTCTCTGTTGCAGCCATTGAGCCAGGCTGTAACACTTTTGACTTTGACTTCTCATGTAATTTGCCAAAACCACTACTTACAGTACCATTGTGGACAACAACAAAAACACTTACTCTTTTGTTAAAATGCACACCCACTCAGCACATATGTGAGTGTACAGTGGCGGAGGTGCACCGATGTGGAGCTGAAGGCTGGGACCGGAGCCTGGCTGAACTGAAGGTCTTCATTGCACTCCTTGATAAAGGGAGGAACACTGACATAGAAGAAGAATGGGGTCTTCCATTCTTTAGCACTACCATGTCGAGGAACCGATACAGGGAGATAATGCGCTACCTACGATTTGACAAAAAAGAAACCAGGCGGATCCGAGTTGACAGGTTTGCACTGGTCAGTGAGGTGTGGAACAGGCTCATCCACAACAGCATCACCTGTTATAAACCAGGTCCAGAGACAACAGTGATGAACAGTTGTTCCCCACAAAGTCACACTGCCCCTTCACCCAGTATATACCAAATGATAGATAAATTTGTCATGAAGTTCTGGCTTGCTGCTAACGTGGGAACGATGCACATATTAAATGGTTACCCACCCATTGTGGTCCTCAAACTCCTGGAGCCTTTTCAGGGGAAGTGGGGAAACGTAACAACGGACAGCTTTTTCACACCACTCCCTCTTGCCCACAAACTCCTGGCGAAAAACACCAGCTTGGTGGGCACCACCAACAAACACAAGCGCTCGCTGCCTCCATCTGTGCACCAAAGCGCTGGACTGTATTAGACCAGAGTGATGCAGAGTGACTGGGCCACCCTCACCATCTACCAGGCCAAGGAGAAAAAGAATGTGTGCATCCTCAGCACGATGCACACATCGGTGGAGGCAAGATGCTGAGGCAGTACTCAGTCCGCAGCCAGAAGATGGCCAGTCGCAGTTTTCTACAACGTGCTGGACATGGCTGCACTTAACACCTGGGTCCTCACCGGAGCTACATGGACGACTTCATTATCTAAAATGTGTTTTCCTGTTCAATAATTATCCAATATTCCAATTATTAAATAACTGCAATAACTTGCAACTGCAATAAATTGCTCAATTTAAACATTACAAACATCTACTCCTTCTAAAAGATTATTAATGAATTTCTTATGACTCCTAAGCAGACACTTGCTCATTCGGTGACCATTCGGCATTAATTTTAATTCTAATTAACATGAAACAGGTAGTAACAACACAATTTACAGACCAGAAAGGACGATACCATGGCTGTAGTATTGTTGTCAGAGAAACGTGTATTTCAATGAAATGAAGAAATTCAATGACTTATTACAGTACAAATATTAAAGACTGATCCTTTAAAGATGAATTAGTATTATGAGCTGATCCACAAGTGAACATTTGAGATCTCAACAGCCCGTATGCATTCTGCTTAAGTGTGATTAACTCAAGCTAAATGTCATCTTGATATAGAACATCCAGCCATTAGTCCTTCGAGGTACAGTACCTACATGCTCCTTGTGACACTGAGCATAATAGGAGCATATGGTTTTAACCCTGCCTTTATCAGCTAAAATTTACATGCAAATTTAAATGTCAAGGTTAAATTTAACAGGATGATTTGAAGAGCACCGCAATCATCTTATTTTGCCAAGATTATCTGTCACGGTGGATTTGAAGCCTTATTTGTCTTGAAGCTGATGAAAAAATGGAAAGGGGGAACAGAGTTAATTTTAACTCCTAAATGAATTCAGCCAAAGGGATTGTGTCAGTGTTGTACCTAATTGTCACAGTGGCAGGTAAATTCAAAATGATTGCATTTGTTTATTTACAGATACGGAGTGCAGGAGGATGCCTCCCTCTGTCAGTGATTTAATTACTCATGAAAATTGTAGGTTTAACAGGAACATGGGGGGTGTCAGTGTTTTAGCTCACAATTACACATGAATTAAACAGAGGTTTTTAAATTAACCTCCACTAACTGTGTTACTTTGTCACAAAGTAAAAGGGGATCTAGACTAGCACCATTGTAGCACCATGCTAACAACAGCATGGAAATGAGTGGAAGTAGTAAGACCTCTGCGTTGCTATCGGTAGAACAACACCGTACATCCAAATAGTAACTTTCCTATCTCAAAGTCTAGTTTTTGTTAAGGTAAAATGATCCAGCTCCTTTTCCACAGGCAGGGAGAGAATCTTACTGAGCATGTGTCAAGTGTCATCACTCGAGCTGGTTTATGATTGGAGCAACTGAGTGTCAATTGCCCACAACTGCACCCGATCTCCCCTATGTGTTATGATCGAAGGGCAATATCACACTTACCTGCCCCAAGTGTGTCATATTAATCTTGCATCCGTATGCACAAATACAGCACACAGATTCACTGAAGCCTAAACACCCAAAGGAACAGCTTCCTCTTCTGGGTCCATGGGTACTAATTGGGTGTGTCTATGTTTAGTATGTGCATTTGTTTTTATGAACATGCATTTGTCTTCTCACACATGCTTCTAAGCATATGGTACATGCGTGTGTGCTGGAATGTGTGTGTGTGTGTGTGTGTGTGTGTGTGTGGAAACAGATGGTCCACTTAATAACCTTGATAGCACGGTTGCCTGTGGAGCTGGCATGCCCAAGATGTGGGGAGTGACCTTGTTTTTGTCTGACCACACAGAGACCAACCTGTTACAACTGGGAGTGTGTATTGTATGCGTGTGTGTGCGTTTGTGTGTGTGTGTTTCAACTGAAGGTCAAAGTTCAATACCTTTCCTCACTTTCTCAGAGCAGACAGCCCCTTGGGATATTTTTACAAATGGCTGAAAAAGAAAGAAAAAGAAGAAATCCTATCATAAGAGTATGTTGTGTTATAAGAAGATATAGAGGAAACCTTTAATATTGATCACTGTAATAGTGATCAACCTCTTATATGGATGAAAAAGCTCAGGAAGGAATCATTTTCATTCAAATGCTATTTAAATAATTTGATTATACTGGTCAAATAGTCAGTTTATAGCATTCATTTCGGGTATTTTCATGCCAACACATCCTCAAACCTAAACAACAGAATAGGTTGGTTACCAATGATTGCCAAAACAACATATGTTACCGGTGTAGATTACTATAACACGTGACATTACACACATTGTTTATGTTGTAAAAAGGGTCGCAGTTTGGTTATGTTTTGGTGCAAAGATTTCTTAGGTTTAGGAAAAGAGTGTGGTTAAAATAACTATGTTATGTACAGCAAATGAGGGAAGGGACGTCACTCATGTCCATGACGAAATTTTCAGTCCCTCAATATTTTAAGTCACTCTACGTGTACTTTTCATTTCACACAGGACTCAAACCCTCGAAAATCTGTCTCGTCATACTTACTACGTTCATTTGTGGGCGCCACCTTACAATGAATGAAAATATCAACCGGAAAAAGCCGATTGCACATTCAACTAACATTCATGTTTTTCTGGTAAGTCTTTTTTTCTTTTACTTTACTCCCATGATGCTTACCTCAGGGTCATCCGTCTTCTTCTGACTGGCTACCTGAAGCTGGTGCCGTGTACACAGTGATGGGAAAAATACAAAAGAAACAATTTTTTTCTCATTGGAACAGTTGCTTCCTTAAAGATTTTGTAAAACGAGCCAATGAAATGCAGCAGTGAAACTACACTAAACCAGATTTCATAAACTGCACTGTATTATACTGTAGTGCATTTGAATTATACACAGTACAATCATTTCATCTGTACAGTAAAGCATTTAAAACAGCTGTACTGTATTTTGAAACAGTCAATAAAATTCAGTAAATGTTGAAGCTGCCAGTTTTATTGTTTTATATTCGTGTAATGAATATACAAATGTCAATTAGATGGCAAACTGGATGAGAAATGCAATATATGTAATATCACTATGCGAGGTTTTCACTGTAGAACAGAAACTGTAGTGGGAATACACTTGTGTCCTTGGAACAATTGCAAACATAATTTAAAAGCTAATTAGAAGATTTGCATATTTTTATTAGCCCAGCCAGGGGATCATGGAAGAAATAAAACTGTGAGGCAGTAATTGTATTTTTCGTCTGCTCTGTTTTGTATGACCATTGACAGCTGACCTCTCACTCTTCTTAACAGGCTGCTAAGGATCAACAACTGCTTCAGTTTGAAATCTTGTTTCAGCAAGAGACGAGGCATGTGGGGGTCGTTTTAATGTTGGCAGAACTTTGCAAATGCTGGTTGCATCTGGCAGTTGTGGTGGTGCATTGCAGTAGGTGCTTCACCATCTGTTTCCTGGTGAGGATCTGCACTGAGTGACCGCTTCTCATTTGTATTAAGAGTTAACTTGTCATTGTGCCACATTCAGGAGCATCCATAACATATTTGCCTCCACTTCCAACAACATTCCAACATCGCCTAGGGCATTGGTTCCCAACTTGAGGTCTGGGCCCCCGTAATGGGGGCAACGAAAATTGCAGGGGATCCCCAAGGCTTTGTGCTCCGAGGAAGTCAAACTTAGATCTGAACACATCAACTAAAATCACAATTATTTAAAAGTCTGTTTACAAAACTATTTCAAAAGATATATTTTTTGTCCTTACTTATAAATAATACTATAGTTGACAACACCTATGTAAAAAAACAAAAACAAAAAACAAACTGTTCATTCCTTTGGTAAGGATGAGCAAGGTTAATTGTTTTTTGTTTGTTTGTTTGTTTTTTCACTTGGCCGGCCAAAAACCCTAGTTTTTCACTAAGGTGATGTCTTCAATTATCTTGTTTTATCTGACCAAAACCCAAAGATACTCAGTGTAATATGAAAATAAACAGAAAAAAAGGCAGAAAGTGTGAGGAAAATTATTGTAACCTTTAATCAGTTATCAAAAATGTTTATTATTTTAATTATTTTTTCCCACCTGCCCAGTCGTGAATGTGACTTGTTAGATCTACCTGCCCTACATGGCATTTTACGATCAATCCTTGTTGTTGAGCCCTGATAAGCATGTATAAGCTACACTGGGTTGTTGAAAGAATAAATATTAAAGTTATACTAGAAAAGAGACATTTTCCGAAGGTAAAGGTTCTAAGAATAGAGACAATTACAACGGATGTTAAGTTTTGACAGTAAAGCTTTCAAATGAATTGTCAGTCTCTTGGTGAGCGTACAGGCTGGAGGGGCTCAGCTTCTCTTAGATACAAGTAGTTTGGGCTCTAAGGAAACAAGGTTGGGAACCACTGGACCAGCAGGAGTTGGGAATACATTCAGTTTATTCAGTCTGAGCAGAGGCAAGGATAACTTGTATCCCTACTGGGGATAAAAAATGAATGACCCTGGGGGAACATCAGATGCAGAGAGAACCCCCCCATCCCCCCACCCCCATCCCCTCCAACTATTCACACCCAGTTCCCAACTCCAGAGAGTTCCTGCTCCCAGCCAGGAGTTGAGGGTTTTCTTTTTCCATATCAAACAAACAAGATATGAAGTGTTAGTGAGCTGCAGGGGTGCTGGTAGGTGGATTTTGTTACCTTTGGACACAGCCAGGAGCTGCTTCCATCTGTTTCCACTCTAAAAAAAGGCCACATCCTCCTGCAGCTTTATATAAGTGGTATCAATTTTCTCATCTAACTCTTGGCAAGAAATCAAATAAGCTCATTTTTCAAATTTTGTCAGTTATTCCTTTAACATGTATCACATGTATTACACAAATGTATGCAAAACAGCTGTTCTGTACACCTCTCATTGTGTCATTAAAATATCACCTGACGAAATTGTAAAACTAGAAGGGATATTTAAATGAAAAAAAAAACAATTTTAATCTATCACACCGACACGAAGCCTTAAGAAAGAACAAATGTAGGACTTTAATAACGCTGCATCAACATTTACATGAGGGACAGTAAAGACAAGCTAGGGAGAAAATTGTGCCGGGATCTGAATCAGCACCTGGGAGGACACGTCTCCCAGAATGCACTGTTTTAACAGCGAGGAGCGCCTCCTTTTCCTGTAATAAAGCATTGTGCAAAATGAGACAGAGTGTCAGAATTAAAGCGAAAAAGATGACTCATATCGCAGACAGCATAGACAAGAATCCTCCGTCTAGCGTAAGAAAACTATTGCTGTTTCATTAAAATAAATCCTTCCTGGATTTTCTGTCCCCTAAAAAAATCTCACCCCTCCGTCTGTCTGTATGTTTTTGCAAATTTACATTTCTCTATTTCTGGTCTCATTTCCCCTCTTTCCGTCGGTCCTAATTGCCTCCTCCCCGGTATCATATGACAGAGCCGAGAGGTGCTGTGACAAACAAGAGAATTACCGTGTGTGGGAGTGTTTGCGTGTATGTGTGCAGGTGTGGGTGGAAATGACCGTGGAGGGGTGCGCGTATGATCGAGTGTGGGTCGCATGCTTCGCGTGTTCCCAGGAGCGTGTGTGCATGAGAGTGTCTGTGTACCTTTTGTGCCAGGTTGTGTTGCGCTAATCAGAGCACGGAAGACCCAGTAGGGGCAATAATAGTGGCAGAACACAGGACGCTTGAGTACAGTAATGACTCTTTCCATCTCAATCTCTGTCTCTCTCAATCTTGATTTCAATGTCTGTCAGAGAAATCGACGGGGTAATTACACGCGTGGTTCTGTTGCTCTCTGTCTCCATGGGTGTTTCTTTATGTTCTATTTTTTTTTGTCAATGTTCCAACTGTTTTTTCTCCATGCCTCTCTCGGGGTATTTTTTTGAGTGAGAGTTAGGCTTTGTGCAGATGTTCCTTTCATGGCATCGAGGCAGAGAACTTGAAAATACTGAGACGATGTGGAGGAGAAGAGTGCATGAGACAGTGAATCACATGTGGAGGAAGAGGCCAGAAAAGAAGGAAACGAGAGAAATCAAAGAGAGATTAAAAGAAAACAGAAAATACTCAAATCTCTCTGCGCAGAGATTTAAGACGTCATTTAATTTCAAGCTCATGTCTGATGTCACTGCACTTGAATGCTGCTCAGAAGTCGATGTGTCTGTGTTAAATCTAAACCTCTACATTAGAATGGTGTAGGGGAGACTGGGGATGGTAGTAACACGTTTTGTTTGAGTAACAGCACCTCAGGATCTCAAACTTTGACACATGGTACCCATGCTACTATAAAAAACACTTGAATGACTACTGTACAATCACAGATTGTCTGAGTCTATGTCAGATACAGTTTCATTGTTACAACCTACCCCACTGTTTGGATGAGTTGTAACACTACTGAGCTGAATGAGCTGATTTAAGGTGTGAACAATTCAATTTATGAAAGAACTTTATTAAAGAATAAAAAAAAAACAGTTTAGAATGAAATGAACATTTCAAAGTGCCTTTATGGCTGGGTTGCACTAACAAGGATTAACTCTTGTTTAAAGCTGCAGTAGGTAGAAAGCCTGAAAACGGTTGATTTTTGAGTCTCACCTGAGTTAGGTTTCGCTTTCTGTGTCCTAAGCCCCTCCCACTAGACGAGCAGCACGCCCTTCATGAGCGCAAGCAACGGTTAACAGTGCTATCTTGAGTGAGCACAGACCGACAGACATCAGCTGTGTGTAATAAAACAGACACCTGACAGTAAAAAACACAGACAGAAGAGAAACTACATTTAAAAACATAAAAGATTCAGTGTGAAGGTAGAAAAGTACTGACAGCTAAACAGTTAGACTTTTAAAAACGTCTTTCTCTCGGCTCTCCTGCACTCATGAGCTCAGTATCACAACACTCGCTTGTTGGAGGGGGACAGGAAGGAGGCGGTCATGAAAATGCAACACGGTTTGACTTGCATGGCCAAAAACGTCAGTACAAAAGCACAGTGTCATTTACTTACCCTGTAAACAGCGCAGTCAGCTCCTCTGTGGTGCTGCTGTACACAGGTTTACAAGCAAACATGAACAGTGTCACCAACTCCTCAGTAAGGAAAGTAGCTATTGGCTATCCTAAAAGTCGCTAGATGGCATCATCACCTAATTTACATAATCACCAATTTGCATGTAATTGTAATGGACGCTGTAGGAAAGAGAAATAATGTCGTGGGAGAGACAAAAAGTGAGTAAAAAAACTACAAATGAATTTCTTCTGTTGATTCTTGGTTCATTTTTTTTTTATTTTGCCATTGAAATAGGCCATCACTTCTCAAAATAACTTCATGACACAAATGCTTTGTCTAGACCTGTATTGTTGTACCTTGTCCTGTATTGTTAAATGTTAGAATATCAAATTTAATCAAGAGACTGTTACGTGGGGTGAAATTGCGAGCTCTACGTCCAACCCTCCTCCTTTATGTGTGAAAAAATGATGGTAACTAGTCTGGCCCTAATTCAGGTTCTTTTTTTTTTTTTTTCAGACCCCCCTCCACACACACGCTCTGCTGGCTCACAGAAGGAGTAGGTCACTTTCTATGGCAGGTTCAGCAACTGAGAGAGCTGACTTAAATGAGTAAGCAGCTGATTTATTTCATTTATTTTAGTGTGACAGTAAAGAAACATTTACATCTCGCTCTGTAAGCCAGGGCGGGATCAGCGGCGGCTTTGCACATGCAAAATTCATTTGCAGTCTGGACATGGAGTGTTGTGGGTCTCCTGTCTGCTCTGACTGAAACTGGGACTACTGCGCGAGGCTACTGTGAGACTGACCACCTGGGGACTTTGGGATTGGGTAGGGGCTCAAGGCAGCACCCGCTGCTCATTGAGGACAGTAACTGCAGAACGATATGTGCTTTCATGTCAGAATCTCCAAAACACCAGAAAAGTCTCCAATAACACCTGAAAAAGTCGCTAGAAAAAATCACCAAGAGGATTTGGAAAGTCGCCAGATTTAGTGAGAAAGTTGCCAAGTTGGCAACACTGAACATGAAGATAAATCAACTTTTTAATCCCAAAAGTTTGCAAAAGGACACCCGCACACTGTCAAACTTACAATATGTCATCTATTTGTGACATTTAGGTACCAGACCTTCCTCAGGTGTTTGCCTGATGAACTTTTTTCTACTTTTAGCTAGCTAGAAAACAAGGTAACATTTTGTCAGCTTTCTAGAAAGCTAGCAATTTGGTATTCACTGTGATACCTTGCCCACTTAGAGAATACCAAAGAGATGAAAAGTTAAGGGTTTCCTCCTCTTTTATACTTACTGGGTCCTGACAGTTCTCAAATTTATTTTTTGATTTAAGTAAGTATCTCCACATTGATTAAACTCTTTAATTTAGATTTAAATGATTAAACTTGGTTTCGTTAATTGTGCAATGTTTGTGTAATTGCTTAATCTTAAAAACCTGGTTTTACTCATTTTAAACCGTTTTGCTAAACTCTGATTACAGATCAGAGCTCTTAGATTAACCTTTGTTGGTGCAGCTCAGCATGTGTGTGTGTGTTCTTGAATGTTGTCATCACATGAAGGTGAAATCACTGTCACAGTTGTGTGTAGATGGCTGCCCCTGGGCTGCAGGCTCTGTAGCCCAAGAACTGACAATGTGCACACATAAACCACACTTTTTGCAACCATAGCTGACTGTTTTGGCATGTGGGTTTGAAGGCAGCATGAATGCAAAGCATCAAATTAAACTAGAGAAATTGCTGCTTTTGGTCATGTAAGCAAAACCTTTGTATCTACAACCCAATTCTCGGCAAAAAATCTTGATGAAAAATGATTTTCTTCCATGAAAATCAGTTTTTTGGTTGTAAAATACACAATATTTGAGAGATGCCACTTCTCCTACAGGCTCAAATAAATAAAGAATATGAAAAGGACCAGAAGGACGACACTGATGACATCTCCACAGCACTTTTCCAATTGCTCAAGCTGACAGTGTTACAACTAACCCAGTACTGTAACAGGTGTGTTCTGGACCCAAATGCAGCACACAAACTTCCAGAGGTTTGGGACACACACAGAACAGTTGAGTGGTGAGCAACGGTTCCAGAGCGGACCAGGCAGGAGGCGTTGTTGAAGATGCAGCGTGTTGAAAACCAGGTAAGTACAGAGCCCAAGCAAAACACACCAGCAGGGATCAGACAGAAGGTAAGTCGAGGCCAGGCAGAGACTCAAGGTTCCAGTGGTGAGGTGCGGTCGTTGGAGGGAAACACCAAACAGCCAAAGGGACAGACACACAAAAACCAGGGACGCTGATGCAGATCTCGTGGTCAGGGACAGAAGGCAGCGATGATTTTCCAGGATTCAGATGAGGCAAGCGGGTCAGAGGGTTGGCAACGGGGAAACAGTTCAAGAACGAGCGCCGGAGAGTCTTGAATGGATACTGAAGAACATTCTGACAATCAGTGACCAAGCAGGACAAGCTTATATACTGGCCTGATTACTGAGGAGTTGCAGCTGTATGCAGGTGAGTGGATTTGGGCTGATGAGGTGGGAGTGGCCGGCAGGAAGAGTGGAGCAGAGGCGGGGTGAATGGAAGAGTACTGGGAGAGCTGTGAAACTGAGCATGGGAAACTGGGCATGCAGAGCTGTGACAGGTGTGAAAATACTCCCTGGTCTCCCCTAAAGCTGTAACCAGAGACTGGGTTTAGTATTTCTTGCTTCATCAAACGTTAGTTGAACTGTCCTCTACCCTAAAGAAAGATAAGGGTTTTTCCTTTATGTTTCTAGAGTCACTTTAAAGCCCACTGTATGCTCACATGGCCACTATGGATGATTTAGGGTCATGTTTCTCTTCTCTTCTCTTCTCTTCTCTTCTCTTCTCTTCTCTTCTCTTCTCTTCTCTTCTCGGGCATAATCAGTACCTGTTAAGACTGTGATTACCCCTAAATATTGATGAGTACATTACAGCTGTGTAATTAGTTCACTGGACTCATCCATTTCCGTTGCCTGATAAATTTGCCCTCGAGCTGTTGCACTGACACACAGGCACGTGGCCACACAGGCAAACACACACTTCATCAGACCGGATTTCTGGGACCTTGAGGAAAATCCACTTCTGGAATTAACTGCAAATGAGCTGAATGGGAGTTCAGGCAAGTTGAAAACACTTACAATGTATGTGCCTCAAACATTACCATTAAACTACTGAACTACACTGCATCAATCTGCTGCGAGTTACTACGTAATTGAATTCAACCGTATTCTGCTGCTGTACTCTCAACACATACAGTTCCTGAATACCTTCCAGTATTAGCTATCAGTAATAATTATGCAGCCACCAACTTCTGCCCTGACACTGTTTAAGAGGTAAAAGTTTTAGCCAATGACCATTGATTTTCCTGCTGCAACAATAACAGCTGGTGAAAATTCTAATCATCTGTAACTAATTAACATCTGTGATTGGCCGGCTTACAAAACTCTTGTCAATTGTGTGGTTAACGTGCAATAACACCAGAATGAGAGAGACTGCTGGGTCTTTATAGAGTCCTGGGAAAGGCAATTCTTTTTTTCCATTTTTTTAAAGGGGTAGTTAACCCAAAAATGAAAATTCAGTCATTAGCTACTCACCATCATGCAGATTGAAGGTTTAGGTTTTTTTTTTTTGCCTGAGTTTCATGGGAAAACAGCATTGCAGAATCCCCCAAACAATGGAAGTGAATGGTGACCAGTTTTCAAACAACAGAATGAAAACATAATGCCTCCATACTGCTCATGTGGTGTAATCCAAGTCTCCTAAAGACCCAACATGCCAAAATGACTTTAAAAAATGTGATTTACACCATGTTTGTAGCCTGAATCTTCAATGTAGCTCCTTAGCTTGGAGCCACTTTCAAGTGCACGTGCAAGCGACCTGAACTGGCTGTGTGTGTTTAGACGGTGTGCAAATGGTATGTCGAGACTTTAAAAGACTTGGATTATGCCAGATATTCTGCAATGCTGTTTTCCTGTGAAACTCCAACACTGTTTTATGGACTAACAAAATAAACCCAACCCTCGATTGGCATAAGGGTGAGAAGGTAATGACTGAATTTTCATGTGTAATATAAATATTAGGGCTAAATTCAGTCTGAAATAGATGTCCAAATTTGGGCTAAATTTGAACAGGATTGGATGGACTAAACACAGCCGTTATTTCAATGTCTATTTTTTAGCTACATTTGGACCAAATCGGACCAACCAAACTAGGCCCAAATTTCAATATCTCGTTTTGGCTACTTTTAGACCTAATTGGGCGGCCCAAACACAGCCCAGATTTCAGCATCTATTTTCAGGCTATATTTGTACCAAATTAGATGGACCAAACTGGGCCCAAATTTCAGCGTCTTTTTTGAGCTACATTTAGACCAAATTGGATGGACTGAATGGATGGACATTTTGGGCTAAATGTGGACCAAACACCATCCGATTTTCAACATCTATTATATGGCTTAATAAAGGTCACAACAGATCAACCACATTGAGATGATGTCAGGTGCTTGGTAGGTTAGGTCAAGTGCCTGCAGATGCTTGATGGGTAATAAGGTGCGGGTTAGAGATAACATTGGAGAGGATTTTCACTTCTGTCCCAATCCAGTAAAAGTATAAATAAAAATTTCTGTCCTGTCCCAATCCGGGAAAAATAATTCCCATCCCATACCGTTCCCATCATATTAGATAAGATTGCTTATTTATATATAAAAAGCCGAGCTACTGTTACTATGATTGCCCCCCAACATCCCTTTCCCATTTACTTTTTTCCTGTCTAGTCCCAATCCAGTGATGAATAGTGAAATTGGCTCCCACAGGATTCATCCAAAAATGTCAGTGCATCGTACAGGTAGATGCATGAAGGCTGCGGAAAGGCAAACAAAAAGCTAAACAATGTCCAGTGTTGCTGTATTTTCCCACATCTTTGCCAGGCTGATGTTAGCAATCCTACAACCAGTCTTGCCACTTAAGTGAAAAGGTCAGCTGCTATACTGTATCATTTTTTCATTCGGAACAGCTCAACAATATGTTGGGAAGCACAGAAGTGCTTATTTGGTGGCATGTTGAAAGATACAAATAACCAATTTGTGTACTTGCTGCTGTGCCAGCTGTGTAAATTACACTCAGTGAGCATATTTACAAAAATTAGAGACTGCAGATGCAACACACATACCTGTTGCTGCATGAGAGCAGCAGATTTCACTGACTGAAAGGAAAAGGAATTTACACTTCCTGTAAGCATTTTGTGAATGCATACTGTTAAGAACCAACCATTAATCTAACACATGACAGACTGGTTTAAAGGCATTTAAAGTCATCTTTATGCAAATTTTACACAGGATTAAAAATGTGCTAAAAATAAAAGAAACAAACCAATTTGTTTTACAGTTTTGGAGAAGGTCAAAGTGTGAACTTTTTTCAAAAATATTTTTGGGGAATGGTTTTTGCATATATTGGATACCAACAATAAATATGACAGAGAGACTGGGAACAACATGCAGCAGACACGTTTATAACTACTGTTATACTCCACCAGTCTAACCCTCATATGGTGTATGTGCATACAGCAAGCTTTCAAATCAACAACAGGGTACTTTGGACCATGGTAACTTTTTGTAAAGTTTTTTACATTCAACATGTCTGAGCAATAAAACTGCTTGTTGTTGATAATGACACATTCAATGACACATATAAGAAGTAGACAAAATCAAAGCCCCTGGTGGCTGGCTGCAGTACAAGTCATAAATTCTGCCCCCCAGTGTCAATAGATAGGACATGGGCCAAACTAAAGTAACCAAAGTGCTTGTCAGTTCTTTCTTTTTCCCTCAAAGATGGTTTCTGTCATTTTAGGTAGTTCTTATTATGCTGATGTTTGTTTGTGTTAATTTTTCTGATCAGTTTTGGATTTAATTGTCATTTGATTACGTAAAAATGGGGTTTCATGCCATGATTGACAGCTGAGCTCTGTTCGTGATTGGGTGGGAACTCAATACTCAGCTCCAACCTCGATCACTACTGTGCACACAAGATGGCAGCGCTCGCATCCATGATATTTTGGGTTCATTTTTGTACAGTTGGAGGAAGTGGAGATATGTTGTCCATCTTTAATTGCTGTGATTGGTCAATCTAAAACATTAAATATGGTGGACCGCCTGTTTGACAGAACTCCATTTATATGATAAAAGGGAAATGATGGGCAGGGGCAAAGATTTGAAGGACAACATGTGGAGAGGAATAGCAATGAGCTACAAAGTGACAATGGTGTATATCAAGCTTCTTCTTCTCCAGCGACCCCTCCCCTCTCCAGTTTACAGATCATATAATACAGCTCACCAGCCACTGCTCTGGGTCAATCGGACCTCTGAAATCACTCCTCTACTTCTTCAAGGTTGGTGGCATCCTGAAATATGTCCTGCAGTGGCTGTGGCACTGTTTCATTTCCTGAGCCAACCATTGAAACCCAAAGAACAATATACTGCCATGTGTAGTGGTCACACATTACACTTCACAAGTCTCACAACACCACTCTGGACTAGTGAAGAAATGCTTCTATGGGTGGAAATTTCAACATTAGTTTGTCTTGAAATTGAGGAACATCACAGTGACAGTTCTGGCTTCAGCTGTGAAAATACTGTCGTCATCCAAGAGCTCAACATCTAATTCAAAGATTACAAGCAGGACCATCTGTTAACGTTAACTACACAGAACAACTGCTAAAATTAGCTGCACAGACTAACCATCACCATTAGCTAGACAGACAAACTGCTAATGTTAGCTAGACAGAACAAACATTAATGTTAGCTAAACAGACAAACCACTAATGTTAGTTTCACTGACCAACTTTTAATGCTAGCTACACAGAACAACTCAGCTAAACAGACAAATTGCTAACATTAACTAGGAAGACCAACTAATATTAGCTATGTAGAACAAATAATAACATTAGCTAAATGGACAAACCACTAATGTTAGCTACACAACTGTTAATTTTAGCTGACTGCATCATAGTTAGAAATACTGTCAATACTATTAATACTGAGAAATATTTTGGGACTGTGATGCTGTGTGGATAAAAATAGAAGCTCCAGAGCAGAATAAACTTCTGTCAGTTTACTCTGAGTTTGAATGTTAAGTGTGGCATATTTAACAAAGTAGATTTAAATGTGCATAATTACTGCTATTATGCACATTTGCACATAGCAAAGGAACAAATATCTGGACAAACAACTAATAAACCAAAAATTAACATAGAACAATATTTCAGACTGAATTATTTAACCACATTTGGTAATCCAAAAGTAACATAAAGTAATCAATTTATATTACATTATTATTATGATACTTGGATTAGGTTACTGATTACATTTCTTAACAGTAAATACATTTTTAAAGTAACCTTACCAATCCTTTTTGCAACTTCGTGACCCACCTGTTGATCCTAATGTACACTCAGCATGCTGATTTGTGAGCAGCGACTTTCAAATCCAACTCTGTATTTGTGTCATGTCATTCTATCATAAACTTTTCTTTGCCTCTTCTTCTTTCAAGCCTCTGCTCCTTTATCCCACTCTGTCTTTGTCTGTATTGCACAAAGTGAAAACACCTAGAAAAATAATGTAAAGCAAACAAAGACAGCAACTATTATTTTGGTGTGTAGTGCCCTGTGTTGTTGCAGCTTTCGAGGGCATGTATTTTCTGCTAGTTGGTGTTAATCTTGCCTTCATAAAATGTGTTAATGCCCAATGTTAATCAGGGCTTCTGCTGAATGCGTCTTTGCGAACAACAGGCTGCTAAATGTCAACTGTTACCGGATTATCTGCTGCCTGGAACCCCGTGATAATGATATATGGAGTATGTGTTTCTGTGTGGGTGCCTCTGGAACGGCGCATGCGCGTGTGATCGCGAGTGTGCATGCAGTGATTAAGACAGGCTATTTCTATTTTCTTGGCTCCCTGAATGATTTCCCTTTGAGTGTAAACCCTTTATTCTGCCACTTTTATTAAATCAGAGGGAGAACGAGAGAAATTGCGACAGACAAAGAAAGAGAGGGTGAAAGGAAGAAGGATACTGAGCCAGAGGAAAAAAAAAACAAAAAGAAAGAACTGAAAAAGTAAGACAGAAAGTGGGAAAGAGACAGAGAGACATAAAGGCAGAGCGGGAGAGTTTTAGATGGGTGTATAATCCCTGTTCTGTTTGTTGTGGTTCCTGTCTGCAGGGTGGTAGAATTTGAACGCTCCATAAAAGCCTGGCTCGGGCTCAGCTATCCCAACTCACACAGCAGTCGTCACCATAAGTGCTCCATTCAGTGTTCTGTCAAGCTGCCGACAAAACCAAGAAAAATGCATGAAATGAGCAGCAAAGACACAGAATGATTAAACACTGAACAAGATAACCATAAAAATTGCCTGTATCAGAGCCTTTGCTGGTGCATCACATACACATCACGTAAAGATACTTATGTAGATACACACCAGCATGCATGCTAATAATCAGCGGGTCTCATTAAGTCGGGTTATCAGACCTCTGAGTTAATTGAGTCATTCTGCAAGATAATAAGGTCACCTTAATTTCCTCTTCCCACTGCCTCCATTTTTAACCTCCCCTTGATCTTTTCTCTCTATTTCTGAACCCAACTTTTGTTTTGTTTTTTCCGCCCCCTCCTTTCTTCCATCTTTCACCTCTGGTCCTCTGTCTCCCGTCTTCCGATCTCATCATCTTTCTCTTTTTCCTCTCAACCGTGCCCCAATCTGACTACCTGCACCAGCTCTTTTCTGGTTTTTGCCCCTTTTCACCATTTTGACTTTGTGGACACCTTTGTCAGTGCAGTGCAGGAAGCGTCAACTGGGGCTCGCAGGCAACATCCGGCCCGCCAAACTTCCCCATCCAGCCACTAATGAAATATTCATGTATCTGCAGTATTAGGAACTGGGTGCTTGTGACTTACCTTATGAGGCAGCTGGATTTGCAAGCTTATGAGAGAATCCATCTTGCCAGGCTTCAAGTTATACGTTTGTGTCGAAACCACAAGTGGTGCAGCCGATCAGCATCCTAAAAGGGACTACTGGCAGCTACACGTGTGGTTTTAGGTGTGACAACGGCGAGAAGCGTCCATGGAAGCAACTCTTCTTGAACAAACAATCTTGTGACTCCAGCTAACTTGCAAGGTAACTCTCCTGCAATGTCATATGGTTTCTTGATCTGATTGGTTGAAATTAACCTGTTTAACCGATAGACTGATGGTACATCCAATCATCTGGCAAGTGTTTTTTTGAAAGTGCCTGCCCTTTTCCAAACGGTTTCTAAGGATGACTTCCTAGATGGTTCTGTGTAACAAATCATCTGGTGTGTCAGGTTACCAATGTGATGTAAACCCTGGTTTGTCACACCACAGAAACGTAATATTTACCCCCAGGCAAAATTAAAGGGATTTAAGAATATAACATTAGGTCTCAAAATCAGTGACCTGCAAAAGAGCTGAAAGATGGACGCTCTATCTAGCAGCTTTATTGGACATGTCCAGACATGTTTGACCCACCAGAGCCAGAGGACAGTGACAGGATGGTATGTGATGAACGGAAGTGAGCTGAAGTGAACTGCTGGGCTTATCTGGACTGAAGGGAGAGGGAGGTGTTGTCGTTCGTGTTCGTGTTTATGGGGCTTATATCATGTTCGGGTACCATGCCTCCGGCATGTCACTGAGCCATGTTTCAGGTCTGCACAAAAAATCCTGAGCACATAAGCAGTCTACCAGTCTGACTCCACAATTCAGTACTACATAGTTCTCAATCTTTTCACATATTTTCAGGAACTATTTTCTAACATGCATAAAGTGTTTAGATGAAAAACTCCAGTTAGTCACTTCGAGAGAAACAAAAGGGATGCGGTGCAGTGAGGAGGAGGACGGTGCGCATATTGGGTTAACTGACATTAGGCACCTGTCCCTCCCCTCCTCTGCTCTACGTGTGTGTGTGTGTGGAACCCATGGATGTAAGCACAGAGCTGGGAAAGGAAAGGAGTAGAGGGACAAAGCGTTTACAGTAAATTACAGCAAAATGCAATAAAGTCTCTCACACTGAAGTGCACATAAATCAAGTAAATCACAAAAATAAAATATTTTCTTCTTTCAGCAGGTCCTGCTGGGCAGCATTTTGGTTTAGAAACTGGTTGTTATTGATTGTGTTCATTCAGACACGGTTGATTATTGCAAATGTCATTAGGACCAATGGGAGGATTCAGAGGAACCTGATTATTGCACATTATTATACATATTACCTATCTCATATGCTACTTTCAGGATACAGTGACAGTTTCAGCAAATATGACAAGGAAGTTGTTTTTTTTTAAGAAGCTACCATCTCTAGCTTTTACTAGGGAAACACAAGCTGACTTTTCTTATGAAGAAGTCACAGGAAATGCAGTAAGCTTAGCTTTACTGCTATCTTTCAAAAAAAAAAAAGTTTACAAAGAGAGACACTGCAACTCTAACTAACTTCTCAGGAAGGTAATCAACACCTTTCCCTTCTTAGTATTCACAGACTCATATTGTGTGCTGCAAAAACAGAAAACAGATCATGGTTGCTCACAGAATGATGGAAACAGGCCAAGTATTGCCTGGCTTCTTCATTAAAACCACAACAGTGTGTTTTTCTGACTTCAAAATTCTGTGACTTGCAGTATTAAACCTGCTGTTACTAGCAGTAACTATAGGTGTCACATGCAGAACAACGCATGTGCATAATAGTGTTAAAACTGGTCAAAGTTGATTAATATTTCCTGCCAATCAGGACTGCATTCTGGGCCTAAAAAAGGTAATATCTTTTATTTTAAAGTCTGCCCCACACAATGTCATCTTCTTAAAATTCTTCCATTCGGACAGTTGAAGTCCCCTGTTGTGTTTGTAGAGGCAGCACAGATCGAAGGCTGACCCTCAGTACAGGTTGGGTCTCAGCTTGTTCATGTACAATTAAGTCAACACACACCAGCTGTTTCCCGTATCGTTGCTCCATATGCCACCTGCAACACACATTTGATGTACTGTACTGTACAGACAAAAGTGAAATTTGTCATCTGACACTGTAATTACTAATAGGTCAGTGGCATATTCTATTATGTCAACATGTCTCCACTCGTACATGCATCAAGATGCCATTCTGGGTTACTTTCTGGCATCAAGGAGAACCCGCACCTCTCTGCATGATCTCTGTAACGTCATCTGCTGTATTCCGGTGTCCAGCTGATTTATTAATCAGTGGATGATAATATTTATGGGTAAGTGGTGGGAAACACTTCCCCAAGGACTGCAGAGAAGATGAAAATCATCTCAAGGTAATTTAATTCATCTACTAAAAAGAAGAAATATGCTGTCATCCAACATATCATCCAGAATGCAACATAATTTTGAAGGGCAAAAAACAACACAGTTCTAGTATACACTAAATAATACAGTAATTATTTCACCAATACTTACATCAAATGATGGATTGTCTCCAAATTTGGAGACTTTTTCTACTACAGAAACTTAAGAACATTGAAACTTTTGACCCAATTTTCCAATGGCCCAGAGCAATGAAATACATTGCAGTCCAGAATGATACATAAAAGCCTTTCATGATCCAACGCCCCTATATGCAGAACGACATGATGTGTCTCTGCCTTCCAAAGCCAAACCTTGATTCCTGCAGCGCTTGGGACTCTGAAATTACATACAGCGTATATGGAAGATGGCAGAAAATGGCTTGTGTAAGAGTTTAACATTTTGTCTAACATTTTTGTCTTTCTTACGCAGACTTTGTCCTTCTCAAGTAACTTCACCTTACTTCCCCCTTTGCTCTCCTGCAACCAAATGATGGCTTTGTCACTTGAACATAAAAGATGTCTTTTTAGGGCACTTTCTGAAATGACTGATGTTGTCTCTCTTCTTGGGAAGACAGCTTCCCCAGAACTAGCAAGGCTGAATTTGGAGTGTTGCCAATTTGACAAAATCGTGCCTCAAGTGACCATTTTAAGTTCCTGATTTAAAAACTGAGTTTAGTTCTTTTGTTCCAGGCAACAGACAAACATTCACTCTCTTTATTGTGCAGACTTTATCGAAGAGAGTTTGACCTCGCACTAAGCTCCCATCTGACATCAAAGTGTTTCTTGACCTTACTCATCCTCAGCAGGATCCTCACTACACCTGCTGCCGTTTGATCATCCGCTGATAGGTTTGACGTCTCACGCCTCATCTGCAGCCTACAGTCTGTGTAAAAGGGTTTCCCTGCCCTTGATACATATAACACACAGGCAGGAAAATGAAGTGCAGCCACGGTAAAACTGCTTCTTTACATGCAGAGTAACCAGTGAGTAAATAATGAACAGCTGTGCAGACAGATGGTGGATCACAAGAACAACAGGGAATCAACAGAGAATTGGGCATCTAGTGGCCAGGTAGCATCTATTGTTTTTCAAATCCAGTTTAGATGAAACCACACCCCCTTCAGTCTACTTCCGTATGTCAAAAACCTTGTTGGCGTATGACACAAAGTCTATGGCTGCTACGACAGCAACAGGAGATTGGAAAACATGGGGAACATGAATTCCGAAGGACTTTGAATTAACAGTTAAAGTCAAACATAGAGGCTGTGTTACGTGTAGCTCTGGTTCTATCTGTGTGTCTCTTGCAGGTGGTTTGTAAAACAAACAGCCAGCAGTGGTGCTGATGCAGCGGGATGCAAACTGTAGTTTTCTGGCCTGCTGCTGCTCCTCTTGGGGAGGTGCCCTCCTTCCTGCCTGTTTACACTCACCGAACGCTTCCTTGTCTCATTCTCCGGCAGGCTCAACCCGAACACAGCTCTGGGCCCAGACCAATGACTGTAAATAAAGACGGAAGACACATCTCTACTTCCTCTCATTATTCAAAACTGAAGTCAAAATATCCCAAATGTGCTGTCTTGTGCTGGTGACATCATTTGGAGCCAGAGTTTGCGCAGTAGTGACGAGGGTTGGACCCACAGTATCAAGATGTTGCCCATACAGCCGCAAGCAGAGCTCAGCTGTCAATCATGGCACAAAACCCATTTTTATATCATCAAATACCTAATTAAAACCAAACTGATCAGGAAAGTAAACACCATCTTTGGGAAAAAATGTATTTGACATGTACTTTAATGTTTCTGTTTGGCCTATGTCCCATCTCTTAGCATTGGGAAGAAGGATTTATGACTTGTACTGTAGTCAGCCACCAGGGAGTGACTGAGATGCTTTGGCTTCACTGTTAGGGAGCTGTGATTCTGCCCATTTCTAATATATGTCTTGGCCCAGACCCAGAATAGTACCCTACTTGCTGGCCAGCTTGGCAGACCCTGCCGACCCTGAGTCTTCTCTCTCCGGTCCGGTCTCAACACGAACCCTGCCCCGTCTGCATCGATCATTGTTCCAAGTTCGGTGTGTGTGGAGAGGCAGCAGCCTTCCCTGTGGAGACATGATCTATCTGCTCTGCTCTGCCCAGCCCACAGGAACTCTGGCAGAGGAGAGCGGCTCTGGAGAGGGAGTGACCCTGCATAGGAGGGACTGCAATATCTACCAAATGACCACAAGGAAATATCATGATGGACGATGATATCATTGCTGGGTTTAAAAGGGTCCCTGTCTCGGCACCACGTGTCTGTAACTTGGTTGTGTTTAGACGATAAGAAAGACGGCATGAAGGCATAGTGCAATGAACCGCAGCAACACCTTTTAAAAACAATTTCTCCCACGTGTCAAAAACAGAACTTGGGCAACAACTCCATGACAACTCTGAGGGGACACAACACCTCAATACAGAAGACTTTTAAATCACAGTGTTACAATGGTAGAGGATCAGTGGTTGATGATTATCAGCTATCATGATGGATGATGACAGTGGTCCATCGGCCCAACCCTAAGTGTGAAATCCGAAGAGGTCAGTGTGTTCACTGGGAAAACTACAGCTCATGACCCACTGTATCTGTGCTGCAGCTGGCAACAAAAATACAGACGCAACCAGAGTTACACAGTCTCTATGCTTGTCTCAAACTGTTAACTCACCATGCTTCAGACACAACCTTTCCATTACGGCTCTGGAGGAGTGACCCACATGAGCACAGTTTCAATGAAAATGCAGCCGACAAAGCTTTCGTCATACAGAAGTTTAAACTGGGTTGGATAAATGATAGACAGGTATGTCATGACGTTTGGTGATCATATATGTGACTTGCAAATGTGATTTCTTTCATTCAGACAAAACAGGACAGGTGCAGTCCAGTATGTCTCTGGAAGAAAGAAGGTGAAGGCTGTGCTTATTCTCATACTATTTTAGTCTAGTATGATCTGATCACGAAGACCTTTAGCTAGTGAGGCGATGGTGAGAGGAAAAAGAAGTCAAAGTCAAAGAGTTCCTACAGTTGTTTGAGGAAAATGTGACAGAGAACAGGTGTAGTTATAAGTAATAACGGCAGACTGCGGGGGTGGCTATTGATACTGACTGCAGATACTTTCTTAGGTCCTCCATTGACCACTTTTTAGAAACCAAATTGCCCTTTCAAAAACAGCTCTATTTGAGCTATGGATGGCATTGAAACTTTTCTGTATAGTATTATAATGGGCATCTTTGGAGAGCCGAAACCAGTGCCAATGCTTTTTAAACAGCATGTTCAGTTCTTAATTCTCAAAATGGAAAATGATCTCACATTTTACTTTTCACCTTTTGACTTTCTAGTATATAATTTTCACACCTCCTTGCCATTAAACGCCATTTACAAAGTCACTCACTTTCCTGCGTCAAGCACAAAGCTTCACATTCACAAATTCCAGGTGTCACCGTATCTAACAAATTCTTCCTGCTTTCAGCAAATCAGTCAGCTGGCAGATGTTGAACTTTAAATGTCACTGTTGAATCTGTCATTCTGTCTTTCAGGCTGAGAGCTGCCCACCTCGTCCCCGATCACCAGCGCGATAAGGTCTTTGTATTACCCAGTGACAGCCACTGATGAAGGAGTTTCCATCACTGTCTGCAGTCTCTGTCTTCAGTTTAATGGACATCTAGTGTGTTCATTCCCCACAATTTTAATGGGCATGGTTTTCGGCATTGATGTTATAACAAAGCTTAATTGCCATCATAAATTCATCTTAGTCCTATATTGATCTCTCCTAAGTGAAATATGTTATTCAGATCTAAGATGCAGAATTATGAAGTAGGCCTGTTCAAGTGGCACTAATTGTACCTTCTCTTAAAAACTTTTGAGAGTTCACAAATTATTAACAAATGACTTTGCTCACAGCAACTGCTGTCTTTAATGCCACACAATGGCTGCTGGTGTTCCAACCACTTAGCAGATATCAGTCGATTACAAAAAATTAAAAGAGATGTAATGGGAATGCCTCATTTTATGACACTTAATGAAAGCTACAGGGGAAGCAAGGATTTCAGTTCATAGAATAGGTTTACTTCAACTACCCACAAATCACTGAAGACATGTTAATCACAAGTTTAATCCGATATGATATATAGATTTTGCACAATGACAATATTCGCTGATATTACAAAGTCTGCCACAATACCATTTTAGTTCAGTGTGAGATAATATATGCCCATTTATCACTATTAGCTACAGATGAAGCTGCCACCACTTCTTTTCTGTTTTTGGCCATAAAAAGAAAAAAACATACACATAAATAATTGTAACTTGTTAAAGTCAGTATAGTTTACTTTAAATTGACTCCACAAACACACATAAAACATGGCCTAACAACAACAAAAGGCTGCCACAGACTACAGTCACCTTTGTAACATTGCCATCCAACTGGCACCACTGGTCTCGTAGGCTGTGCCCCAGTCTCATAGGACCACCAACTGAGCCAACTGGCTAAGTGTAATGGCGGCTAGAGCACAGCACAGAAGCCCATGTAACAACAATCCCTTGGGCCTCATGGCAAGATGCAGCTCCCAAATCAAATTTAGGGTATTCTTTTTTAATTGTGATTAATGGATACATGAAAACATGGCTAATTAAGACTCTACTTACCGGCTAACAGGGCTGCCCTATTTAGCCTTTGGCTAAATAATAACTGTCAAGGATCATAGACAAAACAAACATTATTATTCCCATGTCATTTTAAATGATATGAATTAACTTAGTGGCTAGTAGATTTTTCCTCTACTTATAGCTTAACAAATATTGTGTATTATTTATACCTTTTCTTTCTGAGTACTGGTTTTAAGCACTGCATCAACTGACAGAAAACCACTGTTGAATTTCAGCCTGCATGCATGTTTTTTCAGCCAAACATTGGTAAAACAGCTAATATTGGTGTAGCGAGAGTTAGCGGGCCGTATACCCTGGTTTGTTGTGTTTTCAGAGTATTTTATCTTGTAACAGCATTGAATCCATACTGCTGATTCAGTCCTGAGAAGGAAGTAAATACCCTCAGCTTTTTCCTAGCTGCTTGCCAGTATTTGCCTGTTGCTAGCAATGACTGTTTAGGAAGGAGCTGTGCTTGGACAGAAATGGTGACACAAACTTGCCATGGGAATTTCAAAATAAAGATGCATATTAAAGGATGAATATGTAATATATTTACTGTAATAAATCATAAAATGACCATGCCATGTCATCAGATATCAAGAAAACATGTCAAGTTGAAATACTGGCTACTCAGCGCTCAACACCAGCGCTCCAGCTGCCTTTGGAATTTTTATTTCGGGCCCGGAATAACTTTTTGTTTGCCCATTTCACAATTAATTAGAGTTCATAATAATGCCGAATGTTTGCAGGATGAGTAAGTGTCTATTAATGAGTCATTAGAAATCATTAATAATCTTGTAGAAGGAGGAGATGTTTGTAACAGTTAAATTGAGTAATATGTCAGTGGGGTTCGGCAGGAAGTACGACAGGTGGTCACTGAACTCCAACTCAAGAGTGTGTATTTTCAGAAGAGTGAACTTTTGTTTTCAGGAGAATGGTCTTACTGTTACGTTGACAGACAACTGGCAGTTCTAAACAGGTGGTCAACTTATAGTGTAGGACTCATCATTGCTTGTTACTGTCAGTTTACAATGCCACACTTCTGCATTGTTCCTGCAGCCTGCCAGAGCTTCCCTGAGTCTGGGGAAGAGGTAGCAGGGGGAGCAACTAACTTCAACCATAGACTGTGCATTACATAATGTTACGACCCCTAGCTCATGGTGGAAAAGGGAACACAACATAGACCAGTTGTAAGTGGTAAAGTAAGGTTATTTATTTAACACAAGGCTGGGAAACTGACAAACAATAAAAAGGAGGGAGGCAAAACTACAAAAGGGAAAGGGCCAATGGGTGCTGCTCAACACAAAGAAATATAACAAAAAGAGGAGCTAACTACTAGATAAAGGTAACAACAAATAAAAATCGGACAGGCGTAGGGCGGCACCAATCGTCAAAAAGGGTTAGACAAGGGAAGGGGGACTCATTTTTCACACATAACTATAACATACTGCTCTTTTAAAGATGATGATATGGATCAAAAGAATCAATGCATTGATCCAGATCAATGGGTTGTTACTCTAACTTATTTCCAAATCTGAATACAAAGTTTAAAGATTTTCAAAAACAATCTGGCAATATCAGGAAAATCAGTTTAATGACTCCCCTGCCGGCACAAACCAATGTTGTGCATTCAGATGAGCCCTGTAATAAAGTGTTAAGAGCTCAGTGCAGACAGAAAGAGTGCAGCGTTCTTATAGCCTGTATGGTACTGATGTTTACTTTGAACAACAATGTTGTTTATCTGATACATAAAGATGCCAAAAAAAAAGACTAATGTTGACACTTTTATGACCCGGGCTGTGTATCTATGTGTGAGTATCTCTCTGCGTGTGTGTGTGTGTTTGCAGCGCCAGGCTCATATTTCCTGTGCTGAGTCTGCTGAGAAAGTAGTTCTCTGGTGCTTTCTAGGCCAGAGATACACTAAGTGATCTTAGTGAGCACACACACACACACACACACACACACACACACACACACACACACACACACACAGAGCATGCAGGTGCATTCATATATTTGGTCTGTAGCCTACCAAAGATTATTTAATTTAGCACCAAGGCCACTTGTACAGTAAATAATGTTTAAAGTGGTTGCATGCACACATACATGCAGGCATTCAGATACACACACACACACACACACACACACACACACACACACACACACACACACACACACACACACACACACACACACTTAGAGCTGATATTGACAAGAGTTCCCTGGTGTGGTTTACCCTCCAGCTCTGCACCAGATTAAAACATGCTGCCCTTCTCTCCTCCGTTCTGTCCTCTCCTGCTTTATTCTGGTCTGGTTCTTATCCCCTGTCGTCTGTCTGTCCTGCTCTCCTCTGCTCTGTTCAGTTTGGATCTCCTCCGTCCTGTTCGGCTTCATTTCGTGGTGTTTCATTTGTTGTTTTGATGTTTTGTTGTGGTGTTGCTCTGCGCTGGTTTGTCTGCTTCTCTCTTCTTTTTTTTCCCTCTTCTTCAAACAACATAACAAATGGATGATTTTGGATAATAACATCGCACAGAGTTGCTTTTTATTTTAAATTATTTAAAACTATCAGAGGAAGACTGTTCAAAAAGCTGCCAGCCTCAAGATCTCCTGCCTCATCCCATCATCATTCTTGTTAATATTCAGCTTTTTCCACTGATGTTTTGGTGAGAAACCTGCATCAATAACCTTCATTAAACATGTGGAATGCATTTCACACATAAAAAACATATTTGCACAACAAAAATGTTTCCTGTTTTATTTATTTGTGTTTACATCAAGTTAAGATATTTTGTGGTTTTGCTTACTGACTTATTACTTGTTACTATTTTTGTATAATGACTATTAAATGGACATTTCACCCCCAAATCAAAAATACATACTTTTCCCTGTTTATCCATCTAGACTGTTTTGATGTGAGTTGCAGAGTTTTGAAGATATCGGCCATAAAGATGTCTGTCTTCTCTCCAGTATAATGGGACTAAATGGCACTCATCTTGTCGTGCTCAAAGTGTCAAAAAACATACATTTGAAAAATTCAAAACCAGTGTCTCTTTCCATAACAAGAACGACATCAAATGCGCTTCTCAAACGACACAAACAACAGCTTCTGCCCCGGTGACAGACTGACAGGCTGCAGGTTGAGAGGGGAGAGGAAGGCATTTTATTTAGTGTGATGTGTAAAATGCTAGAAATGACATTTTTGTTATTACAGAGAGTATAGGTACTGTATCAGTACTTGATCTGTTCAAATGTGAACAGTACCCAACCCCTCTCCTTACCAACATGATATTGACCAAAACCTTAGTATGAAACCAATATTTGTGAATTGCAGACTAAAGAGGAAATATTACAGTTTGCAACATATCAGGAAAGATATTACATGTGACAGAAGGAAGAAGGGAGGGATTTTATTTTGTGCTCCAAATAAGTAACAATGTTCAAATTGATAATTTACAGAAATTACATTTTTGTTATCACAGAGAAAGTAAAGCACTGAAAAGGTACCGTTGGTACTGGTTACCAAATTCCAGATACCAGTATTGGAACTGTATTGCAGATGTGGGACTAAGTCACACATGTGCAAGTCACAAGCAAGTCTCAGGTCTTAAACTTCAATTCTCAAGCAAGTCCCAAGTCACTGTGGTGAGAATCAAGCAAGTCAAAGTCAGCAGTCAAGCAAGTAACAAGTGTTATGAACTTCTGATGACGCCTCACAGTTTCCACATTAAAATAAGTGAAAAGACCGGTCATGAAAAGTTAAGTTTTATTTTCAACATTAACTAAAACTGTTGCAGTCTGCTTGGTAGAATGTAACTAAGTACATTCACTCAAGTACTGTACTTACTGTCAGTATAAATTTAGATTAGACTCAAGCAAAGTATATTTCAGTGGCAAATTTACTTTTTACTTGAAAACATTTTTTTTATATATATTTCATGTTGAGTGAAAACCATGTATTTCCAAATGTGGTGTTTTTGAATCTTTGTGAGAAAATTCTCCTGTTTCTTAAAGTAAATAATCTATTTAAAAAGCCTCTTGCATCAGCTGGAAAATACATCATCACAAAGCTGAACACACGCTGTTTTTCTGACAACGTGAAAAATTGACTTTTTCAGAGATTCATGGTTCTTCAATCCTACATGTACATTCGAATAAAATAACCTGGCCTACATGTATTCAGAAACACTATTTCTGTCGTTGGCAGGACACAGATGTTATACTGTCTGCTGTGATGATCATCTTTGAGGAAATCAATTTGATAAAACCGTCGATATGTAATTACACCTATCGACCTGTTTCTTTTTCTTTTCTTTTTTTTTTTTTATAAGACAGCTCAATACTTTATCTAGTGAATGTATGAATTTCCTTATTATGTTTGCATTTGATTGTGCTGCCAGTGAGTCTTCAAACAGGTGACTGCTGTGCTCTAAGAAATAGCAGATGAGACCCTTTATATAGACAGTTCTCTGATGGATCTGCAATAAGAAGCTTGTTATAAATACTCAAGGGATCGAAAAATATGTGACTGCTTTTCTGTAATAAGGAAGCCAGAGGAAAATCTTAGTAAAACGTTTCTTTCATGCAAAACATTTACACGATTCAGATAATCATCTACTGAAAAAGAACATCAGCCCACAATGTGATCTACAATCCTCAGCTCATCTGCCGGTGTCCTAGAACTCGCCTTTGTTGGCAGTTTGCTTAGCCATGTTGAGCTACACAACTTCAAAGAAGAAAAGCCGTCTTACTTATCGCACTTCTTTCTGCTTCCTTCTTACCTACGGGTCTGCGTCCAGCTATAAAGTATGGGAAGTTGTTGTCTTCGCTCACAGGACTTATTTCTACTAACCCTCCCCAAAATCCCTACTGAACCGGGAATCAGTCACAAAATCACCCAAATCTTCAGCAGCTGCTCTCATTGGACGCTTTTAAAGTGATTCGAAAACAGTTATATCTGGCTGTAGATGTTGAAGAATGTAATTTGTCCTTTGCTTTCATTTTCAAACATCGTATCTGTATCCTTTAATATCTGTGCTGCTTCCAGTCTTGGCCGGGACAATCTTGAAAAAGAGGTTTTCAATCTGAATGAGTGTTTTATTCCTGGTTAAATAAGGCTTATAAATAAATAAGAATAAATGACTCTAACCTAAAATGCATTTTAATACTTCCCATTTCATCCTTGGAAAACTGGTTGATGCAGGTTTTGATGGGCAGTGTTTCTGTGGAGGCTATGTAGCTGGAATTATTATAGCTCGCTCAGTGCCCGAAGGCAGGCTGTAGGCTCATGAATTTTAACTGAAGGTTCACTTAATAGAATTTATAGAAAACACACAAGACTGTAAGATTTTACACACTGAGTTCACTTCACTTGTCACAGGGAGAACTGTGGCAGTTGTATAATGTCTTTTGTGGCTCTGTTGAAGCTTTTTAAAATCTCCAAAAAGCCATCCAGGTTATCTTTAGCTAATTCTAACAGACTAACAGAGAGCCTGCATTACAAATTTCACGTGCGTATTTAGGGGGTAGTGGGGCCTAATGAAGGACATAGGTAAGTTGTAGGTTCCAGGGTTTTTGGAGCTTGACTCATAGACAACTTTTCTGTTAGTAAACATTATGATGTTTTTTGTGGGCGGAGATTAAGTGTAGACAAAAAAGAAAAATCCCTAAAATGTAAGCTGACACTAGCTAGCAGGATTCATTAGTATATTTCTTAATAATAATAGCCATTTTTCTTTTTTATGTTGACACATATTTAATAATTATTGGAGGAACTAAGAGCACAACTGAATGCTTGAATGGGGTGTTGAAAAGGAACTTTGCATGCCTGACCTGTCTTTGTTACACACTGAATAGCACTTTTCATAAAGTGCTGATGATAAATAGTGATTGTTAGACCTAAGAGATTGCTGTCCTGAAATTTTCACACCTGTGAATGATGAATGAAATGAAATTTTACTGTGATCAACAGGTGGACGCCTATTCAAAGACTGCAAATCTAGATCCTGTGATCCTGATCTTGTGGTAAGACTTTTCTGAATCACAAGATCAGGGTTACAGAATCTAGATTCGCAGTCTTCGGACAGGCCTCCATCTCTTGGTCGAAATAACAATTCATTTTAGTTACAGTGCTGCCAGGTGGAGGTCAGGATTCATCTACTTGGGGCCTCCAACGCTGTGAGGAGCCTTGCATCCTTTTAGCGATATTATGAAGCATGATGGTGCATACTGCACTTTCAGGGGAAGAAATGGGAAATTCTTGTTCTTGCACCTCCCCTTTTTACAAAACAACAGGGAGTTTCTTTGGTGCTCTAATTGAAAATATTTATTGGTTAACTGTTTAAATCAGAACAGATCTTGTTTTGGCGTGATCTGTGATAGTTTAATATGCAAGAAATGAATAAAAGAATGATAAAACACATCCCATGAGTGCTACATGCTAAATCCACCTCTCCAGTGAGGTTAGAGTACATTTTAGCATTAAAACTATCCTGATTTCCACCTTAGAGCTTTGAAATACCCAAAAATAGCATTTGATCTGGATTCTGGAACTGATTTTGTAGGATCAGGATCACAGCTCGTGCTCCGCTGCTTCAATGCTAACCATCATTTCATCAACCTGTTTGTTGTGAGACCTCGAAATTTATAGAAATGCGGCACAAAATTGCTCGAGTAGCCCTTTAACAGAGAATGTGTTGATGTTAAATTTGAACAGATGTATACTTAGTTGGTTGTTAAAAAGGATCACACACCATCCACACGCAGAGAGAACATTATGTGGCTATGCATGTCCACTGGGCACATCTTTTAACTATTTTCAAATCCCTGATCAGCGTTTAGACTTTCACTGATTAAGCTCTGCTGGCTGCAGCTGTTACTCTGGGAAAAGAGGTTGCACTTGGATCCATCAATTATTGGCATTCATTATGCAAACGCTCCAAACATTTTGTGTCTAAACATACCCCTGTGGACGTCAGCATCAGTGGACTTAAAGTGTTTAACTATGTTTCGAGCGCATCCCGTTGAATACATTGATTGCCCAAATCGATACAGTGAGAGACTAATTCAGAAAAAAAAAAGTCCCTCAGATATCTCACCCCTCCCTACGCTCTCCGTCTCTCCTCCTGTCCCCTTTCTGTCTTTCTTTTACCGCCGTTTTTCTTTTCACTCCGTCTCTTCTCTCTCCCCCTTTCTGTCAGTCGTGATTTCTCCATCTTCTTCTCCTGTCACTCGTCCCCTTCGCCTCCGCGTGTCTTCCTCCCAGGCTGTCAGTTGGTCCTTTTCCCTGGAGGCGCGGTCGGTTTCTGTGGAAACAATTTAAGGCAACAGACAATGCAGCCGTTAAAATCAAGCTAAAAGAAGAAAGAGATCAACACAGAGTTTATCCTGAAAGAAAAAAGAAAAGAAAAGAAAAGAGGAGATGCTGACAGAAAGATGGGTAAATGAGGATAAAGAGGATTAGGAGGTGGAGGGAAGATGACATAAAGAGGTGAATAAGACTAATACTGGTGCAGTGAGGAAATAAATCACCAGTTTAAGCCCCACATTCAAACTGGTAACAAGCAGAAAAAAGATGCTATTGAGTCTTCCTGTTAGTATATTAGGTCTTATCATTATACATAATAAAACAAATTACTTTATATTATTAGTCTGAATCTGGAAAGTAACTAGTAACTAAAGTTGTCAAATAAATGTGGTGAAGTAAAAAGTACAGTATTTGACACTGAAATGTGGTGGAGTTGACATATGAAGTAGCTAAATAAAGGTTACAAAGGTGTACTTAGAGGGACAGTTGACCCTAAAATCAACAGAGTTTTGGGGCCAGTGGGATGTCTGCCTTCTCTCCAACATAATGGAACTTGATGGTGCCGGTCCTGTGGTGCTCAAAGTGCCAAAATGTGCAGCAATGTCTCTTTGCAGAAGTCATGACCCAGTTGCCCAAAAATAATCCACAGACCCTTGTTGTGAGCAGTTTTATGTAGGAACTTTCTTTCTGCAGCAGAATCTACAGGAACTACTTTCTTTGCAACAGAAAGAAAGTAGTTCCCATATGACAGATCATGAATTTTGGGAAGAGACACTGGTTTTGAATTTTTTAAATCAATTTATTTTTTCTTTTTATGGGTGTTTTGAGCACCACGGGAGAGAAGGTAGACACCTCTATGGCCGATATCTCCAAAACTCTGCAACTCTCTTTTTTTATTTTGGGGTGAACTGTCCCTTTAAGTACAGTACTTGAATAAATGTAATTCCACCACTGTTGAAATGAGCATTTTACATCCATAGTCTCCAGTGTGGTAGACTAGGTAGAGTCCGGATTTAACAGACTCCATGACTGACTGGTCTAGACTGGTCTGAGCTCCTCTGATCCTATCGAACACATTTGACATTTACAGCCTGACATATAGAGGTTTTGTTGGGCTCACAGATTTATCGCAAAAATGATAAGGTGGAAGTCCATCATTACAAACAACTGCTGTTTTTCTTACACTCACATGATCAAAAACACAGCAAGATCATAAATGTATGAAGGAGGCAGTGTGTGAGTTCTGGAATCCCTTCAGTGTCCAAACATAGTTCCAGTAAGTAGAGATGAATAATAGTTCATCACACATGAGCCAAGAGAAAACAAAATAAATACACAGGATGAAAAGATAATATGTTTGTTCATACTCACATTAGGAGGAATACATTAATAAATGAATGAAAATAGAAAAATAAGTGAAATAAATACTTGAAATTGTATTTATTGCATATGCTAGTTATGTGTTTAGGTGGAAATTAGCATCTGGCTAAATCTGGTGCGACCATGTTTTCATTTCTTGTAAATGGTCGATGTCATTGCACGCTGTCTTTTTATAAATAAACTAAACTACACTAAACTAAATGAAAATAAAAATAAAAGTGTGACAATAATAATAATAAAAATAAATTCAAAATTACATTTTCACTTAGTTCACATCAATTAAAATATGAAGTTATCTTGGACCCCTATCTGTTCTTGATTGTAATCTTGCAGTAATATATTTTCCATGTAGTAAACATCCTTAACATTCTCCCTCCATTGTGTTACTGAGGCGGGCTGCAGCCTCAGCCAGGAGATTGTGATCATCTTCTTAGCAATTAAAAGTAGGACTCTCCATAGCAAGATCTGGTTGTTATCCTCAGTATCTTCTGGTAATATTCCCACATTCAGATAAGATGGTTTTAAAGCCAATTCTGTATTAAAACAGTTTTTGAATTTCTTTTTGCATACTTTGCCAGTGTTCTAGGGGTTTTGTGGGAGTCCCAGAAGATGTGTGTTTGGTCTCCTACCAGGCCACAGCTCCTCCAGTGTGTGACAAGAGGAGACCTGAAAACCCTCATCCTGACTTTCCAGCTGAATTTCTTCCAAGTGGGCCTCTTTGTTATTTTATGCTTCCTCTCTGCATTATAATTTCCAGTTCTTTTCTGAAATTATAGTGTTCATTTTTCCTTCATAGCCAAGCTGTTATCCTTTAGTTCTTCTTGAAATATCTTGTGTACATGTGATATGATTTTCTTTTTAACCATCCTTTTAATTGTTAACATAAAGTAATGTTCTATGTTAGATGGTGATGTACATAGTTTGTTTCATTCTTAATGTTTCACTAACATATTTTTAAGAACATCCACTTAAGTGAACCCACGCAAACACTTCTTGCTGTGAGGCAACAGCGCTAACCACTGAGCCATTTTTTTTTTTAAATTTCTGCAGTGCATATTAATTTTCCATTAGATTGCACAACATAAAGGAGCGGTTGATGTGAGTCATGTTTTAAGAGTTATAATCTGCATAAATGTGTGATAACTGTTTCTACCCAAATTGTGTTCTTGATCTTATTTAGGATTACTATAACAGGTTATGAATGAAAAGAAATGCCGTAGTTCATTAGTTCACAGCAGATGGTTCATTATCATAATTAATAATTCAGAAAATATGCTTTTGGATTCAAAGCCTTAGTTATCTAAACTACATTGGTTTATTGGCTTGCTTATAACTTCAAATGGCTGGCAAAGTCACTGCTATCAGTTTAGTGTTAAATACTTTTTCCTTTTTTGCATAAGCCTATTACTGTGAGACATTTGCTTCACATTTGAAGGTCCTTCATTCATTTACTTTAAAAACAAACAGTTTTTTGGTTGGAGCCATGAACCAAACAAGCTGTAGTCATTATAAATACGGCACAAATTCAAATATGCTGGTCAGTAGAGGCCACCGGTACAGACAGATAACTGAATTAAACACTGTCCTCAGTAACAAATATCTAAAATTAAAGTTCCTCTGTTTGTTTTTAATTGGACACTCATCTGTGAGTGGACTGACCTACTGTGATAACATCCACAGCTCTGGAAAGTGATCTATTTTAGATGTTCTCTCCCGTCTCCTGACAGTCCAGTGATTGATGGACAGACTATAGATACGGTTGAGTCTTACACGTGTCTGGGAACTGTACTAGACAGTAAACTGACATTTGAGCATAAAAAAGACATATTGTACAAGAAAAGTCAGCAGCATCTCTTATGACTCAGGAAACTCTCCTAGTTCCAGGCTGACAGTGTTTTATAGATCTTTTATTATCCTCACCAGTGGATCATGTGATGGTTTCCATGAGTGTGTGTGTATGTTTGCATGTGTGCATGATCAGTGGGCCTACATCTTGTCCAAAGCTAATCTTGCATACTACTGTACCGATCAATTTAAAGGACCTTGAAAGTCTTGAAAAGTCTTGAAAAAACTCTACAAATGGCCGCTTGGACTCAAGGATGGGACTACTTAAATTTTGGAGGCCAGAGGTCAAAGGTTAAGGTCATTCTGAGCTCATGTCTGTCCCATTTTTTTAAAGGCAATATCTCAGGAACGCTTGGAGGGAATTTCTTCAAAATTGGTTCAAGCATCCATCAGAATGAACAGATTTTAAAAGGACTAAATGATGAGGTGATGATATTTTACATCCAAGAGGTCAAAGGTCAACTTCACTGTGACATCATAATGTTCAGCTCTCTATCAGTCCTCCATCCTCCTCTGTGAAAATAGTCTCTAAGTGGTGACAGCATGTTTCTAACTGGAAATTATTCACTGGAATCACACATGATAACTTCAGTTAAAAATACACTTAATATCTTTTATTAAATCCCTGCACAGTTACAGGTCAATATAGTGGTAGATTTCACAATAAATTCCTTCAAAGTCTTCACTACAGACATTACATGAGAGATGGTTGCATCTGGCAGTTCTGGTGGCATTGCAGTAGGTGCTTCACCATCTGTTGCCTGGCAGGGATCTGCACTCTGCTGAGTGATGTCTTCTAGCTGAGTCTGTAATCACTTTCTCTCTTATCTGCAGGTATCAAACTTACTTAATGAGGCAAAATTACTGCACAGGGAAGTCCATCCTGTCTGATTGTTCCAATCCATTACATCAACAATTTCAGTTTCTGCCAAAATCAATAGATACAAAACACTCCCTCAAACTCTTGTGCCATCACCCTCCTAAACTCCAGGAGGAAAAGGTAGTTTATTTTCTCAAAGTTTAATTTATTGGATTTCTTTAATCATGTTTCAAACTATGCATCACACTGCAGCACAACCAGTTGCCCTCCTGGAGAAAAATAAAGTTATTTGCATGGTGAGAAAAACGGTGCATGTGCTGTGAAAATACACAGTTCATGCAAATACAATTATTTATAAACTTTATTTATTTAGCAATCAAGGTTACAAACTGCTTGACAGAAAAAAAAAAGAAGATAAAAACATAAGAAATAAAAACAACACAGGGATGATGAACACTAAAAAGAAAAACAGCAAGAATGAAATGATAAGACCCAGCAACGTATTAAATATTCATAAACACCCTCCAATAAAAGAAAGTTTTGAGAAGGTAAACACGCCAATAATGAAGCCTGTCTGATCTCAATATGCAGAGTGTTCCTCAGACTGAGGGCTTTAGCCACAGAGGCCTAAGGGGTTTTCTACAAAGGAAGCTAGCCAGACTTTCTTTGCATGAGCCAACTTGACAAAACCTAAAATAAGTGTTTTCATGACGGTGGTTATCAACATGCTTTGTTAACCCGTGGCCCCATGTTACACCTGTGCAGTTGTCATTTTTGCCACATCTGTAAGATAGCAAATGAATCTGTGCCCAGTCTGTGCAGCCATGGACGGAAGGTGTAAAAATGAAGGGGTGGCCAGGTGCATTCAGTTTCTTGTGCTCAGTGCACTGGAGTCACAACCACTAATGCTTTAGTCCTCCTGGTTAAAGCACAAAGTCTGTGGCACAGCAGGTCCGTCTGCACAAGATAGCAACCAGTGCATTTGACCAAACCACACACACACACACACACACACACACACACACACACACACACACACACACACACACACACACACACACACACACGTCTCCACAATCACAAAACACCTTCATTTATGTTCATTTTATGTTTTCCCTACAGGAGTGGGGATTAGCAAAGTGTCCTTTGAACATATTTTCTATCAGAAATAAAGTGTATATATTTAAGTTAACTGAGTGCATGCGTGTGTGTGTGTCTCAAGTTTGGCTGAGGCACACACACACATCTCCACAATCACAAAACATCTTTCATTTATGCTAAACAGCCTCTGTGTGTCTCTAAAATTATTTTCATTAATAAGGAATAAGGAATTATTATTATAATTATGAAGCCTAATAAATCTCAACAGACCTGCAAAGTGCACACGGGACGGGATCACAGCTGTCAGATGGTCTTTAACGGATCAGTCAGCCTGACAGCTGGAGCAGCTGTAGTGTTTGTGTCTGTGTTTATTGGAGTCCAGAAAAACAAGGATAAAACAGGTAAGATCTATAATGTACAAAATTAACAAGACCTCGAGACCGACTCGACCTGGAGAGAAAAAGGTGTGTGTGATTTTGTCAGGATTTACCTGTTGGATAACCTGCAAATAATGTTTTTACAAACTTCACAGTAGTGTGGGAGGAGGAAATGAGGGTAACAAGAAAGAGGTGAAGGACATGGAGAATGGGTGGCTGTGAAGCTGCACCTCAATCCAGCTCAGGTGGGTGTTCAGCCAGACTGAGATGCAGCTTCGTAGCCGTCTGCCTCTCCCCTCCTTCTTCAGGAGTGTCAGGCAGCAAAGCTGCATAATATGATGTTGATATTAATGAATTATAAAATATGACATAATGTCAAGGTGCATCAGTGTAAAACATAACCAGTTATATATCTGCATGACTTTTACAGTTCATATATTGTATTTCTTTTCCATATGTTAATGTAAAATAGACTATTTACACATGAAACTGCTTTAGAGACATGCTGCTGTCTTGCGAACTCTCGCATTTTCACTTCTCAAACCAGGAGATCTGTCTTCTTGCTCGCAGATTCTTTCTCTTTGTTTCCACTGGTAAATCCACTGTCATGTTGCCAATGCTTGCACTCCTGGCAGACGTGCCTCTTAGAGTTGATGAGAGCTGACTTCCTGATTGGTTTAATGCATGTTTGGCCTAAAACCCACCCATGAATTAATCAAGGCACTTGTGCACAGCTGATAGGTGTATCCCAGTGTGCAGCAGGCATGCAGGAAGCAGGACAGGGCAGATACTCCTGTGCCCCTGGTGCGAGACGGCAAAAGTGTATTTTGAACACACCTTGAATAAATTAAAACCAATGCACCTGCACTTTGAACTTACAGTTTAGATCATCATTAGATAGGGTTCTCAGGCTTTCATTTGACTCTTCTTCTGCACAAAATGAAACAATCGCTTCAGTCAAGATGAGGCAGTTGTTATAATATTAAAAATATATTACAGCTAAAAGCAAAACTGTTGCTACAAATAAGGCAAGAGAATAATGCTGGCAGAAAATTACTAATTCACTTAACGTGCTCTGAATGCATTTATATCTATTTCTGTGACAGCTGCACATTAAACTTTAAACTTCATACAGCAGATTTATACATGATACTGCCGGTCTGACAGAGTCCCATAATGAAGATATGTGGAAATATTTTTTAGTCTTTGGCCAAATCATAGTAAAATGAATGTTAATGATTGAATATTATCTAAGATAAAAAGGATAGATTAATCAGTTTTCTAATCTGTGTTCTGAGCTGCACTACACAGCAGTGCAAAAAAGACTCGGCAGCAAATCAGGATCAAGCATAAGAACATGAATCAAAATGTCTGTTGCTCTTTTGGTGTGTGATTTGCTGCGTAAAATTTAAAGTGTTAGTATGATCTAAAGCAAATGTGAAAAATGACTTTCTACATCCCGAAACTGAGGTTCTCGTGGCAACATGATGTATACAGCTTCTGCTGATGTAACTGCACAGCTATGTTTGGTGACACTAATGTACAGCTAAGCAACTGCGTATATAACCTATCCCCTCAGCTGAAAATCTATATCACTCATAAAGAATATTATCAGGAAAAGAATCAGTGAAAGAGTGGCACTTTTTAATGTGAAAATGTGAACATAACCTGATCTGAACCAAGTTAGTTCAGCATAAGTTAAGTATAAGTACTAAAGCTTCTTACTACAGCCCTCTGGTCACGTTTGGTCACAATCTGGGATCTGAGAACAACAAGCAGAGCTGCATCCACCAATTTAAGGTAACGCTCAGGCACACAGGGAGTCAATAAATTCTTGATATAATTTGGAGTGAGGCCATTAAATGCTTTAAAAGAGATCAGTAGAATTTTAAAATCAATGCAGAAAAAAGAGGCAGCCAGTGTAAGCTGGCTAGCACAGGAGGAATATGTTCACATCTCTTGGTGCCTGGTAAAATTGGGCAGCAGTGTTCTGAGCCAGCTGGAGTCGGTGAAGGGAGCTTTGACTGATACTGGTGCAATACAGGCAAAAAAAACAAAAAACAAAAAACAAAAGCATGTGTGACTTTATGTAAATCAGTGGGAGATAAGAATGACTTGATTTTGGAGATTTTCTTGGGCTGAGAGAAGCAAGACTGGACAACGTTTTTACTTGAATCTCAAAACTGCATCGAAAATGTCTCCAAGATTTCTAGCAGCCTGCTTATTATTTTTAGTCAGGGGAACCTACAATAAGATCCAACAGACAAACTGGCAGCTTTCATCCACCAGATCTCTGTCTACCCTTGGCTTCTTTTGCTGCTATTGTTAGCATGAATCCAACAAAATAACAAAGTATAAAAGACTGTGAGAGAGTCTTTTATGATGGAGGGTTTCTACCTGTCTGTCTGCAGGGTTCCTGCCATGAGTCCCATAACCCTCCAGTAAACTCAGTTTAACCTTTAGGAGTTTTCTGCTGCCTTACGTTACTGTACGCTGCCACAGACTAAATAAATTCCAGAGGAGTGGAAAGCATCTTTATTGCAGAAATGGACCAGAGTTGTCTGTCAAGCGGCCAAGAAATAGGGTATCACGGAATTGCTTGTTGATGGCGAGACAGTATTAAACACGGCTACAGTCAGAGAAAATCTTTCCATGGTGTCAAAATGAAGCGTGCCCAAAAGCTTGACAGGAGCGAGTGTGAGTGCGTGACTGAAAAACACACTGAAGGAATGCTCTTGTTCTGTTGTTTCTTCCCTGATACCAATTCTGTTATGCCAGTGCTCCTTTTCATTTTCACCTCAAAGCTATACACATAACTGTGTTAAAGTGATTGGAAAAGGTAACATGAGGCCGTTACTCCACACCTCTTAAAGGGATAGTTTGGATTATGTCATGTGGGGCTGTATGAGGTACTATAGTGATACGATAGTGAATGTATTACCAACATAAGACCAACACGCCCCCAGTTAGGACCAACATGAAAGCTGCAATGTAGTGCTGTGGACAGGGTCGACACAGGGTCGCGTTTTAGCCACTTAAAAAAAAGCCTCCTCTTAAAAATACTTTGCTGTCAGACAGCCTTTTCTGATGGGAAACCGCCATTTATATGAGCCAAATATCTGTCTCTTCAAACCAACCAGACTCCATTGGCAAAATCAAAAATTTAACTCGCAGAACACAGGAGCAGGTGGTCTACCACTGCTCTGTTAGTTAGTTTGTGTTATTGTGTGACTTAAGTGAATTAAAACTATCCTTTTAAAGCACCAAAATCTCACAATAATACAAACAAATTACCCAATTAATCCCTCCTAAGTCCCGCCCCTTTTTGGTCTGTGCTACATTTACAACTGAGCAAACTTGGTACCTCGGTCAACTTTCTAGCTAACTAGCAAACGTAACGATTAATGTTAATTAGCTATCTAGCTAATTATTTTGCTGGTGTTTTTCTAACATTAGCTAATTTAAGATGATTAATGAAGCTTTTATTGGTCACCCAGCAATGTCTTTTAACCATCTACAAAATGTGTCTTTCTCTTCAGCATATGTAAATACACGGACGAGCAAAAGTAGAAAGTTGCCTGAGGTACCAAGCTTGCTCAACTTTCACTGGAGCACAGAATGACAAGGGGCGGGGCTTAAGATGGGTCAACTGAGGCAGCGGAAGACCAGCAACTCCTATGTTCTGAGAGGTAAAATTTCATTAAAATACATTTGTTGCTGACCCTGTCCACAGCAGTACATTGCTTAGCTTCCATCCTGGTGCCCCTCTCTGTTTCTCCAAATTTGTGGCGCGCCGCCTGGTATTTACTGGAGGTAGCACACACACTGACTATGGACAAGTACCTTATGTAAACCCACATCCAATAATCTGAACTACCCCTTAAACTGTAAGTGGAGCCATTCAAACACTTTTCAGGCTTATACAAGCTATATTCTGGCAAACAGCATCAATAATCTGTGCTCAAGCTCTGCACCTCATAATATAAATCTGTGGTACAACCTACTCACTTAGCCTGACAAAACACATAAATCAGGTCTCATAACTCAAGTCCTTTTTTTCTTGAAAACAGGCCATTTATCAGTGTAAAGTTGCAAGACTAATATAACAGTTATTATTGTATCAATTAATGAAAAAGAAAAGCAAAGGACGTCAGGATGACAAATTTCATCCGTTCAGTGAACATCTATCATCCAGCAGAGAGTGGGGATTGAATAAGTGCCACATAATGAGGTTTACATGTATTCAGAAATTTAATGAAAATATTATTAAATTTGCTTATTGTGGTTGAGATAATTAACACCTTAAATTGCATTTGTGTATTCTAGTCTACAACTCTCTCTCTCTCTCTCTCTCTGTGTGTGTGTGTGTGTGTGTGTGTGCTTCACTGTGGAATATCTGAGTGCAGGCCGTGTAGCTGAAGGTCAATCTGAATGGAGGCAGATAAATGAACTGGAGACACCAACAAGCTTATTACTGTAGAGTGCGCGCACACACAGCACACACACCGACATGCACGCCAGCACACACTGGCACACACTGCAGAGACTTATTACTGCTACTGTAGTGACATGAATTGCTCCTCCTCTGACTCCCTCTCCCTGGCTCTCTCTAAATCTCACCGTGATAACCTCAGTTGCTGAGACTTAGAGGCACTGATACAGAGGGGCTGGAAACGATACTCGGAATACCTATACAATATAATGCAATCAAGTTCAGGAGGCCTGCGAAAAATATAACTTTTATGAAGCTTACAACCTCTAGTTTTTGGCTCAGTACCTCCATAGTCTATCTTCTTTGCATAAAGGTTTATAATTTGACCATATGTCCTGGGTTTTATGAATGCATTATTCAGAACATTATCTACTTTTTGTGCTTATTTACATATTTTAATACTTTATATTAAAAAATGTGATTCTTCAAAACCTTTTGGTAACATTTTGTTTAAAGGGATGTGCCTGAGACTGTCATTACACTGTCATAACCATGTCACGACAGCTGTCATGACTATGAAGAAGTCTTTGTGAATGTTTATAACTGTTGTCATAAGTGTCATTTGGTCAATTATGCCATTTTAGAGCAAAGTTGACATTGTTTAAGAAGTCTTTGTTATGACAACTTGACATTAACCAAGTCAAAGACGTATTTGTCTTGGTTAATGTCCAGTTTGCAATTACATTTTACTGTTATCATCTACTAAATGACAGCTTGACATTAACCAAGACAAGCTACTTTTTTCTGTCAAATGCTTTTGTAACGGAGCCATGAATAACTTCCTAAACTTCAACTAAAGTGGTAGTATTTGGACTTATCATAAAGATGTTATTAAATGTTATAAGGCCAGTGTGACAAACAAGTACAGTACCAGGATGATTTAGATGGTGGGCAACTAGTTTATTTGTTACTAAAGTAGACTTCCTGCTGTCTGCTGTTAGCTGGTGTTTGCTAGTTAGCTCAGTTAGCTTTGGCGCTAGCTGCCTAATTAGCACACTAAGTCCTGGGAGTGCAAGGTTAGGGTTAGGGACATAATTGACCGAATGACACTTCATAACAACAGTCACAAGTTGTAAACATTTGTAAAGACTTGTTCATGTTCATGACAGGTGCCATGACATGATTATGACAGTGTAATGACAGTCTTATGCACACCCCTTCAAATAAAGTATTATGAACATTTTAATATAGAAACAACAACAACAACAACAAAAGCTTGTCTAACACTATTTTTTAAAGTGGCATTTTTGTATCACCGGCCATATGGATATTTTGCACAAGCAGACCAATATTTGTATCTCTAATGTAGAGAGAAGCTGTTGTATAATTTATACAGGACGTCCTGTTGAGATACTAGATCTCTTCTTCCACAGAGTCCTGGTCAAGATGGTAGCATCACAGGTTAGAAAACATTCAATACATAAAAAACAAAACAACAACACACACTGCATATATGACTGTGTCAGCAGTGTACAAATGAATTTTAGTTGATTTTATGAATTATAAAAATTCACAATAGGGGCTAAAATAGATCCTTGTGGGAGATATTTGTTTACTGTAGGAGTTGAGTTTTCTCTGATAAATAATTCTTAAACCAGTTCAGAGCCAAGGCCTTTGCAGCTAAGTCTCTGTTGTAGCAGTTCATGATCTACAGAATCAGATGCTTTTAGACTAAACTAGATCAACAACTAGAGCTGCACAGTGTTGTTTACTGGCTACAGATTTGATGAAGTCATTTGTTACTAGAATAGCTGCTGTTATATTACTATGACCTGATCTGGAATTCAGTGAGAATGTTATCAAACCCATTAACCTGCTAGTAGTACCTATAGACTTTCTCATTTTCTTATAGGCTAATGAGCAGAAAAAAAAGTTATTTTATTATTACACAGGTTTGAAAAGGAAAAAAGAAAAATTTGTGTTATGAATTTTCATTGTTTATATCCCACCCTGAATGGTACTAAAATTCCAACATTTCAGGGAGGGTACATTGTGCTGTCCATGCACTTCGTGTAGTTGAGGGTTAACAGTCTAAACTGCTGCCAGGACACTGCAGACTTTTTCAGCTTTTTCCAAACTTTTGATTTCTGCCTGACCCTACTTCATGCTGGCACACTGTCACTGCAGGCTTATTGACAGGAAGCAGCTAGTTCCAGCTCTGTTTGACGCATACAAAAGCACTCTATCCCCCTGAATTATGCCAATATCCAGCATTTATTTTGATATTAACCAAAACGTGACTACACATAATGAGGCATGTACACAAGCCATTGTGCAAGCTAGAAACTGAATTTCTGGGTGGCCTGTGAAAATCCTCTTTCAAGATTTTGAGTGAATGCTGCTCTGCACCCAATTGAAATTGACCGGTGTTGCCCTGTAGACCTTGTCCGTTAACAGGGAGAATATGTGTCTGGTCTTTGCTGTCAATTTGACAGTTTTGAAGCAGGTGCAAGGAATATGTCTCCGATACTTTGTGAATTCTGTGAAGGAGACACACAGCAAGTGACAAGACAAAAAGCGACTGTCTGGATTTGGAATGTGAACTGTCTGGTCCAGTTGAAGTTTTCCCTGTCCGTGTTCACACTTGTAATTGACAGCCTGTTGGCCGAGCTGGACGGAAGGTACAGCTCGTATCAAAATGTTCAGGAGTGTTTCAGTTTTTTAAATCACATTCACCTCCACCTCTGTTAAAACTGTGTGCACATTGGCACTGAGGCTGCAGAGGAAACACCTCAAGGGCTCAGAGGAATCAATTCAATTTGGGGGAGTTTATGCTCAAACAAGATAAGATATATCTGCCCACCAACTGCTCAACCTAATACGAGGACTGAATATAGGGCTGATATTGTTGACTCTGCTCCGTGCTGAATTCATGTGCTTTTGATGCAGAGGTGCTTCACTCACTAGGATCAAAGAGAGCAGAGGTACAAACAGGTGGTTGTGGTTGATGGGTGTGGATGCGAGGACCACAGGCTTAGCTGAGCCCTGGGGGCCCAGGACATGGTTAAGGACTGTGGCATGCTTGAAAAGAAGCACTTTGAATTGCACATCGTCAGACCACACTGGGACGAAAAGGTATTTGTGCCTTACACCAAACTGGTATGATGTCAGCACAGACCAATCTCCTTGCGTTTTCTAATATATTACTACACATCCTCAGATCCTTTTCTCTTGTCAAAGTGAAGGTCATATCAAAATGTCACAACCGAATGAAACATGCAGTCATTACTGAAAAACTTTGGTTGTGATAACAGCAGATTAACTGCACACAACTCTATGACAGATCTGGACTTCTTAAATTGTGTTTGTATCTGAAAGAAAATTAAAAATACAAAAATGACCTTTCGTTGTGCACCAACCTTTGACACTGTTTCTACGCCTGCAAATCTTTGAATTCTCGCGATGCATTTATGCAGTTTACAGTGATAACGGTGGCAGATTTAACATTGAACTTGTGAGTATTTGTTGAAACATGAGGTTTTTGGATCCCTAGAGACGTATACAGAAGCATATTCTCATTTTTAGCTGACGACAGTGGATTTTGCCGGCTAAAACAATGATTCGCAAGCAGATTTCGTAAGTGTAGCTGGCTGATGTAAGCTACTCTTAGTTGGCTGAGAAGTTCATCTCTAGCTGACATGTTAATGTTTCCATCTGACTTGTTTTAAAATAAGAACCCCATGAAAGTGTAAATGTAAATGATATAACATTAATGCTGAATGACTGAGGCTAAAGCTAGCTTACATCTCAGCAAACATTGTTTAGATGGTATACAGCAGGTATATCTACATGATAAATGACAGAAATACACTCATTAAGGTTGGAAAAGGAAACGCAGGGACTCGACAAGTGCAGCGGACTTTGAGACAGGTCACCCAGTTGGACCAGCCGGACCAGGGTTGTGGAAGACAGCCGGGATAAAAGCTAAGCTAACTTGGGTTAGACCTGTGACAGCGAGCCAGAGAAAGGTGCCGGACATGCTGATGTTTGCAGTTTATGTTAGAGCAGATGAAGACAGAGTTTAATGCATTCGCCACATGTGTGCGCTTGTGTTTCACATTTTTGAGAGACAACAAAAACTCAGACTCATGAAACGCCAAGTATCGTTCTTGTCAGAACCTTCTGCACACCTTCAACATGTAGAGAAATAGACACCTTGACAGCTCTAGTAATGGTTGCTAAGCTATGATTGGACAGTGGCTATTTGGAGGTGGGGCTTAACAAACAATCAGTTGGTCAATACTTAAGAACAAATCCATTATCTGGTCCGGTCCCTTGTCTTAAGGGTGCATGAGGTCCTTGGAATCATTTTTTTTATTGGCATAAGGTTAGAACAGGACGCTACAGCTGATAAAATGCTAGCAACAGTTCTCATACCACATGAATCACCTGTAGCTATTTGCTAGAAAAGAGAAGCCCTCCTTTCCTTCCTCTGTGACAGAATAGAAGGTTTGACAAATATGTCAACAATAACTAAGGGCGGTGGGGCTTAGTGAAGGACACACTGGTGTATTAATGCAAAGGGACATGTTACAAAGCATGAAAAACTTGATAAATTAGACAGACATGGGTGTAACAAAATATACCTGCTGACCCAGGTCACTGCAGGTCATTCCCACCTTTTACCCACCCTTTTGATAGGAGTCCAGTCCATTGTGAGCAAGTCCATGTAATGAAATGAAAAAAGAAGTCAGTACATAAAAAGACACAAGGAAAAGGATGCTGTGACAATGAATAATAAAATAAAAATGAAAACTGGAAGTTAATGAACTGTTGTTGACTGCTGTTATCTCATAGTATTCGAGGAGCAGAATGGGAGTGAGCCGTCATGAGAAGTATATGCTGGGGTGAAATGTCTATTAGAGGGTAGAATGATATGTCATGATATGTTAGTGTGTGTTTGTGTGTGAGCGATAGAGTGGTGGTCTAGAAGAGCCAAGGGGCGTATCTTTATTTTGGCCCAGCTGTCCAGTTATGTATAATTTGTCCACTGAAATGACTACTTTTGTCTTCCTTAAGTAGCTGCTTTCTGAAGGGTTATAATTTTTGTCAAGTATCCCCTGTGGTTACTGATCATTGAACTCATAATCCATCCCTTTAAGCTGTTCTCCCAGACACTGGATTAGTTCTTTTAGTTTGTAGTGTTTGAATTTGGCAGTGATTGACCATGAATGTTTATTGTTTGGGTGAAAGATGAAATGTTTGAGATGGGTGACCAGGAATCCATTTATCGTGTTTTCTGGGTTGTTCAGTGTTCAGTAACATTAAGAATACCATTAACATAAAGTATAAAAAGTTGTGGACCAATCACAATGCTCTGGGGTGGTCCACAGGTGACCTTTCTAAATCCTGACACAGTACCTTCCCAGCCAAGAGTAGGCTTTACCTTTTATGCCACAATTTTCTCAATAATTGACTGTGATCTATAGTATAACCTTCTGTAAACCAATTTAAATGCCAGTAGAATCTCAGTGTGTTCTTTCAAGAAGTGTTTCTAGTTTAGAAAATTGGAAAACAAGGGATACCAGGCTATAGTTGTTCATGTAGTGCTCATCTTCATTATTATATATTTGAATTACCTGCAAATTTCAGATTATTGGGAAGAACACCTCTTTGAAATGACTGATTACATATTTTGGTCAGAGGTCTATAATTTGCATGTGAATAACATTTTTCAATCCTGTATATATTCAGTGCAAGCTTTCACACCAACAGCGAAATTTCGATGAGCGACATTGTGGCTTTGATTTGATCGGAGTTTGAAGTTTTGGTTCGGACATGAACACATCTGACCAATCAACATTGCTACATCCAAGACATCCAACATGGTGGATCACTTGTTTTACCAAACTCCATTTTACATGATAAAAGGGAGGAAACATCTGAGACAAGGATTTCAACTTCAGCACGCGGCGAGGAATAGACAGTGAGCCTAAGTATGATGATGGTGTGTATATATCAAGCTTTAACAGTCTATGGAAATGTCTGTTTGCATCTTTTTTGTGTGATTTATTTTAAGCTGTGTAATCATGTCTTGTTTGATGAGCTTTTGCTTCCGAAATATTTACAATCTTGTGCCAGTTATTTGTGTTGCTGTAGGCCTTTACAATAGAATCATAGAATGGAATAGAATAGAATAGGATAGTGCTCAATGCAAACACATATCAACATGACAAATTTACTACAAAATACATATATGCATTACTAGTGCGGTTGGAACAATAATAATTATTAAATCACTTTAATTTAATTTAAGGAACATAGAACTTCCTATTTGGAATAGTAAACCCCACAGGTGAGAAACAAACAAAATAACGATCATGATAGTATTCATATAAGTATAACCAATAATTATTTCAACTCCTACAATAGACCCACCTGCACATATTCTGTTTATTTTCATAGACATGATTTGGGCTTTTTCTGAGCCTCCTTTGAAGAACCCCAGACCCTTTGAACTGCCATGTTTCTTTGCTCGTCATGTCTGTAAGGTAATCTCGCTGAGTTAAAAGTGCAAGAGAGAGAGAGAGAGACAGCCGGGGAGTGATTGTACAGCAGAGAAAACGAACAAATATCAAACTCTCCCTCTCTAATTCCACATCTAGTTCACAGAATCTAAAAGAGGGGCCTCAGTTTTTGGGAACATGATGATCTGGATTCTCTTGTCTCCACATTCAGCCTCATTGTGTCACATCTTGGCTTTCGCACAACCCTTCATGGCCATGTCCCAGCAACCAGATTACAGAAAAGATTAAGCAACATCTTTGACAGTTCTAATGAAATCTGATAAGTGGATATGTTATGCTTATTTTCTGTTCTGTCTTGTTCTGGGAAATGGGAGCAGAAATGGAAACAAACAGAACATTTCATTAGGAAAAACATTTTTATGATGAAGGTAAAAACATGTTGCTCAAAATACACGGAAAACATGAAACTAAATGATTATTTTGCCTGCGATTGTAAAAGCTGTGTACACATATACAGTATAATATGTATTTAAATAGACAGCCTTGTGGGAGTTGATTGAAGTTAGTTTTGTGAAGTGACAGAAGATGGATGTGTTTTGTTTTCTGTGTCCTCACGCGTGTGTGTTTCTCTCAGAAAACAAGTGAATCCAAGGTAGCCAGAGATGCGTCACTCCATCCTGAGAGCCTGGAGGGTCGTTTTTAGAAATAACAGACTGGTGAGTGTGGGAGGGTTCTCTCACTTTTCCTTTCTTTTCCCCTCTCACATCTTTCTCTTTCTTACTTTCTCTCCCTTTCTTTCTGACCACAGGTCCTCCTCTCACTTCCTCCCACTTGCATTTAAGAGGGAAAGCATCTTAAGAGAAGCTGTCTTCCTTTTCAGACCCCTAATCCCTTGTCTATTCATCTTCTTTTCTCCCATCCTCTCTTTCACCAGACACTGAAATGTCAAACACATGATTATCTGCCTTCCTCTCCCTTATCCCTTCCAGCTGCCCATCTCGTCACTCTTTCTTTTCTCTCCACCCTCTTTTCCACACGGGTTAGTTTGTGCCTGATGGTCTCCTAATCAAGCCCATAAAAAGCTATTTTATCATTTGCTCAAGTGTCCTAATATTAATTAAGTGTTGAGTTTTGACTCGACAAGTGTTAACTGGAGTTTGTCCAGTAGTACGGCAGATATAGTTTTGAAGTGGGTGTTAAAAACTAGGTCAGACAAACATAAACACTGGCATTCGATTGATGCAGTTTTTTTTTTACACCCCTAGGGCCCTGTTTGGTTTAAAGTGCAGGGTGTAAGAGCATTTAGGGTGTGTCCAAATCCACTTTGCTTTTTAAACAGGACATAATCTGGATGCAACATAAGGTGCAAAAGGTTTGTATTCATCATGAAAAGAGGCGTGGGCTCCCCCAAAACTGGAGACATTTAGGGGGAGCTCTAAACATCAGGTTCCTGATATAAATCATAATAAAATATGGCAATGTTTTGTGTTTATTTGCTCATTACAGTGTTATTTCCAAACATTTATCTTCACTAATTAACAGAGTGCTGTGTGTGCTCCCCAAAGTTCTGCTACAGAGTGTAGAAGACTGATAGACAGACAGAAAGACATTATTGCTGACTTTGGTTCATGGTTGCTTTTTGCAGTTGTAAATGGAACTTTTGTCCCTAAGTCCATTGTTGCCAATTCTAACAATCCACAGACGTAAGGGAAACATCAGGGAAGTGAAGGGATGGTCAATGAAAGAAGGAGTGTGAGAGAGAAAGATCAATGTTTGTTGACTGACCTCACTTAATGTAAAAAAAAACTGAGAGCTCCTTGCAGTAGCTTAAATTCACAAAGCTCAGATGATGATGTTGATATGATTCATAAAGGGGTGTGTATGAGAAAAAGAACAACATTGCCTGTGTCCCCGTGTTTTGTGATTTTGTTTCTTACTTTTTGCTCTTGTCTAATAAATGCATTCTTCTATTTGAAACAGTAGGCTTGTGTTGTTGTTATCTAGCCTCTGTGAAACACTAACAGTAACAGAACAGTGCAGTAGACTGTTTTTCGCAGTAACCCTGAAATTGAGAGTGCTGCCATGCATGCGTGTGATATGTTTTAGTACCAGTGTGCACCAGAAAATAGAGCTCTCACAAAAGCCACTGTATAATTTGAGCCCTGTATTTTGGGTGTAATATGAATTAAACCAATCTCTGTTATCTGTCATTCCCTTTAAAAGTCAGGTATGCCAGTTTAAATGGCACATTCATGAAGTTGGGACCCCCAATCTCCACACTCCCCTCCTGGTCAGCTTTCACGTCAGTAATTCTTTACCTGAGAACACTCGCTCATCATCTACAACATTTATTTATGTTACTATGGTGTAGAAAAGCCTGACAATCACAAGATCCCAATAGCAGTCCACTTTCTTTAGGTATGGTTAATTTTCACACCTGATGCAGGCTGTACTTGAGTACAAACAACCTGTACAGAGTAAAGTACACAGTATTCAGAATTCACTTGACAGTGGTCCTTCGAGGCGGACCACAGAGCGGTTGTTTGGTCAGCACCAGAGTTCGAAGTCAAGTGTTCACACCAGCCCATACGAACTGCACCAAGAGGGTTAACACTTCAGGGTTCTGTTCAACGGGACTAAACAAGGCTGGTCTGAACCCTTGGTAGCTCCAGCTCAGATGTGAACCCCATGAACACACATATACAGAGATGGCAAAAGTACTCAGATTCCTTACTTGAGTAGAAGTAAAATACCTATGTAAAGAAACGACTTGAGTAAAAGTAAAAAGTACTGATCCAAATATCTACTCAAGTAAAAGTAAAAAGTACAGGCTCTGAAATGTACTCAAAAGTACTTTTAAAAGTAAAAAGTATTTCTATTGCACGACTCACTGGCTGCAAAGCTATTAAACACAGGATAATTTATATGGAATCTACTTTAGCAATGTTATTGTTTGAACAAACACGACCTGCATAGTATCCTAATGTACTTCACTATATAGTCCTTTAGGCATTTGTATTGTACACTTAAGGTTAACACATCACACTTCTGAACACTGAATTCTGGACCAGGATTAGCTTCTAAACTATGGTGTCACAAATCATGCTCATAGGCCCAACTTAAAAACAAAAACAAAACAAAACAAAAAAGTCTTTTAAATAAGGCCATGGGTGCAGCTCATCGAGGGACTGCTCCTGTGATTGCGTGGGATTCTCACCGTTGACCTGCTCTGACACACACACCACACGCGCACGCTTGCACGCACGCACACACACACAGACAGCCGTGTGTCCTCCTGCCAAAACCCGAAACAGCGCATTGGTGTCGCGGCGCCAAAAAATAAAAAATATATAGGCTTAGGCTATATATATAATGTAACGAGCCTTTTTGGGAACTGTAAGGAGTAGAAAGTACCGATATTTATGTTGAAAATGTAACGGAGTAAAAGTAAAAAGTCGTCAGAGAAATAAATACTTCTAAAAGTACAAAGTACCTGAAAAATCTACTTAAGTACAGTAACGGAGTATTTGTACTTCGTTACTTGCCATCTCTGCACATATACCATAACCCCTGAGCACACAACTATAAACTTTGGTTTTATATTAAATCTCCATCAAACAGTTGCCAGTTATCAAACTTCGGCCTTTTTGAAGAAGTGATTCAAATGGTTTTAGAAGACATGTCCTTTATCGAAGACAAGGCAGTGGGCAACAGTTGGGGAGCCAAGCAGAAATGTCTACACCTAAAAGAGATGAAAATGCAGAGCTGCAACAGTCCTACAGAGCTTTGGAGGAAGAGACAAAAGCTCTGGGCAACATACTGAATGAATCTGATATTGCCTCAGTAAATCCTATTTAGAACCTTTTACCAGTCAAAGTACTTGAAGTGACTGTTCTGAGGATGTTCTACATCTGTGCTCATATATAGTCGAACACTTACAATGCGACAAGCTCTCATACAACAACCTGATGAAACTGATAGAGTGGACTCTGAAAGGTCAGAGTCAGAGACTATCAAGGCTGTGATAAGTGTCTTTTTTTGCTTCAAATAAACTGATTTCACCCTGTCTGAGTCTTGGAGAACGTGTTAAAAGAAGATGACAAACTGAGCAAAACCTATCTCAAGGGCTGAAAATCACTAGAAGCTCCTCTGTCACCAAATTTGAGAGGCTTCATCCCCAAAGTCTGTCTACCTATTGCAAAACTGACTATTTGTCCTGCATGCAGATGCTTTACAGTGCTCTAACAGCCCAGTAAGGGTTCCCTTTCCTTTTTATATACTGGGTAGCTAATTAGCTAGCTAGTTATTTTAACCCAAAACCATGAACTTTTCCTAAATCTAATAAAACAGTTTTCATGCCAAAATCTTACCAAACGATGACTGTTTCACAAAGTTAACCATGTGATGATGAGGGTCTCGGGGTGTACGTGGAATTGGGAGTCACTGGCAAACTATTCTATCTTATCCTAAAGCAAGGAACAAAACAATCACCACCCCTGAATTCAGTCTCACTTAATGCACTCCAGGAACACACAGAAACACAGCATAACATCACCAGAGTTCAGCCATTTTTCAAAGAGATGGAGGCAGCACAACAACAAGACCCTGTGACCGGAAAAATATTTGACTATTGAATGAGAAATAAGAGACCTGCTGCACACACACTGAAAGGTGAGAGTCGTGAGGCTGGAGTCAGGAAGTTGGGCCAGCACAGAGTGATTAGCACAGATGGGACCGGGCACAGAGAGAATCAAACCAAATGGCAGCCTGTGCTTCCAGAAGTGCACTGCTCTCTCATTCTAAATGAGCTGCATAAACAAAATGGGTCACTTGGGCACAGAAAGGCCATTACAGTTGATTAGGGACTGTTTCTTTTGGCCAAAAATGCAAAGAGATATAAACCATTTTTGTCACAAATGTCTGCAAGTGTCTCAAGAACAGAAAGCAAACTGACATGTGCAGCCACGATAAGTATTAAAACCGGTCCAGCTGGTTTCACTTGACTTAAAGAATTTATTTGTGGTCATGAGAAGACACTTGTGATAATGAACCATTATGCTTGGTTTATCTAAGCAAATGCAAGAACCAGCTAATGAGCAAAGTTTCTTTTGCACAAATGCTGCACCACAACTTGGGATGGGATTTAAAGCACTCTTTAGTATCAGCGAGGCTCAGACCAGCCTGTATCACTCTCAGGGGTACGGACGAAGAGAGAGCTTTAATGGAATTGTTCTCTTTGTGTTAAGAACACTTGCTGATGAGCAGAAATGGGACTTCAAAATTCACCCCATCCCCCCCCCCCCCAAGGTCATGGGTGCCTATAATTGCACAGCTAATGAGGCCACGGGCTACTCTCCATGATTCTCACTTTGGCAGGCCACCCACACTCCCAACAGACCTCCAGTTCAGAATTCAATAGGAAGATTGCCCAGGCTCCTATAGCAGGACTACGCAGAGAGCAGACAGAGGAAATTGACAGGCTCATCCTGTGAGAAATGAGACGAATAAGATGGCTGAGCAAAGTCTGTTCCGACTGTGAGGAGGACAATTGCATCATTATGGGTCAGAGAGGTAAAGATGGTCACAAAGGACTTCCTTCCAGTCATGAAAACATTAGTACAAGATGTTCACTTCAAAAAAAGCAAAGACCACAGAAAAGAATGCGTGACTCAGCATGCACAAAAAATTGGCAGTGATGGTGATATTCCTCCTGTTAAAATCCAACAGGGAGAGGGGTTTTGTGAAAAGGTAGTGGCTTTGAGTGTTTTTATGGGCACAAAGACAGCAGTGTATTCATGACTGTGGGGCACAGTTGTGTAGGTAACTTCAAACAAGGTGATAAATCAGGGTTTTCTCAAGTTTTGGTAAGGGTTAGGGTCAATATTACATTGCTTGAACACTGTAATCTGTTGATAAGGCAGACCGCTCGATCAGTCCCCAAGTTACGACAATTTATCAATTTTTCCTGAAACCTCCTCCTCAACAACATAGTGTTTTTTTTTCCATGGTGGCTTTTGCATCTTACTTCCACATTAAACAGCACAGTTGTCCACTGAAATCCAGCACTAGCATCAATGACAGAACGTAATTCCTACAACACTCACAAGGTGCCACTAGTTGCTATGTAACCAAGCTGTCATTCCTGACCTAACACTCTTCTTAAGGCTCATTTATGTTCCACATCAGACATGCATACAGATACGGACAGAGCCTTAGGTCTGTACTGTGTTCATTTTTTCTGTACCACTGCACATTCCTGAAAACTTGCGGATAGTCTTAAAAATCCATTAGCATTGTAAATTATGTTTTGTCAATAGGCCGTGAAAATAATTTCTGTCCGTATGTCGTGATGTATTTAATGACCTCCATCTACAATGCCTCCGCTATTGCTTCTTTCTCAGGAGGTATTTTATTACAGCCTCCTCCAGTGTCACCATGTTTGCTGTTGTCAGAATCTTTTGACTTTTCCTCAGGGTCAACTCTGAGTGGCGCCCTCTAGTGGATGTATTGTTTAACATCCATGCCAGTGTGGAAGTATATGGGCAGTGATGGTTATACTGTTTAAATCATACATATCTATTTTCATAGATAAAGGGAGCATAAATGAGCTTTTAGGGGAAAAGCAGTTTGAAGCTGTAGCCAAGTAGTATATTTAAGGTAATTAACTTGAAAGTTAGTGCTGGGCTTCATTTAAAGAAATAGAGTATTAATTTGATAACTTCTCTTTCGTTTTGGTGGCAAAACAATGTGTGGAAAACACCACAGACTGTATATAGCTGCTAGCAGTAGCCATATATAAACCCTAACATTTGTAGTGACCATATAAATGGTCATTTTTTTCTAGATTGGTACAAAAAGGATTGAATGCAGGTATAATTTAACTGGAGAAGTTTCAATACTATTTGGTATTGTGTTATTTCTGTTGATAGAGGTATTGTGTACAGAAACACAACCCTAATTGAAATGGAATGATTAAAACATTTGGAGACAAAATGTTTCCCACACTTTGAGAACCTCTCACCTATGTGATAACATGTATATTCAGTATTATTCTTCTTCATGCATTCAGGTTTATTCTATACAGAGGTATAATTGAATGTTTAGGTGTAGGCTTAATTTACATTTATACGGGCCAGTGTCCCTACAGCCACATTTTTCTATTTCTTCCCAATAACGAGAGAGTGTCTGAATGCACCGACCCAGAAAAAAGGCACTGTGCCCAGCACTTCTAGTTGAAAATCTCAAAACTTTGGAGAACAGTGCTGGTGTCATCACTGCTGGTTTTTATCAGGCAACCAATCCATATATTAGACTGGGATTTATCACCCTGGCAACCAAGAAAATGGAGGAAAAGCTTTTCTGTCCATGTTAGACAGAAACTATGATAACAGACTCAGAAAAGCATGTTTGTGGAAGCAGATTAGTCGGACACTGAGTGTTGCTGGTGAGTGTTGTGCTTTTATCACCCTATGCATTGTTAAGTTGTTGTTGGCTGTGTAGTCAACCCTCTGCTATCATAGTATTAAGTTAGCATCGTAGGTTATGTCAAACATAATGTCAAACCCATATGCTTCATCCCAGCACTCCTCAGTGCCCTGCCAGCAGGTTTTTGCCAGAAAAACCCTATATAGACAAGAGCCCTTAGGCTGTTTCACAAGTACATTTTGTGAAGCGAATGAATGTAATTTGAATGTTAATTAAATTTGCGCTGGAATTGCATTTTCTATATATACATGATATGTCATTCTGTTTTTTTTTTTTTTTTATAATTTTAGGTGGATAAAAATGTGTTTATCCTCTTATACACTATGAGGTGAATTACAGTTCAAATGACAGATGAAATGAAACCGAGCGCATCTGAAATACTTTGTGTCGTACGGGCTTGACAAAATTTGGGGATTTCAGACTAATCGTGAAGCTCAGGGCTTACAGGTGACATAATGCTAAAAGTACATTCAAATCTACAGGGCGACATAAAGAAAACTCACTATATCCTCCACCTCTGCACATTCCTACATGCAGTCTGCCAGCTCGAGGGTGGAGAAATCCATCAGTGGAAGTTCAGCATATCCAGGAGAGGAAATCATTCTTTTGTGCAGGATCTGCTCCAGGTCATCATAGCTACCACATCTATGTCTCATCTTTTACCCAAGCAGGCACTCTGGTGAAGAGCTACACACAGATTTGTGTTCTGCTCTCACAGCTTATATATTTCTCTATGATATAGTTGATGTTTGGTGCAACAGTTTCTTTCATAGGATTTTTTGATGAAAAGCTTGACAGCAGCTACATTTTTATGTGTGTTCCTGAGAGGTCAGGAATTTTGGTTTACAGAAGCGTATAGACAGTGGTGAACTCAGGCTGTCTGACAGGCAGGAGACAAAAAGATACAAAGGGCACCAAGTGTATGCGGTGGGACATCAGTGTGCCAAAAGTTATGATGCACTTCAGTGCATATTGTCTTGTACTGTTTTTATACCAAAATTAGTACATATAGGCTTAAGCATTTTTTGTCCTTTGTTTTTATGCAGCTAAGTTAGCTAAATATAGATGATTGGCCCTTTTCCCACTACAAGTAGCATTACAAGTTTGCATTCTGTTTTTTTCTGATGAGTGCTGGAAAGCCAAAACTCAACACGTCTGTGCAGGGAAAGCCATTTTTTAAAAGCTTTTAACTGAATCTCTGTGGTATTAAGTTTAGTTTCTCTCCTGAGTTGCTGTTTGTACTTTCAGGTATATGCTTTATTTTACTGTTACATATTTGCTTTCAGCTGGATAGGAGTAGTGTTAAGTCCCTGCTGATAAAAACTCAATATTTCCCAACTTTGCTGGTTCTTAATAAACACTTTAAAATAAGAAAATAACAGGTGGTTTTTACTGTGAAGAATTTATAGGAAATAAAATGCTTATCCACTCTTTTACAGCAGCTCAACTGAAGACTAATAAGTCATCAGTAAATACTCACCTGCCAAGCAGCACATCTATGGAGGCAAAAGAGTCACAGATGTTAGAGGTAGACAAGCCAACGCTGAAATGTACAAAAACTAGCGTGTTCACCCAGGTGTCATGTTTACATCACTGATGATCGGAGCTGGAGCCAAAAATACCCATGACTGCTGCTGAGTCGTTTGACCCGGGAATGAAAGCTGATTGTTCCCTTTCAGACTGAAGACAAAAGCCAGATGTAAATGGTTGTTGGTGGGTTTTTCGTCCAGGGGCTTTGGACATTAGGCCACCCTAGAGGGTATAGTGGAAATTCTGAAGAATGGTTCACTCAGACACTGAAGAAGCAGGGGATGCACTACTCTCCTACTTGTGCAGCTGTGGACTATAGTTGTGCGAAGTGACCAACTACTAGTGTGCCTGTTCAGGTTAGATGACCTATGACTGGACCCTTCACGACTGCATTGTCACCCATATAAAGAGAGACTCAGGGAACAATCTAAGAGCAAGTGAGGCAAATTACACAACAGAGGGCACCTTATCATGTTTTATTCATCACACTGTCTTGGACATCACCCCCATGACTCCACCAGTGTGTATAAGCCAAGTCGCAAGCTTTAAATAAACTTTTTAGCAGCAGTGCCAAAGTCTTACTGGTTTGTGAAAGAATTCTTCCGTTCCTTCGCTAATACACACCCTTGTGGTCTATTATATTTCTAAGTGATTGTTATGCCAGACCCTCTTTCTTAACTCCTGTCTTGACTGATAGAGGGCATTCAAGGTGTAATATGAAATTGTTCCAGCGTACTCAAAATAAAGATTGTAGAATGTTATTCATGACACGCACATGATCTGCAGGTACTGAGCTTTGTGTGAGCACGGTTTCACAGAATCAAATTAATGATGAAACTCAAGCACATACTTATTATTGAGGGCCCAAGTGACCGCAGGACCTATTCAGACTTTTTTAATTTTTATGATAGACCACAGGGACTGACCGTAGGTTCAGATCTCAAGGTAGGACTCTGAGGAAGCTAACTTAAGTCTGCTGTCAGCTTTTTGATAAGTAATAGTACTCTGAGTTCTTTTTTAGCCTTTTAGCCTTTCCTCTCTCTCTCTCTTCTCCTATGCCAGACACCATTTTCCCTCAACAGCTTTGATGTTTCTCTCTTCTGCTCTTCCCTCCTGTCCTTTATTCTAATCCACTTAGTCTCCCCTTTCTGTGTCTCTCATTCCTCCCTGGCCCTCCCTGTCTCTCCCCAATCCCTTCCTCCCTGTAAAATTCAGGTGAAACTTCCAAAGTTAAGAAGCCGCTCGTCTCCTGCTCCTGTCCTCCTATCATCCTTTCCTCCCGTGCTCGCTGATTAGCAGCTGCTCTTCCCCACCTTTGTCCTTCCCTCTCGCCTCCGCCGCTGTGCTGAGAAAATGATCCTGACTGAGAAGGAGGCATGATATTCTATATAACAGCTGAGCCGAGAGAGTGAGCGAGAGAGGCAGAGGAGAGCCGGCAGGCGAGGGTACAGAAAAGGGGGAAGGAGAGATGAAAGTGGCTGCTGATGAAGTGAAGACAGAGGAACAGACACAAAAATCAAGCTGTGCAGACACTGACAAGGAAATTGACAGGATAACCAGGATCAACAAAGTTAAAAGCAGACAAGTAGTCAGACTGAGAGGAAGACAGTTACAAGCAGATACAGACACATAATAGACATGGACAATAGAACATAAAGGGCAGCGGCTGACAGAGACACATGAAAGTGTACAGTTTTACATTTTAAGTACATAGCTGAGGGACTTGCCTCCCATTTTGACCACAAGCGACTGAGATGCGTTTTTCACTTGCATGTTTCATGCATCAAAAATGCTCTCACTTAAATCAATGCAGCTGTCTGCAGCAGCTCAGTACGTCTTGTATCCCAGCTGTGTCTGATGTGCATTAACATGACCTGAAGCATTTATTTAGACGTCAAGTCTATTTTGTGACAATACGCATATATGTGAGCTGGTGTCCAGTAAAAAGCGACATTTTGTAACCCAGGTGGAGCGGAGTGCACTCTCCCTTCACTTTACCCAACAGCTGGGAAGCAGGACACAGGGACTTCTTGAGCTTTTTCTGCTGTGCTGTACATTTACTGCCACTAGACAACTTCACTGATAAACTGTACTTAAGTCCATTTTTTGAATATCTGTACTTTACTTGAGTATTTTTTTTTTTTTTTTTTGGAAACTTCTGACTTTCACTCCACTACATTTCAAAGACAAATATTGTACTTTTGACTCCACTACATTTCTAGGAAGGTTGTTGTTACTTTTTGACTGAGCTTTGAAGTCAGCTGTTGGTGTTTTTTTCTTTTCTAAAATGCAATTGGTCACATGCTGTGATCCTCACAGAAAGAAACCAATCACAGTAGCTCCTCTCAAAGCAGAAATACGTCCAGGTGTTCTCTGTAACAAGCACAAGCAAGTTCTCCCTCTTTCATTCAAACAAAAAGCGGTAATGGTGACCACAGGAGAAAGACAAAATTAAATCTCAATATGTTATTATAATTACTCATTATTCCAGGTAACTTTTAAAATACAGCATAATTCATGTATATATACTGCCTCTGAAGACAGAAAGAAATCTCAGTTATTTAACAGACTTGGAGAAATCCTTACAGTTGGCTTCAATCTAATTTTATGCAGTGATTTTAATACAGTTACATCAGAAAATGACAACAGCTGTCCTTTTTGTTTTTGATTGTATTTCTATACTGAAGTTTTTATAGGTGTTTCTATAGGCTTTGTGTAGCAGAGTGGTTCTACAAGAACATCAGTGCATCATTAGATGGTTTCAGAGAGTTACAAGCTTCTGTAAATGCATCATGAAAACAATACAGCATGTATTGATATTAGAAAATGTACTTTGTAATTTGTACTTTTGAATACTTAAGTATTTTTAAAACCAAGGACTCTAGTACTTTAACTCAAGTAAAATTTTGAGCAACTTTCACTTGTAGTTGAGTAATATTTGACCAGGAGTATCTATACTTTGACTCAAGTACTGGGGTTGAGTACTTTGTCCAACACTGTTAGTATCTAAAATCCCTACGTGTTTTAGACTTTTAAAAATTTAAATATTAGGCCTTTAAATCTAAGATTGTGCAAAAAAAAAGCCCTGTTATTGAAGGGCACAGATGATGACATCAGTCATGTCTGTTGGAGAACTAGCTCAGTCCATATAATCTTCTCAGCCTCTATTTATACACTTCTGGACCAGTGACATCATCATGACATCACAAGAGAAGCTTATAGCCAGCCAATAGGAATCCAGCTGTGACATCATCACTGATCTCACAGAACTTTGAAAAAAGAAAAAAGATCAGTTACATCAGTCAACATGTGCAAATCTGATTCTGTGGACCTCAGAACACATAAAGTCTTGAGGACGCCCTGTGATTTCTGGCGCCCCCCTAAGTTGGGCCTGGACCCCAGGTTGACAACCAATGACTTACATCATCAGTGACGTAAAGCCACAGGTTTTATGGCAGTCCTATCTGAATTATATTGGATCTGACCTCTCCTCCACAAGAAGTCAATCATTTTAAGATGTGACTGAATGTTATTTATGACCTTGTATCTAAAATCCCTACGTATTTAAGACTTTTAAAGGCCTAAAATTTTAAATTTTAAATCTAAGATTGTGAAAAAAAAGAAAAGAAAAAAAAAGAAATCTCAGTTATTTAACAGACTTGGAGAAATCCTTACAGTTGGCTTCAATCTGCTTTTATGCAGTGATTTTAATACAGTTACATCAGAAAATGACAGTAGCTGTCCTTTTTGTTTTTGATTGTATTTCTATACTGAAGTTTTTATAGGTGTTTCTATAGGCTTTGTGTAGCAGAGTGGTTCTACAAGAACATCAGTGCATCATTAGATGGTTTCAGAGAGTTACAAGCTTCTGTAAATGCATCATGAAAACAATACAGCATGTATTGATATTAGAAAATGTACTTTGTAATTTGTACTTTTGAATACTTAGGTATTTTTAAAAACATGTACTTTTGAATACTTAAGTATTTTTAAAACCAAGTACTCTAGTACTTTAACTCAAATAAATTTGTGACTGAGCGACTTTCACTTGTAGTTGAGTAATATTTGACCAGGAGTACTGGGGTTGAGTACTTTGTCCACCACTGTGCAGTGGTGTCAAAGTGTTAAAAAATATACATATTACCAGTTTGAGTTAACTAAAGCTCCCTGCACTCTCTCAGGTAAACATTACAGCAAACTCCATTCAAGAAGTATGACATACTAACAAATCCCTATGTGTCCATAAAAACACATAACTTTAGAAACACAAGATAAAAGGGGCTGTACACTGACAGTCTCTTGTCAATTTGGCCTCAATATAATTCATACAGATAAACTAAACTACTAAATTTTACATTTTGGATTTTGTCGCCTCAACTCATTATAAGTCTATGCTGGTAAGCTGCACTATTTTTGTGGGAGAAGACAGATGGAGTAACATGAAAAATGAAGATTTCTCCCTAAAGTAGGTGGTGGATCAGACACATACCAAATTAAAAACTCTGCACCTGCAGTACCATCTGATAATATTAGAAGTTTGATTTTATTATGATCATGAACTTTTTTTATTGTTTTTATTGGTCTTCAGAAAAATAAGTTATGCATATAAGTACAATGCAAATGACATTTTAAAATTTTACAAATTGAAGACGGAAAGAAAAAAAGACAGGAGGAAAAACAAACACACATGAAAGAAGGTGTTATCAAGTTACTTAAGTATTCAACATGATAAATCAAAAAATAAATTAATACGGAAATAAATTCGAAAAATAAAGTAATACTAATGACAATGGCTTGGGAGCTGCATGAGAGGCGGTTTAAAGCATAGATTCAGCGTAGACCATGAAGGGACACCACGTCTTCTATAATTTATTGGCAGAGCCATAAAGTGTCACTCTGAGTTTCTCTAGTTTCAAGTTCTGTATGACTCCTCTTAACCATAAAATGTAAGTGGAAGGCTGTGGGGTTTTCGAGTTAAGGAGAACCAATCTGCGTGCTAATAACATTATAAAGGCTGCGACAGTGTGGTTAGCACCATTAAGAGGACAACCCTATGGCGCTCAAAGGATCCGGTACAACATCAGAGTCTGGAAAATAGATTTCCAGTAATAAAGTATTTTAGGACACAGACAGAACATATGTGGAGGAAGTTGCCTAAATTGATCACAAGTAGCATCTGCATTCTGATACATTTTGGCAAGTTTTGCTTTGGAATAATGAAGATGATGTAGTACTTTGAACAATATGCCTAATACATATTGATGCTGTGTGTACTTTCTTCATTTCTCCACTGATCCTCTGTTATTACCAAACCCAGATCATTCTCCTGTGCAGATTGAAGAATGATTGCAAAGGCAGAAAAACACCCAAAGTAAAGGACAAAGACAGAAGGCATGCATATGAATGGATGGACAGATGTAAAGGTCAGAGAAGCAGACAGGTAGACAAAAAGTGGTCATGCCGTATTCAGATTGGCAAATAAACAGATGCTCAACAAGACGGACAGGAAATTGGACGAAATGAGAGAAAAGAGACAGGAATGCAGAACGTGTGAACTGTCAGAGAGACAGATAGGTTTGGCAGACAGGCTCGGAGGTGTGCAAATATGCAGGCCTCCGGGTGGGCAGAGACACAAACAAACAGAGAGGCGAGCAAACTTTGAAATGAAAAGGCAGATACACAGACAAGTAAGCAAACAGACACAATGAAAGACACACAGGCAGGAGAGGAAGAGGGGTAGAGATGGGAGGAATATTCACTCTGCATCTTATGATGGTATTGCTCTACTTTTCTCTCTGTCATCAGACACACTCTCTGACACACACACACACATACACGCACACACATGCTTACAGACACAGGCATACAGCCAAGCAATCCAGTGCTTACCCAGGCATGCCAGGCTGAGTGCCATCAGGAGCCAGGGAAAAGCAGCATGCAGCTTTTGAGTGCTTACACACGGACACAAACACACAGACACACACACACACACACACAGAAAAGAAAAAGTGACAAGAGAGCACTGACATCTGTTACTGGCCCTAGTTCATGCAAATCTACTTACGCTAGAACAGAATTCACATATGTTATGCCGATGACGCGAAACTGTTCATTCAGTATGAACAACACCAATCTCGCACAACTACAAACTGTGGACTAAATGCCCATTAATGGCTCCAAAGAGCAAAATGTAAAAGAGAAATGTAAAATTTGTCATTTGGAGCTATTTCTTACATCTGCATTGCATTTCCAGTGGTAGTTTTAGCTTCCAGGTGTGGTTGGTGAGAAAAGGTTTTGACTCGTCGTGACTGCAGTTAAAAACACAGGCGCTGTGGTTAATCTGTGGATTGGGCGAGCCAGGTCATAAAGGTTAACATCCTTTCTATTCTAACACTCTAAATGAACATTAAATAGACCCTATGCACATTTAAACACGAGGCACAGCAGCTGTAAAAATCCTGACTACCAACAGAGCTGTCTGAATAAATATTTCCTCTGGAGAGTTTCTTCTGTCCTGTCAAGTTTATAACCACTGTTTTTAGTTTTGCTGCTTTGACTGAAAGCAGCCTCTCTAATCAATCAAGTAAATTGGAAATTGGTTCTTGCTGCTCGCTGTCATTAAAAAGGTCAATTAATGATCAGGGACTGCTTTCAGTCATTTTAAAGGTTTCCATGTACACAGTTTCATTATCATTCATTGTAAATGAACCGCTCATCCTTGAACGATCGCGTGGGGGTGGGTGGGCTGGAGCCTATCCCAGCTGAGATTGGGCGAGAGGTGGGGTACACCCTGGGCAAGCCGCCAGCCACTCACGTACGGACAATTTAGAGTCACCAGTTAACCTATTGTCCTGCATGTCTTTGGTCTGTGGTAGGAAGCCACAGTACCTGGAGAGAACCCACGTGGACATGGGAAGAACATGCAAATTCTGCACAGAGAGGCCCTGACCCAGCCACAAACTCCTCAGCACCCCAGGGAGATGTCACTTAGTGAAGTTCAGCAGCTGTGCCTTGTGTGCGCAGTGTCTCTCCTAATGATGTTTCACCCACCAGCAACACCTCCGCTAATGATCAGGATGTTAATTTTTATGCCCCACAGATTAACTGAAGTGCCCTAGGAAGAGCACATACGCTTGTTGTGAACAGGTTTATTATGTAGGTGCATCTTACTATCTGTATAATATCGCCTTTAAATAGTAAGAAAATACTATGGCAAAAGCAAATGACATAGGAGGTCAAACCTCAGCAACACTTGTGCTGAAAAGAACAGCTTTATTTATTTTCAGGATGACCCTGATCAAAGCTTGATGGATTCATGCATGATTTTTGTAATCTTTTTTGAAAAACAAGAGATTTAAACACTCTGCAGCTCTGCTGTCCCCCCAGCATCCCTGCCTATAAACTCACAAGTTTTGACCTCTTTTCGTCTTTTCTTATCCATGCACCTTGAAAGTGCAGCCAAAGTTAGCAACTCGCTAATGAAGAGAGAGAAGCAATCTGCAGCTAAAGAGACAGATATTTCCCCCAAGAGTTGGTGGAGACCAAACTAAAGCTGGACTGGGGAGCAAATATCAGACCTTCATTATTTGAGGGTCAAAATCATGACTCATAATGAATACCAATGTTGTTTGTTGTATGGCTAAGTTGGCAAGTGTCTAACTTTTTATGCAAAGATGCTGAACATGTTATCATCTTGTTGCTGCTGTCTCCCAGTTCTCCTATATGGGTGCAGCATCAAGGGGCTACAACTTTCACTTTTTCACTTTTACTCCATACTTTTATAAAGTGATAATATGTCAGCATTCTTTATCACAGTCTGCTGTGCTGCCCTCAGTAGCCAAAAAAAAATCAGTGCAGGTTCGATGCACAGACAGTGGTAGCTTCTTGACCTTTTCATCACACTCTTGGAAAGAATGCAAATAAGCATATTTCCCAAAATGTTGACTGTCCCTTCAATTTATGTTATATTCTAGCCCAGTCAAACAGAAATATAGAGCGGTGGCACAATCTGTCATATTAGTGATATCCAAGGCCTCATGAATTTCTCATTTTGGTGCTTTGGAAGAAAATTCTCCCTGCGCCCAACCCTTAGTTCCATTTCAACTTCATCCTGAAGAGTATAGACGGTATGTTGCATTTCTAGTACTCTTATAGGTGGCACTCTATATTTTATTTTGTTGCTGCTGCAATGACCCAATTTCCCCTCAGGGATCATTAAAATTTCATCTTAAAGTGTAGAGCTAAATTTAGAGATACAGGTGTGCGCTTGGAATAGAAAAATAACGCCTGGTTAAGCTCCTGCCATATCTGTGCTCCATGCTCCCAGACTTATCATACATGCATTTAATAAAGCTGTCAAATATCACTGTCACTAATATGTTGGACTACTCCATACTATGTCTGATCCTCTATCCTTCTTTGCTGTGTTTGTCAGGTTCAGTTGTAACCTTGTCTGTGAAAAGATAAGGGGAGACTGCAAGGTGTTTTAACCGAGTCATGACTTTCTCTGTAATATTGCTCACTTACGGCATCAAATCTCCTCCTCGCTCGCTCCCCTCTCTGTGTTCCTCTCTAATTTAGGTGTGAACTCCTACATTTGCAGCCGCTACATTCTGCCTCGCCTTCTTCTTTATGCCGGTTTTCTCCCTCTTACCCCCTACGGCAGGGAAAATGATCCAACTTTAACCGAAAGTGTGACATTTAAATGAGCAAGAGCAAACACAAGGAGTGAAAGAGAGAGAGGGTGAAAATGGTAGAAAAAGACTGGGGGAAGGGGGCTGATTAGGTAAGGGAAAAGACTGTGGAAAGAGTCAGAGAATAGAAGTTAGAAAATAGGAGGGAAAGCAAGAGAAATTAAACAGAAAGGACAGACTTCAAGACAAAGTCTGAACTCCAAAAAACATCATTTGAGCTGGAATCACAAGTGTATCCATGACATTACAACTCTTGCATGCATGGGAATTAAATATAAATGTAAACCTATCTGGTATATTAAATGCTCTATACGAGAGTGTGTGAAGAAATAGCAAAAGCAGAATGCTTTTAACTAACACATGAGTTTAAGTCCTTTAAATTTTCCATCAAGTTAGTGTTTATGGTACATTTGCCTGATCTTCACAAGCAAAAGAAAAACAACATATTTTCAGCCACTAATGGAGGAAACCAGAAGTAAATGAGTTACCCTAAAAAAAATGGCATTACAGCCCTGTTTCACTGAGTCCTTGGTGAAATTTGTGGAAGTGTATGAATAAATGTAAATGAATATTTAAATGTATACATAGCTAAAGGACTTCAGCAGGAGTTTTGTCCCCTCTGAATGTGCATATGTGATCATTTATATAGTACCCTTGACAGTATCCTAGTAGTGAATGTTTATAGTGAATTTTTTAAGACTTTAACTAAATATGCTTTTTAAGTTGCTTCTGAGCGAGCAACTAAGACATCTCTTTGGCAACTGTGCAAATGTCATGTTCCAAATAAATACAAATATGCGATTGCATACTCTGTAAAAAGCTTGTGAATCTCGGGTTATTATCATTCTGTCAAATTTGGGTCTCTGTGTGGTACATTTGCAAGTAGTACATTGTGTATTTTCTGGCTGTCAGATGCTGGCAAGCCATAAACCAAATCCATCACCAAAGACAAAAAAAAAACCAAAAAAAAAAAACACTCTTTAGCATGCAAAACTGGACGACTTTTCTTTCTATCAGCTGGTGTTCCTTGTTCAGGTCCAGCAAAGCTAAGAGAGTCTGAGGACTGTTTAAATAATTTCTCATTTCCCTTGTTATATTTGACACAGTGAGGTAAAACATGCTGGACTGTCTCAGGTCTACCACACTCACATTACCCATGTGGATGTTTTTTTATGATTTGCACTTTACTCAGCTCACAGTGTGGAGGCCTGCGTCTGGTTAGCTTGACAGTATCTCCCTTTCATCTGACATTAAGATATCTTTCTTTTTCACAGACTTCTGGATTAAAGAAAAGAGTCTTTACTTTCCTTCACGGTTCCACCTCTCCTGCCCATGTATCAGCGAGCAGACACAGCTTTGTTGTAAGTCACAAGTGAAAAGAGTCATGTCGTTGTAACGTAGCCTCCTCACAAAACAAAATGGCATATAATAAAGCACCCAAATAGACAAAAGATCATTACAGTGTTGTGTGAATTGCATTTATTTATTTATTTGTTTATGTAGTCAGCTGTCTATCTTTATTTTTAATGTGTTTTTTAATGTGTTTTTTGTTGTATTCTTCAGTTTTGGAGGGAGTACTGAAAATCTGTACTCAGGTACAAGTATCGTTACATTGCTAAAATATTACTCAGCTACAAATAAAAGTACTGGTGTTAGAAATATACTTCAATAAAAGTATTTGTCTCAAAAACTACTCAGAGTATTAGTTACATTTAACTGTTGATGTCACAGTCACCCCTTCAAACTAGGATTGTAAATTTTGTGTGTTTTCCTGAACCAATAGTTGAAAATGCTAACAACTAATTAATCATTAATAATTCATGACGTACAAAACACTTTTTTTTTTTTCCTGATTTTCTTTTTTCTGTTTTTTTTTTGGTCATTTTTTTCTCATCTTAAGTCAAAGTTTAAGTTTTCTTATTCAACAAATGGCTCCACCAAACAAAACAATGTCGAGTGAGGTGCAGTTACTTCCATGACTATTGATTAAATATCAGTGAATACATTTCTAATTGGATAAATTCTTAATGGCAATTAATTGATTCATTAACATCCTTACTCCAAATGTGTGTTGCTGCACCAGACTGTTTGTATGTCTTTGTTTTCATTGGCTCATTTGTGATCAGATCACCAGATTGGCTAAAAAAAATGCTGATCAAAGGTTTGGATATTAATTCCAATTCTACTCAGTACTCAATTATGATTTGGAAAGTAACTAAGTAGATTACATGGTGAAATTAATACTTAAAAGTACAAGTAAAAGTACATATTTGCAAATCTACTTTAAAGAGTACAAGTGCCCCAAAAAACTGCATAATTACAGTAATTTGAGTATTTGTAATTAGTTACTTCCATTATTCTTGCACAGTACAATGGCAATAAAGGCTTTCTTTTCTATTTTAAAACTGTTTTTCCACCAAAATCAGCAGTATATGGAGTTTTTTTAAGCGCAAATAAACTTGCTTATATTAAGTGACTGACCTTTTTCGCATTGCCAGTAAACCATTTGCCTTTCTGTTTTTTTCAGCTCACAGTACTTTTGTAGCTTCCAAAGAAATTAAATTCACTTTTCTTGCCAGTCTCATGTTTGCTTTTAGCTGCAGTGGAGTTCTGTTAAGTTACTGCTGATGAAAACACAACTTTTCCTGATTGTGCTGCTTCATAATTCATAATTTATTGTGACAAATTTATAGTAAGTAAAATATTTATACATCCTTCATGTGCTTGACTAAATACAATAACTTCCTCAGTAAATACACGCCATCAAGCAGCTGCAAACTCTGCTGTGTACATGTGGATGAAAAAAAGGAGCAAAAGAGGCAATCGAAAAGGGTTTAAAATAGTGTGTCCACCTGGGTGTTTCCATCACTGTCAATCAGAGCTGGAAACAATAAATACCAGTGTCTACTGCAGAGCTATTTGACCCAGAAGTGAATACTTATTGTACCCTTTACCACTAAAAAAAAAAAGCCAGACATAAGTGGTTGCTAATGGGTTTTTGTCCAGTGTAAAAGCTGAACAAACATGGTTACTTCGAGGAGACATCTATGTTGACTTTTTCGAAAACTGGCTCGCTGGCAGAGAGCTTAGCCCAGCAGCCACCACTGGCTCAGCTGTCCCACCTCGATTTGAACCAGACCAGCGTCCAGCCTGAGCATCAGCATGACACTGAGGCAGAAAAGCACAGTTCTGCAACCTGTTAATCTTCCGCACTCCCATCTCCTCTTGATTCCTACATCAGTGCAGAGGCCCAGCCTGACACCAAAGCAGATGCCAGGGACCAGGCTCGCCGATGACAAACTGTGAAGGGGAGCACTTGTTTTCCCACACAGCGAGGATTAAAAATGAACTGAGAACAAGGATGACTCAACAACACTTGAACTCTATCAGTATGGAGTTGGAGCTTGTCAGAGCCCTGGCCTTCAGTGATGTGGAGGAGAACTCTTTCTCTCATATTATTCACACATTATGAACTATCCTAATATAAAGTATTTTTGTCCTTAAGGTATTTTGCTTATACAATGAAAAGTAGTTGACATTGGTTGTTTTCTCCAAGCTCCAATATTTTGCGCCCAGGGGCCTCTGCATTGTTAATCCATGCTTGCAAAAGCAATACATGCTATGCAATAATCTTAACCTACTTTGGTGCATGATGGAACGAGGACTTTTTAAAGTCCAATAAAGTTTTGGGAGCTCTGAATTCCATTTCTACTCAGAAACAATAGTTCAGTAATATTATGCGTGAACGCCTAAGGTAGCAAAAAGCTGCTGGCTCATTTATTTAACAAGAAAACAACAAACAAAAGTTTAGGAGGTTTTTTAAATGTGTGGATATGTGTTTCTCTCTTTCTTTCTTTCTCCATGTCATTGCTATTAAAGGTTTTGATGGTTTAATAGTAAATAGATGTATAATAAATAAAATATGAATCTTTAGATGGTAACCTCAAAACAGCTGTATGATGCCTTTGATAGTTGATGTTTGCTTCAAACTAATGTACAGGAAATATGTCTTAGTCATTGAAGCTGCGTCAAGAAAGACATTTATAGACTTCTAAATATATGAGTGCAGTGAAGTTTGAATCTTGGAAATATAAATATCTGTCTTTCAGGCTGTCATCTGCTATTACGAAACCACAAAGAAGATTTTCTGTGATGGAATAAAGTCCAAACAGAAGAGGACCGGTGTAGGTAACACTTTATATTTAAGTTCTTGTAATAAACATTAGTTAATATGCAGAGTGTGAAGCATTGCTCACACTTTAGATCCAGTAGCCACAAAATGTGAAGTTAACTGCTAATAAATGCATTATAAAGAAAGCAGAAAGATTAATAAACTAACATCAAAACATCAGTAAAAGTTCAAGAATGACATTATAAGTTAGTTAAACTCAATAAAAGTTTGTGATGCCATTATAAACATTTATAAGGCATTTATAAGTAAATATAATACAAATTTTAATAAGTATCTTATAAGGATCTTATTACGTATTAACTAACACTTATGCAGGCACCATAAAATAAAGTCTTACTGTGGTGTTTCTTTCATTCTATGCATTTGAAGCATGAACTTAAACAAGTATTAGTATTAGTATTAACCAACTGGACTCATGAATTCTGGATGCTCACATGCCAACCAGTCTTTTGATCACTGTATAAACTGTAGTTGCTAATGTAAACTGTAGTGTAGTTGTAATGTAACTGCAACTGCCTAGTCAAACATAACTAGGCAATGCAGACCTGCCAAGCTTTGCATTTCTCTACATGTTGACGTGGTGTGCATGGGGCTCTAAGAAGAGCCATACTCAGCATTTCATGAGTTTGGGCGGTTGCATCTTTTTTGTAATCTTTCAGGAACATAAAACAAAGGCGCACTTGTGAGGAATGGATTAGACTGTGTCCTTACCTGCTCTAATGTAAGCTGCAAACACTAGCATGTCCAGCTAACTCACACTAGCTTACAAGCTGCAGTAATGTTACCTCCAGTCAAACTTGTGTTAGATAACACTGCCTTTGTCAAACTAATGGCTTATTCATGGGGGTTACATTGGGATTTTGTTCGGGGGTGCGGAAGAGGATGTGGGGCAGTGTAGAATCAAAGTGGGCAGCCAACAATGCATCTCTTTCTGGCTCGCTTTCTTAGGTCTAGTCAGGCGAGGTTAGCTCTCTTCCTGGGGTGATTGTGGTCTGGCTAGTCTGGGTGACAGTCTTAAGCTGTATTTATCCCGATCCCTGCACGTCCTTTTCTCACATTAATGACTAACATTTGCTGGTCGAGTCTAGAGGGCACCCCAGATCTGTGAATGATCTCACAGTAGTGATAATTTTGACCCAAACCATGGTCTTTTTGATGGTTTGGGTGATGGTCAGTGAAGAAGCAAGGCGTACAGATCCTGAGAGAGTTTTGCAAATCTGGGGTTCCCTTCTAGATGCAGCCATGATTGTTGGGATGTAGCTTTGGTCTGCTAGCATTTGCATTCTTCCAGGTATGTAGCTGTTAGGTAACTTTTTTGGTCATTTTTATAGGGTTTGGGTAAAATGTGTCAGATGGAAATATCAACATGTAGGCTGGAGATGACTCACAGAACACAAGCATTAGCATTAGCTAGCTACACCAATGTAATCTGCTACAGTGAGTCATTTTAGCTGACACAGTTGTCAGGTAGAATTGAAAGGCTGGTTTGGCCACCATGATTATTGTACACTGCATATGTGCAGTGTGAGAATGGAAGCATGACTGGCGTAGTACAGTAACTAAGGAGGGTGGGGCTTAGTGAAGGGTCGATTGACTTTTCACCAAACCCATCTGCAAGAAGTGACTGTCCAGTCATAGCTGAGCAGTGATAACTGGGCACAGCAGGCCTGTCAAGCTTCAGATTTCTCTGCATGTTGAAGCAGTAGTGCATGGAGCTGTAGCCACCATACTCTATAAAAAGAGGTTTAACTTCTCCAAAACCAAAAAGAAAAGAGCAAAAGTATAAGATATGGATTAAATGGTGTGTATATCTGCTTTAATGTGAGATGCAACATTAGCTTGTCTGGCTAACTTGCTACAGTAGTAACATCTGTTCAGGACTTGCACCGTGTAGATCTATGTTAGCAGCTCTGTTGTGCAACTCCAGCCAAACTTGTTATCTGAGATACCAAACACATTGTTTGATTCTCATCCAAAAAGAGCATTTTCTCCTCTGAAGTTTAAACATCTTGCTTGTCCCATTATGTAAGCAGCTAAACATGTTGAAATACACACATAATACTAGGATTAACACTAGGATTTACACTGCAATACAAAGACAATACCGTCTTTGATTTCCATGTGTTCTATATGGATCATGAACTGGCGAGGATGCTGGCTCTTTTTGCTTGAACATGGAGCTTTTGTCTCTGTCTTTTCGAGTTGTATCATGTAGTGTATGAATAAAAGCAGGCACTAGGGGCTTAGTCTTAGAGTTAATCTGCGTTATTCAAAGATTTATATGTGTTATCTATCCAGCCTAACCTACCTAAAAAGTTTTTGTGCCTTAGTGTTGCGGAATGGTGTACCTTGCATTTCTGATTGATGCAAGTCAAACAGCACTGTCTTGTCCATTTAACTGCTCAGCTCTCAGTAGCCAATCGCTGAAAGATGGCACTCTATAAAGGCAGGAAGATTTCATCTCAAAGCCGTTTGGCTCTGTGATGCCCAAGGCATGTCCACCTCCTAGTCACCTCGCTTCCTTTTCACCCTACCCCACTATTGTCACAGGTATGTTAGCAGTGGCTGCATTGTTTGTTCTCCAAATTACCTGCCCTTACATTAGTTATTTTGCCTTTGGTAGATGGCTCTGTTGGGGATCCCCTTTGTTTCTGGCAGAGCGCCACTTGTGGATTCCTGCTTTTCATTGTGCTGTATTCTTATGCTGCTGTTTCATGTTTAGGTTGGCTTTGTAGCAGTATGAGTGCTGTACACGTGATGGATTGAATTATCAGCAACAGAGTAACATTTAATGGTCTCATATGCAGTATTTTCTGCTTCTTCTTTTCATCTTCATTTTATATGACAGTTAAGATTAAAAATATTTACTGTCTGTTATAGCAGTTTTAGTACAGTATTTTTGTGATTTTGTATGTCTTATGTTCAAAATGCCATTCTAACACCAGCAGTACTAACAGTAGTTGTAGTTACCAGAAGGATCCAGCAGGGGGAGCACAGAGCTGTTGAGCTACCTCATGTTGAACTTCACGTGCTCCTCTCAGTCATCACAGTCATGAACTGAGGAACGTTTGTGTCCGTGCATCATTCACTCATAACTTCCCTTTTCAGGTATGAGTTCCTCGCAATAAGAGCTGTTATTTACTTCAGTGTTAGTTGGATGTATAGACATACTCAGGAGGCTATTTGTATTGCAGTATGTCTGTGCATTGTGAAGTCCTGAGATTAATCACCTGATGTACTCTGTACATACCTCCATAGCTTTGGGAAAATTTACCGTTGTCATTGTGTGTAATGTTAGGCTACAGTGTATACACTGAAATGCTATGCTGTTGGAGTATGGTTTAAAGCTGCAGTATGTAATTTAAGTGAGCCAAGTATATTTTGTGCTTTGCTTTATTACGCTTGCCACTGAGAGTTGAAAATGCTAAGACAAGTGCTTAGGATGACTGTAAAACTAGACATATTAAATTTAATGTTGATGTACATCATTGTGGTAATATTTTACAGTCTACTGAAGTTTGGATTTGGACTATTGATTTAATGGTCAGCCCTTGTTTTAAATTTGAGACGTCTTAAAATATGGTCTTGGCAAATATTTTATTTCTGGTTGTATTTAGGCTAGATTAGGCTATTATAAGATTATATGTTTATATAGTACTTCTAGATGTATATTTGCTGCACTGTATACCTGTATGTATACTGCATATACATCGACTGTACTAATTATTTCATTTATCTGTGTTCCAGAAACACACACACTGGTCCTGTTTTATTTCAATAAACAACCAACAGTTTGTCTGCACTGCACTCTAACTGATGCCCTCTAGTGGCTACAACTTCTAGGAATTATACAGTCCTTACCATTCACTGTAAGAATGATTTTTGTTTGTGTGGTTTTTGGTTTATTTTGCTCAGTTGCATCACATGACTGCATATTTTCTACACACCACTACCTTCACACATCTAAGTTGCTACAGCTAATAAAATCTGTGAGTGACAGTTGTCACCTCACTGAACGAAATCATTGGTCACTGCAAAGAAATGAGAAGTCAGCCTTTGTTTACCACTTTTTAAAATCAACTGATCAACTGTCAATGTAAAGAACATACGAGCAATGCGAGAATGGACAGCTTGGAAAGCGTAGCAACATCTGTTACAGGGGTGAGGCTTAGTAAAAGGTCAATTAAGGATGTAGTTGACCAAATCTGTTAGTTGCAACACTGCTCCACAACACTGCCAGTGTCTGTTAAATTGTACTCAAGTTGTTTCAGTTGTAAAATATTACAGCCTTCACTGAGTCTATAGCTGCGGGCTGAAAGTCTACGTTACATACAAATTGAGATAATTTGTGTGTCATAGTGAGTAGGATGATTTGGCAAGTGCAAAGAGGAAATCTGCTAGCTTGAAGACTTTTAAAAGCATAATCCAGAGGGTTTTTTCATGTTTCTTTTTCTGAATTTAGGACGTATTCTAATGCCTCTGACATCCTAATGATGTCTTGCTCCTTACACTCTTATGTTGTTTGGCTCAGTGTTTAGCAGTCCTTCATGTGGATATCCTCCTTCTATTCCCAGAGCAGACACTGAATACATGAAGAGTTTTGTTACAGAATTAAATACTAGCCATTTATAATGTCCGTTAAAGAGAAAAATATTAGTTTTGTGTGTGTTTTTTTAAAACATGAGTGATAACATAACTGTGAGGTACAGAAATTTCATTAATCCATTCATGTTTTGAGGCACAGTGCATGTTGATAAAAATGTCCCCTGGGTGGCATCTGTGGCAACTAGACTTCATCCTCATTGAGACTGTCTTCATTCAGCATAGATGAGGACATGTCCTGAAGTACTGAAAAACAAATGGAAATAAAAGCATGTCATCAACATGCTCCGCGCTGGAGTGACTCAAGTGGTGAAATCTTGACTCTCAGACATGGCACATCTGTGTTTTAATAACCAAGAGAAACTTAAAGTGGTGCAGCAATCAGGCTTATGGAGGCTTTATGACTGTCATTCAGATATGGATGATATCAAACATTACATTTGCAGATGTGGTCTACCATGACAGCAACCAATGAGGGCACAAATGTCTGTTTTCTTAGCAACAATAGACAGTGGATTAGCCGGGAGACAAGAATGAATGCAGCCTCTCCTCCTGCAATCATAAAATAAATTTTATTACAAGCTTCCAGGCCACACATTTCTCACAATGTTTACAATGCACAGATGGTGAAGCACCTACTGCAATGCTGCGATTTGCTAACATTAACATGACCTTGTCCCAAGCTGAAGCTGGTTTTCAAACGGAAGCAGTTGTTGATCACTTGCAGCCCCTGGAGGCCAGTGAAGAAGAAGAGAAGCCAGTTGTCATTGATCGTATAAAACAGAACAGTCAAAAAATAAAATTACTGCCTTGTTGTTTTTCTCCACCAACCAATCAAGTTACAGTTTACATCCATGTCTGTCCAGACTCATATCATATCTGTAGTGAAGATTTTGAAGGAATTTAATAAAAAGTATGAAGTGTATTGTTTTGCAAAATGGAGCGCAAAATTTCAAATGCTGTCTTCACTTAGAGACTATGTGTACAGAGGAATATAGAGGACTGAATACAGAGCTAAACATTATGATGTTACAGTGAAATTGACCTTTGACCTTTTGGATATGAAATGTCATCACCTCATAAATATATCCCATCAGACATTTGTGTATAATTTTGTCATAATTAGTGATAGAATTCTCAAGTTATGGAAAAATGTCACTGTGACCTTGGCCTTTGACCTTTGACCAGCAAAATTAAATCAGTACATCTTTCCTTCCCAGTAAACATTTGTGCCACGTTTGATGAAATTCTCTCAATGTGTTTTTGAGATATTATGTTCACAAGAATGGCATGACCTGAAAACATAATGTCTCTAGTCATAAGAACATGAAGACATAATAAAAAAAAAAAAAATAAAAATTTGACTCATGGAAGTCCTTTAGCATGCAGTCTTGTCTTAGCACAAAAAAAATCAGCTGATCAGTCCAGTAGTATTGGAGATTAGCTGCAGACATGAATGCATACACTAATGCACTCATGCACACACAGCAGCGATTACATGATCTCCTCCTGGCTTAATTCAGGACAATCAGATACAAGGGTTAGGTGAGAAAGTAGGTTGTCGAGACAGCAGTCTGAAGATGTTAAGAGAAAAGGGAAATGGATGAAGATAATCAGATAAAGTTCACCATAGAGACAACCTCAAGGGACCCACATTCAGATTCTTGTGCTCTCTCCACTCTGGTGGAGATAATAAAATAGAAGTTTTTATCCAAGCCCAAACATGAAAAGAATCACACTGTTTTTTTTGCTTTCCCAGACTTCCACTCCACTGTCAACCTCTTGCCTTGGACCCTCTGAGAAAATCTTTTTAGTGGGTGTCACAGGTGAGCTCACAGAGCTTGTTGAAACAGAGCAGGATAACATTTGAGACAAATAGTGTTCTCAAACAAATGGGGAATGCAAGCTAATATTTCAAGTTATGAATGACAACACTATCTCTGAGAGTTCCATTTTCATGTTTGTTCTTTTCGGAGCACCTTGCATAGTGTTTCATCTTTACATTTCTCTGACACAATACTAGCATCGTCACTGTCCTGTGAAAACCATGTAACTCAAAATGTCAACTTTTCATGAGATAAGAATTTTTTTTCAGATGATAGAGTGACTTAGTAAATGGTTTATTTGGCTTAAGAAATAGGAGGTGTGTCTTAAGCCACATTCCTCTATTTTATTGAAAAAATTCAGTTAAAACTGGGGATAAGTGGTTTTCACTGGACAGCCATGAAATGGAAATTGTAGTTTCCATGCAATGGCTAGCGGAGTGCTTATTCCTGTAAAAACGGGGAGAGACTTGTTGAGGACATTGATTGGTGTTTACAGCGTTACCCTGCTGTGCAGCTAAGGCGGCACATCGATGTAGGAAAGAGAGTGGCCATATTAGCTAATTCTTCCCGGACTGAGAGCTCCCAGTGAAGACGGCGAGACCAAAATAGCATCAGAGACCAACGGATGTCAGTTTGACAACCGGGACTCCTGTCATCCCAGAGGTTAGTCGCGACTAACTGAGCTAATGGCAGTTAGTGGTTAGCTGCAAAATGCAGCAGGGGAGATGTCTTTCCAAGGAAACTCTGTCTGAGGCTGTGTTCATGTGTTCAGGCTGCTTCTGTTGCCCACTAATGAGTCAAGTCATGATTAGCTACTTTAGCAACAAGTAAGCTGCTAAAGCTATCTGTCCATCAGAAAACTGTTATTAAACCTGTGGCAGTTGAAGCTGAACAGCTCGAGGACATTAGAGGGGAAACAAGAAAACATTTTGTCCTTAAATAAATATGATCCACTTTCACTAAAATAATTGAACAAAGCTAGAAAATTGTTCTGTGGTAGAGCGATGCCCGGTTCCTAAAAACACCCATGTCTGCTCCAGATGTATTCTCTTTCCATGCTCTGGTTGCGTCATAAGCCAGAAAGCATTTCATTGGATGCAAATGTAGTGAAGGCCGCCAAGTGCAGGATGAGTAATCAGTTTTAAATTGTTTTCCACAAACAGACAAACTCTGAAATATCATTAAACTCCCCGAGAATATCTACAAGATGACTTTTTGTCATTGTTAGACTAGATATTGAGTGTACAATGCAATATATGATTTATAAGTACATTTTTCATCAGTGTATAATCACCTGAAAATAAGAATGGTTGTGCTTTCGTTACCTTAGAATGAGACCTTTATATCAACAGAGGGAGCGGGTTCTCTTCCACAGAGGCCGCTATGGTAAACTGTTGCTTTTCAACAGTAGAACCAAACGGAAAAAAACAAACACTGGCAGTAGATACAGACTTTCACAGACACATTCTGTGTACAGTGGTCCTTTAAGCATCATGAAAGATACAAGAGGTGGTCACATGAATGAATCACTGGTGAGGCAGGTAGTGCACCCCACTGTGCTGAGTCAGCGCCGAAGTGCTGACCCGCTGCAACTGGAAAAAGTATTACAAAGTCCTACTAAAACGTACAGAATGCTGTTCACTCCTTTGCTGTCTTACTTTGGCTGCTCTCATACTTTGACACACCGACATCAGAGCAGATGCTGAGCATTAGTTAGTAATAACCTCTTGTCACAACAAAAAGGCAGCATCAGACACAAAGGCATCATATTTTCAATCAGTTCAATGTTCTCCCTGATCCCAGCAAGTCCCTCATATGAAATTACATTCAGACTATGAAGCAATATCAGAAGTGATAATGTTGGGCTTTTTCATAATTCAGTTGTACTGTATTTGTAAGCCTGAACATGTTGCTGTAAAGTTTTTAAGAGTTTCTGAATGTGTGTTAATACATGTTGAAAACTAAAGACCAAGGTAAAAAGAAAAAAAAAAATCATTGCAAAATTCTCCAACTGAAGATCCAATCACTTTATATGATATCCTGCTGATCGAAGAAGCAGTGATCTGGATGATCAGTTCCCATCACCAGGCCTTGTTTCTGTTGTTACTGATACCCCTAGCCATTCAGAACAACACATTCAGCTAATTAGCTTAGCACATTAGCAATTTGTTGGCTTTTTAAATGAGGCTATCAGCAGCGGCCCGCTGAGGAAAACCAACACACTCTTGCTGCATGGCTTTTATCCTCTTTCCTTTCCACTTTGTGTCCCAGTAATTGTCTTAATAATGTGTTTCATTTATATCTGTGTTATCTCCTCATTTCAACACGTCTCCAGGCAATACACTCTGCTCCACCAACACAATCTCTCAACTCTTTAACTGCTGTATTTAGTCAGGTTTCCCCGGTCAATGTGGAGAAGGAGCTGTAGAGCTGTTAGTCAGCAGTACAGTACTTCTCTCCATTAACTTGCTCTCACTGACACGTGGATGTATCCAGACAAGGGCTGCTGCCCTTCCTGAACCATGCACTGTATCTGCAGCCACTCATCCAAGCTTTCAAGCTGGCACAGTAGAGCAGGTTAGCTCTCTTTCACCACTTGCTCACTTTCATTCCTAGCTCACTTTTTCTTCATTTAAAGATTAGAGATAAGACCAAGCTGATCCAATATTGATATCAAGGCCTGATATTGAGGTAAGGCAGTCATTTGGTCTCTGGCTTGCATCAGTGGTCTGCAATCCGATCCAAAGTCCACAACATCAGGTGTTTTCTATTTGTAAACACTATGATAAGGAGCTTGGACTGAGGAGATTCCACCCTGCATTAGTAACACAATGGAAGCACATTCAAACATAAAGCCGTGATGAAGAACTATACAAACCACCTCACCTTAGTCTGACAATAAACCAGCCCAAAATATTCAAATACCAACCACCCACCATAAACTTATTAAAAAGACATTGCAAACAGTAACAAAAAATTACATACACAAAAGTGACATTACACAAACAAAACAAATTTTCCACATGTAAAAAACTCTGACTGAATATGCATCAACATCAACTGACAAAGAACTTTATGATACTAGTGACAGCAATAATAATACCAATAACAACACCAACAATCAAGAAAAAAGCAGTACTGGTATCAGTATTGTATTGTTATCGGCAGATGTCTATATTCAGTAACAGAATTGTATTGTAACTGAAAGAATGCTGCATATGCTGTAACATACTGCAACAGGGGACCTGGGGGACATAATAAACTGAATAATAAATTTATGTTTCATGCATTGAAACCACAAGTATCAATCAACAATTTTTAGAATGAAATACTGTTAAAAATACCAGAGAGTAGCTACAAAGCAGCTTTTTTGTTGGACCAGATGGTGTATAGGTGACATATGGCTGAAAACATATGTGATAAAAACACTTAAAAACTGATTTCGACTTCATGGTAACTTGACAGAATTAAGACTATGATCTAATCATATTCACCCTAACAATGAAACATCTCAAGTTTTACTCATATGACTACAGTTTATTTCCTTTTTTTTTGGCATGCCATAGCTGTGAAACGTGAATCTCACACAGCAGAGAAAGCAGCAATTTTCACCGTCTGCTGAGGTTCAAGAGTTGTATGAGCGTACCTTGCAGGTGTTCTGCATCAGAGCTGAGAACAGCGGGGCGCATAGAGAACGGGTGAAGAAAGCAAAAGTCTAAAAGAAAACACAGGAGAGCAGGACACTTTTCCTTATTTGTTTTTCATGAGAAGGTATCTCACAGTTTGACGTTGACAGGTACGACCTACTCCTGAGCTCGGTTTCCACGCCATTGCAGTGACCAGTAAGAAATGTAGCATCATATCTGCTACTAACCCGCAGGAAAAAAAAAAATCTCAATTTCAGCCTAACTTGGAAATCGGCAGCCAACATCAGCAACTACAAGTGGCAAATCCTACCCCTTGCCACAAATTGTAGCCCTTGGCTTGCTATCTCTACCCTTAAGCAACAAATCATGGTCCGGAGAGCGTGAGGTGGCTTCTAAGTTGTGGTGGAGAAGAGTTTCTGTGTAGACAGCTGCTTAGAGAGCCTGTGGTCATCCATTGGACACAAGCAGTTGGTAGACAGATTAAGAGATAAGATGGCCTTGTCGCTGCTGGGTTTTAAATCAGCAGGGTGGTTTGCAGTGTTGCAAAGAGGCCCAATCCAACAGCATAAAGATTTGGCCGTGACAAGATGGCTGAAACAAGTCCCCTGCTTAGACTTGAAATAGACATGCATCCAAATATTGTCCATTCTGACAGGGAGAACCCACTGTTGAATTTTTAGTATTATCCCATGGAAATAATCACCACATTTTTATGTCCTGCACTTTTCAGATAAGTGAAACTTTTCCTGAATGAAACATAAAGACTGGGTCACAGCTGTGTTTCTAATCAGTGAGTGTGTGCGTACGTGATCATTGGACCTACAGCTTTTCTGCAGCTAATTTTGAATATTACTGGATAGATCAACATAATTTTTTCATGAACACTCATGACTGTATGCTGAAGGACATCTGTGCTTTGAAAGTTTTGAAAAACCTTGAATCCCTTTATGTTTCTATATCCAGAGGCGTTATGCTTTCAGATAATCTCATTCTTGTAAATGTGATATCTCAAGAACACCTTGAGGGAATTTCTTCAAACTTCGTCCAAATGTCCACTTGGATTTAGAGATTATGTGATTAGATTTTGGTGGTCAAATGTCAAAGGCCAAGGTCTCTGTGACCTCACTGAACACATTTTTGGCCATAAATTGAGATTACATACAACATACAATGACCATTGACAGTTGACTTCTCACTCTTCTAAACTGGTTGTTAAGGGCTGCTAGTTTGAAACCTCATATCAGCTAGAGACAATGTATGTGAGGTCACGTTAATGTTGGCGAGACACTGAACATCTCTGCCAGCTGTATGTGACAGTCATGGTGGCATTGCAGTAGGTGCTTCACCAACCGTTACCCGGCGGGGACCTGCCCGACACTGACCGAACTCTTCTTTGTAGTATGGTTTAATGAGCTCCGTTCTTGAGAACAGACTTTAAAAAATTCATTTGGGGTCCTGAGAATGGCAAAGTTTAAACATTTCTGCTGCTGCCATCCCTGTTCTCCCATATTCCCTTTAGAATTAGATGAAAATTACAAGATTTGACCTTATTTAGCTCCAATTAGTGTAACGTAAACAAACTTAAAGGAGTGGGTTGGAAAATCCTTGAAAGAACCAACATTTTTTTATTTTAAATCTTAAAAATTTGCTTAGACAGCTCGATCTGTGCTCGAGGCTTGTTGAAGCTTTAGTGCAAAGTCCTGGCATGTTTAATAGTCCAGCAGAGCAAGCTGGTGCAATGTACCTAGACTTAAAAGTTATGACAGATGCAGAGGCATTGCATTAATTATAAGTGTCCTGTTGAGCTGGGGTACAGTCACAGCCAATACTTCCAGATAAAAGACATCATGATTTATTCATGTGCACTGATTGATAGAGAAAACTTAATTTCATAACAAAATAAGTATAGCGCTTGGCACAAACCCCACAGAATTAGTTTGCATGCCAAAAATATCCATTATTACCTTCCAGTTGTTATTTCTACCGTACATCTATGAGAAATAATAGTTTTGATATATGTGAAAAAATATGATTTAGGGCTTGTTCAAATTTGGCTCACTATTACAATCTGAAGTGTTTGGCTTGAACAGAGAAAAGCAAGGATCTAAAGGCTTTCGGTTCCAGCTGACCTGAATCACAGGTGAGGCAGAGAGATTGGCAGCAGGTCAATGGCAGCATGTGTGTCAATCTCTTAAATCAAAGACAATCTGCAGGGGTTCTGTCAGGTACAGGAGAGACATGGTTCACCTGTCTATCTGCAACGTGCTGTCTTCTCTGCAAGCTAGGTTTGGACGATAATATAATTTAAATAAATTAAATTGGTTAACAGTAAAAAGGTGAATTTAGTCTTTAAATTTACATAAATCCAAAAGAAAAAGTATTGAGACAAACAGAAATGGGGAAAAAAAGTGATTTAAGAAAGAAATGTAGAAGATTAAAAGAAAACTAGTTAGCAGCACCTGAACAATACACTATGGTGGTAGTCTAAGGTCAGAATAACAATGAAGTCCAGACATTCATTGCTAGACAAACATCTGGAACATTCTCTGAAATTGAATAAATGTTATTTTGTATGAAAATGAGGATAATGCAAGAACCAGAGTCATACAAGGATACTGGAGTGGAAATTAGATCCACTATTTGGAATGCAACAATGAACAACACTGAACACACTGAATAATGTGATATCACAATAAAAAAGTGCTTCAATACTGTACCTGACTGTGACAATACATAGTGTGATACATATTTAATTAATTTATTTGTCAGTTGTAAGTCATGTAATGTCATGTAGTCACTTCCATGTGTGGGTGAGTGAGTGCGCGGTCCGTGGACCTACAGCCAATACTACTCGACCAATCAGCCTAATTTTTCTTTGACCACATTAATGACTTACACTGAAGGACATCTGTGACTCAGAAAACCTTGAAAACCCCCTTTTAAAATTACTTTTATGACTTTATGTTGTTCACCAGATGCACTGATTAGACTTTGGTAGTCAAAGGTCGAAAGCAGAGGTTGGTAGAGATCGAAAGTACAAACTTCTTTTGAGGAGCAAGCCAGCAATTCAACATGCAGTGAAAAAGTTTATTTATTGTACTTGACTGGCTTGCTGAAATCTAAAAATCAATATATTTGTTGTCTGTGATGAATTACATTACATCTGGCCATGGTCATGTTCAGCCGTTCTCAAGAGCCTCCTTCAGCATTATTTTAATGAGGTTACTCCATAGATTTGCACCCGTGATCAGCAAATTGATAAGCTGTAGATGGATAGGAAAACAAGTGCACCATCAAGACTGAGCTGGTGTCTGTCAAGGGTCACAATAGAGCAGTGAACATAATGGATGTACAGTAAATGGTAAGAGCTTATTCTCATAACTGAAAAATCACCCAGACGGTGTTGAGGCAGTTTTATTTAGAGCGGTGATAAAAAATGCTATCACCCTCTGGAGATCCTGTTTGACCTCTGTCAGCACTTTCATAGTTCTTGTTTTGTCCGTCTGGAAGAAGACAGAGACTTGTCACGTCCAGGGCCTCTGCTTTTTATTACCTGTATCACCTGTTCTCAGCCAGTGGGAGAACTTGATTAGTCTGAACTTGACTATGATTTATGTGGACTCACTTAACCAATACAATGGTGAAGTAATAAATTAATGAATGAACCTTTTTACTGGTGAAGAGAAACACATTTGTTGCTCATCTATGTGTTGATTTTGTACTTAAATAATACAAATGGTAATTTCACTAAGCCACTCCTCTGAACAGCAACTTGCCAAGCAACCATAACTAGGCACCATAAGCTTGTCAAGGTTTTCCTTTCTCTACATAGTGAAGCTGTGTACTCAGGGCTACAAGAAGAACAATACTGTGTGTCTCACGGCTCTCGTCTTTGTGTCAAAAAAACAAGCTAACACAAAAAAAGCTGAAAATTTCCCCACTGTGGGACTAATAAAGGAATATCTTATCTTATCTTAAAAAGTTAAATCCACTCTACCGCCTCCAGGTGCGAACTTTCTCTCTTTATGCTACATCAACAGCCTGAGGCTTCTTACAGCTACGTTCCATGAGGTGCGGCTGTGTCATGTTATGGCTGCGCCATGTCAGATGGAGCTGATCGCAGCCATTTTATATGCTTATGATTCTGAGCAAGTAGACATAATCACGCTCCGCTACTGAAATGCTTCTGAAACACTGCTGGTGGGGCTTGAAGCCATGCAGAGGAAGGACCAGAACCGTGGTGCAGATGTGCCATGCTTGGTGGAATTAGCTGGTTATATAGCCGTGGATGGGTTTACACTGAAGTCACATGAAAAGTCTGGTGCATCAGTTTCAGCCATGAATGGGTACTGTCCAAGACTGTATGAGTCGCTGAAGGTGGTGATATTTCATTGGCATGTGGGATGCTGGGCTGCACGCAGCTGTTAACAAAGTTCAGACATTTTAAAGGGTGTCAGATGGAAACAGTGAAAAGTTGGCAGACTTCTCTGACTCAAGGAGTTTAAGCATTAGCATTAGCCAGCTGTAATTATGAAATCTGCTAACAAAAGTCATCACCTTAGCTGACAAAATCTAAGGTCGTCAGGTAGGAATGAAAAGCTGCTTTTGTTCAGTTCTCCATGGAATCAAAGACTGTTAACTAGATATGTACAACGCAAGACTGGAAAGCTTGACAGACATAGCAACTAAGGAGGGCTTAACGAAGGGTCACTTTTTTCATATCAAAAAGATTTTCCATTGGACACTTTGAGTTGTTTTTCTTTGAGACCAAAGCATAACCTAAACTCTAAATGAATGCCCAAACAATAAAATGCCCAGTTGCATAGTAAATGCTAAGAAAATGACCTAACATTTGAGAATATTCTTCTCCTCTCCATCCTTGTCAGGACACACACACAGAAAGAAGGCAGCTTTCATGGTTTGAGAGGCATTGATAATTTGAGTTGAAATGAGCTTGTCTTCATTAATGACAGTCACTGCTAAACCGTTTATCTTCATATACCCAGGTTACTGTGCTAAAATGACTCCTTCTATGTCATTCCTACTAATAGCTCTCTTTACTGTCAAAGAGGGAGCACGCACAGCCCCAGAGGAGAGCACTTCCTTTCTGCCTGTGATAAATTTAAAATATACATGGTGCATGCATGCGAAGAAATGTAGTCAAAAGATAACATTACAGCACATGCAGCCGTGAACGTCTCTCTCCAGGTCCTGGTTGTCCCTTTAACCCATGTAAGGTGATGACAGGTAGGAGCTAATTAATGTAATTCAGTCAACTTGAGAGTGAATCAGAGTAGATAAGAATACAAATAATGAGAACAAAGTGAGCTCAGCACTGTCATGCATTGTGACTTGGGTTTGTTAACAAAGCAACACACTGTAATCTTGCTAAATGGCACTGTTTATGACCAGGAGACTACACACAGGCAATGTTAACACCAAGAAATACTAATATTGGTTTGGGGTGAATGTGCATTACGTAAACCTACAAAGTCTTAGGGATATTAGGATTTTCATTTCTTTTCTTCTTAGCCATTATCTATTAAGAATATTACCATACTGGGTCTTGAATAACCGAAGCGAGAGCCTGGGCGAGGAGAGTGCCCGGTTAGAGAAACTCAGAATTGCGTCTTCAGTTTTTTGCAGATGATGTGGTTCTGTTGGCTTCCTCAGACCGTGACTTTCAGCACGCGCTGTGTGAAGCAGCCAGGATTAGGGTCAGCACCACCAAGTCTGAAGCCATGGTTCTTTGTGGGGAAATGGGGAGTGAGTTGGTGCCCCAAGCGAAGAAGTATCTCTGGGTCTTGTTCATAAGTGATGGTAAAATGGAGCATGAGATCGACAAGTGGACTGATGCAGACTGTCGTGTTGAAGAGGGAGCTGACTCAGAAGGCAAAGTTTTCAATTTACCAGTTGATCTATGTTTCAGCTTTCACGTATGGTCATAAGCTTTAGGTAATAACAAAAAGAATGAGATCGTGGCTACAAGTGGCTGAAATAAATTTTCTTTGTAGGGTGTCTTGGCTCAGCCTTAGAGCTAGGATAAGGAGGCATTTGGGAGGGGCTCGGAATTCACTTTGCTTTGAAATGAGCCAGTTGAGGTGGTTCAGGCATCTGATTAGGATTCCTCCACCTCAGTATCCCCCAGGAGGAGCTGGAAAGTGTGGCTGGGAAAAGGGATGTCTGGAATACTCTGCTTAGCCTGCTGTCACCGTGACATGACCCCAGATAAGCGGAGGATGGAAAATTAACATATTGCGTTAACAATAGAACAGAGAGGTGATAGAGGACATTTGAAATATGTAATAGACAGACAACCACTTAGTACAGAGTCCTTTAATCTCTGTGGCACAGAGAATATTAACAGGAGTGTGGACAACATGCTCAATAATGGACTCTCAGTGAAAGAGCATAATCCTGGGAAAAAGCAAGACCCTTAAATGGTAAACTACTTTAATGCATAGCTGGGCAGCTACCTATTGCAATAATGCAGATTCTGGATATTTCAAAATTCTCAAATAAACATGGTTTAAAGATGGGGTGGGTAGTTTATTGCTGCCATTGGGCAAACGTTCCATTCCGTGACATTTAAGCATAATGTAATTCAAGTGGTCTGAGAGAAAACTAGACTTCCGCTCCTCTAAATCTCCTGTGACGGGGGACTTTGGCCAGTCACAGGTCAGTAAGGCTGATAGTCTCATTCCCAAGACATAATAATTTGACGACCTAGGAATGAGAGTCATTCAACCATTTTCGAGCCAACAATCCAAAACATTAGTAATTTGATAACCAGTGTCCAGTTGCATAAACCACTTTGAGTTTCAAGTTTTGTCCCTTAAGCAAAATATTTACCTAAGATCAGGGGTTCAATTAGGAGCAGTAGATTAAGCCTCTTAGGTTGTCTCCTTGCCTAAGTTTTTAGACTAAGGCTTTTGCAGCATTTACCGTCATAATAACAGTACATGTATCCTTCAGTTACCATGGTTACAATTCACCCATATCAGTCTTTAATGTTACTAGACAGCATTATTGTCAGTGTTAGCTAGCTTCTCCAAAATGGACAACAAAGAAAATACAAAAAGACAAAAAAGGGCCAAACTGGCCAGAAGATGAGTTTGTTATTCTCTTCAAAGAAGATGAAGAGCACAAGCACATAATCTAATGTAAATTCAACCCAGTCATAACAAGATTTGGCAAAAAGTAAGCTAACTGACATTATCAAGGTGAGAAATCTTGCTGTGAGACAGTCTTATGTTAACATTTGACTAGGTACGTAGCTACAAAGTTGCTAGTGCTAATGTCAAATTTATACTAAGTTGCACCACTGGACTAGGGTCCAGTGGGTTTACCCTGTCTTAAAAATGCATCTTGGTATCTCCTCTTCCTCTTCGATCACCATAAATTTAGCAGTTGTTTTATGTCCCACAAATGATTTCACTTTAAAAGGTCCCTTAAAAACCTGTAAACCCAAATCCACTGTAGTCCTCTAACCATGTATGTTTAGGGTCTTATGTACATAAAAGCATATAAAAAGTTTTAGAAATTAGATTTAATCTATTTTGCCATCTAAGTTTTTGAATACTTTCCTGCATTTGGTTTGAATTGGACGTGTTTGTGTTCAGAGATTTATTATGAAAATTACACAAATAATTCTGGGTCAACTCAGCATCGGGGAGCTGAAGCTGTTATATCACTCCTTTTAAACAAATGGTGATTGAACCTGGTTGAAATCAATATCAGTTTAAGTGTATGCATTTTCTCCACTTGGCTTTGCTGTGAGACAGTTTTTACTGATGGGGCACTGAAGCTGCTGTCTTTGCTGTCTTCACCGCCACAAAAATCCGTTTTAAAAAACAGTCATTTCCCCTTCAGGATGTGGGAGTTACAGGTCTTCTGCTGCCTTGATCCACAGCAAGTAACTGTAGTTCAGACATGAACAAACAGGTTAAAACATGCTAACAACATGCGTCACAAACTAACAAACACAAACTCCTGTGTCCTGCAAGGTAACATGACTGTTTCTGTCCATGGAGTTTGGTGAGTGTAAAGAAAACAGAGACAGTGGCTTCAACTTCCTGTTGTAAAACACTGCCTGGCGACAAAGTAAAACATTGTAGATGTCCTAAATATATTGTAAACTTAAACAGATGTTGATTTTTTAGGTGATCCATATAGTTTAAGTGGGTAAAATATGTTTTGCTGCTGCTTGATCATATGCCTGTAGTTTTTGAGGTTGCCCTTGCTTGTAAAACAGTCAAACCTCGCGCTGCTGCCCGACCTTGTCGCATTATTAACCCTTCCACTGCTGTTCAGTTCTCAGCCGTTTTCAGTCAGACTCATAACTGTGTCACTGAGTGTTTGGACAAAGATACGGAGGAGCTCAGCTCATGGCTGCAATCCACCTGCCAATCCATTTTAGACATCGTGGCTCCGTTAAAAACCAGGCAGTCTAGGATTAAATCTGAACCCTGGCTGAATGACACAACCCGTGCTGTCAGACGCGAGTGCCGTAGAGCTGAGCGGAAGTGGAAAAGGGACAAACTGCAGGTGTCATTTCAAATTTTAAGGGACTGCTGGCGTCATTATCAAACAACTGTGAAAGCTGCTAAAAGAAAACATTTTTCTGATATTATTCTGTCCAACTGTCATAAGCCTCGTGTCTTGTTTAAGACCATTGACTCTGTTCTTAATGCCCCACAGACTGTCTGTATTGAGTCCTCCCCTGCTGTGTGTGAAAATTTCCTTCACTTTTTTATTGATAAGGTTTCCTCCACTAGGGCTTTAATCTCACCCTCTGCGTCTGACACTTCAGTCTCTGTGTCCTGCTCTGCTGTCTTTAACAGGTTTGAGCCTGTAACTCTGTTGTTGTTACAGAAGACTGTTGGTCAGTTGAAGCCCTCAGGTTCTCCGAATGATGTGGTCCCTCCTCGACTTTTTAAAGAGGTTCTCCCCACTATAGGGTCCTCTGTTCTGACACTTATCAATAGTAGTTTGTCCTCAGGTGTGGTCCCTAAAAATCTCAAACATGCAGTAGTACAACCTTTGATTAAAAAACCAGGCCAAGATACTACTGTTTCTCTCAAATTACAGACCAATCTCTAAATTGCCTTTTATCTCAAAAATCCTTGAGAAGATAGTTTGCAGCCAATTAATGGTTTTTCTGGATGAGCACAACATTCTTGAGGTCTTCCAATCTGGTTTTAAAACCTTGCACAGCACCGAATCAGCTCTTTTAAGAGTTTTTAATGATATCTTTTTAGCCACTGATGCCGGTGACTGTGTTATTCTTGTGCTTTTAGATTTAACTGCTGCATTTGACACAGTGGACCATGAACTTTTAATCTCTCGTTTGGAACAGTGGGTGGGTATCAGGGGTGTAGCACTGGAGTGGTTCAGGTCATACTTGGCTGATCGAACTTTTTGTGTCAGCCTTGGTGACTCTGTGTCCTCCTCTGCTCATCTCTCATGTGGGGTCCCACAGGGCTCAGTTTTAGGGCCTCTTCTCTTCTCTCTCTACTTGCTTCCACTTGGTTCCATACTGAGAAATCATGGTATCTCATTCCACTGTTATGCAGATGACAGTCAGATTTATGTCCCTCTCAAAAAGAAAGACTCCTATTCTGTCAAACCGCTACTCAGGTGTCTTGATGACATAAAGGCCTGGATGGCTTTAAACTTTTTAAATTTTAATGAGAAAAAGACAGAGGTGATGGTTTTTGGTGGCACCTCTGGGGCTCCCCCTGTAGATCTGGGTTCCCTGGCCCAGTTCATTAAGCCAACTGTCACTAATCTTGGGGTTAAAGTAGATGCTGATCTCAAGCTCGACTGTCAAATCAGGTCAGTTGTTAAGTCAAGCTTTTTCCAATTGAGGCAACTTGCCAAAATTAAACCGATTCTTTCAAAACAGCACTTTGAAACAGTAATCCACGCCTTTGTGACCACTAGGCTGGATTACTGTAATGCACTTTATGTGGGGGTTAGTGGGTCCTCTGTCGCTCGTCTTCAGATGGTGCAAAATGCTGCGGCACGTCTTTTAACTGGCACACATAAGCACGAGCACATTTCCCCCATTTTAGCCTCACTTCACTGGTTGCCCATCCATTTTAGGATCAATTTTAAAATTCTTTTATTTACTTTTAAATCCCTAAATGGTCTCGCCCCGCCCTACCTCTCCGAACTGCTGCAGCCTTATACACCCCTCCGCTCTCTCAGGTCAGCTGATCAGCTGCTCCTGAGTGTACCTAAAACTAAGCGAAAGCTCAGAGGTGACCGTGCCTTTGCTGTAGCAGCTCCTAAACTGTGGAATGATCTGCCTCTCCACATCAGACAGGCCTCCTCGCTGCCTGTTTTTAAATCACATCTTAAAACCCATCTCTTCTCCCTGGCTTTTAACATCATGTGAGATGTTGAATGTATTGTATGTATGTGCATATGTATGTGTGTATGTATATGTATATATATATATATTTGTTTTAATTTTATTTTTCTATTGCTTTAAATTGTATAGTTGTTTTATGTCATTTAATCTCTTCTTGTATTTTATTTCTGTACAGCACTTTGGTCCACTGCGGTTGCTTATAAAGTGCTTTACAAATAAAGTTGGACTGGATTGGATTGGATTGCGTCTACAACAGTCCACAGCAATACATTACTTAGCTTCTGTGTTTGGACTCCTGAGGCAGCTGTCAATCAAACATGAGCCTTCCCACACACATGGTAAAAACAGCAAAATGAGCTGTATTTTATATTTTATATTTTTGAAAAATTATTGTCATTCAGATCTGTGTGGATGTGTAATGAGAAACTAAACTTTGATATCATATATACATTTTTACTATTTTAAGTCAAGTTTTCCCAGGCACTGGGAATGAAACTCAGCAAACAACTCATTCTCCAGAATCGGTTACTGCACCTTTAAGGCATCAAACACAAATATGGCTAAATATGGAGTTTACACAGGTGACATTTCTTTGGCTGAGGCTCAAGACGGCATTAAATATAGATGCTGTCATGTCCGTTGAAACAGACTAGTGAACGACATAAGAATGAATACTACACTAACTGCATAAACTATTTGTGCTGTGTGCTGATATGATGCAAACAAGAGAACAAGTACAGTGATTGCATGGAATTATAAAGCAGCACAACAAGCCAAAACCGTCAGGGAAACCTGCTCCCAGAATAGAAACCCAAAGAGCCTCAGCTCCTACATGTGTTCACAGAGTAGATACTGTCTCTAATGGGAGGTTTAATACTCTCTATGGGTTTTTCTAAGTTTTTAAATCCTGTGTTTTGTGTTCCAAAAAGAGGGGCTTTGTCTGTTGATGCTGCTTTTGTGCTTTGCTATCCATGTTGGATTTGCCAGTGTACAGTTTGGGGCAAGGACGTTGTATTTGTGTTATAGTTCTGTTCCTCTTGGGATTATGAAATTCTTTATCTAGCTTATAAGAGGACAAACGGCCAAGGCAGCGATGTCCGCAAGGCTGCTATCCCTGTGGTGGTTTTTCCTCTGAACGAGTATCATATGTTGTGCATAAAAAAAAGTCCCTGAGGTTTGCATTGTGTTGTGCGATCAGTTTTTTTTTTTATATGCTGGGTAACTGTAGTACAGTACATGCCAGTGTTCTTGTAAAACCCACTTTATACAACCAACTGGCTGCATGGATATAGCATAAGATGTACATGGGATGATAATTGGTACGTTTTAAGTATGATCGTGACAGTCTCATCACATCTCTTGTGTCTTTCATATGCATTTTCTTTCAGAGCAGAAATGTATTGCAGTTATATAAAGAATATCTATTTAATTAAGAATTGATGTGCAATTGTGTGCTGCTCTTCCTTAAGCTTGTCAGCTTTTTTTTTTCAAGGGTGAAAACCCATCTTCATCTTCCTGCTGGGTCAGGTTGAGACACAACTTGCTATTCAGTGCAGTCATAATGTTATTCTTAGGGCAGGAAGTCCTGTAACAAATCTGCTAATTTTAGTATTATGTCATTCAGAAACTTAAAATCCTTTATTGAAACAGCTAAGAAGCTTGCAGCTGTTTGTCTATGGTGGGTTCTAAGTCACATGCTTAATGAAGTTCTAGTTCAGTGGTTCTTAATTCTTATTCTCAGGGGACTAGATTTTTCAGCCTCGTCATCAGATCAGGATTCAGGTTAGAACAAGGTGAATGCTACAGTACCCAACAAGATTGAAGACCAGCAGCACTTTCATCCCTAGTGTGTAGGATTTAGTGGCATCTACAGGTGAGCTTGCAGCTCACCCTCTTCTTCCAAGCATGTGGAAAACCTAGGGTGGCCACAAAACTTGAGAAACACATCCAGAGCCAGTGTTTGGTTTGTCAGATCCAGGCTACTGTAGAGGCACGACAGTGTAACATAGCAGACTACACGGAAGAGGAACCACGGGCTAATTCTGAGGTGAGGAAAACACATTGGCTATTATTAGAGCTGATTATACACTAATGAAAACATAGTAATAACTATTATATTACATTCGCCCACATTCAGCCAATAAACCTCCGCAAATCATACACACTGGATGTGTAATATATATCTTGAAAAAATATGCACGAGTTAGAGATGGCAACTGAAGTGAAGACTTGGCCGCATCCTCAAAAGACTTGAGAATCTACTTAGACTCATTTGAATAAGTGAGTCACTTTGTACGTTAATGTGAAAGTTAATGTTAATGTTAACAAACATGTTTAGCTCTGCATCAGCTGTCTTGTCAGCTTGTTTGCTTGACAAGACTGGCGTTCGCTTAATATTTTGAAAAGAGAGTGTTTGCCACACAGAGCGCTGCTTTGTCATGACTGTAAAATACTTTTTAGAGTAATATATATTTTTTTATTTCCTGGCTTTGCACAAATGAATGGCAGCAGTTTCTTGGTTGTCTCTCTGCTCTTTCATTAGTTTTTATCTGTGGGATGTCTCCTAACTTCCCTATGACTCACTCTGTACTGAGTGCTTGATGATCACTATCAAGTTATTAGGTTGTGTGCTCTCCCTCCTGCCTGTCAGCGCATGGGGAGTTGTGTTTTTTTCCCTACTCTGCTCTTCGCTGGCCTGTTATGGTGTGTAACCTTCGTCCTGCAGCAGTAGGCTGTATTTGTTGCCAGCCTTCATCCCCTCTCGGAGAATGTTAGATATTCTATTGTGCTGTGCGACTCGGGCTCGTACGGAGTTCTGTGATGCATCATGCAATAGCCAGTTTAAAATGATCATATACCAAACAAATAATCAATGCTGATACTTAGATAAAGAATTACGATAATACAGTACACACTTTGAATTCCCTAGATATAGACATGCATGCAGCAAGTTTCCAGATAATAGAGAGTCAAACTACAGTCCAAAACACATGGGTGCCCTCTGACAGCCACCCCATAATAGCGGCACTTTTTTTGAGACTTGCTTTCTCACTTGGCACATCCCAGTTATTGGACCATGACTTCTGCTCTTGTCAGGTGATAGCACATCCTCTCTAGAGCTCTGGTAGCTGTCACAATTGGGAGAAAGAGAAACCCATTGTTGAGGCATAAAAAGACAAAAAAACAACAAAAAAAACAAGCTGCAACCGACACTATCGGATATTAAAAAAGACATTGCTTGGTGAGCCAGAGCTGGAGAAGCTCTTCAGGTGAGCAACCAAGTCATATAACACAAACAAGACTGCCGAATCTATGGCAGCAGTTCACATTCACTTTTTATGACGGATATATAAAATGTTGTGGACCTGCTGATGTGCCATGTTTTGGCGATGCCTGCTGGTGCAAAATGCATCACATGAGATGCTGCTGCACCGTGACAGCGACATGTTTTCAGCTTATGACACTATTAGCGACAACACTGGGGTCTGGGGTTTTTCTCTGGGTAAACTCACCGCATTTTCCAATGCACAACACTGAGACTGAGTGACCCACAAGTGAACTGTGGACTCCACAAAATGAATAAAACAGCAGTTAGCGGTTCTAGTTAACCTGATGATGTGACAACGCGCCTTTGTAGGAGAGCAGAGTGGCTCTGGGTAAAATAAATAAATACTAAGATAAATTATTTCAGAGACACACTGTATTGCAGGTGCATTACACTTCAAGGATGCCGCTGCTGTAAACTCGATGTGAACTTGACAAAGTTTTTGTTAGGCTGGTTTGGGTCACAGGGATAGTTTGGATTATTTAAAGTGGGGTTGTATGAGGTTCTTCCAACTCACTATTTTGACTGCAGTACTTGTTCTTGCACATACAGTTGCTACATGTTGCCCCCATAGACTTTTTTTTTAGGTGGCTAAATGACACTAGCTACAGCAGTACATTGTTTAGTTTCCCACATGACACCCTTCCTGTTTGCCCAGACTAGGGGCATGTCAACTGCCATGTACATGTACACCCACTTCAAATAATCTGAACTATCCCTTTAAAATTACAACTTCATAAAAGTCCTTTGTCATCACTGAAAGGAAACCTGGCATTGTGTCCAACATCGTGTCCCAGTGGGAGCTCACTGACACCCTGTGTGTCGTACTGGGCAAATAGACTCCACGTTAGATAAAGCGGTGGCAAACAGTGTTGAAGCTCTGGTCTAAATTCCCTCTCAGCACCATTAAGTTCAATAGCAGTCCCAGTGAAAGGAGACAAGCAAAAAGAAAAACGCTCAGAGACTTCAGAGGAATAACAGATGCAATTCATTGCCCTTGTGAGGATTGCATGCAACTATATTAGCACAGACTTTGGCAAATATTCAATAAAATGTAACAGAATCAAAGCCACTGAAAAATCACTGTAGGAAGATTCTAACTGATCCACTAAAGAAACAGTACAAGTTGTCTGACAGTGGATAGCTCTACCTCGAACACACTGTATGTAACACAGGCAGTAAAGCAGTTTCAATAGAATTTAACCCTGTAAAAGGCATCATAACTGCACGCTTGACCTTTCTTGTGACCAAATCGCTGCAGTAAAACCTGTATATAGCTGTTTATCATCATTCCCCTGTTTGAAAAGAGAGTCTAATGCCTGTTATATCTACTCAGAGGAAATGTTATAAAAAGGAAGATAACTGGTGTGAACCTGCTCTTTAGATATGACTTCAAGTGATAAAATCTGATCTACTTTCATGTTCTAGACCCCCGAATGATGATACTTTTGTTGGAGAGAAACGTGACAATAACATTTATCTGTATGATACTCATAAAAAAGAGTGTGACCACGCCGTTGATTTACCCATTTAGGTCAAACTGAACCTGAACTTTTCCATAAAGATGAATCCAAAAATGAATGGTTATTTATTCATTTTTTAAAGGTGAAAATTGTTACTGCTGTTCATCATGTGGTTGTTAGTCATTCACTGGTGATCCCATGATTCCTTGGGTTTGAGTCTGTTGGCAGTCTTGGCTAATCAAAGGCTGTTTTTCTGACTTGTCGACCAGTCAGAGGCTGCGTGGGCATGTGTGGCAACTCTGATCTCAAACTCACTGTGCAATGGAATAACATAAGATTTACCCCGTTCCCCTTTCAGTAGATCTATAGTATCATGGCAGCACCCCAAAATAACAAGATACTCCTTTTCACTTTTGGATAGTATTGCAAAGTCAAGTCAGACTGAAGATTGAAGATTTGTTATTATTTGCATTATTTATTTATTTATTTATTATTATTGTATTATTTATTTAAATTGATTCAAAATTGAATATTGGTAATATATTCTGTTCTCTGTAATATTTTATATGAAAAAAAACAAACTTCAAATTAGTTGCACAATTGAAAAAATTCCTTGTTAGGTCACCTAGAATTCCTAACTAACTTCCTCCTAATTGGGTCATCTGAGAAAACACCCTGAAAAAATTCTAAATGTGGAGCCAATTTTGTCCACAAATGACTGTATTTCTTGGTGTGCCTGTTAAAGGGTTGAAGGAAATCATTATTTCATTGGGTGACTGCAGTGTCTGACATTCTGTGGCTGTAACAGAGCCCGAGGGTTAAGGCTTGGGACCACCCTGGCAGACTCACTGGACAGCAGCATCCATCAAATCTTATAAATTATTCACAGTTCCAACTTGATCATAGCGTCCACACAACAACAGAATGCCCCGAGGAAAAATCAGACCTTGTTTTCTTCCCGCTGGCTTTGGATCTCGTCAGTCGCTTTGTATGGAAATACAAATGCTTAAGCAGCAAACCTGAAAATAAGCAATTAGCGGCATCAATCACCCCGCACTCTCAACAACTCCGTTCTCTCAAAGGGATTCTTGCCATTGATGCTGAAATTGTCCTTGGTGGTGTTCCCTGTCTGTCATCCCCAGAGAGTCTCCATTTCTTTCCCAGAGTGACTTGCTGTTCCCTCGCTGTTGTTTTCCCTCACATTTTTTTTTCTCCTTTCGCACACATTTCACTTTTCCTCTCGGTTTTCCCTCCATCCTTTTTTTCCCTGTTTTCTTTCTGTTTCTCGTCCTTTTTAATCTCTCGCGTTTTGCATTTTCAGGTGTAGCCAGTCGCTCAGCAGTCAGCCCGCGTCCCATCTCTCCATTACCTTGTCAGTACCAGCAGACAAGCACCTGCCTACAGATGAGAGAAAGAGGGACGGGGATGGAGGGAAAGGAAGGCAGGCAGGAGATCAACAGCTGTGGATTGTAGATATGGGTCAGGAAGGGGACATTACAAGATACAAGAGGATAAGCAGCTACATTAGCATGTAGGCCGTCGACATGTGATCAGAGGTATTGTCTTTAACTGGACACAAGCATACATCTATACTCATCTTTATCTCATTTGTCCCTTGTAATCCCCACTTACATATGATGCAGGTTTTATACATGAAAATTTACAGTCTCTGTTCTAAACTCACTACTGTATGGACTTTTCCCCCATAGGCCCTAAGGCTACTGATTGAACGGGGTGGAAAAAGCGCTATTTCTAATAGCTGGAGGCGCAGTAGGGTGTATATTGTGTGTATTATATGTATTTCCAGCATTCAGAGTTGAAATCCTCATTAATGCATTCATCAAAATTACATGACGGGGGCTTCACATATTGACATAATGTCAGATTAACTTGCTAATAACCTAAAGCGCTGATTTTCTGCGTACCCTCACTGTAGCTGTTTCTAGTTTCAAATTTCACTCCCTATTCTTTAAGAGTCTCTCTAATTTAATGTGCTTCTGCATTGCTAATAATGAAATAATAAACTTGTTTGTCATCATACATCCATATTACCAAATAAAAAGGCAAACATTTGGAACTTTAAATTGAAATCAGCATTCCTTTTGCTCTCTTTTGTAATGTGTTGAAGCTATAATATGTAAAATTTCCACATTAAAATGCCTATAAACACTGGACATAGGGTATATATATATATTGTGCTGTATTGTGTGAGTTGTGTACTTGCATTATTATTATTATTGCAATTGTTTTCAACAATGGTCAAGCCCAAAGAAATTCATTAGTTACTCAAGGTAACACTTCCTGTAACATCCAGAGAAACACACTGGATATGTTTGAGAATAAGGAAGGAAGAAAAAGAATGTGACTAAATGTTATGTGAATGAAACTTTAACACATTTCTGTGAACATGAGTTCTGCCAGAGTCATATCATGTCATAGGTTTTCCTCAGCTATGGTGGGCGTTTAACAATCAAGACAACAACTCCCATAATCCCACGCTACTTCACAATGTCATCAAACTGTCTTTTGTCTTTTATTTGTTTTATTGTGGTGCCAAAACTTACACATTGTGTGTTTAAATAATATATGAATTAACCTATCAAATTATAGTAAAGTAAGCCAACAAAATATAATTAACATGTTAGTTAATGTATTCAGCCTAGTGAAACAATAGCTGTCTCTATGAGATTTAACCCTAAAAGAAACAAATCTGGCACCAGAAAACCCAAAATATCATTATATGCAGATGATCTCCTATCTCCTAAAAACAATTATATTTCCTTTAAAAATAATCCCCTGAGGGTTTTAATTTGACTTTAATTTGTGAGGTATTTCTACTAAATAGTGTTCAAATGGTGGAGTAAAGAAATTAAAAAGATTGATAGACTAAGATCTTTTTCCCCCAAATTCTTCCATCTTCTTCAGTGCATTGCCTTTAATGTCCAAAACTTATTTTCAATAAAATTACATATTTTTTAAAGATCTTACCACATTTTTTGACTGCATTAACATCTCAAAGGCAGGCTTGTCTTTTGTGGTCCTAGTTTCAGAGGGATATTAACTTACAACACATTTAAAACCAATATGGTTTTGGCTTTTACTCAAAAGAATCAGATTTCAGTTCTCTTATTTTAAACATTATTTGATTACTTCTAATCGATCCATTATAATGAATTCATTATCATTTTCCCATCTTTGCCTTTTTTCCTACCTGCCTTTATTTTTCATTCCTTTTTTCATTTGAGTGACACTGATTTATTACCAATATACCATGTATTTAAAGCTTTCATCTCTTATACATTTATAATTGAGTCACTTTGCCAGACTGCAAGTGCAGCTCATTAGTACAGCACACCGAGCGACCCGAGTAAACCCTCTAGTTTTGACACATGCTGTGAATACTCTGCAATCAGTTACCTGTTTTGTTTCAGTTTCTGTGCAGCCGACTGAACGCGCTGCTCTTTTTGCAGCTCACTGAGTGGAAGTGTCGGCCCAGAGACTCACAGCCAATGAGCAGAAGGACTGCACATTCACAGAGTTGTGAATTTATCAGTAAGCAGCAATCATCCCCAAGAAGTTGCAATTCTTCTGGCTTTTTTAAAAATGAAGTTGATAAAGAGGTGTTAGAGACGCTGTTGCTTTGTTGTCAACAATAGTTTCAAGTATGTTCCCTTGAAACTGTGCACTGCGCTGATCAGACCTTATTGTGTGTCTTTTGGGTTTGATTTCCTGACAGTTTAGCTTGTACGCACAGTGCTTTTTGCAACTAACTGTCACATCTTAGATTTTAGGGCTTGTCACCAGCACTTGAATGCACCATAAGTTTAGCTGTCAGCAAGAAACCAAAATAAAAAGCCAGACAGAGTTTTAATGGACTGTCACCATTTAAAATACAGTAACACAAATTCAAGCTGAGAAAGTATATAAAATGTATTTTACTTGTGTCTTGTGGTCCTATCCCCAGTATACATTAAAGCTTTTTTAAGACTTTAAATGACAGACATGTCAGAAGTAATTCTACATCTGTGCTTTGTCACGTTATGTTATTCTTTCAGGACAGTTTTTAGTCCAAAGAGCACATCAGAGCACAAATATTTCCTGTAAAAGCCAATGCTCATTTGCCGAGGTTAATATGTCCCTCTGTTATTGTACATTTTGCATTAATGTTTTGTAGTTTTTCTCTCCCTTTTCCTCACTGTTTTCACCTCTCTTTTAAATCCATTCATTCATTGTCTTACTTTCCTTCCCCCATCCCTGTCAATTCATTTTTTTCCTTTTGCAGTTTTGCTTTGTCCTCCCATTAAGACTCATTGACTTTCTCCTCTTCTTCTCCAACCTTTTCTGTCTGTTTTCCCGTCTGACTGTGATTCCATCCTTAGGGGAAAATACTTAACCCCTGACCCACACAGAAATCCTCACTGACAGCCAGTTGCTACATCAATAATCATTGTTCACATGGTCAATGAACCTTTTCAACTGGGGTTGATTGTAACAATTCAACCAAAAATGGACTATCAAAATAATGACCCCAGTCAGTGGGGAATTATTGGACTTCAGCACTTCACAGTACCCGTCAATGAAGTGACGTGCTCGTCTTTGTTCTCATCAAGCTCCTGGAGCGCCAGTGCCGCCCCCCCTCCGATCTACTGAATAATTTCACAATGTCATTGCTTTAAAGTGAAATTTAAGAGATGTTTAAGAGCAGATTGTCAGTTGTGTTCAACAGAGGGAGCTCTTCAACCTCACCACTTCAACACCACTGACATAAATAAAAAATGGACAAAGCATTGTCGCGTTTCTTTCCCTCTGACTTGCCAAAATATCCTGGATATCCTGCTGTGGAATGCTGGCGATGCCATCTGGAAGCAGAATCTTTAAACGGTTTTGTTATACAGCTGCAAAATCAGGAAATGTTGGGTTTTCAGCAGCAGTAACTTAACACGAGAATCCCAAAAATGTTTCCTCATCCTCATAAGCCTACACAGACCAACAGGTCCGTTCTCCTTCCTGTAGCACTTCAGTCTTCCCTTCATACAAAGCAGGACCAGAGCGAACTACTCTAACTTGTGCTGACATTTTCACATTCAGTCTTTGTTGATAACACAAACTAATCTGCTTGTGCTGCGGCATGCAAAACATATATTTCTTATGCAGATATGTGGGGTCATAATAACCAAAGCGTGTCAGCTGAAATAAACACTGCTCCTCCAAAACGCTCCCAGCCGAGTGTTTTCACTCAGTGCTTTGGTGGACATGAAGCTGAATGCTCCTTCACACACAGTACAAGACACACACACTTATATATGGTAGGCTAATACTAAAGCCACTCAAAATAACTGACTTGAATATGTTGCAAATCGTGGCTGTGTCTTCCAAAATATTGCTACTCAGCAGGGAGTTTTGGGGCAACATTTCACTGAATAAAAGAAAAGCATTGTGGGTTAAAATTGTTAAATAGCCAGAGGCTGTTAAATCTTCACTGTGTTAGAACATTTTCAACATGTTCATGGGGTTCAAGGGAAGTCACCCTCCAACAACGCCGCTTGTTCCTCTTTTGTCTCGCAATATCAAAACACAAAAGCAAATTGTTGTATTGTAAGTTAAGAACCTTGAAACTGGCTGAAATTTGAATCATTATGACTGATGATAAAAAATTATGTTATCTCCGACTCCAATTATCTCCAGTTATTTCCAGCATTAGTTCAGGCGAAATTTAGTAGACTTTGTGTGCAGAAAATTAAAATATATGACCAAACAAACCTTGTTATTGACTGAAACCCTTTACAGTAATACCAGTTTTGATTTGTCTGAAATTTGTCTGAAATTGTGTACGGCCACCGTCCACTTCAGTTGTGAAGGGTAAGTTTAGGGGTCAGTATATAAAACGATGGATATTCAAACACTGAAACACACTTCTAACAACAAACAGCATTTCATAACTTTAAAGTTGTAAAGATTTCCATAATCAAATCCCATTTTTGATACTATTTGGATGGCAGTTTTGTACAATAGCCATTGAATGATTTTACAGTAATTTTCTATATATATATTAATATTTTTTATATACAGCATTTTTTATTCTCGCCCCAGATCCAGAATGCCTATGCATGAGATATTCACAGAAAAATGATGCAAGCATGCAATCCATCTCACAGCCGCTACTTCACATTAAAAGCATTCAACTAATGAAACGCAGGATAGCTTTTATTATGAAGAAGCCACAGGAAATGCAATGTGTTTGTCACTATAGTTAGCACTGGCAACAATAGTTTATAAAAAATGTGTCCACAAAACAGAACTAGAGACAATCTTGTGGGGGGATTACACCAGCCGAGACACCTGTCAATATGCTAATGTTCCGACCCATGAATACTCAGCAGTATTCAGTAGTATTACAGTGTTATTACATGAGTACTTTTTTCTCATGGGTCAGATCATATCCATCTTCGAACTAGGCCTTCATTTTGATCTCAACTACACACATGTAAAATTCCGTGACTACATCAGGCACTGTTGTAATGCACACTTACTGTTTAGTGCATAAGTGTGTTCACATTATAAAGATAGAAGTCATGCATGTATTCTTATCAATAAGAAGCACTGTATTGTTGCCAAATTTAAGCCGCCAATACGGCTATTTGGTTCAGTTTGTAAAGACGTAGTATTGTGAATCAAATATAAATCAACATATTGGTGCATTTTCAGAAGAGAAAGCTGCAATTGGCATTTCTGGTAAGGGCACAACAGACGTCCTCTGTACTATCTGGCACTAACCTGTGACAATTTGTGCACTACACAAGTGTGCACAGTGTGCAGAGTGTATGAGTGTACTAATGAAAGTATCCAAACTGAGACACAGCTCCTAAGCCTAAACATATGACTAACTAACTGATGATGGACTGAATAACAATTTGAATTTAATAGTCCTAATTCTTAAACCAAAATTGGACATTTATGGTTAATTGTCAACACTCCTGTAAAGTAAAGCATTTAGCTGCTGTATATTAAAAAATGTGACTTAGATGAATGGCATATGAGGAGGGTCAAGTGGCTTAAAAGAATAAATGAAGTTCAAGAATATATTAGAGCCACAGTCTAGTATACTCTGAACCATGACATATGAGAATAAGAAAAATTAATTATATGACACACTTGAGGAGATGAAACTGAGATAACAGATAAAAATGAAATCAAACTCCTGCTGATATCTTCAAGACACATGAGTTGCTGTTGACAGCTGCTGGATAAATATGTGTGTAATATGAATTTACCCTGTAAGTATTTTTTTTTTCTTTATTTCCAACCTAATAGTAGATTCTTCCCGTCAGATTTTTGTGACAAATTGTCAAAATAGAGGCCAGAGAATCTCCTCATTAATTTTTATAGATAAATCCAAATTTGAATCTGAATTTTCCAGACTGACAGGTGATGGATCTGACAGGCAGCTGACCACAGCGGTCTGTTTTCTCTGTGTAAGGGTGATTGAGTGAAGGATGAAGAGGCGGGGATGGTGACAACACTGTCCTTAAAAAATCGACATAAAAATAAAAGTGTCACGGGGAAAATGCCAATGTGAAAAACAGCAATAAACTTTTAGACTCCAGTTAAGCTGGATGCTTTTTCTTCTGTTTTTCTGTTTTATTTCAGGCAGTTTAGCTGTATACTTAGGCCTATATATTGCTGGCTAGGTCACAGTTCTTCAGTTTATGTACCATTTTTGTTTTTTTCATTTCCCATGCAAATGAGGCCCTTTTGAAATCCAAAAAAGTAATTGAATTATTAAGACAAGAATAATAAACATAACCTTTGATAATCAATTTATTTAACATGGGTTTTGTGGGGGAGTACTGTTTGGGACGGGTAATTTAATGGAAGGATAGACAGGAAGATAGATAGATAATCCGATTAACACAACGTCCGGGTGGTTGTAAAATCTGAGACTCTGGAGATTTGTTTGTTGACAAAACTCATCTCGGCCTCTTTTACACAATCACTGAAGTTAATAGAGCCTGAAATAGTCCACTCAACCAGCCATTCACTCTGTTGATCACATTTATTGATCACTTTACATCCGCACGCCATTCACTTCAGCCACTTTATTAAGTCTTGACAGTATATGGACATTTGGGCCTTTGTGGGTTAGCTCGGGCGTGACCGATCATTTAGAGGTTCAGTGTGCTCTATAAATAACACAAACAACACAAATGCAAAACAAAATCACTGAGTTCACTAAAATACCATGGAATAAATCTTACTTACTTACTTATTTACTTACTTAAGTCCTTATTATCATGGAGGAACTACCATATATGCAGGTAATACAGTTGCATTATGGACCCGTACGCACCAGCCTCCAGAAGTTTACATGGGTTGGCCCTAATCTTAATGTGATTTCAAAATATCACTATCTGTCCTAGAATTGAGTTAACAAAGACATTCACTTAAGTAACTCCTGACATGTGAGAGGTACACTGACTTCATGGTGACACATACTTCATATCAAGTAGAAAACATTACAATACCACATTTCTGTGCGTCTCTAAATTGAGTTCAAATAAAGATTAATGTGCAATTTGATGTTCAGAAATGTACAAAGTGTGCCCACGTGGCATTCTGAGTTACTGCTGTTATGGACATGCACAGTGCTACTGCAAGGGAAAATACATGGCCGCTTTGGTAATGCTTTACAATTAGGGGCCATTAGTTAACATTAGTTACAGTTTTATCTGAGTGTTGTGTGTCACTGTTGCCTAGCAACTTTTTTCTATCTGATGTTTCCGCACAGTTTCAGATGAAGATGAAACTACACCGATTTACTGGTGGGCTATTATACTATTTGTAGAATTGGGATTGTTCATTGGCTCATGTGCACATTTCCAATAATTCCAGAGCACTGTAAAATCAAAAAGTCAAAAATTATCAAAAAATAAAGCTCAATGTAATCATTTCCAATTTTCACATGTCTTTATCTAACAGAATATTCAGGCAAACCTCAGTAGAAGCTTCCAGCTTAAATATTAAATGAAGAAAACGACAGCAGACAAAATAAATAAGGTGGATAAAATAGATTAACTAATATGCATCACTAACTGCTACTATAAAACGTAAATAAACACTTTAATAAACAACTTAAAAATAATGAAATAAAGTTAGATTATTGAGAAATAAAATCAGAAATTATGTATGAAAGAATGCACTGATGTAAGAAATCAGAAAATGGTGTGTTCGCCTGCTAAAGGCCTGTCTGTCCTTTGCTGACCAGCGCAGAGGTGCCTGTATCTGCACCGCTGCACACTGCTGGTGGTAATGGGGCTTGAAATGGGCTACAGGTACAACCAATCGCAGTAACTGATTAAATTAACTTGTGATTTTGCAGTGTGATTAGATTTCTGGTCTCACAAAAAAACTAACTAACCTGATGGTGGCAGAATAGAGGGTTCAAGATCTATGTGACAGACGATGTGACTGGATGGATCTTTTCCAACTAAAAAGTCGGGCTGGGAAGATACATTTATCTCACTATTTGATACTGTGCAATTCTACAAGTATTGCCTTCGATATCACTTTTTATTGTGATTTTTGTTTCCTTTTTGAACACTAGATCATGGGAAATCATGCACTTATAGAGACATCATGAGTCATATTTCCAGGCTTTCAGTTTTATTTCAGCAGCATCTTTGCTGTATTGGTCATAAATGAAATACTTTTTGAAGCAAACTTCAACAATAAAACAAGAAAATAATAGAAGAAAATAAAATAAGACATTTGGCCAAAATGAATAGAGGCCCTGAAAACAGCAACCAGCACAAAGTGACAAACAATCTTCAACTGAACTTGAAAACTGTCATTTTTATAACCCTGGACTTTGCTTCATAGAGTCAAATGAAAAGTATATAGTTTCTGAAGTCTGGGTGTGATTCCCCAGGGGGTGGGAAGATGTGGACTGACAGCTGTGTAATGTTCTCAAGATACACTTGATGAAACCCTTCATAAAGTCAGTCTAACATATGATTGTGCTCAGTTATAGCTGACTAATATAGCCTATGTAACTACCTGAAACGAGCCACAATATAAGCTGAATAAACTTTATTATAATTTAGCCAGTTATTTCACCAATTTTACAGCAGACATGCCCACTTACTTCCCTATGGGGCTTGCAGTGATCATCAGATAACATATGCAAACTTTATTTGAAGATAAAGGAAGAAAAGGAGGTACTGGATCCGAGATGTGCTGGTCCAAGTCTGGAAGGTCCCTGATCCTGTTCCAGCAGAATCCAGCAAAAAAAAAAAAAAAATTAAGCTCTGGAAAGGGGGATTTAATTCTTGCATGTTAGATTAGCATTTAACCTCATCACCTGTGTGTCTGCAGGAGGAAAGCACAAGACATGCAAGTGAAAATATTGTACTACTTTATTAATTACTTTATATATTAATGTAATGTTTAAGTCAGCCATTAATTAAAGTGTTACATTTAGCTTATCAAGAAGTGAACATGTATAAAATATAAAATATAAATATATGTACAGCCTTATTGTTTGTTTCAGAGGAAATATATGCCTAAAGTATGAGCACATGTAGTTTTATATTAAGCATGTGAAGCAAAATGGATCCATTTGTTAGGATAATAATTACTGTGAACGTGATGCTCATTTCCATTAGCGCATCAATGAGAATCCCCATTAGGTGTTAGCATCAAGCTAACAGACTAGTGCTAGAGTGCTAGTTATATATATCTATATCTATATATATATATATATAGATATATATACATATATATTAGACTACACACTGTAAAACTGTAAGAATGAAAATCACACCATGTCCATGCAGTGCAGTTTGCTACAGTGCTAAAATTGCCCATGTATGTAACTTTGAGCACAATGTGAATGGTGACCCTACTGTCAAACTTGCACCTCACAAACTTTGCTGTCAGCTCTCTCTGTTATTAGGGCTGTTGCCTCGGCCAAAATTGACTGCTGAAGGCAGGTGTCGTAGAGAAAAATGATGTCTTTTCAGGTTTCCCTCACAGTGGTTACATGAGAGAAAACAGGTGGAATCAAGATGTGTGCAGACCTCTGTGAACCAAACAACGAACACACGCTGCTACCCACTACCACATGGTGGTGGGTGGTCTGGCTGGGACCATTTTCCACAACCGATCCAGCAAATGTATCCAAACAGATGCCCCGGTGTCTCAAGATAAAATGAGACCTGATAGCATTGATCACACGTGGAGGTCTCTCCAGATTGTGAAGGGTTTCCTGTGGTCTAGTGTCTTCTGAGAGGCATTTCTGACTTTGACCTATGATGATCAGAAACTCAACACCAAGAGCAGATATTTCAATTCACTGTTGGGGGGTAGCAATAAACAGAAAATTACCTAAAGAAGACAACAAAAGAACTACTCAAAGTACTATATTAATATGTACATTAATATGTGCACTGTTAACACAGACTATATGTACACACACATCAGTGTGTTTCACTCTGTGCATATAACAGAAATACAAGCACATAAAGTAAAATGTATGTATATTTGTGTATATATGTATATTTTAAATGATACAAAATTTACAAAAAAATCAAATATATGTAAAATATAAATTCTGAGAAATATAAAATTAGCATAATAATTTATTAAAAGAACAAGGATAGGCCTGAAAGTTGAATATGATATATGAGAGAAAGCCATCATTAATCTAATTTATATATTTATTAAGAGTTATAGATTGTTAGATTATAATGTAATGTACATATTAACTATTTTAGAATTAAAACATTATTTGTTAACCTATGAAGTCTTTTCGCCTCACAGCAAGAAGGTCCTGAGTTCGATCCCCCAGCTCCCCGGCTGGGTCAGGGCCTTTCTGTGTGGAGTTTGCATGTTCTCCCCGTGTCTTCGTGGGTTCTCTCCGGGTTCTTCGGCTTCCTCCCACAGTCCAAAGACATGCATGTTAGGTTAACTGGTGACTCTAAATTGCCCGTAGGTATGAATGTGAGCGTGAGTGGTTGTCTGTCTACGTGTCAGCCCTGCGATGACCTGGCGACTTGTCCAGGGTGAACCCCGCCTCTCGCCCAATGTCGGCTGGGATAGGCTCCAGCAGCCCCGCGACCCTTACAGACTAAGCGGTTACAGAAAATGAATGAATGAATGAAGTCTTTTGTAACAAAAAAAAAAAAAATACTGTAAAGTGTAAAATATAACCCTTATTACTACTATCCACTGGATAATTGACAACGGTTATACCAGCATGTTAATCTGTTTCAATTAATTATATTAATGGTAATAATAAAATAGCGGTGTTCTTTTTCAGTCTAATAGCCTGTAAGTGGTTATTATATGTTCAACCAGCAATATCAAGAATGGTCAGTAGGTGGCAGTCAAATACTATTTGTGAGTGTTTTATAATTACAATGAGTGTGCTGTGATCTCTGTCCCCTTTATAATATTGCCTTTCAATCATATTTTCATATTGTAGCAATCAAATATGTGTCACTGGTCTAATCGCAGTTCTAAAAGCAGAAGAAATACTTAAATGAATAACAAACTAAATCAAACAAAATATTCTTCAAAAATACTTAATACTATAAATTTAAATTAGAAATTGTAATATATAAATTAAAAAATAAATTAACTGCACATTACAGATATTCTAATACAAAGTCAAAGTCAAAGTCAGTTTTATTTGTCAATTTCTTCACATGTGCTTGACATACAAAGGAACCGAAATTATGTTTCTCGCTGTCCCAAGCGTAGACAAAGACAACAGTAAAGTGCAGATGCACAACAAGACAACAAGACAAATCCTAACACTAGGGTAATATTAAAATAAATAAGTTGTAAGTAGCTTAGGGCTTATCCCATAGCTAGTGCTTCTAACATAACAAGATGTAACCAGACAAGACAAGACTTAAGTACAGTAAGGTGTTTCACAGTGTGCATCTGAGAAGTACTGTGTTGTGAGGTAGCTCCTCAGGTTGTAGTTGGTAGGAATTAAGGTTTTTTGGTGCAAGGACAGTCCATGGCAAATTGTAGCAGCAGTAATGAATAGTAAATGGTAAAAATAGCAGCAGGTGTGTGCAAAATTGCATGTGCAAGGTAGTCATCAATGATAGTAGATGTAAGGGTTTTTAGTGCAATAACAGTCCATGGCAAATGTAGCAGCAGTAGTAATAATAGTAATAGATAATAGATGGTAAGAATAGCAGCAGTTGTGTGCAAATTGCATGTACAAAGGAGTGCAAAGTCTTTACACATTCAGTCCGTCTCAGTTCCATCCAGAGGGGGGAGTCCAGTGTGTTCACTTAGACTCCTGACGGTCAATGTAACAAACAAAGTATTTTGGTATGAAAACCAGGATTTTGAATTGAACAAGGTGTCCTGTATCATAAATAAACTGAAAGAAAACTGTGGAGATTGGTTGAAAATACAGTTAGTTAGACCTTGACCCTCTATAGGTATATTTGCATTTGGAGACACGTCAGTCCTGTACCAATATGGTAGCCGCATCAACTGTGAGGCAACGGAGTGAACAAAATGCAGTTTGTGAACGTTTTATTCTACTGAGTGGTAGTAAAGAAAAAATGTCTCACACATCAGTTGCTTTAAGTTCATCTTTGAAATATAGGTACTGACCAGAGTATTAATTACTTTTACCCGTTGATGCCACAGTCACTTATCCAAACTAGCTTTGTAAATTCTGTGCATTATTCTGAGCCAATGGTTGAAAATGTTATCAACTGATTAATTAATTCTCATTTTAATTCTAACTTTAGCTATGTCAGACAGACAATGTCAAAAGAGGTGCAGTTATAGCCATCTCTATTGATTAAATATCCATGAATACATTTGAACTGGTTAAATTCTTAATGGCAATTAATTAACTATTGATTAATAATTAATGCCCTCACTCCAAATGTGTGCTTCCAAAGCATTTTGTTTTGTTTTTTTTATTCATATGTTATTGTTTTCATTGGCCTGTTTGCGATCAGATCACCTGATCGGCTGCTAAAATTCTCATGAAAGGTTTGGATATTAATGCAAATGGTACTCAATACTCTATGAATTTAAAAGTAACTAAGTAGATTACATCTTGAATGCATACGTAAGTACAAGTTAAAGTACAGACTTGAAAATCTACTCATAAAAGTACAAGTACCCCCACAAAACTACTTAATTACTGTAATTTGAGTATAAATAAACAGAAAATTACATAGCTATGTTTACAATAATGTGTTGAGAGGGATAACTGTCTATTTTCCCCCCTTTATTATCCGCCCTTGTTCATCACTCTTTGCAGAGAGAAGCTTGGTTACGTTCAGTGATGATAAATGTCAATTCATGAAGTCTAGGCTTAAGTACTGGGTGCAGCATTCACTCATACTGTGTGTTATTATTTGACATATGTTATTTCTTTGCCTTTTCACTCAAATTATATCTCTGTTTGCTTTAAACTTTCAGTTTTCAGGAATGAGCATTTTAAAAATATAACTTGCTAAAAAAAAACTGCAGTAGACGGAGAACAGTGTTTTGTGCAACTACAAGGTTGCAGCGGAAGGAAGGCACAGAAACCAGAACTGTGCCAACTACAGTATATTTGACTGAAAAGTCCCTCATTACACCAGAGCCCCAACAGTTTATCATCCGGCGGTGGCGGAAAAGAGCTGTCAGTCACTGACTGATTGGATCGTGTTTCTGTTCGGGGGTAAGACAGTGATGGAATAATTCCCCAATCTTGAAGGATTTCCTGGGAATATGCCACCATCTCTTCATGCATGATGCTAATATGAATTTTACTGTTCTCTGGCAGAGTGGAAAATAATCGCAGCATGTATAAAGCCCTTTTCCTTATTCACTTTCCAATCTATCACAGCACCCATGAGCTACAATTGTGAGCAACCAGACTTGATTTCACAGTGATATTGAGGTGCCTGTTAACCATCTGTGGCATGAGTTATAACTGAAACATGACAGAAATGTTTTAAGGTCTGTTTATTGCTTAAAATTGCTTCAAGGGAGAAATATTTGAAAAAAAAAAGGGTGGTACGGCATTCTATGGATGAAAGCAACACAAATATGTAAACTGGCTAAATAGCCAAAAAATAGCACAAAATGCTGCCAACAATTCCGGATTTGGAATGTATTATCTGGACTCTATATCACATTTATAGTCTAGGAAGAAAATGGGCTTATGGACTATAAATGTACGCAAAAGTGAATAAAGATAATTTGGGTGGAATATTGAAATCTGTTAGAAAACTGATTTCCACTGGTGTAATTAATAATCAAGACAACAGTTACAGTTATAGTTACAACATGTCTGAAATTAAACAAATATGTTTTTTTCCCTTTTAAATGTAATTAAAAGCAGTAAACATAGTCTCAGAGTGGCCTAGTCCTGTTTAAGTCAGTCACAGCTCAACAGATTGGATGCACACAGATCACCTCCATATCCACAAATTCATTTTAGCAGTTTACAAAAATATGTGCCACATCTAAATCAGGTTTATTGTTTTTTTTAATTGAAAGCTAGCTTGGACCAAATGGTATTTCAAAATATTCTTTGCCTAAATATTGAAAAATTAATCAACTTTGGGAGTCCTCAGATCATGATATTCTCAGTGTCTCATATCCATGATAAATGTAGCACAAACAGGATTTCCTGGTTATGTGATGCAATCAATTATCTGTCTTTTCAAAATAAGAGACACACTTTAAATAACTGAACAGTAAAAGTCTGATCTTATATTAGAGCCTTTTAGTAAATTGAGAGAAAATAACTGTTGCCATTATAACAACAGCATGCAATAGAGAGCTTATAACTTTGTTAAAGTGACATTTGACCCAAAAATCAAAAATACATATTTTTGGAGTTATTGGCATTAGATGGGAGTCATGGGACTAAATTACACTCAGCCTTTATTGCTTCAGGCACCAAAAACTGCATTGCATAAAAAATTCAACATCAGTGTCTCTCTCCAGAAATCATGAGCCGGTTACTCAAGATAATCTTCAGACCTTTTTGGAAAAAGTTTCATTTAGGATTCTACTATAGTGATTGTCATAAATAAATGATTAAATAACAATACAGACCAGGGGAAAAACATCTCTTTTTGATTTTGGGGTGAACTGCCCCTTTAAACAGAATACATCTGCCTGCAGGTGTAAGTGCGAGTGAGTGAGCATACTTTCTTTGCATTAACAACAGTCAATATCAGAATCCTTAAAAGCACAATCGAGTCAGAACAACATTGTAAATGTAAAGCCAGAAGGACAACGGTATAACTGTTAAGGGCACGGAATAAGAGGCCTGCAGCTGTACTCGCTTATCTATGTGAAAGCAATCTAATGCTCTGTGGACCTCGGGGATCAGGGTATTTGTCCCTTGTGCACCACACACAGTAGTTGGTATTACAGCTCTCTCTGCCTCCTCATCCTCCCATGCTGACTGAATATGAATTGGCTGCAGCAGAGAGCCTGAACTGTAGAAGCCTGTAGGTCAGCAAGGGCAGAGCGATGCTGTGCAACACACAACACCCCATCATTGAGAATGTGCAAGGGCATGCATGTTTCTTATCTGAATTCTGAATTTTAACAGGGGGCAAGATCTGAGACTCTGAAATACATCAAAACAACCCAAACCGGCACAGACAGGCCAACCATTTACATGATGTCTGATGAAATTTAACAAATCGCCCACAAGTTTCTTATGGCGAAACGGCGTAAAGCGATTGCACAAATTATTTGAAGTGAGGTTATATGGAGTTCTTATCCATAGTCAGTGTTATTGCCTACAGTGGATACCGATCAACACGCTTAGTTTGGAGAAGCAGAGAGGAGTACCTGTGGACGGTGTGAGCAGCAAAAAGTATTATAACCACTTTAAAAAGGCCCATGTAAAAAAAAAGAGAGAATATCAGTTTAAGTGTATACTATATTGTTATGGCCACTGCAGCGCCCTCCTCCTTGTTAAACCCTCTTACCATGCATTTCTGTCTATGTTGATTAGAGTGTGTGGCTCCTGGTCCGTGGTTGGCTCCAGCTGGAATGGGTGTGGCCTACCCCATCTTTCCACTCCCATCCTGTCCTGTGTACCAGTTGGTGGGGTCCTACTCCAGTCCACCAATCACTGGGATGCAGCTGGGGGAGCATTGCTATATGAGCTGGGCAAACGGCTGCCTTTTGTTTGTCAATTTCCCTAAATAACTGTATTTTCCCATTTACAACTGTTTTTTTGTTGTGTTCCCTTTCCCACTACGAGCTGGGGGCTGTAAGATATATTTTAAATATTTTCACCGTTTTACCTTGCTGTCACACAGCCTTTTTCAAACCATCATTATAGAAGCCAAATGTCATTTTACCTCGCAGAACATCAGAGTTGCTGGTGTACTGCTCACTCGATCAGTTAATTACAGAATGAGGAAGCGGTATAACAGTATCTCCTGTTTTCTGTGAGGTAAAGTGACTTATTTTGCCAATGAAGTCTGGTTGATCTGGAGAGAGATACATTTGACTTAGAAACCAGTAGTTTCCCATCAGAAAAGGCTTTGTCATGGCAAGGTAAAGCCATAAAAATATTCTAAATATAGCATACACTTAAAGTGATTAGGATTTTTTTAGGCAGACTTTTTAGGTTTAGGTTTTTGAGGACATTGCTTAGCTTCCTATACCACCTGCTTCTTCATACTGGAGGGAGTGTTAATTGGGGTCAACTTTATGTCATACACTGACTATTGATAAGTACCTCATCAAACCTCACATCAAATGATTTGAACTTTCCCTATAAGGAATCTTTGAGTAGCTACATAAAGATAAAACTGTAGCTGAAGATTGTTAAAGTCTCAATTTCTGTTATCCAACTGGATTTTAGGAATGATAACAATCTCCTTGTTCCTCATGAGGTGCTGAACTGCACAGGTTGGAGAGCATCAACCCACTATAGCATCATAAGTAAGTTAAGTCTTGATCAAACTTCAGTACACATGTGGACCTGGACAATATGTAAGTTCTGCCCAAATGGGTCTATCTCATGCTGAAACAAAGATGAGAATGTTTAGTCACGTCAGCCAACTTCCTTCTTGCTCTCCAACGTACCCTGTGTTTTCCCAGAAGTTAAACACAAACTAGCAGCTAGTAAGAAACTCACCGTTGCCTTCAATAAATTGCGCTGGTATTTGGTATAATGTAAGTGCACAACTCAACAAAAATATATGAGTGTGGCTATTTTTTTTACATTTTAATATGGAAATGTTAGATAGCTTTAAACACTTAAAATGGTGCAGAACTCTATCATGGCCTAATCTCTCCAGCTGTCAACACTGTGCTGTGCACATGAAAAAATGGTTCTACAAAGCAGGGTAGGGTTTGGTTATATGGGTGCTCGAGGAAAGGCCATAGGGTCACTGATATCAATACATCTCTGTTTATTAGGAACATTAATACACACCACAGGTTTTATGCTTTATAACTATGATGTCAGGGAATATGATCGATTTAAAACAGAGGGTGTCATGATTATGGTGCTAGGGAAAAGGTCATATGGTTGCCAAAATCAATAAATAATTACAACATATTTCATAAATATAGCAGGTTTTGAAAAGACAAACACATACTTGTGGACAAAGGCTGTTCTTTGGCAGAGGTCTCTTGCAAAGAAAAGTTAAAGCCACTACAAGGAGTTATGAAACAGGTTATGACGCTCAATTTATTACTGATGCCTCTACATGATCTACATGATATACACGCCTGCCACCAGGTTGGATTCTGTTTGAAATCAGATAAAACAAGCCTGTGTTTACATTTTCCCAGGCAAAATTATAGTGAGTCATACATTAGCCAGTTAAAAAGAAGCAGGAGGAGATTTTCATAAAGATAATTTTATTTTTGACTTCATAGTTTTTGGTTATTATGGTGGAAAAACTACAGCTTTTGTCCACGGGGGCCTCCAAAATCAATAAAATATGAAAGTTTCTTGTGGTAGCTTTAAAGTTCAGCTAATAATACAGAAAACTAAATACACGACTAACTATTCTTTGCTCTTGTCTCTTTTTTTGCAGTCTCTTTCATCATTACTTCCTCCACAGTTTGGTCCATAAGCTCGATACACTTTAACAGAACATTTTTAAGAGGAACTTTACTGTGTTGTTGATCCAGTGACGACTTTAAGCAGTGGCTAAAGCCTCAAATGACCTCACTCCTCTGCCTCAGGACTCCCAAGGCTTTGTATCGGTGATGTATGGCCTGACATCAGGTCAAAACAAGAAACACAACCCGTCAATTTCCTATTGTCTACACAGTGGACACCTTTAGCCTTGGGTTAAAGTAAGGAGACTGCTGAACAGCCTTAGTCTACCATCAAAAAGATTTGTTCAAATGACAGTGTTGTCCCTAAGCTCACTTGTACTTAGATGCATGGGCATTATAACATCAGCAACTGTACAGTACTGGAATCTAACACAATATCCCTGAAATAAATACCAACTGTGTGGAGCTTATAATGTTCACTTACTGTCAAGACTGTGTCAGGTTTTTCTAATCTGAGGCTGTAGTTTGAAATGTTATTGCATTAGAGCTGCTGTCTGCTGGTCTGATCACAATGAAACTATATATACGTCTGAGCAATTGGATGCGTCTTCTGGTTGAACAATGTAAAATGAAAGTGAAGCAAAAAATATTACCAAAAAGATTTGTAAGGTAAAGCTTTACACTCGAGGATTTTAGCCCTCATTTTCTAGCATCTACACATTTTGGAAATACACAAAAGCTCCCTGCTCAGGTGCAAATCAGTGCATGCTCTTGTGAGTGACAATCGCAATGTGTAAACTGTTAAAGGACGCAATCCAGAGCTCTGTGAGAGCTTCCTGATGCCTCACAGGCACCCAAAAGATATCCAGCCGGTTTCACATCTGGTCATGTCAGGTCAGCTTGCAGAGCCATGTAATTGCAGCCCATTCCTAGCTCATCAGATACCAACGTCACCACCCTTGGCATGCATGGTACCTGATGTGCATCGGGCTTCAAAAACATAAACCCATCAGTGGGTTATGAGACGCACCGGGCATTTGATACATAACTGGGTGGCTAAAACAAGACTTTCTTCCAGTAGACCAGGGTTCATGTTCCATGTGAAAACCAAAGGGTTGTAACTCCAAACATAGTCTTATCCAAAACTTAGTGGTTTTGGTGCCAAAACCTACCAGATCGTAATGGTTTCACAACGTTGCCATGAGTGAAAATGGCTTTCTGGCAGCATCTCATACAGCAACTCAAGAATACATTATGCACCAAGTGAGACACAGAGGGGCAGAGACAAAATGTGGGTTTTTGATGAGTTGGGATGAGAATGGGTTGAACAACAATAACATGCTGCCCACTGATCCTTCAGTATTATTAGCCTAATGTCACTTATAGTGTGTGTATTTTTGTGATATGACATAGTTTGGTGATCAGACAGACTTGTGGGTGATTTCAGGTGAATGATCTTGTAATGTGTAACCCATTGTTGATCAATCATGTTGCTGATCAACCACCAGAAAAACCTGTGTGTTGGACAAAAGTGCAGGCAGCTTATACCGACTGATATGTTAATTTATCATTAGGTGCCACCCCCTTGTGGACATAGTAAGTATGACAGGAGGAGTATAATGAGCGATAAAGTCCATGTTTAGAAAAGGTGTCATGGATGGATGGCTTAAACAAGCAGAGGACTTTCACCGAGGACACCGTGATTCAACTCCTGTGTGGAATACTTTCGTCACGTGAGTGATGTCACTTCTGTTAAGTGATATACATAACATTGTTATTTGAACCCAAAACCCAATCTTTTCCTAAACTTAACCAAGTAGTTTTATTGCCTAAACCTAACAAAGTAGTTTCTTGTGCCTAAACCTAACAAAACTGCAAGCATTTTACAATGCAAACTGCATGTCAGGCGACTTAGACTATGCTGTCACGTGAGTGATGTCACTTTTGTCACGTACCATAGATAACGTACTTATTTTAACAAAAAACATTATCTTTTCCTAATCATAACCAAGTAGTTTTATTGCTTAAACCTAACCGAACTTCGACAGTTTTACAATATAAACCATGTGTCATGTGTTATGTCATCGTGCAAATGACGTCACTTCCACTGCATGACATATGTAACATAGTTATTTTAACCAACAACAAACCTCAACCATTTCCTAAACCTAACCAAGTAGTTTTTGTATCTAAACTTAATCAAACTGCAACTGTTTAACAACATAAACAACATGACTAATGTCACATGATCTATGTAGTTAAGGTCTGCCGCTGCTGGTACTCCTATATGCTGAGTAATTGACAATCAACCTATTCAGGTGTTTTGGTATGATCATAAAAGTGTGTAACTGTTCTGAATGTCCAGATACAAAGTGGAATGAAAAGTAAAAATGGGGATACCCTTTTGGATGATCTTTCCTGGAAGGAATTCAGAGTGCTGCACAAGTTTGTAAATACAAATGGAAGACAGGAGTATCTGAATGAAGATGAAGGATCAAGAGAATCCAGATACTGCGTTCTTTCTTAGCTGCAAATTTTTTGACCGATCACTGTGTAAAGTGGGTATAAATGTTGTATTGTCGGTTTTTGAAAGTTACAAATTGCTGCTTGTGATGTTGTTCAGCCATCCGACAAGCGCTTCAGTTGGAGCATGACACCTTAAGGATGTGCCTTAACCAATTCAAGTGATGAAAATATCTGAAGATGTGTGTAATGTGCACTCTCTGAGCAGCCTGGTTCAAGGAGGCAGTGGATGCCACAAAGTGTGGACAATCTTGACATGAAAATTGCAGTGTACCTCTGGATTGCCTGTGACACCCCTCCTATTGTGCCTCTCTTCCTTTACTCTTACGAGTCATCAAAATATCAAACAGCAGCAGGCAAACCAAAAAAAAAAAAAAACTCACTGTGCTGTAGAAAAATGGCACTTAACAGACACAACACTTTTGGCTTATCAATTAAAGTGCATCATAATCATATAATTGACCCCGCCCTAAGCCCTTCCTTTGAGCAGCAACTACCCAATCATAGCAACCATAACTAGCCATTAGAGGGTGGTAAAGCTTTGCATTTCTCCACATGATGCAGCAGAAGAGTGACAGAAGAAGACTGACACTTTATTGTGTCTCATGAGTTTGGAGGGTGGTGACTTTTCACTTTACTGCCGATAATGAGTGTTTTCCAGTCATCTCTCATAAACATATACAGGTCGTATTTCACTGTCTGACCAACGCTGGGTGGGATATAACTTAAACTTCAGTTTTTAATTGAAGTAATGTTCACATTTTTCATTTGTTAGGGTTAGGGTTAGCGTTTGGTTCTCATTTTAAAAATGTCTCAGATGGAAACATTAAAAATTCAGTGGGAGATGGACCTCTCAGCTGACTCAAGGAGATTAAGCATCAGCATTAGCTCACATTTGTCAATCACACTTGCTAATGAGACTAGCAGTGCTGTTTGTTCTCTGTTGTTTGTGCTTGCCTTTGAATAACTTATTTTTCCTTCCATGAGCAATGCAATACTGGTCTCCCCTGTGTCTTCTTTTGTCCCTCAGTCTCTCTCTTTATATTTTTCATTGTCTCTACTGTATCTGTGCAGTATCTGATGAACACAGCCAAGCTGACCAACAGCTCAGGTAAAGGTACTGCAAGATAAACCAGATCATATTTTTCCTGTCAATACCTATATTTATTAAGTTTTGCATACAACTGTTGATTAAAAGGAAAGTCCACTTAGTAAACCTCCATGACGTTGATTGCTTCATGACCACTTTAAGACCACTTTGGTTTTTGTTTTAAAATGAGTCAGATGGAAACATTAAAAAATCAGCTGGAGATAAACTCCTGGGTTGATTTACGGAGTTTACACATTAGCATTAGCTTTACATTCATAAAATTTAACTGAGCTAAGGTGACCAGATTTACAAGATGAAAACTGGGGACATTTCCAGTTTGGTGGTCAATGTATCATTAAACTAACCAACGCTATTATCTATGAAATAAAAAGGGGAACAATTCTGGTTTCAAGTATTTTGGCCAATGGCAGGCCTAATTATGGTATTATAATAAACTGGTGCAGGGTGACAGACAAAATTGGGTATTAACTATAATAATTTTGTAAACTGTGCCAGAAAATTATAGTTTTCTTTATCATGGTGAGTGATGCTATGATAAACTCAATTATGAAAACTATAATGGTTCAATATTGTGTTATTTAATTGCTTCTACATAGGACTACAACAAGACAGACAAGCTAAAACATTTTAACATGTTAACAGATTGCTGTTCCTTGTCTAATTTTTCTGTTGTATCTCAAAAACATTGACTGGAATAATCTCCCTCATTCTACTTCCTATCCAGTCTTCAACCTTTCCCTCCTCTTCACTCTACCTGGCTTGAAAAGATATCTGTGGTGATGAATTCACTTTACACTTGCTAGTGTAACGTTAAAGCACACTATGAAGAGCCAAAGGTTGGCACCACAAGGGACTTGTAGACTGGGATTGAACCAGTGACTTCTGGTAATCAAAAGACAGGTGCAGTATCCATTCAGGTGAAGGGTCAGACCCCCTAGCAAAGGGTCATGTAGCAGTAGTTGTGTGTTACACCACTTTTATACAAAAGTTTCCAATTAAACTACTAACTTCCTATATTAACTATAAGAAGAAGAGTTATATGAAGGTAGGCAGCCCCTCTGTTGGCCAAAAAAAAGTTCAATGCAATTGAGATGTCAAACAGTCTTTTGTATAAACTTTGCAGTCTGTTTTAAACACACAGTTAAAAATGGGGACATTTCCGGGGACAGCTCCAGCCGGTGAGAGGGAAAAACAGGGCCGTACAGTCATCCTATTCTCACTGTTACTAGCTGGGCGTAGCTGTAGTTGCAGGAGCTTGGTTTCAGGGTGCACAGCTGACTGAATGACCTGGATTAGCACAAAGGCCTTGTCCATTGCTCCTTGCTTGGGTTGTGTGGATGTGCAGTGCACTACTGCTGGGCTATTAGTGCACCCAGCCAGTTCAGCACCTCAGTGACTGCTTATTCCCAAACTGGAGCAAGGTAAAGTGCTTCATGTCTGGAGTGATCGCTCTGCTGTGCACAGACCTGCCTTTGCTTCTTCTCAAAGCAGCAGAGCAGAGTGGAGGAAAAGGAGCGTGGGGGCAAAGTAGAAATGTGCATAATGGTTAAAACAGTCTTTCCTGCAGAGATTTGCCTCCCCAGGGATAAAGTTAAAGTTTTGGCATCCATAATCCTAGTGACCCTTCCTTCTGTTATACCATTTCTCTACGCACTGCTATCAACAACAGCTGATTGATTTTGTTTGACAACGAACTTTGACTGACATGATGCGACATCGCGATTCTCTTCACAATCAGATCATTTCAGGTAAACCTCCCTCTTGTCATGCCTCTTGTTCAAATGTCAACCTGTCTCACCACGTCAGCCTCTCCGCTGCCGCATTAGCCTGTCAGGTGCCATGTCAGCCACTGTGATGTCACATCAACCTCTGTTTCCCTTCATTTGCTTCATGTCCCACGTCCCTCATGGCAACCTTGACTTCAGATCCTTAAGTAGATTGATTCTTCTCACTCTAACAAGATATTGTGCTATTTACTTGTGTGTTAAGTTTAAAAATTACCCTGAATAAAAAAGTTAGGTTGACCTAAATTGTGCAAAACCTTTTTGATTTTCTCCCCAAATGCAGTTCTCTGATGGAGAAAGGCTTAACCCATTAAAAGGGGAGCTTTCCATCATTTCCTCCTTCCCTCCTCCTGTCCCAGTCTTTTCCCCTGCCCTCCTCTCCAGTTTGGTGCCCCTCTCTGTCCTTATCATTTTCACTTTTCTCTCCCTTTTATCACTCGTTATTTCATCTCCTCTCTTTACTCTCTGACTCGCCCTCTCTATTCCCTGCTCTTATCAGATATTTACTACTGCTAGATATCTTTCTCTCTCAGGTTGGGATCAGTGTTTTCCCTCTCCTTAATTTATTCCCTGCTTATGTTTTATTTTGTCAGTTATTCAGGGATCTGGTAAATATTTGCACAGGGAGGCCTGCCGGTAATCAGCCAGTTGGCGTATCATCACTGTGTGTCAACTGTGCGTGTATGTGTGTGTATGTATGGGAATCTGTGAGAGATTGAATTTTAATGTGTGTGAGGTGTGTGTGTGGGTTTTATTGCAAGGGGTTTTTGGCTGAGGGTCAGGGATGAATTTAAGGTTTCAGAGGGAACGAGAGATTCAGCAGTGGCAGCAAGCTGGAATCGATCAGATGTTGTTTTATGGAGCCTTCCAGATAGAAAACAAACTGTGTGAGGGGGAAAAAAATAATTGGAGCAAACAAATCACCTGACTTCTAATAAGAACAATGTTTTTGGCTGACCCAACAGTTATAGGGAGGGGTGAAGGGAGAGAAAGTCGGAGGAAAAATCAGAAAGGGGATAAAGATTAAGACTTAAGGATGAAGAAATCAGTAATGTGCTGTGAAATCGTTGCCTGGGTAGGCAGTGACCTATCAATATGGCACGTGTCTGCATTCAATTAACGCAGCTGCCCAAGTTCATGTAACGCATGGATAGAGAAAATCCACATTAGTTAGTCTATCAATCTACAAATATGCCTAGGCCCTCCTGCAGAGTCAGTCAGTGTGGAGCAAACATAATCAGTTCACACATCTAGCTTACAATGTGTTCACACTAGACTGATATACACTATATATATATATATATATATATATATATAGATAAACAGAGTTGTGACAAATTATGTGGAATCATTATCTTTAGCAATGCAACATGTCTCATCTACAAGGCTTTTAAAGATTTCCTTGTTTTCCTTTACCTTTGCATTGTGCATGCTGATGTGTACCCTATGCTGCACACCCAAGGCCACATCGACGCAGCTCTTGCCAAAAGTTTTAAAAGCAATCTGAGGGTGGACAGTGTGTTTGAAAAGTTTCTGTAATCTTTTGACCCTTCCACTGGGTAAGATCCCACAGGTCAGGTGTTGTCTACTGTCTTTTGTCTTAATAAGGTAATGCTGAAAATCTTTTTTATAGACTGTGTAAAGCAACAATAAATGTGTGTTTTGAGTTTGTCATACCATACGATTGATCGATTATAAAAATCTCTAAGTATATAAAAATGAGTTCTCAAAATCATGTATCATGTATGAACATTGACTTGTATGGACATGTTTTAGCCACCAAAACCAGATGACAGTGACCCATCAAATCATTTGAGAATCAACTTTTTTCTCTTAATCTGCAACAGGACAGTATTTTTCAAATGTAAGTGTTGTGTTGCTAAACTGAAGTGAGCAGTAATTGAGCTGGTTTGGGCTGAAAAAGAATAAAAAGACCCTCTGATCATCATTAATTCTCTTTTAGCAGGACGACTGCTTGAACCTTTAAGCCGCTTTCTATCTACAAATAATGTATTGGGTCAGTATTGTTGTATGTGAATGTCTTTGATGGACTTTTATTTGTTTTATGTATGGGTTGGGGACAGGGGTTTTTGATATCCTTGGCCTTTTTATGGTCTATGTGTTAGCTCACTCATGGCAACTTGTGTTGGCAACAGATGCTCATACACACTCAAATCTGTAACTATCAAAGTATTCATTCTGCTTCCCTGCTCTCCCAATAGTTTTCCCACTCACCCCACCTCTGCTTAACTCCACCTGTCAGCCACTCCCACCTGATCACCCCACTCCACTCACCTGGTGTCACAGCTGCAGCTCATCAGCCAATCAACCCGGTATGTAAGCCTCTCCAGTTCACTCACTTGCCGCCAGGTTGTTCTTTGTCCCCATGCAAGGTTTCGGTGTTCATCTCTGGATTGATTCCCCGTTGCCGACTCTGCCTGCCTCTGGCCTGCTTCATCTCTCTCCCATTAAACGCACCAGCCTTCTGTCCCCGACCACCAGTTCTGCCTCAGCGGTCTCGGTTCCTTGCTCAGCGTTTCTGCTTTGTGACACTACAGTGAGAGTGTTTCCACCTGCTTACCTGCATTTGGCTGTGGCTCAGAGGCTCTCATTGTGTCGCCACACATGCTCCTGTGTGGGCGTCCTTTGTTTACCTACCTGTCGGCTCATCGATCCCTCGCCTGGCCTCGACTCACCTCCTGTCTGTCCCCCGTCAGCTCGTCTGCCTTGTCTGCCTACTCAGCTAGTTCCGGCTCCTCTGCCTGGCCTCTACATCCCTCCTGCTCGTCCCTCGTCTGCTTCATCTGACTGCTCGTCTGGTTCTGGACCCTCCACCTCATCGACTTTGTTTCCTGCCTGCTCCCTCCTGGTTCCGTTGGCTGCCATTGAACAGAACAGTTTGGGTCTGTGGGCTCATGTCACTGCTCACAGTCCCACTTCCAGGTTTGGCTTGATTCACCTTTCAAGTTCGAACATCAAAGACTGTGTGTTAACTCTTTGCCCGAGTTATGAAGTGTTATCTGTGTTGCTTCACCTGCTGAAGTCCCTGTTCAGCCTGAATTTAAATATAGGTCCTTACCAAATAACTTTCTGTGCCTGTTTATGCCATGTGGGTTCAGCCAATACCTGTTACAGTAACAGGTGCACTGCCTGCTGGGTGGGGAAAGGCAACAACAAGGCAACACAGAGAGGATATTGTGTTTCGTGAAATGAAACAGCCATACACTGTATGATTGAGGCATGGTCCCTCTGCCTCAACACTGATCATTCACCACAGTGTGGGAACCAACTGTACATGCACATACCTACAAAAATGTTGGTCTTAGGACAGTGAGCTGCAGATGGATTGCATTTGCATCTTCAGGAAAGGTCATTTTTAGGAGCAAGCTGTGACAAAATAGTATAATACACTCTTAAAGCAACTATTCTGACTAGTCTCGCTGAGAAAAGTTATGAGCAAGGAAAATTGAAAGAACAATTTCCAAAGCAGTACTTACATAACAGATACTGTTTCAACTAACTCTGAGTTACTTATTGACATAGGTAGGCTTATGACACGTACGTGAGGCAGGTCACATCAGCTCCAACCAAAAACGAAACAAAACGAAGGACGGAGGATGAGGAAGAGGGACAGAGGCAGACTTTCACAGGTGGAAGTATTGTCTTATTTTGAGTTTGTTTGGCTCCAGAGTGAATATGCAGTGATGGAATATAATTTGAAGGCCACATTCAGAGAGGCAGACTTTGTTTCCACCTCAGCCTACATCCTAACAGCTAGCAATAATAAATAAGACTGCAAACAAGGTACAAAAGTAATATAGTAATAATAATAATAATAATATACCGAGTAATGTACCTTACTACTTTTGATACCAAGTAATAAGTAAAGTAATATTATTTTTTAAAGGAGTAAAAAGTAACTTATTGCACATCCTGACTAACTTGTAACACTGCTATCAGGTAATCTAATCATTTCCTTTTAGCTTTTGTGAGGCACTGCGTCCCCCTGAAGACACATCACTGTGGCATGATTCCATAATGTTATGCACAGAATATTACAGCATCTCAAATCTGTTTCAGAAATAGCCTCATATAATGATCATGGCCTGACGTAGATTTTTAATGCTTGCTCCATAACCATATAATTGACATTTCTTTTTGTGTGTGTAGGACAGTGACAATGTGACTATAAATGGTACACTCCATTACACATTCATTTATTAATGAGAAGAGATACCTGTATTTTTTTTTTTTGACAATCTGACATCTTCTTGACAGGTTTGTGAGTCTGTATTTTATTAAGTTTTATTCTACTGCTTATCATCTGTTCAGATATGCTGCTGTATATTTTCAGAATCCATCATAATGACATGCAGTGTTAAGGCAGTTTGTTGATTTGCTGTTAACTGGAATTGGACCAGGTTTTCCCACATGTGTCTGTGCACATGAATGCTTACCATTACTGTATTCTTTCTATGCACATTGTGTGTATTATGATACAGCATGTAATCTAGACCTTTTTTAAAATTATGCCGTACTTCTTCGTACAGGAATATTTATCATAATGATAATGATGAATGAGCACTTTTACCAAAATAGTGGAAAAATAGAAACAAAGTTATTACAGTAAAGCTGAGATAGTGAATAATAACAGATGAGTGTTATGATTGGTTGTCTGGCCCAGTGAGAGGCAAGACCTTAGTTTGAACATGATGGAGTGTAGAGGATGAATTTAGGAGTCTAACAGCCTGAAAAAAGAGGTGCAATGGAGGTAAAATTTCTTTTTGAGGACTTAGAGTAAAGAATGATTTTTGTGGCACCACTCAGAAGGACTGTAATTTGTAGGACTATTTATCCTTTTAATGAAAAATTAAGCATAACGATATAAGAAACTGTATAATATTGTAATGTTAGTGACAAATGGAACGTGCATGCACATACTTCAAGCCACCTCTGCTCACCTGTCAGTCCCCAATCAAAAAAGTCCCTGATGAGGATAAAATCAATATTTTTTAATACATGGCAAAGCAAAAATCTGGCTGTTTCTGCAAAAATCCAGACAACCTTCATAATTCCTCCATCAATATGCAATAGATTGTAGTATTTAATTAGCCACACACAGTGTACCCATTGTATCATATCCAGTAATTTGTCAAACACACAGTTGCTCATCAGGCTGAAGCACTGAGCAGCATGTTGAACCACTGGAGGTACAGCATCAACAACTGCTTCAGCAGAGCACGTTTGTTAGGCATAGATTAAATATTTAAACAGCATAGTGGATATGGATGAATTTATTTTTGAACAACTGTGTGGATACATTAAGTGTTTGTGTGTTTGTAAGAGTGATGATCATGTGAGTTCAAGAGAAATGTTGCCACAAAAGTTTTCACAGCTGGCAGAGATGGAAAACTTTGGGTATCAATAAGGAGAAGATTCAATAAAGGCTGATGGAAACAGATTGTTTTGGAATAAACAATGACACTGCGGTACCTGCTTTGCTTTCTTCTCCTGTACACAAAGCATCTGTGTCTTGCTGCTACTCACCAATTATGCCTCTGCTCAGACAGAAAGCTGCAAAAAATGAGAACGAGACGGAGTGTCGGGTAACCCGGCAGCCTTGGACATAATAGCCTATTACTCAACCACAACATGTCTGGTTTGAGATGAGCCAAAGGCACCCTTTCTTCATCCGTATAGCAGCAGATCAGAGTGATATTCTTTAATGTATCCTGTAATAGTGATTCTTTGCTATGTAACACTAACATGTCCACCTATATTTGCATTTGATATGACTTAACGCAGCAAGAAAATTAGTTTGGATAGAAACATTAAGCCTCAGGGAAGAACCACTCATATGAACAGATTTGTTCTTAAGTAGTTTGTATGAGAGATTCAGGAGAACTTATTGCATTCACCCACTTTCTCATATTTTTAAAAACTGCGCTAAAAAGCCCCATAATTTTTTAAAGTACAATACATTGACTCACAAGTTAAGACTCTATCATGCAAAGCAAAAGCCATATATCAACAACATCCAGCCCATCTGAGTTGGACTGATGCTAAGTGAAAAAGTGCGCTGTGGTCTGACAAGTCCACATATTTTAAATCATGGATGTTATGTCCTCTGGGCTAAAGCCAGCATCGAATGATACGGGGGTGTTTTAGTGCCCATGGCATGGCAGGATCACATCTTTTAAAGTCCCATTAATCCTGAGAGGAACCTAGAGGTTTTGGAGCAACATATGCTGCCATCCATATGACTTTTTCAGAGCTGTCCCTGCTTATTTCAGCAAGACAATGCCAAGACACATTCTGCACATGCTCCAGCTTTGTGGTTTTTGTAGTAAAAGAATTCAGGTACTAGACTGACCTGCCTGCAGTCCAGACCTGTAATGGGTGGTGCATTATGAAGTGCAAAATACAACAACAGAGACCCTGGACTGCTGAGCACTAGAAGCTGTATGTCAAGCAAGAATGAGAAAGAAATTCGCTTTCAAAACTTCAACAATTACTGTCCTCAGTTCCCAGAAACACTCTTCTGTCAACTTTCCCTGTGTCGAAGACTCGCCCTTGACCCCCTCCTCCTGTTGCAGTCATTGATCGCTTTGCTGTGGCGAGACAGCTTTTTTTTTTTTTTTTAAAGCTATTTTCTTCTTTATTTCAATGACAGTACGACCCTCAGGTAACACGGCATTAAAAGCACTTCTGTTTTCGATTCCTCGGCTTTGGCAAGTCCTTTACTTCCACAGCAGTTAAAACTTTTTCTCTATGAATCTCAAAAAGTAGAACTTAAATCTCCAAACTCATAAAGTTCTTGTTTTTACTCTGTGATGCCATTTTCATGAACAAACTCATCCTAGCATATGGGGCAGGAAGTAAAGTTTTATATGGTATTATCATTGAATAAGATAATTCTCATTCAGTCTCATTCACATGCTAAAATATGCAAAGACTGGTCATTTACACAGTTATCTTTAGTTATGAATATTTGCTGAATCGGACGTGGCATCGAGCCCACTGCACAAAAAAAAGTCAGAGAAAGTTAAAATAAGAACACAGAAATATTGCTGCTGTTGTTATTACCTCCGCTAAGCATACGCAATCGCTTGAGTGTGTGTGTTTGTACAAAGAGCCAGAGCTAATCTCACATACTTCTGGACTGATTTTTTAGTGCATTCCTGACTGTACGCCGAAGGACCTCTGTGATTCATGCTGGCAACAGCTGAATCACAGAGGTGGCCAGATGTTTTCAGGTCAACCCGTTCTTGTCAACTTGTTATCTCAAGAACGACTTGAGGGAATTTCATCAACCTTGGCACAAATGGCCACTTTGACCCAAGGATGAACTGAACTGATTAGATTTTGGTGGTCAAAGGTTCACCGTCAAGTTCACTGTGACCTCATGTCAGTTTACACATTTACATGTTAAAATATTCACAGCAGCATTGTTAAAAACACATCAAAGTGTAACCAGGTAAATGTTGTTATTGTGAAGCTGCTGAAGTGTGGAGAAGAGTAAAGTGCTGCTTAAGCAAATATCCATCTCCATCGTGTTGTTTCTTCTCAACAAGAGTGATCCAACCACCAAACATTGAACCCTCACGTTACAATATTTTATATCCAAAAGGTCAGCTGCATTATGAAACCATAATGCCCCACAAAAACAATACAAGATATTCCAAATGACTTTTGTTAAATTTGTTCAAAGTTACGGGTGAATATAGAGGCGATTTCCATATAAAATTACTTCAGAGTCTTCACTACATACGTTATATGAGTCTGGACAGACAACTGTAACTTGACTGGTTGGTGGAGACATAACTGCAAGACAGGTATTCAGTGTTTTGACTGTTGATGCCTCAAGTGATCAGCAATTACTTCAGTTTGAAATTTTGCTTCAGCTTGGAAGAACATATAAATTAATGTTGGCAGAACTTTGCAAATCCCTGCTGGTTGCATCTGGCAGTTGTGGTGGCATTGCAGTAGGTGCTTCACCATCTGTTACCTGGCAGGGATCTGCTCTGTTCTTACCGACCTCTTCTACTTTTGATAGGGATGTTCCAATCTTGCTTTGCTCTTGTGAGTTAAATACATTGCGAAACTTTAGCTGCCCAACAAACCAGCAGGAAAAATGTGTCTTTTTGTCCTTTACAGAGACAGGTTTAAGTCTACTCATCCTGAACGGCATCCTGAGTGTCTACATGAGTGCCTAAAGCCTATAAAGTGTAATTAGAGGATAAAGCCTGTGTAAGATATAACGGTGCTTTTCTAAATTAGTGTTTTGTGTGAATTGGTAGAAAAGATAATTATTACAGGCGGACACACAGCAGAGCCAATATTTACCGTTGGCTTTGTGTGTGCATGTGTTTGAATGTGTGTACAAGGCTATACTGGGGGCTGAATGGCTGAATATTTCACAGTACTTTCAAAGTACATATTTTCACAGACTTAAGCAGAATTATCTCTGTCAAGGTCTCGTCTTTCTCTTCTCGTCCCTCACTTCTCACTCAGCTTACCCCTCTCTCCCACGCTCCCTGTTTTCCATCTCGCTTTCTTTCTCCCCTTTGTGTCTAATCAGAGTTATTCAACAGGGGTGGAGACCTTGAATCAATGCACTGAAAGCTAAGGACCAAAGTAACCAAGCTTTGAGATACTAGACTGTACTGCATAGTGTGTGTGTGTGTGTGTGTGTGTGTGTGTGTGTGTGTGTGTGTGTGTGTGTGTGTGTGTGCACGTACAGTACACTTGTGAATAATGGGAAAAAATAATGAGAAATGTCAAATGGCTTTTGTGCCTGTAATTTTTTTCTGTCACCATTTAAGTAGCTCCTTTTTGCGAGCACACCTTAAATGACTTAATAGTGAAAAATATCCACCACATCTAAATTGTCCACATTAATTTATCTGTTTCTTACATATTTATATTGTACACCACATTGTGTTTTGTTTTTCTGTGGTTATTTCTAATGCACTTTGGCCTTAAAGGAGAAATCTGTAATATATTTACTATAATAAATCATTCAATGATGTGATGAGATCAAGATCAAGGACACTTCTCAACAACGTTACAGCTGCGTTGTCCCCCTTTGAAATTTCCAGTCTGGACTGGAATAACTGTTTTATATGTCGGTTTCACATTAATTAGACCTGAGATCAATGCTGATTTTTTGCAGAATGAGTAGGTGTTTGTTTAGGAGTTGTAAGAAATCAATAATATTGTAGAAGGCGTGGATGTTTATAACCGTTAAATTGAGAAAAATGTTAATGGAGTTTGGTAGGCAACTCATCGTTCAGAGTGAGGTTTTGATCTTTGGTCCAGAACATTCTCTACCGGGTTTTCTTGGTCTTCTCTTGGTTCACTCATCAACAATGCAAAATTCTTGGAGAACTTTGGAGTAACAGTCCAAGAAAACTTATGAAAACTGTTCTGGCAATATTTCTCTTGACAGCCACCTATTTTTTATTTTTTGAGCAGCACGGTAGGAAAGTCTTGTTTTTATCAGTTAAGAAACATCTCCAAGATTAGACACATCCTCAGTTTTAATGATACAGAAGAAGTCATACATGCTTAAATATCTTCACGCCTGGACTACTGTAACTCTCTTTCTACCTGCTTAAACTCACACTCAGTCTCACGACAACTCATCCAGAACTCAGCAGCCAGATTACTGACAAACTCTACAAAGTCCTGTCATATCACCCCAATTTTAGCATCCCTGCACTGGTTGCCAGTTAATTTTAGAACACATTTTAAAATTTTATTAACCACATGCAAGGCAATCCATGGTCTCACTTCAGATTACATTACCTATCAACTCTGTACGCCCAGCCGATCAAAACCTTTCGGCTGTTCCTCAGACCGCACTTAAAACTAAGGGTGACTGTGCATTTTCAGTGACGGCCCCCTGGCTCTGGAACAGCCTTCCACTCAGTGTGAGATCAGCAGACTGCAGACTGCAGCTTTCAAGCAATTTCTTAAGTCTCACTTCTATAGGATGGCCTACAATTATTTATATTTATTTGATTTGATCATGTCTTGCTTTCATGTACTTTCATCTGCTCTAAATGCTCGTCTATTTCCTATGATCCTGATGCTGTATTTAAGAGGGTAGGATTTTGGGGGTCTATATATATATATATATATATATATTTTTTTTATTCTTGTTCTGTAAATGTTTTAATATGGAAAGACAGTTATAAGCAGCTGAAAAACTTAGTGTTGCTTGTTGTTGTTAATTTACCAGGTTGCACAAATCCTGCACTCCTGCAGCATTCCTGCAGCCTGCCTGTCTCTGCCATGTCTATGGAGGAGGGGTCAGGTTGAAACAACACGCTTCAACCATAGATCATATATTAAATAATATCTAATGTACAGATATGTCTTCAACTCACTATTTGGACTGGAGTTTAGACACTTATATTTATAAGCATGTTGTGCACCTCTGAATGGATTGTCTCATGTTGTTTTTGGAAGCTAAAAGCATGACTAAAATATGCCGCTGTTCAACCAGCAAGCACATTTTTGAATTTATTGGGATTTTGTTCAGCTGTGATGATAACCACATGGCCTATTATGTTTACCTTTTGTCACCGTTCAATTCATCTTCCATCAAGCCTCGTTTCCCTTAGATACTAGTGATTTCTGAAACAATGGGTTTTCAATTTTTCACAAAAGCAAACAAAAGCAGCTGATATTTAGCCAACAACCATTAATTTGTCAGCTGAAATGACATATGTTGCCAACAGATTTGATCAGCTCGAGTTAGCTGTTTTTTTTTTTATGTGGTAGGCTATGTGTTGTTGAAACTGTTTTAATACAAAAACGGTTTACAAGCTGGCAAGTTTGGCGAGACTGGTTGTGTATCTGCACTGGAGCGTGCCTCTGTTTCTGCAAGCACTAAAACAAACATGTCTGGCTCTTGCCTGGTCGTCACCCGCGTCGAGTTAGAGAACAAAAAGTCAAGCTGCAGTGCCGCTGGCCACCTTTTAAATCTCTGCAGCTCAGCAGGAGGCACCGGGCTGCAACACCAGGCCCCCGTTCACAATAAATAGCAGCTCATCACTCTACAAGGTTTTGAGTCCATGTTTGTGAAGGGCCTGTGAGCAGTGCTCGAAATTAAGGACGTGCTGTTGTCTAAGGGACAGTAAAAACAGCACCAGGGACACAGCAGGACAGTGTCTGGGACAATTCTAGGACAACAGACACTTATGATTACAAATGAAATGATTATGTTTAGGTGTGATGGAAAAGGCTGTAACTCATTTTAATGTTTGGTTTGAAAAAAAAAACTCATGTAAAAGTACAAAGTATTCTCGTCTAAAACTACTCAGAGTATTAGTTACTTTTAATCCATTGATGTTTAATGAATTATCTCCAGATAGTCAGTCTACATCACTCCAAGTTCCTGCCCAGCTCGGTCTTCACAATCACCTCTCCAAACTTCAAAAAATGCAGATGACTTTAGATTACATAGTGAAAATGCATACTTGAGTAAGAAAAAATGCTTGTTAAAGTACAAGTAACCCCCAGATATGACTTAATTACAATAATTTGAATAGTTGTAATTAGTTACTTCCACCCCTGACAATGAGATGTATTCAAAGTGTGTGTATGTACATTTCCATTGCTGTATCAGAGACAGATTTACATTCGCACGTTCGTTTTCAGTGATGCATTCATTAATTCAACAGTTACAAATAACAATGAGAAGAAACAGAAACTCAGCCAATGACTAAAATCATAATACAAACTAATTCTGGCCAAACACCTCAGGTGATTTCAATTTTTTATTCAGATTAAATGGAACAACAAGCAGAACTTTCATGGCAGACCAGAGTGAGTCAATGAACCTATGCGAGTTCCTGAAACAAAGTTATAAACTATTTATTATGTAGAATGAAAAAACTCATGCAGGATTGTTTTCTTATCTGTCTTTTATATTTGTTATTTAACAAAGGAGTATGAGGGAAACATGAAAATTCTACAGGGGATTCATGAAACGTGTGTTGACAGATGATTCTGACATTTGACAAGTAACGGTAAACTCAGAAAAAAGAGGAAAAGAAATGAAAAGGAAAGGAAATAACACTGAAGAACAGTAAGAGACATGGAGGAGCGGATTGCAGCACCACTGGAGTGATTTCAAGAGGCTCCTCTGTCTGGATGCAGCAGGTGCAGACAGGTTGTGCCCCCCAACCCCTGGCCAGCGGGCGACGGTGTTCAGGATTCTACTTGATGTTCACATGACTACTGTAGCTTAATCTTGTCAGCTGAGCAGTGGTTTGTAATACTATGGTTTTAATTTGATAAACTTGGGACGACGCACGGCACAGGGCATCTGTAGCTCTGTACACATTTGTCTTGTTTGTCGAATTCATATGAGAAATCCAGCTTTAACACTGGTCAAACAGTGGACCGGGACATGCCAGACCTATCACCAAACTCTCTTCGGAAGGTCAGGAAACTAGCGGAGAATGCTTGCAGATGAGGCTGATCAGATCATTTTTTCTCTGATCTAAGTTCTCCAGAACGACTCATAGGTTTTGAAGAGTCTGTCTCAAGAACCTGATCATCTGTAGGTGAAAACATTGAAAATGATTAAATCAAAAAGTTACAGACACAAACAGAACATTTTTCTTTTGTGTTTTTAGACAGTAAATGACATTTCCTTCAATATTAATATTTTTTCATAGCACAAGCATAAGCTGACTTTTTTGCATACGTGTGGTTTTTGGGGCACTTGTTTGTTGTGTGAGGAAAAAGGTTCATTTCAAGCCCTGCCTGTGAGTAACCATGGCATTATGATGGAGCTGTATTGCTATTATGACAATACTTTTTCATTTGCTCTTTTTAACAAATTAGCTTGTGGACAGTCAAAATCAGATGTGAAGTGCTGAGGTAATAAATCATACAGAAGTTTAATGGATTCTTCTATTAAAGTTAATAAATCATGTTAACATTTCTATTAAAGTTAATAAATCATGTTAACATTCTTATTAAAATTAATAAATCATGTTAACATTTACAGTTTGATGTGTAATTTTCTCCTGTTAATTTGTAACTGTAACATAACTGTTCATTTAATGTTAGCTATGCTTGATCATAGTACATTATTTTCTAGCGTTCTTCTTCTTGTGGACTGACCCAGAAGTTACTGCTGTTCATGTAATGACACATTTACTAGGGGTGTCCCGATCCGATATTGATATCGGATATCGGTCCAATATCAGCCAAAAGACGAGTATCAGATTTTATCGGACTGCATCTAAAATCTCAGATATAAGCGCTACGATAATCAGTCCATTTTCCGCTCCAGCACTTCTATCCATAGGTGACTCTGGTTGCTGACTATTGTTCTCTGTTTGAGTAACATCACTTGATCAAGCCTTTTCTAACATTCCACACTACAAAATAACTAATAAAAGTATGTATGATTCGTGCTGATATCGCATCGGATCAATATCGGTATCGGCCAATACTCAAGGCTGCAATATCGGTATCATATCGGAAGTGAAAAAGTTGTATCGGGACATCCCTAACATTTACATTGTAACACATATATTTGTACTTTCTACTCCGTACATCTTCAAAACAGGTGTGGTACTGTAGTTTAAATTCATTTTAGTCGAATTATTGATTTTTATTTTGTGCGCCGTCTTCCCAACATCAAAACTGATTTAAACATAAGTGGGCAAGACAAAGAGACGTAACTAGACAAACAAGATGTAACAGGGCAAAATACAACATTAACGACATAACAAAAAAGAAAAAAAAACAACGAAACTAGACCAAAAAGAAGTAACAAGGCAAAAAACAACGTAAAGGATATAACAAGGGGAAAAACAACATAACAAGATGAAAAAGATGTAACTAGACAAAAAAAGACGTAAACAATGTAAAAGACCAAAAAGATGCAACAATATAAAAGACGTAACTCGTCAAACATGACGTAACGAGGTGAAAAATAATATTAAAGATGTAATAGATTGAAAAACATAACAATATGAAAAAGATGTAACTAGACAAAAAACTCAACTACACAAAAACAATGTAAAAGATGCAAAAAGACGTAAAAGGATGAAAAAGGTACAAGATGTAACAAGACGAGTAACAATGTAACAAATGAAAAAAGATGTAACGACAAAAAAACAAGTTAAAAGACAGAAGACAAAAAAAAAACCTATGTATCAAGACACAAAACAACAAAAGATGTAACAAGACGAACAAGATAAATGAGACGTAACAACACTAAAGAGAGACAACTGCAGAACAAAGGTGAGGTTCAGTTAGCTTTGTACAGAGAGAGCCAGTAGAAATGTTCTTCAGAGGACAATGTTTTACGTTTATACTTTGAGTTTTTTACACAAGTATCTGTACTTCAACTTGAGCACAGGATGTGTGTACTTTTGCCACCTCAGCTCTACTGATGTGTCAGGCAGTGAGAAGACACCGGTTCATGGAGTTAACGAGTGACATACATGTTGCTGGTCCTGACTAGTCAGCAAGAGCTGTATTGAAATTTTAGTGTGCAGTGAAGAGTAGTGGAGCTTGAGACCATTAGAGGGTGTGGTTTGCACAGAACAGCCAGATGAAAAGGGAGAAAGCTGGAAACGGGAAAAAGAAAGGTGTGTGTGTGTGTGTATGTGTGTTGCCCAAATATGGTGTGCAAAAGTGTGTCATGTCTCCTGTCATGCTTCATCCTCCTTAAAGTGACTTGCTTCCTGTTTCTTATTGCCTGGGGCACCGTGACAACGTGGCAACGTGGTGACCATGAAATGATGGATGTCACTTTCTCTATGTTTATCTATTTGTGTGTGTGTGTGTGTGTGTGTGTGTGTGAGTGAGAGGGAGAGAGAGAGAGAGAGAGAGAGAGAGAGAGGCAGAGACAGAGAGATGAGAGGAAGGGGACAGCACATGGCTGTGTGTCTGTGTGAGCGTTAGATGAGGAGTTTTTAGGGGATACACTGAGACAGGTGCCAGCGTTGTGCTTTGTCTTGTTCTCTTTCACACATCCTCTCAACCAGGCTCTCGCTGTTTGTTGGCAGGTAACCATGACGATGCTGAGAAACAGTGAAATCACAAATTTTAAATAGCACATCATCACGACCATCATCATCCTCGGAGCAGAAGCCTCACTACTTCCTATGTGGCAGCCTCATTGGCCATGAAGCAGGAAGGCTCCTGTACTTCCTTCATTCCACCCCTTGTCGTGAAACCTCAGTCAGCTTTCTTCTTTCCTGTACCAATCTCATTCCCAACTTGTCATGTACTGATGATCACTGCCCCTCGTCAACTCACACAGACGTAGATGGACCTGAAACATGGCTCGGTGACGTACCTGAGCCATGTTTCAGGTCAGGAGCGCACCTCAAGCGACTCTCTCAGTCCAAGTCAGCCCAGCAGTTCTCTGCAGCTCACTTCAGTTCCAACAGCCCGACATAGAAGAAAAGAAATACCATCCTGTCACCGTCCTCTGGCTCTGGTGACTCAAACATGTCTGGACATGTCCAATAAAGGAGCACGACGGAGCGACCATGTTTCTTACTATTCTGGCAGATTCTACTAAAGAAAGAAAATAGTTCCCACATGAAACTGCTCACAACAAGGCCCGTGGATTATTTTAAGCAACCGGGTCAAGATATTTGGAAAGAGATGCAAACTTTGAATTTTGAGCACCGCAGTACTTGTGACATTCAGTCCAATTATACTGGAGGGAAGGCAGACATCTTTAAGCCTGATATCTCCAAAACTCTGCAACACACACCAAAAAAATCTAGATGGATAAATAGCCCTACAGGCCAAGGAAGAAAAATATGTATTCTTGATTTTGGGGTGAATTGTCCCTCCCTAAAGATGCTGTCTTTGAGCACGTTATCAAGTGGAGAATGTCATTTTAAAAAGAATATCTGCATCTATTCTTTCTTTTTAGTTCTGTCTTTAGGTCCAGACTCTGTCAAGATCAGTGGCTTGCATTTGGGTGAGAGGGATGAGGAGTATACCGTGAATCATTTTTATGTGACTGAGTTGGCTTACTGGGCTGCCTCACATCAGTGAGCAGGGCGGGTAGTTGTCAGTTCTCAGTATGGTGTTTTTATCTTTGCCCAAACTGCAAAAAAAATCTGTCACAGAATAAAAGTTTTATGGTCCAGCATTTTTTGTTTTTTTACACCATTCTGGAGCTCGTCAGTGGCATTCATTATGTGCTCAAATCCAAACATTAAAATTTCTAAAATCCTTTTCCCACGTGACATGACATAGGTTTCTGCATGATAATGTTGCTATATGAACCCCCAAGGTTTAAGGAGTAGCATGTGAAGTATAGCCAATATATCCAAACAAATGGGGCAGCGTATCATCAGGGAAACCGCTAACTGCTGCAAACTTATACTCTCTGCTGTAACTCTCTGTAACAGCCGAGTGGGAGTTTAAATTTGAAAAACCAAGAAAAGAATGAACATGGACCCGTCCTTTAAGAGTCGGAGACCTGATTTAGTTTAACTCAACTCATCCAGCTGTTACAACATGATCTAAAACTGCTATAGAGATGAAGGTAACTCCATCCCTCACATTCAAACACATATATTCTGTGGTATTCTCAACCTCCAAATCAGGTTAGTGTTAACATTGTGTCTGCAGAATGTGCAGCAGCTACTCTGCACTTAATAAAACTGATGACTGTGTGTGTACAGCCTGTACCACTCATTGCATTATAATGGCTCTCAACATAAATGTATAGATGGTGTTTTAATGGTTTAATGGCTTGCAATTTTGAGTCGGTGGATGGTTTACTGTAATGCTGCTTATGCAAATTAATCTTTAGCACACTCTCTCTGTCACACATGTGTGCACACAAACACACGCACACACACATTCTACCTGAGATCAAAGTGGGCATGTATCTCCCCGAGATTTTCTTTGAGAGTTGCGGTGCATTACTCTATCCTGATTGACCAAGCCGCTGTTGTGTCATCATGTGACGGTGGTTGTCATTGTCACTTCTCTGTTTCATCACCATCAGGCTTTCATCTGCTTCCATCTTGCTACATGTTTCTGGTAAATTCTACATCAGTGCCACCTTTGTTCTTTCCTCTGCCGTTCAGAACTGCAGTATTTTGGCTTTTTTCTTCTGGTGCTACATGTAGCATTGCAGGCTGCCATTCAAATCAGGGGCTGTTTTATATCTAGTACGTTTCAAAATTATTAATGAGGGTGGCTTGATCCTTGAAGATCTTGTAAAGCAATAATAAATGTCTGCTCAGAGCTTGTTGCACCATAGAAACGTGTGATTAGGCACCCAGCCAAATTTAAATGACAAAAAATATCACTTAGTATTAGGAATGCTCATGAATTGATAATTTGGTTGATCAAGTAAAATTTAACTGATCTACAATCAAATAAAGATCATATATGTATAACAGAGATTATTTTTATATGTGGAAATAAAGCTTTGATTGAGGAGGAAAAAACACATTTGATCTAGTTTTTTTTAAATAACTACTAATCAATTAATTGATTGTTAATGTTACCAGTGCTAATGTCTCAATGTCAAACACCACGACAACCTGAAAACAAGCAGATAGCAGCTTTGTTGGATATGTCTGGTCATGTTCGAGCCACCAGAGCCAGAGGACAGTGACAGGATGGGATTTCCTTTTTCTTCTGTGTCAGGTTGTTGGAACTGAAGTGAGCTGAAGTGAACTGCTGGACTGATGGGGGGGGGGAGGTGGTGTCATTCGTGCCTCGGTTCGTGGGGCTTATGTAGTGTTGGGGGACCATGGCTCCAGCATGTCACCGAGCCATGTTTTAGTTTAACAGTGTTTTCACGTTTTCAGCAACTATGCGCTAACATATATAATGTGTTTAGAAGAAAAAGTTCCTTTTCCTTTACACTGACATTAAATGGGTCATGTGTTGGGCTGTGGGGGCGAAGGTTGGGGGGTGATACTTTAAGATTAAGAGATTAAGAAGATTTCATATCATTCATTCACACTGAACAGGGGGATTAAGTACTCAAGTCGTGTGACTTCATGCCAGCATTCAAAAATATGCTCATAATGTGTATCAAAACATGGCAAGGTACATGGCAAGGTAAGTGTTATTATTTTTTCATGTTCATTATATATTTTTAGAAGGATTTTGCTTTACAACATATGTTTTAAGTATGATTTTGTATGTTCTTGATAAAAAGTATTACATTAAAAGAATTACACTTTCACAACTTTGATAATCAGGTGTTGAATGTTTGTATCCTGGAGGATAATTTGCCCAGAAAAAAGTATATAAAGCATGGACAATCAGTCACAGATAATGAATAATATAAATGTGTTAAATATTAATTCATCTTTATTTTACTCTTAAATGTGCACTACTGATTAGTTCACCAGTGTTCATGTTTTTGCATGATCCCTGATCAAAATGCTCACAACTTTTTTTTGCTCAGCTTCCATTATCAGTATGATTGAGGATAGAAACATGAAGAAGATGATTTATTTAATAATAATATTTAGTTAATAACGCTCGGATTCAAAGAGTAGATTTGTTTCCAGCATACAAAACAGATGTATAATGTATAACTACAGTGTATAAGTATTGTTCAGCTTTATTTCACTTTTTAAAAGTTTTTTAATAAAAAACATGGAAGAAAGTAACTAATTAATTGTTGAAGAATGTTTAAAAGGGACAGTTCACCTCCAAATCAAAATTAGTTAATTAGTTTTGGTGGAAATTGATTAGTTTTGGAGAAACCAGCAGTAGAGATGTCTGCCTTCTCTTTAATATATTGTGACTGGGTGGTACAAATCCTGTGGTGCTCAGAGCACCACAAAAAAAAAAAAATAAATAAATACATTTGAAAAATTCAAAAGTAGCGTCTCTTTCCAAAAATCATGACCTGATTACAAAAGTTTCACACAGAAAGTACTTTCTTTCAAACAGAAATTTTTAAAACGTGTTTCTAGTAGATTCCAAAATAGTTCTGTAATATTCTACTGTAGAAAGAAAGTTGTAGGATCTCTATGCCCAATACCTCCAAAACTCTGCAACTTGCACCAGAAAAATTAGCCAGAAATTAGCACTATTTAGCCAGAAAATAGCTGGCTAAATAGTGCTACAGGTCAGGGAAAAAAAAAAAGTATTTGACTTGGGGGGGGTGAATTCTCTCTTTAAAAGTTGGCACATGGACTATTTACAAAAAAAACAGGAAAGTGTTAAATTTATACCCTAAATGGGCAAAGCATTTTGAAGATACAGTGTAGATTTTGAACTGAAGGTCACATTTTTCAAGAAAAAAAAAGGAGTTATTTTAGCCTAGGTACATAAACATAGCAATTAATTAATCTTCCAAAATATTTACATGTGCTTGCCCATTTAAAAGGTCAAACGTTGCTAACTTGATTTCTGGAGGACAGTAAAGTGAATTAACGGATATGTGGTCTTGTGTGGTGCATTTTGATATTTCCAAGGCCTGAGGTGCATGACACACTTGGAGATGGGGTGTTATTAAAAAAAAAAAAAAAAAAAAAAAAAAAATCATCATACATTTAAAGTGAGTACAATAAGGGTGAGTATCAATCATTGGCAGTCAAATCAGCTCCTCTCCTCCCCTTTAAAAACCCATGACATTCTGACAGTTTGGTAATAGAGTGGAGGGTCCAGAGCAGCCTCATCAGGAAACTAATATTCTTGCCCTGCAGTTGTACAGGCACAAGTCCAAAGATCCAGCAGCCAAATATGAATTTAATGGCGGCACAGAATACGTCACTGAGGGTAGATCATTTTACGCTGCACTAACCTCTCTGGACACACTGAAGGCATCAACTGCATTTATTTTTATTTGTTGTTGCATAAACTGACAATGCCCATAATCATCCTGTTTATGATCCACAAGTAATTGTGTGTTTTTTGTTCCAACAATTATAGCTGTTTTCTGCTCCACTGCAATTAAATTTATCCAACACAGTTACGATTCTCCCTATGAACAGTCGTGGTTCTGCTCTTACACATCATACTGGTAATTGTTGCTGCAGACCTCTGTTGCAATTAAAATGCAATGCTTCAGGCGCTACTTGCCAAACCTGATGGAACGGAGGAGATGACGCACGCAGCTGTTGCAGTCCGGTAACCTGCTGCTTTAAGACGTGCTGGAGCTCTGAGAGAGGGTTGGTGGGATTTGGCAGCCCTGACGACATTCAGTGATGTAGAATGGAGAAGGAAGTTAATTGCCTTAATATTTCCCCGGAACCGCACGTTTGTGTGTCTGTCCAATGATTCCCTGGTTTCAACTCTCCTGATAATCAGCACTGTGGCCTGATATCAGACTGAATTGTGAACTTGCTAAACTCCATTTCCATATTAAGTCTGGTCTACTCTAACCAATTTATGTGGGGTGGGTAGATTTGATTTTCCCTAACAAATCATGTTTCCACTTTAACATCAATTTATGTCAACACTGACATGTTGCATGTTATTAATTGATTGTCCAATTAATTGTTAACTATTTAGATTTAGTCCTCTATGACAGTAAACTGAATATTATTGGGTGGTGAGTAAAACAAGACATTTGAAGACGTCATCTTAGGATTTGAGAAACACTGATTGACATTTTTCACCATCTTCCGACATTTTAAAACAAATAACTATTAAGTGATTTATTGAGAAAGTGAATGACTACGAAAACATTTTTTAGTTGCAGCCTCATTGGATTGGATACATATCACTTGCGTGGGTATATATCAAGTATATAAACTACAGTGTCAGGCGATATTAAGAAGACACGCCTTAAATAAATTTGTTTATCAAGGCTGTTTTTTCAAATTCAAGAATATTACTCAGCAACCTGAATGCGACAGAGAAGGTGTTAAATTAATGTTTCAAGGAAGTCATGGTAACAAGAACTGATACCTGGGTACCAAGTCCCTGCCAAAATTTTGAAAACAAGACTGTACTTGTTAAGTACAGGAAGTACTGGAGATACAATTCTTCCTGACCTTAGTGATACAGCTTACACTGCTACAAGTGCCTTAGTCTGCAGTTAAATGATAAATAAATAAAATGAAAGTTATAACTGCAAGGTAAGATTATTATGGTAAAAAGATGTGTCTTAAAATTTGGTTTGAAAGTTTCAACAGATTTAGAGCCACTAAGACCCTATGGCAGACTGTTCCATAGTTTTGGCGGGGGTGGCCTCTCCGTACCTTTAAGTTCTAACTCCTGGAACAATCAGGAGGTTTGAGTCAGAGGATCTTAGGGACATTTATCTTGACAATGTCAGACAGATAAGATGGGGCACAGCCATGTAGTGATTTAAAAACCAATAAAATCATTTTAAAAATGCAAAATAACAAAAGAAGAAGGAAACAACTACAAGTGTAAAATAGCGACGTGCAGCTGTAGCCACAGCTGTAGCCACAGCTCCGCCGCGACTCACTGAAAAGAAAAAAACAGTAGAGTTGTCTGTGGATGTAGACGACTATGTATTTGAGATACATAGGGGATTAATAATAAACTCACAATAACCAGTGTGAAAATAGTGCCATCAATCAGTAACTGGCAACACAGCAGACTAAGGTATTTCATAACATTTGCAATGGCTAAAGGCTAACATAATGTAAACATACCTCGTACGCTATACCATCCTGTCATCTGTCATCAGTATTACAAATTATAATGTTAATGTTTTGTCTGTCACCATGTCAGTAAATTGAGGCTACTGCTGCACTCTGAGTTCAAACTATTTTCAAAGTTCTGCAGCAGCAATCACTGCACTTTTGCGTTACCTTCCAGACATGGCAACATGCTCCCCAGTGTGTCAGGCATAATAAATATCCCCCTCAGTCTCTTGTTCGAGGTCAGAAGAGTTTTGTGGCACAGAAATGTTGTTTTTGTTTTTTCCAAACAAGCCAACAGCTTCACTCGATAAGATTTCAGAATTCAGCATGTTCCTCCATCTGTTTGTCGGTAGCCACGCCTCAGGGGTGCTGAAAACAAGTGAGCGTTGGCCACTTAAAATGTCCCTGTCCTTGTGCACACCAAGCTGCATCACCATCAATCCAGCTCCACAGCTTTCTTGTTCTTGGTTTGGTCCTCAATTAGTGCGACTAACAGAGAAATAACAATCAATATTTGCTTCTGCAGATCCATTTCCTCAAGTACCAGAGGGACAAATTGGTAGATGAGAGTCTTCCCGAATCAAGTCGATAGAACGCAAAAACAACTTGCTTTTGAATAAATATTTTTTAAAAGAGTGCTGTTCTTATTTCAAAGTAATTGGTTCTTAATTGCTGTAGGACATCTGTCTTGTCAATAGCTGTGGACGTTGTTGTTGTTATTCCTCCTTGGTTCTGGAGGAACACGTGGCAGCGGTTGGCAACGGCTTGACAGCTTATCAACAGTGTTAGTACCGCCCCTGCAGCCTGATTGGCTAATCATTAGTCCCCCTGCAGTGCTCATTGGAACAATTGCTTTTCAATCGAGAAACAGCTGTTTCATATCATGATGCCAGACCAGAGAATCAGTCAACTCGTTGGGCAGATTCGGACTCAGGCAACAGCGCTGCATTAATGGGTAGAACACCAAAGCCCTAACCAACCAGGGCCCCGTTTCCCAGAGCCTTCGTAGTGCTACGTGTGTCGTAAGTTGTATTTTAAGGTCTCCATTAAGGTTATGGGCTGTTTCCCAGAGTTGGGACAACCTTAAGGGAGACCTTAAAATACGACTTACGACACACGTAGCACTACGAAGGCTCTGGGAAACTGGCCCAGTCTGATTTCAACTAGAGCACAGGAGTTTCTGTGTCTAACGCTGGTTGCATGAGATTTAATCATCGAAGGACCAACTGGTCGTTAGATCACAGTAAATTGGGTATGTCTAATGGTGCTTTGGCAGTGCACCTCACCTGTGTACAGTGCATCGCTGATCTGGTTTGGCAGGTGGCAGCAAACAGAGCAAAAAGCAGTCTATCTTCACAGTAAATTGCCGCATGCTGCAGCATTGCCAGTGACAGATTCCCACTAAATCTCTCTTCCTGCTGTGAGGAAAAAAAAAAAAAAAACCTGACCGTTCCTCAGGATAATGTCACTTCACGAGGGAAAAGTTTCACCTTGTGCACTGAGCTTTCACAAAAATATGGTCATCAGCTCATGATTCAACCATAAGACTAAGATATAGTGTAACGTTAGGGTGATAATAATATTCTGCAAGTATTGGCTTGTTTCTCAGTGGACGGCTATCTGTACAGTGAAACCACTATTCAGTTGGGAAGAAAATCTTTGCTACAGCCACAATAAAAAAAGATCCTCTTGGAGAAAAGCTCTTTTATCAAGATAAAAAGTAGCAACATAAAGATGTCCTCTTTACCAAGAATCAGCTAATGCAAGTAAGGAGCACTGGATATCACAAAAACCAATGCAACACAGATTACCGCATCCACCTGGAATCATTTGGATACATCTGTACCTATTTATCATGACGTGGCAAAACAAGGCAAGTCTGTTAATTGGACATTTTGGCAAAAGGTCTAGTACCAAAACATCACAAATAAATACAAGTTAGACAGTGTGCAGGTATTTCCTTTGTACTCCCTACATTTTAACACAAATATCTACACTTTTTACTGACATTTTCAAAACAGGGAGGGAAATTATTGATTATTTTTATTGTGTACTTTTCAGCACCACCTTCCAACATCAAATGGATGTTGGATAAATGGATGGGACAATAACACATAGAGAAGATGATTCCTTTGTGTATTCATTATTGCATATCAACCACGACAGACCCACCAAGACTAAAACAACATGACAAGGCATAATATGATGAAAATGATGTAACAAAAGCAGAATCATGTAACAAGACATAACAAAATGAAAATGACATATAAGATGTAACGAGATGAAAAGTCAAAAACAACGTAAAAGACAAAACAATGTTGTAAAAGATATAACAAGAAGAAGACAGTAAGGTAGGTTCAGTTAGCTTTGCAGAGAAGCGGCTGCTTGAAATGTCCTTCACAGGGCTATTTTTTACTTTTATATTTTGAGTACATTTCAGAGCCTGTACTTTGTACTTTTACCAGAGTAAAAAAGTTGAAACAGTACTTATACTTTTACCAAAGTATTTATTTACTCAAGTATCTGTACATCTACCCATTCAGAGCAGAAGATACGGACTTTAACTTTGATGTATTAGTGAGATGATCCCTCACATGTTTCGCAGATGAAGAGGGACAAATTCAGAGGTCATAACTGACCAGTCTGATTTCAACACTAGCACAGGAGGAGGTTTCTGTGTCTGGTTCAGGTTGCATGAGATTTAATCATCAAAGGACCCACTGGTCATTAGATCACAGTAAATTGGATATGCCTTATTGTGCTTTGGTAGTCCACCTCACCCATGTCAATGCATTGCAGGTCTTTTGATTCATGAAAAAAAAAAAAACAATCATACAACTCTTTGAATATTTTCTTACAGTGAGGCAATATGCTGCTCAGAAATAAAACATACCAACAGAAGAAATGAATAAAACATTCACAAGGAAACAAGTTCAAAAATAATTAAAAATGTCTTTTGAATTAGCATATGTCTCAAGCTTGAACAGGATGAGAAAGGCTACAGGGAAAGTTTCCTTTGTGCGTGTCAGAATCTGTCTGGCTGTGTGAAAGAGATGACTGTGTCTGGTTATGTGATATGTGTGTATGTGTGTGTGCTTTAAGGCCACAGTGCTGCATGCAGGAAAAATCTGTTTGAAATGCTTTGCTATGACAGGTCATAAGTAACATCTTTGTATGAAAACAGTTGTGTGAGTGCATGTGTGAGAGAGAGAATGCACTACTGTGAAGAAGCTTGTTTTAATTTTCTAATTTTTTGTATGCATTTGTGCATGTTGTAATCCGTATGGGTGTGCAGGAGCTGCCTGATGCAGGCTGACAGCAGCTACAGTGTTTGGGGGGGCGTTCAGACAGAAAATGGCACTGTGTTAAAAAAAAAAAGCGAGGGGCTGCGTGGTGGGGGGGTGTTGCTTCAGGTAACACAGAGATGATGAAATATGATCCAGGAGGACCAGTTTGAGTAATAAATCCATGAGTTTGATAGCTTATACAAGGACACAAGGATACATGGTGATTTATTTATCATTTACAACAAGTTTGTATAACAAGTTTTTGATGTAGTTCCCTCTTTGATTGATTGATTGATTGATCGAAACTGGGAGATGAATGAAAATATGTAACAAACAAATTATACTGAGGAGAGTTGAGGATGAGGACAAGCTGCTCTTTTATATGGTGATACAGCAGAAGATACTCTTGCATCCTCTGGCTGATGACAGCAGGGTGTTGTCTTTTAATATCCTTGGTGCTCTGCATGGGTCAATCCACCAAATAAGATCTAGTTCTTGAACCTGTTCTGTTCAAGATCCTTGGAACCTTGGTGCTATCTTGGTGGCCATCCTGCGTTTTCTCTAGTTTTTAGTGGAACCATTGTAATCCAAGGATGTCATCGGTGTTGCAGAATGCACAACAGCCTGTAGAAAATGACACTCTCACTTTGGTATGCAAGGGAAGACTGCTAGTTTTCGGTTCCAGCGGGGAACCAACTTTTTAGATCCAGTTAGGTGCTTAAACTGGAATGGACTTGTTCTAAGTTGGTGGTAATGGCATGAGGAAAGATTTTACTTGTTATGAAAGTTATCTCATCTATAATGATTTTCATCCTCTGTCTCGATTGTTAGCAGTAATGTAATCTGTGAACAAACTTTAAAACTGTTTAAAATATTAGTGTTTTTGCAGTACGATGATGTGCTGTGGTTTGGATTGGTGTGGAGGAACAGTGATGCTCTGTGTTTTCTGCTCTCACAGTGACATGCTGTCTTGTGGCTTGTGGCTCTGTACTGTCAGACACGTTTTGCGTAAATGATTTGCAGCAGTGTTTCTCATCTTTCTTATAAAACCCAAATTTACTCTACACTTGCGTGTTATTAAAGTTTGGTGGTGCGATGTGGTGCGACGTCAGCACTTTCACTGTCTGTTTTGAGGAAATGAAGAGGAGACACAGGAGAGTGAGTGACAGGGAGAAATTTGGAACATTGTTAGGGTTAGTCAGACAAAAGGGACATTTGTCAGACTACTGGGGTTTGGGGTTATGGGCAGTTGGAACAATGGGCAGACCTCCTAAATTATTTTTTTTAATGGAAAACCATACTTGATTTTTTCATCTAGTTTTTGCTGGAACACCAGGGCTGCCACCCATAATGTGCCAAGGGTAAACATGAATGAGAGCGCTCCGTTTTTTTAAATCAGCGCTAATATCAGCCTGAACGTGGCCGTACTAAAGCATACAGACAGTACATACGGCACGTATAAGTATAGGAGGAGAGAAGAGAGTAATAGAAGGGCAGAAAGTTCATAAGACACAGAATGAAGACACAATACAAAAAGAGAAAGAAGATTGACAGAACACTGGAGACGCAGATACACTAGAGGAGATGAGAAACAGAAAGACACATACTAAGGAGAATGACAGTGAAGCTAAGAGCCACTGCAAAGCTTCAAAGCACTTAAAGCTCACCAGATTGTAGTTGCCTCCACTTGCATATTCCCGCCCAAGGAGACAATTTCAATATCAAGACTGAGTAGACCAAATGCTCTTATACCCTATATCACTTTGCTTCATATCAGAAGCAATATATTAAAGCCACTGCAAGTACTATTTTCTATCATTTTTGTATTTAAATGTAATATCTGTCAGTGCTGGGGTGCCCCAAAGCAACATTTCTTTTTTTTTTTAATCTCTTCATCTGTCCATATTGGAGCTGAAGTTAAAATAGACACAGAAATTTATTGAATATGGGGAAGATAAGTCTACTAAACCAAAATATGTGTTATATGTATGATTTTTTTTATTTTTTTATTTCATCAGACAGACTCAATAATATTCCAGGTGAGTTGATGACCATTTCAATTTATCCCTGACAAGATATGTCTGCCTGATAATGCACTGAATAGTCAGCTCGTTACACTCTATTTCCATCTTCTGTCTGCCCGTGGGGGATTTGATTTTCCCTGACCAATCACCAGAGACCAATGTTTCCACCTTAATCTAACATCATTGCATGTCAGCCCTGACAGGTTGCCATGCCAACATACTAGTGTTGCCCACAGCCACAGAGTGGAGTGGACATATATCACTTGTGTGGATATATATCATATATAAACTACGATGGCAGGCGACCGATGTCTTTTATTTTATGTCGAAAATGGTGTGTTGCCATGCCAACATGATTTGTTTTTGCTCCCACAGAATGGCTAAGCTCAGCCATAAAGTGTTTGTGCTGTGTAGAGTCCTGTAGTGGGTCAGGAACCTGCTGCAAATCCTGCAAAAAAAGGTATGTAAGGGGTAAAAAAATATATTTATATAAATTCGTGGGTAGAAATGAACTAATTACAGATGAGCAGTGGCTGACAACAAAAATATAGATAGAATATGAAAGTGCTGTTACATAAATTGTTTGTTCATGATTCACTGATAAGCAATTCATAAGTGAGGAAATTCTATGCAATAAAAGGTCAATAAATAAATAAATAATTTAATGTAGGGGTAAAAAAAATTATGTATTAAAATGTGATGTGTAAGAGGTAAAAATAATATGATGTACTAAAAATGTGGTGTACATTTCTTGTCTGGAATTAATGTTCCCAGTTTGTGGTGAACCTATGGTGAAGTTCACTGTGGGACTGTATACAATGCAAGTTGAATGTCTCATGAGACCCTGCCAGTTTTCATTCGAGTTCAGTTTCATGTCTGAAGCCCAGGCAGACCGTCTTAACAGACTGAGATGTTCAAGGACTTTAAAACTCTTTTTACAACAAGCGGCCAACGATGTCGGTGCTGAGCATCATTTTGTGTTTACTTTCATTTTCATGTCATGTGCCTCATAAGTCATAGAGATATTTTGTACTGTGTTTATTTATGGATAAAGTTCTTGGTGTAAGTGTGATGGCATGAAGGCGAGGATGCAGCAGAGATGTGCCCAAGCAATAAACGCCTGTTTCAAAGAACTGGCCTGTGTCTGTGTTGTTGTGAAGAGAGCTAAACAACATGTTTTTTCGCTCCTGGAGAAATCATGAATGAAAATGATTGTGTAGGATTTTTTACATTTAAATCCACTAATAAGCCTAATAAGCCAGAGGGATTTTATTGTGAAAGCATATGACACAACCTTTGACCCAAGGTTCTGCCAAGCAATGGAACATCACTATCTGATCTGACAGTAATGTAGGCTAGCTGAAAGCTAAAACTGATGACATAAAGGCAAACAACAGTGGAGACCACCAAATTGCAGACAGTACATTGTTGTAGGGATTGTAGGGTTCGGGAGAAATTTGAGATAATAACATCAGTGCTGCTTGTTAGATAGCGGTAAGCAAGGGGCATCATCACTATGGAAACACATCAACAACTGCAGGAACACAGCTGCTGAGTATCTGTATGTGAACGAAATCACAGGTGCTTATATTAGTGGTTCCAGGCAAGTTCAGATTTCACTTTGAGATAATTGTGGATAATGGAACTCAGCTTTGAAGGTATGGATTTGTAAAACTGGACTGGACTGAGAAGTTTGCACCCAGAGAAAAGAAATAAGTAGTCTCGAAAGTAGACTTAAAAAGCTAACGTTAGCTAGATTGCAGCTACAAGTCAGGCATTTAAAACGAGAGGTCTCCATATTCTGTTTCAGACCTGCGCAGCTATCTTGCTTTGTAGTACACCTCTTTGGAAGCTGTGGGTGGTGTAACAAACTCTATCAGATTGCATTTTCTTTTGGTCACGGGCTGCCATGAATTTAGCTTGTAACTGCTAATTAGCTAGCTTTACTGCTGCATAAACATGTTACTACATTAAGAGGAACTTTTGATTTCTTTTCTGTTGCAGCAAACACAACACATAGCCTTTCAGCAACTATTATGCTGCAACTTGAGCTGAACTACACACTTGTCTTTTTTAGTCGACTTAAAGCAGTCTTGATCGCAGCATCTATAGCAGTCACCATTGTTATTAATCCTCTTGAAAAGGGAATTAATCCCACCCCATGGTGCTGACTGCCTAATCCTTAGTTTCCCTGTGGTGCTCATTGGTTGTTTATTTTTTAATCAAGAAACCATTTTTACATATCACGATGCCAGACCAGAGCATCAGTCAGCTCGGTGGCTTGGGCAGATTCAAAGGTCAAGGCAAATGACATTTGACACATAGAATTATTGCTGAATTTAAAGCTGCAGTAGGTAGAAAGCCTTAAAAAGGTCTCATCTGTTAGGTTTAGTTTTGTGTCCTCAGCCCCTCCCACTAGACGAGCAGCACAGCCTTCTTGAACGCAAGCAACAATTTCAGAGGCTATGGTGAGCGAGCATAGACAGTGTAATATAACACACACCTGACAGTAAAAAACACCCACAGAGGAGATAAACTACATTTAAAAACGTAAAGATTCAATATGAAGATAGAAGAGCTAGAGAGTTAAACATAAAGACACTTTCTCTCTGGTCTCCTGCAGACATGAGCTCAGTATCATAACACTCGCTTGTTGGAGGGGGACAGAAAGGAGGCTCGCCACCATTGGGCCACGGTCAGCCTGCTTTGAGGCGAGTCAGGCTCCTGCTCCATGTCAGGCGGCCAGGCTCACCGCAATATAAGTGGCCATGAAAATGCAACTCAGCACGGTTTGACTCGTGCAGCCAAAAATGTCAGCGCAAAAGCACAGTGTCAATTACTTAAATTGTAAACAGCACAGTCAGCTCCTCCATGGTGCTGCTGCACACAGGTTTACAAGCAAACATGAAGATGAAACCACTTTTTAATCCCAAAAGTTGCTCATGAGCGTGTTGCTCATTAGTCTCTTTTCTCTTTATTATAATACCATTTTATAGCAACTTTTCCTGCAGTAGTTTCTGTCACTGAGTCTCACCAGAGGAACATGCACATGCAGCTGCACTAGTAGAAGGAGTCCCCCAGGTCCTAAAAGACCTCTGATTGGTTTAAGTCTCCCGTCACGGGGCAGATTCTCTACATGCTGAAAACAGAGCCATAGAGGAGGTGCAAAAGTGTAGCTCTCTCTCAGGACACCTGATTTACAATATGCTGAAAGGTTTTAATGAAATTATTTCTCAATTATACAAAACACTTGTGTGTGTTTCCTACTGGAGCTTAAATGGAGCTCTGAGGATAACTGAAATTTAGAGCATGTGTAGTAGCCATGGGTAACATTCTTTGCATAACTTGTTTGTTCATATTATTAGTCAAGAGAGCAGGAAGCCTTGACATGTTCTCTTGTCTCCTTTTCACACAGAAACTTCAGCCTTAGGAATAAAGAGAGGAATGGAGCAGGAAAATGGAGACGTGTGCCACATGAGCTCAGCTCTCTTTTTTATATTTGCTTTTTCTTCTTCTATGCTGCCGTGCTGGATTTAATGTGATTTTACTTAACGGCGAGCAGACCCCTATAATCAAAAGCAATTGAACCAGTGAGCTGATGTTTGTTCTTTGTTCGCCATTATTGCGGCTTCAATGTGGTTGTCTCCATCTTTACCCCCACCGTCAGGAAGCTGCTCTGCTGTCAGTACCTCATTAATGATTTCCTGTTGTCAAATCAGGAACATGCATACAGAGCAGAGATGCAGGAACTCACACACATGTTTGTGCCGTTACACAAACAGGCACACAGACACACACTGCTCAAAAAACCTAATCATGCAGAGGTTGATGCTTCAAAGTTATGTAGAAGTCAGTTCCCTCATGTTTTGTTGAGTTGATTTTGTTACTATTGTGCATTTCTTTTTCAATAAATACCACTTTCTAAGCCATGTGTTTGTGTGTACACACCCTATCTGGCTCATGATACATCCTGTCATGTACAGTATGCGCCTGAGCTCATAAGGGATTATCATAGAAAATGCTAATGTGCAACCCCAGTGCCAACAAATGATGCAAATGTGCTGACTTTTCTCACTGTGCCCTGATTGTTTTGACATGGATAGGGCCTCAAATACTGGGCTCATTTCCAAAGCTGGCTTGCACAACTGACATCTGCCCAATGTGACTCGAGGTAACAGTCATTCTTTTCTTCTTGGAGAAAGGTGCTGTGTCAGCTGGTGCAATAGGGGTATCTCAGCTCTTTGTTTTTCCACTGCCTGGCATAGTTTGTAATGAGCAGACACACCAAATACTGTGGGGTGTTAGTCTGACACGATTAATAATCAAGGAGAGATGGCAGTATGTTGCAATCAAAATGACTTGGCAGAGCGCAGAGCCACTGCAGGGGGGGGATGACCAAGGGAGAAATATAGAGTGAAATAAAGTTAAATGAAATGATTTATGCAGGAAAAAATGGACAAGAGTTTGCTGATGCTATCATGCTGGCCTTCACTAAAATTCATTTTTTATTCAGTTGCTTCCCCAATTATTGTTAATAATTGATAATAATTGTGGGTTGGGGGCCTTAACTTTTTTCATCTTCTGAATGGAGGCATGCCAAAAAAAAGTTTGGGAACCACTGCATTAAAGTACATGTGTCAGTCAGACTGCAGTGCACAATAACAAATCTACATGAAAAGGAAAGCAGGACAGCTCGCATTTTGGATTTTTTTTCTCCCACTATTCAGTTTTAACAGCAGCAGCTGAGCTGCAGGCTAATTAATGACGGAGCCTCAAAACAATCGAAACATCAACACCAACCAGCTGCACTTAGAAACTTTTACAAAACAACTGCATAAGTAGGCATATACTGTATGTTAAACAGGAGACTGTCTGGTTCTCTGCTGATTGGGGGTGATGTGACTGTCAGACCCTTCTCACACAGTGAACAGGTGAGGGAGGGTGAGTCTGAGGGTAGACCGGTCACAGATGGTGTTGTTCTGTCAGATGGATTAAAAAAACAAAAAATGGGTCACAATATATACTTGGGCAGTCTAGAGGGGAACCCCAGACCTGTGAAAGGTCACACAAAAGTCAACATTTTAAGAGAAACTAATACAAATCTCTTTGCTAATCAAGGTTTCCATTCCAGACACAACCGAGAGGGAGGTGTGCAAAGCTCCAAAATTAGAAAACCATTTTGTGGTGACAGATTTTCTTATTGTCTTATTATTATTGTTTTCTTATCTTATTGTGGAGGGCCGCCACAATTAAATGAATGTGTGGGAAACACTGTACTTACTTACTTTTAAAATCATATATCCAATATCCAAACCTTTCATTTGCATTTAGTTTATAGTTTATTAATTTAGCTTTTGCAGCAGGTACAGGTTTGGAGATGTGACCATGACCACTGACTAGAACAATTAGCCAATTAGCTGTTTTGTCCATAAAATGTAAGAAAATTGTGAGAAATGTTAATCAGTGCAGTAAAGTAGTATAGACTCCAGAAAATATTCACATTTAAGAAGCTGAAATGTGAGAATTTTGACTTTTGTTTTTCCTAAAAAATGACTATGTAGCCTTAATTGTTTTATGTTTTTTGTTAAATTTATTAGTTTGTCTGGCTGTTCCCTCCTTTGTTGTGCACAATTTATTTTTGATTGATTGATTTAAAGGCAAAAAATGGCACTAGAGGCCATGATAAGGAATTGGCAACTATGTGTCCACTGTTCATCGAAGTATAATGTTCTTTATTTTAACAGTGTAATCCTACTAATAATCCCCATTTTCACTAAATGTATCTGATATCTGATTACATCTTTTTTATCTGTAATTACATGTAATCTGTTACTGCCCAACCCTGTGTACAGAGTACCATACTGTAGCAGCTTACTCTAACCCTGATGATCAAGCTACAATGCAGCTCTACCATTTTTTTTAGCATCTGTTAGCTCATAGTTTTGTTTTTTACATCACATTTACTGGCACGCTGTCAAAGATTGTCTAGCCAGTGAAGAAAGCTGGTTAAGAAGCAGAACATCTAGCATGGTGGAGAAACAGATATTTTTCTTAGAGGCTGGTGGAGACAGAGCTAAATGGAGAGCGAATATTTGATTTATTTTGTCAGGTTGCCAGAAAACAGATGTCCAAATGAATGCTAATGTTGGTCTATGTCTGCTGGATGTGTAAATAGGGAATTGATTGCTAATACGCCCAAAACAACTTAATACAGGGCGACTGTGGCTCAGAAGGTGAAGGCAGTCCTCCATTAATCACAGGGTTGCTCCTGATGGTCAGGCCAGCACCTTGCATTGGTCGCTCGCTGCCAGGTGGGCAAATGGGTGAATTAGAGGCCAATTGTAAAGCACTTTTATAAATACAGCCGTTTAACATTTATAAGGCAATAATGTGTCAGGTTTGCTGCTTGTTGTGGCTCCCAAGCGTCCAAAAATCAATGAATGCAGCTTTAAACAACAATAATGACATAACGGAGAAGAAAGGGTCATGCTCAACTGACCAAGTATTTTCCACAATCAGAGGACACTGACAAAGGCTCGATGACCTAAGGCTAAAATTCTAAAATAACACTTTATTTCTAAAAGCTTGTACTGTACTATGCTTTCTTATGGATAAAGATGAAACAAAGATGTCCATTAATAATGTTGATTGCATTTATATAGCTAATACATTGATGTATGCTGCTTGTTTCACACTACATATTACATTACATCAAATGGTTGTTCAGTTAGTTTATCTTTTGCTCTGTGCTGATGATGTCCTCTGAGGCATGAAGGGTTTTGTAATGAAGGGCTTCACAAATTAATTAACTGGACTAAGCTTCAATAGAAAAGCACAACGAGGAGAGACGGAGAAGAAGAAAGGTGACATGGGATCTTATCTCACGTTTTTGTTCTCTCTGAGGCACGGCAGGGTTGAACTGGAAGAGGTCACTCAGTAGACCGCGGATCCCCGCCAAGAAACAGATGGCGAAGCACCTACTGCAATGTCACCACAACTGCCAGAGGCAACCAACGGAGATTTGGAAAATTCCATGAACTTTAACAAGATTTCAAACTGAGGCAGTTGTTCACTTGTGGCAGCTGGTTGAGAAAAGTGAGAGGTCAGTATAAGACAGAGCCGTCAAAAACTAGAATTGCTGTTGTGCAGTCACATTTCTCCACCTTGTAGGAATTTAATATGGCACTTACCACTATATAAACATGACTTTGATGACTTTAAATAAAAGGCATTTTGTGAAATTTATTTCTTTGGCAAAATGGAAGTTCTCACTATACAAAGGACTTGAGGAGAGCTGAACATTACAATGTCACAGTTAAGTTAATTGATCGAGTTATGGCCAAAAATGTGTTTAATGAGGTCACTGTGATCTTTGACCACTAAACCGTGATCTGTTCATACATGAACATTTGTATCAAGTTTGTGGAATTTCCCTCAAAGCGTTCTTGATATATTCACAAGAAATGGATGATGAAAAACATACAGCTGTAACTGTTGCAGACGTGATGACATAAAAAAGTTTTTTTTATAGATTTTTCAGAAATTCTGAATTACAGAGGTCATGCATACAGTCAGGAATGTACATAAAATTAGATTGATTGGTTGTGTGGTATGAGAAATTAGCTGTGGACGAACTGCAGGTGTGTTGATCACTTATGCGTGCACTCAGTCACACACAAGAAATCGCATAATATATACAGAGGAGAAGGAAGGAAGCGAGGGTAGGGAGCTGGGTGATAAAATGAGCAAGTGGGTGAACAAGTGAGGAACGAGAGACCAGAGGAGGAGGAGGAAGAGGAGGAGGTGAAGGCCTGGGGGGTTGTTTTGGAGAGAACGAATTTACAGGAGGACAGTTGGGGGGGGTTGGTTGTAATGATAGCTATTCAGATGATGCGGTGCAGAGAAAGAGGCAAGGTGTAGAATTATGTTTGACAACCGCAGGTGCAGAGCGAGCCAAAGGAGCAGCGACAGCAGGATGGAGGAGTGAAACACAGAGTACAAGAAGCAGCGATTGGGGGCAGGAACAGTTGGAAACAAAGTGGGAATGAGAGCGAGCGCAGAGGAGAAAAGAAGTGACAGTTTGCATTGAAACAGAACACCTGCTTTCTGCAGCTCCTCTCCTCCTACTCCATCTATTTAAACGCTCCCCCGCCGCCGCTCTCGGCTTTGCCCTCCTCTCAATTCAGCCTCGCCGGACTCCCCCATGGTCTCGCCCCTCGCTCTAACTCCTCCCCCTCTTCACTCTTTTCCCCCTCATCTTGGCCTCGTTAGTTCCCTCTGAGTTTGTTTGTTTGATAGACGAGGTAATTACCAGGAAGTGTATGAGGATTCCACCTGAGAGGCTCGGTGCATGTGTGTGCATATGAGTGTGTGATCCAGTGTAATTATAAGGGATTAAGATGTTTATCACACTGCTGTTGTAAATCTCGCACACAAGAGCATGCTGAGACACACACATTTCTATAGTGATACACAACGTGGGTGCAGAGTGCTGGCTCTCTGATGGTAAGCAAGTAATTGGTGACTTAAAGATTGAATGTGGGAGAAGAAGTGTAATTCTTTATTTTAACTGTAATTAAAAAAGTCTTTAAAAATGTATTTGCAACAGTTACAACCAAAAAACAAGATAAGCCACTGATGCCCACAGATTTTGGAGGTATCTTTCCTTGATATCAAAACAATTTTAGGTGCACTTTGATATTTTTCCCATCTCAGCATAACCTTAATCGAGTGTTTTAAACAATTCTCACAACATTTATCTCAGGTGTGGAACAATTATTTTCCTGTGGGAGTGCCTCTCAGTAATTCACGTGGCATGAGTGTGTAATTGTTCAACAATATGCACAAACATTGGGTAGATCATTATGTAGTTGAGATCAATGTTGTAAGAATAGAGCAGAGGTTGTCAAAGTGGCAGACGGGCCTCCCCAGGGGGCTCCAAACAGTTTCAGGGGAGGCTGAGTGAATGGAATAGCAACAACATTAGGCCTACATTAGTTACTACATTAATTATTAAAATGAGATCACATAGAATAGCCTAAATGTGTTATCTGGTTAAAGAGATAGTTCAGAGATACTGTATTTGGGAAGTTTTCCCCACTTTCCCAGAGTCAGAAACTAATAAATGCCCTTGTGCAGCCCCTTTTGCTCTGTGCACCAATAACAATTGAGCAAGCCTGGTATCCAGCAGAATTTCTCCTCTCTTGATTTTTCTGTTCACATATGTTATGCGTTAGGCTAGTGTTGAAAATAAAACCAAATTTTGAACATGGTTAGAAGATGTTGCTGGTGGAGCTGTAAAATCAACATATAGTTATATCTTAGGCAAGCTCAACCACTGGCTAACTATCTAGCTATTCATTATGTTGATTAGGTTGCTAGTTAGCTGATGTTTTGCTAACAATGACTATCAGATGTAACTAACTAGGTTATGATTGAAGTAGCTTGCTAGTGTTTTTTAACTAACTTAGCTAACTTAAAGTGGTTTTATATGTTGCTTTTACAAGCTCCCCAGGTTCCAGGATGTGAAGGACGTACAAATGGTCAATTGTTGAGTATGTATGGGATCCAATAATATAACCATTATCCCACAGACATCCAGGAAATGAGCAAAACAATGCAATTAAACAAAGGGAGGTTGCATTTCTCCAAGCTTTGTCTTGTGGGAGCTCCGCAGTCTCAGACTTTGACTCTGTTTGACCTGAATGGAGTGGAACCTTCATTATCATGGGTAACACTTATGTTTACCTGAAGAAATGGCCGCTGTGAAAAAGGTCTATAATTGTTTGAAACACTCTTGACGAAGCTCCAAAGCGACTGAAACCTTATTGTGATCAATGAAATGTAGTGTTGAACAAGAGGAGTGTACAGGACGTCCTCAACACTGAAGATGGATGGGCAAATATCTCCTTTGAAAAAATATTTTTCCCAAACAACAGTTATAATCAGTCAAACCATGATAATGTCATCACGTTTATCTCTGCTTAGCTTTGGTGACAACAAAATTACTGTAGAAAGCTGTGTTACCTACTTTATGCAGAAAGACGGAAAGATGTGGGTATTTGGCGGGCATGGAGGGTAACCAAAAATTTTATTTGTTATATTATGAGATATGCATGAACTAGGTAGAAATGGTTAGCCCAGGCAAAGGTCAACCAGGTAAACAGCAGGCTGCAACACAAAGAGACTATCAACAAAGTTAAAACTGAGCATGCATTAATGGGCTGGGGAAATACACCTCGCTTCTGGTCCAAGGCCACAAGTAAGGAGAGGAAAGCCACAGTGGTAGCATGAGCATGAGCATTTCGAGATCAAGCTGTGCCAAAGGGTCACCAAGGAATCTGGGCAACGTGGCCGGGCACCATCAAGAGGGCAGTCACTTGGCTGACCTTTGGAGGATCTCACAAACCAGACTCAGCTTTCTAATCCATTCAACCTGTGTCACCCTACCCTGTCCTAGAAACCTCCAACTGTGGTTCGGCAATGAGAAGACCTGCTCCCTCTGCGATACCACCAGTGCAAGCCCCCAGCACATCTTGTCAGGATGCAAGACGGCATTGAGCAACAGACGCAACAGATGGTGGCGCGGCCAAGTCCTGAGGAGGCTGGCTGAACCACCGGAAACCTGCAGGCAGGAGACAAACACCATACAGTGTCCTGTAGAGAAACAGCACATCACGTCAGGCCTGGAAAAGGCCCCAGACAGACCTGCCCAAGAGCTCCATCTAGGCTTTTCTCCCCTGGCAAGGAGTGGAGCGTGAGAGTCGACCTTGGTGCACAGCTGCATTTCCCCAGGGAAATCACCCTGACGTGGGAGGAGGAAGCAGAGACTGTCCATGAGCGGAAGAGGATTAAGTATTCAGAGCTGGCTGCTTATTGCAGGGAGGCAGGCCGGAGGACCATGATCTCCCCCATTGAGGTGGGTTGCCAGGCCTTTGTCAGCACATTAACTACTCCAGGACATGGGAGTAACAGGGGCGAAACTCTGGTATATGATCAAAGAACTGGCAGAGGTGGCAGAGAAGGGCAGCTTTCGGCTTTGGTTGAGGAGGAAGGATAGGAGTTGGGGTGCTGCCTAACCCAAAGGCCAGCTTCAGGGAGAGGAACGGAGACTTCCCTTCCACTGCTCAACTGCCAGAAGTTGTACTGGGTTAAAGGAGTGAATTGTCAATGATCAAGCAGTTTTTGAGCTTGAGCATCAAAAAATATATAATATCCTTAGCTGTTTTGATTTTGACACTATTTCCCTCTTTTTTTATCTGTCTGTTATGTGACCATAGTGAGTCAAAATAGTTCCGCAACAAAGCTATTGTCTCTTTATAAAGTCGTTGCTAATGTGTTACCAAACTATTGTCTTTTCACACTTGGAGCCAATACAAAAGACCTAATTAAAATACATTGAATTCCTTCATGATCCCACTCAAATTATCGCTGGTGGGGAGATTCACCCATAGAATTAATAAGCCATACTGTAAATCTGAAACAATGAGCGAAAAGATAACAAGACAAGCTAGAATATACATACATTCAGTTTAAAGCTGCTTTGATGTCTTCCAATTAGTGGTTCACACTGTGGGTTGGCCCACACAGCTCCAAGAATAATTTGCCATTGTCTTTCATTGGCATTTACTTGCATCTTAAATCCAAACATAATCTATTTAATAGCTTTGAGGTTGTCTTGGCTGCAGTGCATACTGTGTGGCGAGAAGCAGCTGGTTGGTATAGGCCTAATGGAATCTGGGGCATTAGCTTCCACCTCTTTATACAGAGAGATATGGGTGAAGTATAAATGCACTCGAGACATCCCTGTTATATACCTGTAGCTGAAAATGTCATGGTACCTGTTAATGATGCTCTGATGCTTATCATGGAGGCTACGCAGTGGGCACGCAGTTGCCTCTGTGCTTTTGATTAACACAGATCTGAAGATAAACAAGTGAATTAACCTTTCTGGAGCTTCTGGCCTTTATTTATTGAAGATGACAGTTTTCTTACTTGTGTATTTTTTGCTCGACTGTGCATGAGTATGTCTACATGTAAATGCACATGACATATAATGCAAGGTGATGGTGCATGAAAGGCTGTCTTTCTTTAGCTCACAGATCTGAATTTAGTAAAAATAATCATCCATACTATACATCACATGTGCCATATGCTGCATTTTGCTTGTGTTATTGAACCACTGTCAAACTACAAGAGCTCACTCAGTAGAGAGCAGGTCCATGCCAGGCAACAGATGGTGAAGCACCTACTGCAATGCCACCAAAACTGCAAGATGTAACCAGCAGATATTTTCAAAGTTCCAAAAACATTACCATGACTTCCATATACATTGTCCCTAACTGAAACAAGACATAAAACTGAACCAGCTGTTGATCACGTGCGGCCCCTAGAGGCCGAAGTGAGAAGTCTCCTGTCAATGGCCATGTAGAACAACCAGTCACAGTTACAGTTTACATCCATGTCTGTCCAGATTCATATAATGTATGTAGTTCAGACTTTGAAAGAATTTAATATGGAACTTACCACTTTATTAACCTGTAACTTTGAAGGAACTTAATAAACAGTATTAAGTAGGGATGTACCAAAACTAAAAACTGTCCACGATAAAATATTTATCATGGTAGTAAAAAATTAATAAAAATTATAAATTGAAAATGTCTACTATCAGAGAATATCTTGATGAGTACAGCATTTTGTTTATATAAAATTTGTTTTCCCTTAAAAGTTAAAGTCCTATCCTTTCCTTCTTTGTTAATAATCAAAATCAAAGGACACTAGCAGTCCTTTTATAAAATAAAGTGAAAATGTTAAATAATTAACCATGTAATATCACAGTATGTATCACAGTTCAGCACAGTACTGAGACATTTTTTTTAATTGCAATATTATGATATTTGATATATTGTTACATCCCTAGTGTTAAAATGTGTTTTGGCAAAATGGAAATGCTCACTACATTACTGATTCCAGTGAATAGTTTTCAGTGAGAAACATGCCTGTCTTCACTTAGAGATTATGTTTACAGAGGAGGACAGAGGACTGATGGAGAGCTGAACATTACGATTATCCTGATAGATTTTTGTGTATAATTTTGTCATAATCAGCGTATGAATTCTGCAACCATGGGTTCCATGTGTTCTTGAGATATCGCCCTCACAAGAACAGGATGGACACAAGGTCACGATGACCCTGATCTTTGACAACCAATGTCTAATCAGTTCATCCTTGAGTAGGCATTTATGCCTACTTTGAAGAAATTCCCTCTAGGCATTCTTGAGCTATCATGTTCACACATGCACACAAACACACACACACACACACACACACACACACACACACACACACACACACACACACACACACACACTAACTAACGATGAAGGTCAGTCATTCCTGCAGTTTACAAACACTTCAGCTTAATCAATGTACATCGTTGTTTGACCTGAATAAGCTGAATAAGTAAATAATTTATTTGAGTTGGAAATAAATCAAAATCTGAACATGTAATGCCCACATTTCTGACTGTACATGCTGCTATAAACATTTTATCTAAGACAATATTCATCTAATCTCTTTTTTATTAAAGATTAAGATGTGAGAATGATTTGAATCACATCTAATTCTTCAACAATGAGACTTAAGCTTTTAAGCCACTGTTGCTCCCGACATAGCTGAACTGCTGGACTAGTCTGGTTACGGTAATATAACTTGATGCAACAATAATGCTTGTTTATGATTTGCTTGCTTACTTAAATAAATAGATGCATGAATAAAGGTCCAAACTAAGTTTTCTTCTGTTTGAGTTTGAATACTGCTGATCCGTCAAAATCTCTTAAGTGCTGTTTAAACATTTAAAGCATTAAATTAAAAAGAAAAAATCAGATAAAAAAAAAAAAAAAAGAATGCTGTCTGGTCCTTGGGGTGTGAAAAGACAACAATGGTGTTTTACATAACTTGCTCTCCTGCCCACATTTCTTTCTTTCAGGACTTTATTGACAAAAGGTTGAATATAGAACTAAAAGTAAAGAGAGAGACTTTACTCAATATTACAGACTGCATCAGAAGGACATATAGTCAAACAAATAAAAGGACGGAGACAAAAAAAAAAATAGGGGTTTACATAGGTTAATTCTGAGTATTGAGAAATAAATACTTTTGTGGTTCTTATGTCACCGGCTTGAAGGGCATAAGGAACATTCGAGATTTTAAAGAAGAGGCAGAAAACTAGGTACTGAATTAAATTTGAGTTAATTTTACAATTCTAAAAAAGTTTTGAAAATGAATAAAACAGAATGCAATGATTTGCAAAACCTTTTCCACCTACATTCAGTCAAATAAAGTACAAGATATTTAATACTCACACTGATACCCTTTTGTGTTTTTTTGTGATTATACACTCATTCTAAATTTGATGCCTGCAAAATATTCCAAAAAAGTTTGGACAGAGGCCCTCTTCGATGCCACTATAGTAGATAAAACATGATAAACTGCCCTCTACGATGGTCCAGTGTCCAAGATAATGGACGTGTGTTTTTATTACAGAGATGCAGTAGTTGTACCTCACTACACATAATGAAATAATTTTAATCTAAAACTGAACCTGTGGCCCACCATGTATTAGGCAGCCGTGTTGTTCCTGTGTGTTAATGATGGTCTAAAAATCTGACAGCGCGGTTAACAATTCTGTCACGCAATGTTTTATAGTCTTCTGCACCACCAAGCATGAGTGATCCTGTCGCTACAGTACAGGCTGTCTGTAGCTACAGTAATGTTAAGTGTTCCCAGGTCCTACCATGATGGATAACCTCCTGTCTTGGCGTAATGAAAACACGAACGCAGCGCTGTAATCACATCTATGAATACAAGTGAAAATCCATAGCATTTTGCTCTCACTACCAGAGCAATCAATGTGTGGCTCACACCTTTGGTCTCCGCGCTATAAAAACAGGTCTGTTGCTGCAGGTAACAGGACAACGGGCTCAGGCCAATAAAAAGAGAAACAATATTCACCAGCGGAGTAGGTTAAAATTGGACAGAAGATAAACTGGGAAAATAACAGGAGAGGACAGAGATAATAGAGGGTATAAAGCAGAGAGACAGTACTGAGAGGGTGATAACGCTGAGAAGAGTGGCCTGCCATCAACATAAAGTTATAAAAGAGAAAGTCGGGGGAGAATTTGTTAAAAAGGAAAGGAGATGATAGAGAGAGAGACTCACAAAGACAACAATGTGAGAGGTGTAACACAATGAAGATCACACACACACAGAAGAAAAAGATGTCATAATAACTGAAAAAAAGCACAAAGAGTTGTAGAAATCTATGATGATGATGCTAAGACAGAGACCAAGATCTTTTTTCTTATTTTTTTACAGTTTGATTCAGACCCACAATATGGTGATTTCTGCAACCACAAAGGGATTTTTGGCTTGTGCCTACAGGAGAACTGTTTTGGTTCCTGGTACTGGAGGTTCCGCTTGGGACCCTTCTTTAAAGATCTGCAAAGAACCCGACATAAAGGGTTATACCTGAAATCATCTGTGAAAGGTTCCACCCAGACCCCCCTGTGAGAGGTTCTACAAAGACCCCTCTCTGTGATGTAATGTTCTCAGTAGAACATCCTGAGTATTTTGAACATACTGAGGATGTTCTACTGAGAACCTTTTTATATTCCAAGGGTTTTATCAAGGACACACTCAGGGAGTTCTACCAAGAACCTTTGTATATTCCAAGGATTTTATCTAGAACACACCAGGGAGATTCTCTGTATCATTATTGTATTATGTAGAACACACTCAGGATGTTCTACCAACAACCCTTCTCTATTGAGAGGGTTATCTCTAGAACACATTCTGTGAGAACATTTTTATATTCCAATGGTCTTATTGAGAACACACTCAGGGGGTTGTAAAGAACCTTTTTATATTCCAAGGGCTGGTTCTAGTGAGAACCTATCTCCAAAGGAGATATCTATAACGCAGTCAGGGTGTTCACCAGGAACCTTTTTATATTCCAAAGGTTTTATAAAGAATCCACCAGGGAGGCTCTATTGAGAACCTATTATATAGCGAGGCTGATATCTAGAACATTTTTAGGGTGTTCTACTGAGAACCCTCTTACTTTCCAAGGGTTTTATCCAGAGCCCACCAGGGGGGTTCTCTTGAGAACCTATTGTATTCCAAGGATTTTATTTTTGTTAATTAACCAAGCAAGTCATTAAGAACAAATTCTTACCCATACTCAGTGTACCTGAAGAAGTCTTCCTTCCAAAAAAATGTTTTTTATGCAACCCTTAGTCTTACAAAGAACCTTTGACGGACCCCTTTATAAAAAAAAAAAAAAGCTCTTCTGAAGCGAGTGGTTGTTGGTAGAAAACCTCAGCCCTTCAGGAAGAACACTTTTTCTAAGAGTATACTGAGATGAAAGTCCTCTGAAGAGCAGGAGCTTCTCAAGAGAAACTACACTTTCTAAAGGATGCTCTCACCAATGCTAAGTGAGCCACTAGGTATTTGCATAAGAGATGGGAATCAGTCAGACAGCCATCTAAACACTAATGCACCAACATATCATGTCAACATCGATGCTGTAACTGTCGTTGGCATAATGTTGTTGAGGGGGGGATCGGTGAGTGCAATAAAACTATATTTACACACATGTAGGTTGAGCTAATTCAGCAATGACGCTGACGGAGGATGTTCATATGAATAACTTCTCTGCCATGATTGTGTCATCGCCACAAGCTGTAGGCAAAAAGAGCCCCATATGTAGCTTACACAAAACTGTGTGCGTATTTGAACGTGTGTCTCGTCACTGTGTGCTCAGTTTGTCTGTCAGTGCCTTTGTGTGTCCGTCTGCGTGTGAATGTACATTTCTTTTGCATTCAGAGCAAAACAGATCCTTAAGCTGTTATGCAACTTTCAAAGAACCGCTATTCAGGAGATTATACAAAGTCTTCAACGAGAGGGCATGCACACACACACAGACAGACAATGACAAAAGGATACTGGTAAATACACAGATAAGATGCATACACTCTCACACACTCACAAAAATAAAAGTCATCTGCTGTTGGAAGTTAATACAGCATAGTTTATTGTCCTGTTGGATGACTGGGTAGCTGCCAAAGACATTTTGTCTCTCATTTTGTTTGAGCCCTCATGAAACCTCATATCTCCAGTGAAGCCTTTCATATCTCTTTTTAAAGAGATGTTTTTTCTCTGAACAGTGTATCCATTTTTGAAGGCAAAAAAAGATGTATTGTTACAGAACAGAGCTCTCTCAAAGCAGACATTTTGACTTGTCATAGCAGGGAAAGCACATTAACAAGGGCTCTGTTCCACTTGTAAGCCTTACAGGTGCAAGCAAGCAGCTGTTTTCAACAACAAACCTCTAAAAACCCTCTATGCCACCCACTCATCACAATAAGCCTACATGCTGACAAAGTTAGCCACCAGCTGGTGAAGTTCAAGAGCTAGATATCACCCTCTGGAGCTGGTGGAGACCAAAACAGAGCAAACAAGTAAACTTGATGTTGATGTGGATGCTGGATGTGTGAATAGGCAACTGTTTGCCAACATGTTCACCATATAAACTTAAATGGTGATGATACAGTTGTTGTCTTCACTGTTTGTTTCTTCTGTGGAAAATCTTATAATAATCTTGCAGCATAATAATTCAGATGGTCTAAGAGAAAAGTAGACATCTGCTTCTCCTCTTAGCTGTTTTCAAGCTTTAGACAATCTAGTCTGTGGCTGGAGACTTGGGCCAATCACAGATTGGTAAAATAGTTGACACTTTGGGTTGGTGGCTCCACTGGCAAAAGTGCCCCCGGTTGTCCCTAAGGTAGATAACACATGATAAAAATTGGAGTTGGAATTTAATTGGAGGCATTGTAAAAGCAGCAGCAGTTTTATTACCTTGTGAAACCATAATTAAATGGTAAAGTATGTACATTTTTTTGGATTCTAACTGCAAAAAAGTATAATATGAGGGTCTGCAATATGTATATCTAGTGTATGAGAGTATATCTAGTACTTAGAGTATACAGTTACTATGAAGTATGGAACTAGAACAAAGCTTTGCAGTAAAAGTAGAAATAGTGATTTTGATATATTTAGCACTTTTACATGAAATCTAACAAGGCACAGTACTAAGATATATAAACACATAAATAGGCAATAAATAGGCAATACAGTACCAGGATATTGATCAGCATTGCCTCATTTGAGAGTTTGATCTGAGTTTCGGGAGCCTCAAATGGAAAGCAGGCACAAAATGATCCCTGCCTGGGCACAATCTTTCTTGTATTACAGCTAAAAAGTGCACTAAAATATCTTTCAGAAAAAGTGAGAAATAAACAATGCAGTGGCAGAATCTTGATCCATATTTGATCAGCACTGCCTGGTTTGACAGTTTGATCTGAGTTTTGTGAGCATGAGTTCAGATTCTGCTTTCTGCTGCCAGGGAGCGTCTGAGATGTTAGTGCTTTCAGGGGGACAGTTCACCCCAAAATCTAAAGTACATATTTTTCCCCCTGGCCTGAAGTGCTATTTATCGATCTGGATGTTTTTGTTGTGAGTTGCAGAGTTTGGGAGACATCGGACATGGAGATGTCTGCCTTCTCTCCAATATAACATGGCCAAATGGCACTTGGATTGTGGTGCTCAAAGCAAAAAAAAGATACATTTAAAAAACTTGAAAGCAATGTGTCTTCATCCACAGATCTTGTTATGAGTAGTTTCATGTAGGAACTACTTTCTTTCTGCAGTAGAATCTCTCAGAACTATTTCCTTTTCTACTAGAAAAAAAGTAGTTCCTACATGATAACAATAAGGTCCGTGGATTACTTTGAGTAAGCAGGTCATGATTTTTGGAAAAGAGACACTGTACTGAATTTTTCAAATGCAATTATTATTATTTATTTATTTATTTTGGGGGGGGGGGCTTTGAGCACCACAAGCCGAGTGCTATGTAGTCCCATTATATTGGAGAGAAGGCAGATGAGAATGTCTGATATCTCTAAAACTCTGCAACTCAAAACAACAACAAAAAGACTCAAGATGGATAAATAGCACTACAGGACGGGGGGAAATATGTAGTTTTGAATATATTTTTTGTGAACTGTCCCTTTAATGATGGCTGAATTTCATATTGCTGTTTCAGGTTGAAGATCCTGGTACTGTTCATGCTGGCTTACTAGAACACCTAAACAGAATGGTGTATAAGTGAGAATTTATTGTTTTCCACATTTGGATAATAACGTTGTTACCACATTAATCATGTGTGTATGCCGTGTGTGTGATTAGTTTCAGTGGCTGTGTCAGTGTAATTTTCTTTCATGTTTTTTTTCTGACAGGGATTGTCTATCAGCCGCCACAGAGGGACCTTGCTGTTCTGTAAATGGAGCCGGGCCCACTGCAGGCCTTGGCACCGGCAGCAGAGGCACACACAGGCAGAGGGGGTGGTAGTTGTGGTGGTGGTGGTGGTGTTGCAAGGACAAAAACAAAGAAAACTGTATTTGGCATTAAGGACTAGACAGGAAGAGAAATTTTTGTTGTGCCTTGATTTGAATCAGGTAGTTTAACATGCTACTTTCAGGGCCTTGGCATGCTGGCATCGAGAGAAATACGGAGAACAGATGGAGAAGGAAATCGAGCAGCAGGAACAAACTAAGGAAATAAGAAACAATGAGACTGAAAGGGAAATGGAGAGAGAATGGCTGGCATAGAGAAGTGGCATGCTATCAGTGGAGCTGCAGGGAACAGTTTGTCCACCAGTCTTTCGCCCGTCCATTCTAAACAGAACAAGCAGAAAGCCCATTAAGCAGCATTAGCACCCGCAGCCTTTACCTCGGCTGCATTTCAATAGCTTGTTTTGGCTTCGTATACAGTGAACTTGGTGGCACAAAGGTCAGTTTAATCGTTTATGCCGATGACCCATGCTGTCATTTCTCTGGTGAGGGCTCAACCAAGAATGACCAAGCGAGACTACAAAGACAGGGAGGGGTAGTTACAAATGAGCCCTCAGTGTAGGCAAGACATATTGCATACACTTACTGTCCTCTTGCTTTGGTGGTGAGGCATAAATAATTGCACTCAGACATCAAAAGAGGTTGGAACTCATAGTCTGTATGGCCTGATACACCAAAGCTTAAACATAAAGTACACTTCAAATTTCAAGTGTAACTGATCTCTGCTTTGAAACACACTAGCCACTAGGACAGACTTAAGCACAAAAGCAACATTTCAATTATAGAGAGGTGAAGCAATGCCCTTTCTGGTGTGCCCCATGGGACCTGACTTTGGAAACTAAATGGTAGTCAACGGTGAGACATGATTCCTGTTTCAACTGTGCCATGAATCACACGTTTCTCAGTTTAAAAGAAAATTTTGGGTTTGTCATAGTTTAGTTGAGTTATGTTCAAAACCACTCAACAACAAAGATGTCTCTTGTAATGCTAGATAACAGGCCAGCAGCCTAAATAATCTGGCTGATTTCCAGAATTCATAGAGTCATGGTTGCACATGGCTCAAGTTTTACTCGCATACCGCAAGTTTCAGTTTTCTACCAGACAGTGACTCCACCTTCACTGACGGTCCAGAGCCGGTCTGGTCTGAACTGTTAGCTAAATGTTGTCTAAAGCTGGGCTCATACTACAGAAGATTTAAAATCCTAACATATTTTCAAATCTGGTTGAATCACACACATCAAGAGAAACTTCACAGATTCTCTTCTCATTAATCTGAAACTCGCACACACTACAAGATTTGAAAATAATGGTACGCCACAAACTACAGGATATTATCAAGATTACGCAAGAGGAGAGAGCATGTGATCTTTTGTGATTTCAAGTAGAATGCGATCTTAAGCAACTAAAGAACTAAAGCAGAAGTGAAACAAGTCTGGATGAGAAAATGCTTGGAGAGATGCTGTCAACATGGGTTGGAGGTGAGATTATAACTGTCTGTCAACAGTAGTATGCTAGCTAATGTTAGCAGCAATGGCTAGAAAGCTGCTTGGAAACACCTGAATTTCATTTCTGTACCAACATAATCAACCAGATTTGAAGTCGTAAATATCAAACGTATAAATTATCGGGGCGACCCAAATGGTTGTAGAAGCGGGTCGCAGGGGTTAAATTGGATCTGTAAACCCCTCAAATTATTGGATAATCCAAGTTGAACTGCCAGCGGCAGTCAGGCCCATTTTCTCCTCTAATTCTGAGGGGGGATGAATCTGAAATAAAATGTCACAAAACCCCCGTAGTGAGGGGTCAACATTAGCAAAGCTTCAGCAGATGCAACAGAATCAATGGAGAGTGACAGAATAGAACAAAGTCCTGCACAGGTCTAGCTTTGCAAACCCAAATCTGGTCCTGCCCAGAACCCTTAATATAATTCCTGCGATGCAACACATAATTAAACACACACACACACACTGTCACTCACTTGTCACTGCCACAGCTTGTGACTATCAAAAGCTAACACTTTTGGGCACTTTTTACAAACAGCAAAGACACTGACAACATTATTCTCACAGTATCTGATCACATCAAATTTCTCCCAAAAGTCTGACTTGGACTTTAACAGCGAATTGTCCAAAATTTGGTGTTCTCCACTGGCTACTTTTGCCTTTATGATACCCAATTAAGCTATCAGTCAGCCTGTTGGATCAGACAGTGACATCCTATCATTTCCCCAAAAGTGGAGTCAAAGATTGTGTCATAGGCTCTCACAAACAAACAAACAAAAAATGGTGGCTCATTTGGCTTGATATTGTTAATGCATTGAAATGTTGACAATGCACAATTTCCATTTCTGATCTCTCCAGGGTAAAAATAAACAGATGATCATATTATACATTATATTATTGTTCTATGCTGCAGCCCACAGGTAACTAGTTCATTTTAACCTGTGCCTGTGAATTTATTATATATGGAATTTACACACAATTACACATAATTTTGGCAGGTTGCCCACTGCAGGACTCTTGAGTAGGGTGGTTGGTAGGAGGATATAAATTTGCCCCACACATTACAACACTGATCAACACTGTAATCTACTACCTCGATAGAAACAGTAGTGTTTACTACCAAAAGAAAGTAGAAACAGGAGGTCATCATGACATTGCCTCATAGATCAGTGTGGAATTGGGGAATTTGGGGATCTAAATAATACAATGACTGGATTTTCTCTGAAGAAAGTGAAATAAGTCGTTGTGTTCCAGAGAACACTGCGAGGCCAGGATGAATTGATAGTGTAATCATGATTTACTAATCCAAAAAAAGTCAGTCACTCAGTCTTTCCTATACTGCTTATCTGTTCTCACTGAAGTACTTTTCAGATGTATACTCATATGCTCAGATATACAACATGGCCGCCCTCTATCAGTTCTTCCTGAAAGCCAGCCTTCAGGCTCTCCAGGAACTGCATCAAATTCGCGGTCCAGATGTTGTCCTGTCAAATGCTTTGTGGATGGAGCCACCAAACCGGGGTGTCGGTTACTGTTTACTGGCTTGTATGTGAAGCTCTGTGTAAGGCAACAGCTGACATCTTAGCCATGCCAAGAGCCACAGTTGGCAGGACTGTGAAGGAAACTATGACTACCCTCCAAGGAGAAATTCACTTTCTCCGGCCAGAGGGGATAGGGGACAAGCTTTGCTCGCCTTGCTCGCCGTGGGGCATTCTGGTCCACAGTCCGGCGCCACATAAGGATTCTCCCTCAGGCAGCACAACAGAAGAAATGCAATGTGAACCCTTGGTGCTACAGCAGGGTGTCTGTGATGCCAGAGGTGCTTTTTTTGGGGTGTTTACATTGCCAATGCAGCATCCGTCCACGACACGGTTGTCCTCTGCAGGCTCCCTTTGAAAAAAAACGGGGCCTGTATCCACCAGATGGCTTCTTTCTTCAAGAAACCCACACCTGCAGCATCCTGTTTTAATCATGACCCTACTGTCATCCAGTGGGAGGTAAGAACTCTTTTTCACAAACACACGTACGCACTCAGCCTGAAGAGAAAAGGTAAATTGTGCACTGGTCACTTTGCATTTCAAACACTAAATGTATTCTTTACCTGAATTTCAATGTAGAGGCCAAGCTGGAGCATGTTACAGCAAACAAAATGCCCAATAGTGAGGAGCGACATTTAATGTATCTTTGGCATGTCTGCTGGCAATCATGTCTCTGAGGGCGGTGGAGATCCAGCTTCTGTTTGCCCCCGAGGTGATGGGAGCACGGCTCATCCTCCACAACGTCTGTGCAGCAGAAGGTGATATCCTAGAGGAGAGGGAGGAGGTGGAGGAGGAGGAGGAGGAGGATGAGGAGCAGGAGGAGGATGAGGAAGGCTCGAGCCAAGACGACAATTCAGATGACGATGATGCGGTTGAGAGGGAGCTGTAATGGAAATGGTTTCTGAGCAATAGCTGCGCACGTGTCCGTTCCTTCCAGAAGTGTCCACATGCCTGAATGAGCATGACTACATCCAGAGGGCAAAACCTCTCCAGATGTCCATTATGACACTTATGTTAGGTCACGGTTACTGTAGATTAACATTCGATTATCACATTCAGTGTTGCCTACAATCAAACACTTGAATCTCTTGTGCACACATACTGCATCACTATAAGACCCTGCTGATAATGTAAACACATCCTTAGAGAACCGCTTAATAAAATCCAGCATGGTGCTCCCCAGAGTTTAGGGCTGACCCTGTTACATACATTAACTCCCTACCCACACCCACCATATGTAACATAAACAGGATATCCAAGGTAATGAAAATATTAATTACATAATAAGGAGTGGGGCCACACTCCGGCTTCAGTTAAGCCTCAGTTATCCTTGGATTTCTGTCATACAAGGCCTCATCTGTGTAGTGGAATAATCAATCTCCCTTAGAGGGGGAAAGCCTCCACTTCTTTGAAGACTAAAGCGGTGGAAATCAAGTTTACACCGCGCAGTGGAGAACATCCCATTAAAATTTAAAAGTGTTTTGCTATGGTGATTTGAGAGGTCATGAACAAATAAAGTCGGCCCATTTCAGCCAGTTCAGTTCAGAGGCAGTTTTGAGTGTTGTCAAGTGCGTGTTTTTTATTCGTCTGCTTTTGCATGGTTGATGAAATCTTTACAGTATATTGAAATGCAGCCTTTGTTGATGCTTGTTTTTTGATACACAAAAATGAACTGTGGAAACAAAATAATAAAGTTGCAACACCGGGGATTATATTGTTTGTAGTCATCGGCACTAAAACTTGAAGTTTGGATGTACATGTGTGGTTTAGTTATAGCTGACTATCTTGTGCAAGGTCGCTTTGATTTTTTGTCAGGTGGATATTTCATGCCACAGTTGTTGAGGACAATAAAAATGCCCCAGCTGGAGCTAGGAGCATGGGGCGAGTTAGCAACAGGCCTGGTTTGCTCGTGGCAAACTTGAACAAAACAAATCTGTTACTTCTAGTCACTATAAACTCTGCAACTATTCACTACCACCCTACCTTGTTGCTACCGTGTTCTCTGCCTGTTCTTTTGTTGCCTGTGGTCCAAAAGTTTAAGAGTGACAGGGTGTCCCCATAAATAAAGTAAAAACTTACTCCCCTGCCCTGTGGTGCACTGAGATTCACTGTGCTGCTGCCATAGGAGTGGTGACTAAGATTACAGAATACATGGGAATAAATTACAGTGTAATTGATTTCTTTCCCCCTGATGATCTGAATACCTCGCTAGATTTGTTGCTAGTTATTTAACTCATGTATTAAATATTTTGGCAGAGATAAATGGTGAGCCACTGTAAAGCATTTGAGGTGGAGAGATGCAATGTTTCAAAGCTGAAAAATGCATTTTTTTTGCCTCATTAGCACAGGAGCTTTGTCACAATACAGAATCTCACTAACTAAAATTGACGACACACTGACAGACAACAGCAGTTATTTAAAATTTACGCTAGGGACCATGAATGTGTCCCTACCATCCCTACCAAATTCTGTCTCCCTTGATTTATGGTTCTTGAACATGCAATTTGCTGCAACTTGGCATGTTAAAAATGAACTGAATTATGCATGGCCTTTTAAAGATGAACAACTATGAAGAAAAGATAAAAGATATATAAAAGATAGCATATAACAGGTGCAATCATCTTATTCTTCTGGCATTATGATGAGCAGCATAACCAGCATCACTGCTAGTACCGTGAGAATGCTCAACTTTTGCAGTTTTTTATGGATTTCGTTTACCATTCAGGTAAACAAGTTCCTGACATACTTGGCAACCGTCCTGATTTTCCCAGGACACTCCTGCTTTTCCTCTGCCCTCTCCCAGTTTCCTCCCGGAATCACAATTCTCCTGTATTTCCCCTGATTTATTACACATTTCTGGCACTGTACAGCATGTGTAAGCACTATGACTCTAAATGTCTATTCTTTCCACTAGAACAACAATACAGCTAAACCCAATGTCATTTTGTGATGCGCAAGAGAGCTGCTTGCGACTGCTGCATGGCCGAATCCAGCTCTCCTTTATACATCCATGCTCATGAGATAAAAGTGGAGAACACTCGAGAAAGAAATACTAAAGCAAATTTCAGATGTCCTCGAAAGAAGTATCTCACAGACAGTTTCAAAGGAAAGATGCAAATTTTTTAAAAGTATTTGTACAAGTACTTGTTTGCCAGCAAAATATGTACTTACCAGACACCGCACTTTAGTTTTGAAATCTTCCCTGTTTTTGAGGTCTCAAGGTTGGCAAGTATGGATCCTGGGCTCACCGCGCCGTAATGTGACAGCTTAAATGATCTGTTTAAAAAATTATTGTGTTTACTGACCCTGTCACCAGCCCGGCCCATCAGGAATCTTCCTGTTTCTCCCAATTAGCCTGATATGAACCACATACATCATTTTCCTTTCAGTCAATATGTGTACGTCTGTGACAAACACTTCATCACACAGTTAATGATGTTACTGAGTAAATGAAGTGTGCAGATTGTGCCTGTAGATTAAAGTGAATTAGAAAATAGTTTTAGTGATGGTGCAACTAAGGTTTTTACTGTGAAAAAAATATGACTCTGCCATTAAACACCTGCTTTTAGAACAGAGTTTGTATTAAGAGTCTTTCCATCTGAAAGACCACCAGGAGCAGAGGGCATTTTAAAGTTAATAATCCACATGAATTGAGCCAACCAAACTTCTAATAATGAACCTTGTAAACAGCATACAGCTACTTCTCTCGTAGAAGACCCCCCCTCAGTCTGAGCGGATAAGTCCAGGGCTGAATTTCACCTCTGTCCCTCCCCTGAGTTATAATGAGATCTGCGCCCTTGGGTCTGCAACTCTTTTACCTTTCACAAGTCAACAAACTCCAGCTCCGAGCCAACACAAATTGCCAATTTGCACTTGCGCGGCTGCTTTTGTAGTCATTTAATGGTGCTTTCTCATGTGGTAGTTTGTATATTTCCCTGCACCACGAATGATGAGACCGTTTTTCACTGTTTTGTTCCACAAGCCAAGTGGAATCTTATGTTCTACTGTATCCACTAATGAGGTGTTACTACAGTGGACTAATCACACAGCACACTGCGCCTTATGAAGCATGTGTGCGCCCGTGCATGGGTCTGTGATTTTACGTGTGTGTGCTTCAGCCAGAAAAGGCAGTAATGTAAACAGAATGTTTGGCTGGTCTTCAAAAGCAAGAGGATTTGGCTGAAGAAGAGAGACCCCACTATATCTTGCTGTGCCTGCCTGTCTGTCTGTCTCTTTGTCCTTTTCCTCCATTACCACCCCTCCTTTTGCTGATGGAAAAAAAACACTTCCTCCTTGTGTTGACCAGTCTTTTCTGCTCAATAACATCTGCTTTCTTTACGACATCATCCTTTAATTACAGTGGTCTGTCATCAGTAATTCAACTTTAATTAAAAGAGAATAATACCATATCTATATATATTTCTACTTTTGCTTTCTTGAAGTAAAACGTCATTTTCGCTGATATTCATTAAGAAAGCCTCTGTCTTTCAACACACACACAGTCCTCTCCCTAGCAGTGTGTACAGGTGTCAGCTTGAGAAATGTATACATGTATGCATGTTCCGAGGCACTGAATCATGTAATTAGCAAGGATGCTTCATTAGGAGATCATTAGACTGAGACACCGATCATTTTATGCATCGCAGTATTTTCCTCTTTTTATCTCTTCCTTCCCTGTAATCAAACACTTGCTCAGTTACTTCCTACTGTCGCTGTCAGTCCAAATCTTTCTCTGTCTTCATACAGTGCTCAGCTTGGAAAGGTTTCTCAGGCATTGATGTAGCATCAAGTTACTATTCTGCCCCAACATGATTTTTCCAGCACTTCGTGAAATGACAGCTACTCTGAAATGGGCGCTTAGCTGCTCTAAATTCACCGTCTATCACCGTCCTTTGGGGATTATTGCTTTTATGAAAAGGTTACTACACATACTTGGCAAGGTTTCGTCAAATTGGTGTAGTTTTCCCACTTTGGATGGAGTTAAAACGGCAGCAACATGTGAGGTAGCCTATTTCACCAACGAAACGAAAAGATATAGTGGGTTCAAAGATAGATGCTTGAGCATAAATCCCAGGACACTGTTTGTTTCTTTTGCTGGCATCTTTGTGGGGTTTTGTGCATTCACTGAATGACAGCATCGCAAACCATTCTCGTCCTGGCAAATGACAAATGACAATAGTCTGTTTAACGGCCTCGTCTTCATTTCTTGACTTTCCCTGCTCTTTAATTTTACTCTCATTAATTTCAGTGGGTTTCCTTTCTTTTTTTTTTAAATCATCCTTTATAATCCTTAATTAAATCAACATTCACAACAAAATCTGACATTTTGAAACTGTTTGTTTGCCGCATAAATACTGATGTAACCTGGTTACAAGTGTGTGTATATGGAGGGTGCTCAGGTGGTGTCACAGAAGGTGGAGTCACTGTGGTTACACTCATGGGGTGCAAAAAGACAACTGAGTGGCAGCGTTAGCTTTCAGCTTGAATATCATGAAAACACAAAAGAGGTCTTGTGCGATTTTTCTGAGCAATTCACAGAAACAACTGGAATCCAGGCACTGAAATGTGGATTTGTGGTTGCCATTTTGGGTCAGGTATGTTGGATTTTTGGGTAATGTCATACTTTAAGTTATGGACTGTACTGACTAATGTTACCTATGAATTACAATTGCACATCACATCGCCACCTTCAATGCTGCTGCATGCAAACATGTCGTTCCAGTAATGTTATGAAATAAAAATATCTGTACCACCCTATACACATACAACCAGAATGCCTTTTGGTATCCTTGTCACTTTAATTTTCACATCAGACCCCACCTTGAAGTAACGGTAGTACCAAGTGCCCACTTTTGTAGACCTTTGTGTACTTCAGGAAACCTGATACCTGGCCACATGTCAATGTTCATGAACCACTCTGTCTTTGGTAAGTTGTAAGTGTCACTGTCAAGTCCAAATGCCTTCATTTTATGCAGATAATCGACTAGTTACTATCAGTTTTGCAGTTTCCCTTACTAAATGAACTGAACAGAACTGCCCATTTCATAAAATACTTTATCATCTGTCTGATCTGTGATAGTTTTAAATTTAGGACACAGTTATGTTGCCAGCACAGGTGTGACCACTTGGAGTAGCAGAACTGAACTGTGCTGTGGTGGATTTTGTATGCTAAAAGGGTTTCAAACTGTGGAGTGCAAAAGCCCTGTGATGTGGTTTGCATAACTGATTATACAATGTAGTGTAACAGTGATGGTCACATAATTTAGAGCTAGTTGTTGAGTGCAACTGCTAGTTGCTGGCACATGTTGCTAACTTCCTGGACTGTGGTACAATAATTACAATGATTTGTAAAGGAACTTCCCTCTGTCTGCTTTCTCTTCATGTGACCCTTTCATCACTTCATGAGAACCTAAAATAAATCATTCAAAGGTGTTATAGTTAATTTGACTGCTTTGTAGCCATTAGGGTGCTACAAATCATCCAAATCTTGCAAACACACAACGTTCTGATGTAGTATTGCAATTTTCTACTTACAGTCAGCAGCAGCATGATATCCTAATGTGCTTGATTCACTTTTCTGGACATGTGACAAATACACTGCCTGGCCAGAAACAAAGTCACCACCTGGATTTGACTAAACAAACAGGCAAGACCCTTCCTTGATTAATATGTTTCAGCTGGCAACAACATTTTTAGCCCTAACTGATGCAGTGAGGAGCTTCTCATTTCTTAAACAACCATGACAGAAGACATATCCTGTGGTCGTGGAAAAGATGTTACTCATTTCTGAAGAATCAAATTATTGGCCTGCATCAAGAAAAGAAAACAACTAAGGAGATTGATGAAACTACTAAAATTGGGTTAAGAACAGTCCAATGCATTATTAAAACCTGGAAGGATAGTGGAGAACCATAATCTTTGGGGAGGAAATGTGGTCAGAAAAAAATCTTGAATGATTGTGATCAGAGATCACTAAAATATTTGGTGAAATCTAATCGTAAATAATCAAAAGTAGAATTTGCGGCTATGTTTAATTGTGAAAGTAAGAGCATTTCCACATGCGCGATGTGAAAAGAATTCCAGGGATTGGGACTAAACAGCTAAACAGTTGCGTAGCCTTAAGAAAACCACTTACCAGTGAGGCTAATCTTTGGGCTTCAATTTGCTAGGGAGCATAAAGATTGGACTCTGGAGCAATGGAAAAGGGTCATGTGGTCTAATGAGTCCAGATTTACCCTGTTCCAGAGTGATGGGGGCATCAGGGTAAGAAGAGAGGCAGATGAAGTGATGCTCCCATCATGCCTAGCGCCTACTGTACAAGCCTGTGGGGGCAGTGTTATGATCTGGGGTTGCTTCAGTTTCTCAGGTCGAGGTTCAGCGACGTTACGTGCCAAAAAAATGAGGTCAGCTCACCTCCTGAATATACTGAATGAGCAGTTTTTTCCATCAATGGATTTTTTTCTTCCCTGATGGCACGGACATATTCCAAGATCACAATGCCAGGATTCATTGGGCTCACATAGTGAAAGAGTGGTTCAGGGAGCATGAGACATCATTTTCACACATGATAAGAGTCCAGACCTTAACCCCAATGAAAATATTTGAGATGTGAAGAGAAGACTTTACAGTGTTTTGTTGCATCTGTTCTGGCTACTACAGAAACATGCTGCAACATGGAAGAGGACTGGCACCCTCTGTAGATAATAAAGACACAAAGATTCTTATTTTCAGGTGATTATCCACTAATGAAAACATACTTATGAATATTGTATTTCATTTCTGCCATATTTTGCCAATCAATAACCCCTAAATCTTACACACTGGACCTTTAATGCAAAACATCTTCCAGTACAATAGTCCCAGACCAGTTGTGAATGCACATCCTATTTCCATTTTGCAGGGCACTTGGGACTCTACACCATTCAAACAGTGCATATAGAACACATAAATAAATTAATAAACAAACACGTGGAGCCTAGCTGGTGCATAATATGTACTCAGCCCACACAAATGATAACATCTGAAGTGATTATATGAGGAGAAAATCATATGGATGGAAAATGAATATATAAATTATAAAGCAGAGAGCAATTTCATAAAACAATAGGCAGGGGTGAGAAGCATCATCTCCCCCTGCGTCTGATAAACCAAAACATTCAATCATCTTCAATTACATTCCTCAGAAAATAAATATCTTCATGCTGCAGAGGAATTCTTATATAAGCTTGTCACCATAAGTCTAGTTTATATTAAACAGCCATTTACTGCATTTTGTGCAAATAAACGCAAACCGTTTTGTATGTAGGCTTCAGATTATACTCCACTAATTATATACCCATGTATGAAGGGACTATTGTGCTCAGATTTGTATTGTCATAAACTTATATGTTGTTATTTCTGTAAATATCAATAATTTTCCACTCATTTTCACTCATTTTTGTGTGCTACTCAAATGATGTAGAGGCAGGGGAAACTACATGATGTGACCAAAATATTTTTGTCCACATTCTTGTCTTGTATTATTATCATTATTATTTTTTTTGTTACTGTCAGAAATACAATAATAAAATGACACTGGCTTCTCTTAAAAAACCAAAGTCAAAAGCAACAACGAAAAACTCAGGGAATAACTATCCCTGGATCGTGTGATAGCTCGGGTTTGTGCGTGATCATTTGACCTGCAGCTTGTCCGCAGCTGAGCTCAGCTCAGAAGCTACCAGGGCGATCAGCCAAATTTCTCTTGTGCACATTTATGACTGTATTTTGAAGGACCTCTGTGATTCAGAACTTTTTAAAAAACCATGAAAAACCCTTTTTTATGGCCTCACGCCAGCAGCAGCTGTAGCCAGGTCACCCATTGTAGTGCACGCAATATCTCAAGAACACCTTGAGGGAATTTCTGATTGGACTTTGGTGGTCAAAGGTCAAAGGTCATGGTGATCACTCTAAACACATTTTTGGCCATAATGTAAGAATTCATACTATCATAATTGTCATAATTCAAAATTCTGATAAATACAAATGTACTCTAATACGAGGTGATTTTATATCCAAAAGGTCAAATGTCAGTGTTACTGTGACATCATCATGTTCAGCTCTCTATCAGTCCTTAGTAGCCCGTAAAAATAGTCTCTAAGTACTGTATTTTTCAGACTATAAGGCGCACCGGATTACAAGGCGCAATATCAATGAACGGCACTATTTTCATATATAAGGCACACCGGATTATAAGGTGCACCATTGATTCATTAATGTTGAATTCTCTCGCAGCTGCTCTATTCCCATGTTCTACTGCGTGACTGATAGCCTTGAGTTTGAAATGCACTTCGTAAGCATGTCTCTTAACAGGTGCCATTTTGGGGTCCTTATACACACACTGTAATATTATGTCGAAGCACAGTACGTATTACTCCGTGAGGCTCCTGACTACGGTAGCCGTAATGCTCCGACAATCCATCAAGCGGTGTGGCTTCATAGCTTACCAAAGTCGTACTAAAACATTTTGACAGATTATAAGGCGCACTGTCGATTTTTGAGAAAATTAAAGGATTTTAAGTGCGCCTTATAGTCCAAAAAATATGGTAAGTAATAAGTCTCTAAGACATAGATGTAAACTGAAACTCGACTGGTTGATGGAGACATACAGCTCTGAGGCAGAAAATTCTATTTTTTGACTCTTTAATTGGCCACTAGGGGCTGCAAGTGATGAACAACTGCTTCAGTTTAAAAATCTTGTCTCAGCTCAGGACAACATATGTGGGAGTCGTGTTAATATTGGAGGAACTTTGCAAATCTCCAATGGTCGCCTCTGGCAGCTGTGGTGACATTGCAGCAGGTGCTTCACCATCTGTTGCCTGATAGGGGGGGGGGGGGGATCTGCACTCCACTGAGTGACCTTTTCTATGTTTGTTAATACCTTTAGGCAGTGTCTTTTTTTTTCTCTGCAAGACAACTACTTTTATAACACACTGTACAGTATATACCTTTTACCCCCTGAACATCACCTATCCTTTTCTGTCTTATTTAACCACTTGTATTCTCTAGTTTAGGTTAAATCTTCTTAAAAATTATGCAAGAAATAACATTTTTAACTGGTTTAAATCTAAATTATGTAATTCACCTGACCTACAAGTGACCTGTACAGCTTGAGATTGGTCCACAAATCAGGTTCTCATGCTTTTCATCTCTGTAGCCAAATAATTCTGTAGATTAACAAGGAATTCTAATTTCACGATAAGGGAATCAAACTAATTGCACTCGCTCCCTTCGTATCTGTAGCTTTTTTTGCCTCTCTGCTTCCAGAAGTGAAGATTCCTCTTATTGCAGCCTCCTCTTGTTCCCTCTCACTGTGCTATCGTGCCACAGACTGTGAAGGAAGACATTAAACTCTCTGATTGTTGTCAATAAGATTTCCTGTTTCAGTCTCTGTCCTCCCTTCTTTCTCTCCATTTGTCCTTTATTTTTCTTTCTACATTACGGACCACTCTCTGTTTCAGCGGGAGTCCACTATCACTGGTGGTTTGATGTTTATTTTCCTATGTATATGTCTCTTGTTTCTTCATCACAACATGATATTTTGAGAATCTTTAAAGTGGATTTACACGCACATCTTGAAGTTCAGTGATGAAACTGTAATGTCACAGAGAGCACTCACCGAACATCTACTATTGCAGCATCTGGAATGCCTGCTGAGACGATCTCTTTTCTCCTAAAGCATCAGCTTTTCAGTAATTGAGCAGAAGTTTAGAAAATTTATAATGGATTTTCAAACCGATGTCATGGTTACCAGCCTCATTATAACATATGGCGCGTTCACATTATTCTCATGTTCCTAAAGTCTCACTGTGTTTTCTATCTCCCCATTATGAGAGGAGTGTCTGAAAGGCTGACAAATAGGCAGCTGCTTTGGGGAAAGGTTGGCTTCAGTCACTGTGAGACATCAGGATAAGGCAAGGAAATGGAGACAGTGTTAAGCCTAACATGTGATCACCTGGTTTCTGCCGAACTTGTTTACAAGCAGCTGGTCAGAGGTCTGGAGTCTCCCATATGCTGTACCATTCATATGAACTTTAGATCGGCATGTGTAGTTTATGCACAGTCTGGTGATACTGCTGCAGACTGAAATGATTTTTATTGCTGGTCAAAGCATTTACACTGAGGACAGGGTCTGTAGTGAGAGAGCGCACTGTTTTTCTCTTTTATGAATGTGTCTGTGTCTACAAATAATCTGCTGTTAACCCTTAAAGAGACTGATTTATGTACTTATACTTAGGGCTGCAAGAGTCCTGGAATATTCAAGGTGGAAACTTTCCATAGGAACTGACTGACTGGAATTTATGGGAATTAACAGAACATAATATGAATGAAATGTCATACGCTGATAGAAACAAACCATTTACTATAACATAAGCAGACATAATTGTACCCCCCTCAAATATAAATAAGAAAAATTAACTTTAATTAAACTTGAATTAAATGAGTTGATTCCTGTAACATTGCACTGAACTTTCATTGGGCATTAATTTATCAAATACCAGCAGGTACAACGTGGCATGTGGTTAGTTAGCTAGCCAGTAAATAATGAAAGGTAGATCTACCTTGAAAATTAGACAATGCGGACCATGTCAAACTTTGTTTTGGAGTGAACAACTGATTTATAAAAGAAATGTTTTATGATAAAGAATGAATAAAAATAGATAAATTAAGAATCCTCAAATAGCATGCTCAGTCAAGCTAGACCCAACATGATAACACTAGCTAGCTGACATGTTATTCCACTACCTTTGGCAGTAATTAGACATGCAGCTAATTACTTTTCTTAAATTAATAATGGAATTACAATCACTGGAATTGAAATGGGCTCAAAGATTACTTATGTCTTACCTGAAAATAACATACAACTGCAGACGAGAGCAGAAAAACGCAGTGCATTCCCTGATCTTTTCACTAATGTTATGTAACCTTATGGTGGCACAAGAATGTTTAGGCAATATGAGATTGTTTTTTTTTTTTTTTTATCATAGTGTAATATGAGCTCTTTATGAGACAATTATTTATTAACTCCTGTTGCAATGCTTGGCTTACATATTCAGAATCCTTCTGCTAAATCCTACTGTCAAACCCTTGGGCAATAAAAGTGTAGCTTACATGTGGGAATGCTAGCCGTTGCTGCCTTCCGCTGGTCCGGAGTATTAATAACGCCTATCAGTGATAATGATTACAGTGATAGATAAAAATCTGACAGCTGTTACTCAAATAATATAACTATACTAAAAGAATAAAGCTCTGTGTGCATTAATAAGAGAATTAAATTGCTACATTTCAGCAACTTGAATGAACATAATGTGATATGATATAATGAATATATTCATTCCAGTAATCAGAACTTACCTGAAGTCATGCAGTCCTGTGGCTCAGGCAGTGTTGACAGCAGTGTTAGCAGTAGTGTGGGCTGCTCATGTGATAGAATCAATGCACTGTGCAGTGGGTTGTAATTTCACTGAATTCCCATTCACTTTGGGATGCTGTCAAATTGTCTGTACATGTAATGGAGGGGTGTGCTGCTTAATGCAGTGTATGGTTATTATTCAATTATATGCAGATACTTTTGAGCAAAATCTGCCATGAAGGTAGATATCCTGACTTTTAGTCATCGTTTTCACATCTTTCACTGTTTTTGCCCCCACAATCTATCTATGGTTTTTTGTGTGAGAGAGATAGAGTGTGTAGAGGATGGTTATGTTTCACAAACCATAAAGTGTGTTGATGAGCTGTATTGTTTGCTGCCACCAAAAAGAAATAAGAAGTCCCTGTAATGTTAGTATGGCATCTACATGTACTCTGCAAAGTAGTTGATCTAAATTGTGAAAAGCTAACTAGTTAGCAGCAATGAGAAAGGCTAAAGAAGCCTAAAACCAGAAGCCTCGCAAATATGTTTTATAGCTGTGCAGCTGAAAGCGTGGGTAGAGCAACAACAGTGATCAGATGATTCATGGCATTTTCTTTTCGTCGCGGGCCACCATGAAGTTATCTTGTTGCTGTTAATTAGCTAGCTCTGCTGCTGCATAAACAAGTTACATAAACAGGAACTTTTGATTTCTTTTCTGTGGCATAAAAGACAAAAAGAAAAGACAACACAGGCTGTCAGTAAGTATTATACTGCAACCTGAGCTGACAGTATATAGAAGTAGACAACATGCGAGAACCCTAATGGCCCTTTTCCATACACAGAGCTGGCCTGGTTTGACTCGGTTTGACTCGGCACGTCAGCCCAGCACGGCAGGGGTTTGCATTTCCATTACAACAGGGCTACCCACTTGATGGCGGGTCTTTTACCTGAGGACGAGGTCGAGGAAAGTCAAGTCAAGTGGCTATAAAGTGGTGGATAAACCATTCATATACCTCTCTGGGACAAACATGCTGTTTACCTAAATCCTTCACAATAAAAGTCTTGTCTTGTTTTGTTATTTATATGCTTTAATTAGGAAGCAGCACAAACAGAAGATGTTTTTATTCGGGGGGCTCATCAGCAGTAATTTAAGACAACTCTGACACAGCTGAAACAGTAATATAATGCAGATATCTGAAAGTACAAACAGTTACACAGGTGAGAAACTACATTTTAAAACGTAAAGATTTTGTTAGAAGCAACAAGAGTAGTAAGAGCTGAACATAAAGAAACTTTAAGATCTTCTGTGTGTCTGCTGTCCTGCACACACGACCTGAGTATCACAACACTGGCTTGTTCAAGGGGGAGAAAGGAGGGTCGTCATGGGTTGGCTGCAGCTGGAAAGATGTTGCTGCAGGCCGCTTGGAGAAGGGTCGGGCTCGCTGTGGCCCCACTCCAGAGTAGGTCCATCTCAGGCATGGCTCGGTGCAGCTCAGTGCTGAAAGTGATAATGGAAATGCAATTCAAGGTGGTACAGTTTGGCTTGATGCAGCTAAAAGCAGTGATGGAAAAGGCGCCTATAAAATTGATGCCAGAGCATCTTGATCGCTCCCTGGTGGTGGGCTCCAGTATAGTTTACAAATCCTACCTCCTCAAAATTAATAGGTGGGACATGGGTCCAACTAAAACATAAAAATACAGGTCAAAAACATTTTTCCAAAGGGGATATTGTCATTTGAGGTAGGTCACGTCAAGCTCATGTTTGTTCAAGTGAATAGTTTTAATTAGTTATTTGATTATATAAAAATGGGATCTCATGCCATTATTGTTGATTGCTGTTACATCACAGTCAACTCAGTGTACTGGGCAGATTTGAAGGTCCAGACAAGCGCCACAGAGGACATTACACATATGTTTAAGGGGTTCTGAACTACACCTCGTGATGAGTAAACTGAACATCATGTTTAAGAGTTTGCCCCTTTAAGACATTGGCATATGTGCAAATGTAAAAACTCCTTTAGAGGTGATCAAAAAGTATTGTTTTGCCAGCAGAGATCTACTATTAAGTTTTATCTTAATCCCCTTACCCCAGTTCCAGAAACCAGGATTCTTGTTTACAAGACTTTTAAAGAAATGAGGTTACCGCAAGAAAAATCCAACCATAACCTTAAGTATTCATAAATGAATAGAGATGTGCTTGTTGCAGCTAAACTCAATGCAAAATATTCTGCCTGGATTTTCTTCTACCTGTGTTTATATGGGTGCCACTGTTTGTTTCAGTTTACTATCCACCCACGGGGCATTATGAATGTGTTTGTCTGTGTGTGTCGACCCATCCTGTCTTCCACATGCTGGGGAAGGCCACTGTGAGCCTGACAAAGAATTAAGCAGCTAGAAACAAAGAATGAACACAACCTTCAGGTCCTCATTTGTTTGCATAAAACACCTTCATTTTACTATGTACCCAAAACCCCACGAGTCATTACAAGCTGAACACAGCATCTATCATCATGGAAACAAAGTGTGCACACTATGCAATCTGAGTTTGATAAATAAGGTTTTTAATAGCAGTTTTCTTTGGTCCTCGGTAATACACACAGAACAGAGATGTAGTTTGTCATATTTATATAGAGCCAGCTTCATGTCTGTTTGTTTTCTTTATAGCAAAACAACACCTAACAAATCATATGACAGTTCAATACATGAGGATGATATAAAGCTGTGTTTTCATATTTAATCTCAACTGTCCAATCCAGAGATGCAAAGTAACCACGTACACATACTAACTGTACTTTAGTAGATTTTTCAGGCATCTGTACTTTACTTGTATATTTATAATTCTGACTTTTTACTTTTCCTCCCTACATTTTCACACAAATATTTGTACTTTCTACTCCGTACATTTTTAAAAAAAAGACTTGTTACTTTCGTTTCAATGCATTTGAGGGGAATTAGTGATTATAGTTATTTTGAGTCATTGTGCACTGCCTTCCTAACATCAAGACCAATTTGTACCTAAATAGATGGGACAATAACACGTAGAAAATGACAAAAAAAAAAAGTAAAAAACAATGTAAAAGATGTAACAAGACATAAGATGAAAAGGATGTAACAAGACAAAACTCCATAACAGACGTAACAAGATGAAAATGGTGTAAGTAGATGAAAATTATGTAACGGCAAAAAAAAGATATACGAATATGACGAAGACAAAAATATGATAAGACAAAAACAACTTACAAGACATATCAAGACGAAACTGCAAAACAAGACAAAATATGTAAAATGTATAGCAAGACGAAAACAACATAATAAATGAGACAAAATTAAAACAACGTATAAGATGTAACAGGACTTACGACGAAACTATGTGTAAGATGTAACAAGATGAAAATGATGTAACATAAAAAACAACATAAAGGAAAAACGTGAAGTGAAAGAGGTAATGACCAAAAACACATAAAACAAAAATAATGTAAAAATGTGACAAGATGAAAATGACATAAAAGATGTAACAAAGACAAAAATTACGCAACAAGAAAAAGCTATGCAAAATGCATAAGACAAAAACAATGTAGAGGATATTACATGATGAAAAAGAAGACAAAAGCGAGATAAAAAAAAAGTGACAGGATGAAAATGACTTACAAGACATGACAAGATGTAACAAGACAGAAATTATATAACAAGGCACACTGTAAAAGACGTAATAAGACAAAAATTATGTAAAATACATAACAAGATGAGAGTGTCATAAAAGATGTAACAAGACAAAAGTAACAAAAAATGTGACAAGATGAAAATGACAAATACAACAAAAATGACAAGAGACGAGGGCTCAACCGTGGAGAAAAGCTGGCTTTCCATGGAAACAGAAATGTCCCTCAGAGGGCTACTTTTTACTTTTGTACTCTGAGTGCATTTCACAACCTCTACTTATCTACTTTTATTCAAATCTTTTTTCTTTCTTTTTTGCTTTTTTTTACTCAAGTATCTGTTCTTCTACCTGAGTAAAGAATGTGTGTACTTTTGCACCTCTGGTCCAAACTGACAAGTAAACACCGTCAAGTAATCTGCCATAACAGGTTCCACGTTAACGTGCGCCTTCGGCGACTTCACTGTTTGAAGAGAACAAACAGCCTCGGCCCAAGTTATTTACACATTTGTGTGTGTGCAGGTGTGAATCTCAGTATAACACCTGTAGGGTAAATGACAAATGGTGATGCCACATGTCACCTTGTGGAAATCTCCTCTGTCCTCTCTGTCACTTTAATGTGCAGCTCAGCAACATATCTGTTTGTAGATAAACGATGACTGGACCGAACAGAATAGAGTATATTATACATATATTCACTGATTATTTAGGTTGGAAATTGGACCACAGGGTATTTTGAACACTATAAATCTGTGCCTACACAAGTATGATAAAATGCAGGTAACTATGGCAACAATAGATATGGCATAAGTCAGATGTATTCTGATATCCAAGTGTTCCTCTGTTATCTGCATTGTCTGTTACATTTTGTCAGCATCATGCATTACTGCTTCCATATTCCTCCATGTGCATGATCAAGGTGTGTACATGTAAGCACATGTGCAGTCATGTGTGAACATGTGTGTTTGTGCAAACATGTGTGTATGCGAAAGGGTTAGTGTGAGGTCAGTGAATCTACAGACCCAGAGATGATGGATGGTCAAGCAAGCCTACGGTTAATATCAGCCTGAGGCGACTATCACGCGGCTTACACGAGGTCAGCTATTACAAACACGCTATCGACTTCCAGAGGGACGTTTTCAAAATGCCAGTAGGCAAGCTCAGAGTGGGAGGGTATCTTTACCCAGTGACTGCAAGGATAAATGTGTCCAGATATTACTATATCATTCGGCTGGCATCCTCAGATGAATTCAGAAATACAAATTAAGCTGGGATCTATCAGTGATTTTTTTTTGTTTCCAAGACTATCAATAGTTGAAGACCAAAATACATTGCATGTAAAAGTGAGCACTGCACTCCAAATAGCAAGTTGGAGCCATACACTGTATATTAAATAACTTATTTAATACACAATCTATAGTTGAAGTGAGTTTTTTTCCCCCTGCCTCGTCCTCCCCAGACGCAGGGAGGCTCAGCCTGCTGCAGGAACACTGCAGGAGCGTGAAAGAACAACACTGTAAATTCATAACAAGCAAGGATGAGTCCTACACTATAAAATAATCACCTGTTTATAACAATCAGTTGCCCATCAATGTAAAGTTAAACCTGTTATCCTGAAAACAAAAGCCCACTCCTCTGCACACACACACTTGTCTTTGAGGTAAGTGGCTGCCTGTGTCACTGCCTGCCAAACTCCATTAACATATTGCTCAATTTAACCATTATAAGCATGCATGCCTTCTACATGATTATCAAATGACTTTTTACAACTTCTAAACATACACTGACACGTTTGGGAAAATTCAGCATTAAGTTGAACTTTAATTAATGTGAAACAGGCAAAAAAAACAACAACAATTATTAAGTCCTGGAATAGAAATTTCAGCACTGTGGCTGCTGGTTGTTGTCTGAAGTGAGTTTTTTAACTTAATCCCTGCTGACATCATGGTCATTTTACGTTTCATTACAGTAAATATACAACAGATTTTCCTCAAATATGTATGAAAGCAGCCCATCAATAAGAAAGATGTAACATACCCAAACTAAATAATTCAGCTCAGAACTCTGTCCCTCCCTTCTATTTCTCAGCCGGATTTCTATTTGAATAAAATCTAGTTTATTGTTTGAATTATCCTGCGGGATCCACTGTCTTTAAATAATGTGTGGTTCCCCTTCATTTACTTTTCATACAAAGTAACTGTTTGAAGATGTATCTGCTTGCAAACCTTCCAGATTGTCTAGAGAGTCACTTTTTTCAATGCCCCTATGCTCCTGAATGCACAGTAGAGTGCTAAAGTGACGCCATGTCCACTGGACCACTATGGGACTAAACTTCGGAAAAAAAGATGAACTGTAGTCAGTGGCAATAAATTAATTGATCCAGATACCTGGATTAGGTTGGCAAATATGCTGATCAGCCATCCACCAATCATACTTCATCATCACTGACAATGATGATCGATGATTGAAAGTTGTTCATTTAGCTGCTAAACTTTGGAAACAAAATTCCTGCTGGTCGAGAAGTGCTGACCTGACCTGACCCTGTTGGAGTTAATGTTACAAAAGGCCTGCACATAAAATGCACTTTACTTCACAGACATTAAATCTCACTCCAAACTAAGATGAAAACTTGACAGCCCATCTGGTTTCAAGTGGTCGCAACTGGCTGGAAGAAATACAAGACAGGTGGAAATCTGTCTAGGGTATCTGTCAGAACAAATGAATCTTTGTTTTTGCATGAAAAACGACCATTTCACATTAAAGACTTTCTGACTAATGCGGCCCTATCTTAAGCAGATCTATATCATAAGTGGGAAGTGTGAGGCGCAGTTGACTTAATTTGTTCAAGACGTGTCCAAATCCACCTTTGCCGTCTTGTGCCAGGGGCGGGAGGGATATTTTGCCCTGCCCTGCCCTTTGCGCCACCAGCCCAAAGCAGGATACACTTAGGGTCCTATCTTACACCCAATGCAAAGCCGTCGCATTGCCAGCGCAAATGGTTTTGCTATCTTACACCAGCGCAAGTGCCATTTTTGCCATGTGTCTAAGATAGTAAATGCACTTGCGCCGGGTCTGTGCTGTTGGGAGTGGGAGGTCTAAACATGAAGGCAAAACAAAGGCGTGGCCCGGCGTGTTTGCTATCTTATGCTCAGCGCATTGGAGTCAAAACCGCTTGCGCTTTAGACCAGCCAAAACCTGGTCAAAGCGCAAAGTCTGTGGACTTGTTTTACACAGTCCCATTGAGTTCTTCATGAAGGCGCTTAGTGTCCTGTTGATGTTGCACATTTCCAGGCATTTTCTAACTTTCCATACATCCCACATTCTCTATATGTAACCCCTCTCACTAGTGTTACTTGTAAGGCAGAATTCCAACAGATCTGCCTTATTCTGGCATTCCAATAGATCCATGTTCTCTCGTACAGCAGCATTCCAATAGATCCAAATTGTCTCGTACAGCAGTATTCCACACGCTCTGCCTTACTCCAAATCAGGTTGTCCTTCTTGTAGTGTAGGCTGATAGCACTAAGGGCCTTGCCTAAGGGCCCACACTGTATAGATGGTATTGCCCTATTGCTCTAACTAGGATTCGTACCCTGGTTGTCAATGTCAGTAGCATTAACCACTAGTCTAAACAGCTGTTACATATATGTATACATATGTACATGTATATCTGTATGTGTGTATATATGCATGTGGGTGTGTGTATATGGGGCGACAATGCGTCACCTTGGTACATCTTGGCTGGTCGCTCTATTGACAGTAATATTTAGTTCATGCTATAGAGAGGATCCTACATGTCAACGACTTTTTCTTTTTAACGGGATGAAGGCTGTCTTTCTCCTCAGATGAAGACAACTGATCAGGTGTGGATTACGGGTCACATTTGTATTTCTCCCTCATCATTTATTTTTGCACTGTAACAAGCAACAGCGTGTGCAATCACAAAAGCAGTTATTTATAGCAGTTGTTAACTTTAAATAATAACTAATACTTGAGAAAAAAACCATTTAAATTTCAGTTCATGAAGTTTATCATTTACATTTATGTTTTATTTAGCTGCAGGCAAACGAATTCAAAACTGAATAGAGTCGGAGTCTCAGCAGGAAAAGAGGCACCTGTCTCCCTCTCTCTGCCACACACACACAACTCTCTCTCTCTCTCTCTCTCTCTCGCTCTCTCTCTCTCTCTCTCTCTCTCTCTCTCTCACACAAACACACACACACGCACACATGCACACACCCCACAATCGGTACACAAAGCGAGACTTTGACAGCGCGTTGTGGAAATGTCCCGTGGTGGTGATATGTGCGGAGCGACTCGTCGCTCTATTGACAGTAATTATAAGCTACATAATATTGTGATATTTAGTTTATCCTATAGACATGATCCTACCTGTCAATGCCTTTTTCTTTTAAATGGGTGAAGACTCTCCTCCTCCGTTGAAGATGACTGATGAGGTGAAAATGACGGGTCAGCCACATCGATATTTCATCAATCAATTTTAGGAAAAGTCATGAAATGACAAATGTAGGTATTTTATTTTAAAAGAGTTACATGCATTTGAAAATGCCAGGGGGTAAAAATGATCCCCTTGGCGGTTCTAGTATTAATGCTACTGACTATTACATGGACAACCTGAGTACAAATCCCAGTCAAGTGGATAGTGACCTAGTGGGGTTCACTACTCACTACTCACCAGTGGGGCTCAAATCCCAGTTGGGGCAATATCATCTCTAAGTGTGGGCCTTTAGGTAAGGCCCTTAGGGGAATTGTTGCAATGCTGGAGTAACTGCTGCTATCATAACTACACAACAATCATGCTATGGCAAGGTGGAAACAGGACAACAGGTCAGAGGGGGGATGTCATCATCAGGTCTGAATAGCTGGACTGCACCAGTCCCTAACATGATCCACACCTACTGGTTGGTTACAGGGGAGCCAAGCTACTGGTTGATAGATCAGTCACTCAAGACAGCAAAACCAGACAAATGAGTGGGACATTAACTCACTGTTCCATGACATTGTCTCACTTATCCATGTCACCAGGATCTACCGCAGTGACATTGGAATGTTATTCAGGCTAGAGAAGAGTGGCTGGATGGTATCAAAGAGAGGAAAGATGATCAGAACTGAGGGGGTTGAACTACCAGAAGGCAGTATCAGAAATATCCAGGACAGCTACAAATGCCTTGGGATCCCACAAGCAAATGGGAACCATGAGGAGGCTGCAAGGAAGTCAGCCACAGCCAAATACCCTGCACAGAGTAAGCATGGTCCTGAAAAGTCTGCTGAATGGGAAGAACAAGGTCCGTGCCATCAACAAATATGCCCTGCCAGTTATCGGATACCCTGCTGGCACAATAAGCTGGCCCAAGGAAGAGATGGAGGAAGCTCCTCACAATATATGGAGGGTTTCATCCCAAGTCCAGCACCCTGAGACTGTACACTAAGCGGCATGAGGGAGGCCGGGGACTGGTGCACCTCCAAGCCAATATCCAGGATGAAACAACTAAGATCCACAAATATATCGAGAAGATAACAGAAGAAGCAGAAACCCAAAAATGCAGAGGAGGGTGAGCCATCATGGAGGGACAAGCCCCTACATGGCATGTACCACTGTCAGATAGAAGAAGTGGCTGGCAAGCAATCCTACCAGTGGCTGGAAAAGGCTGGATTGAAAGACAGCACCGAAGCACTAATCATGGCAGCACAAGAGTTGGCACTTAGTACAACATCAATAGAGGCAGTGGTCTACCACACCAGACATGACCCCAGGTGCGACAGCAACATCAAGAAGAGGGAGCACAAGAAGCTCGAAAAATGCGAAGGGCTAAAAGAGGAGCTGGAGAAGATGTGGGGAATGAAGGCAACAGTGGTTCCAGTAGTGATCGGAGCACTGGGGGCTGTGACCCACAAAATAGGAGAGTGGTTCCAGCAGATTCCAGGTACACCATCGGAGGTCGCTGTCCAGAAGAGCGCAGTCCTCGGAACAGCTAAGACACTATGGAGAGCCCTCAAACTCCCAGGCCTCTGGTAGAGGACACATACTCATATATACACATGTATATATGTACATATATATGTAGCAGCTGGTTAATTTAGTGGATAACACTGCTGACTACATCACAGAGCAGTGGGGTTCAAATCTTGGCCAGGGCAATATACCATCTAGTATACCATCTAGCTTAGTAGTATATATATATATAAACATATATATATATATATATGTGTGTGTATATATATATATATATATATATATATATATATATATATATATATATACCGAGCTTCTTGATGGGTTGCAACATTCAGTTGCTGACCCTTCACCCTAGCTAGAGGCAAAAGAGAATTTCAGCATTCTGTGATCAGGAGTGTTGACACAAACACAAAATGTTATGAGACTGAGACGGCTAACCTGTGAACTCTGAAATTGTTCTGCTTTGGGTCACATTATTGCTGTGACTCTGATCCAGTCAGGAACATTCTGCAGTATACTGAGTACATATATTGAGTACATATATCAGATGAGCTTTTATGGTGATCCTCATCTAGTTATCTATTTAACATTTTCATGCATGGAGTGCCAACTTTGGTTGAACACAGATGGTGTAAAAAAAATGTTTTTTCCTGAAAATTAGACATTTTCTATCCTAGGAACAGAAGTACACTATGTAACCTAGGAAACACTTGTTTTTAGGTGTAATTTTGGCTATTGTCAAAACACATTGGTCATATTTCCGGCAACACTTGAGAGAGTTAACAGGTGAATAATAAACTGTGCACGCTGCATGCAGCTAGAACTACTACTATTACTACTAATGCCACGTTTATTGAGCATTCTAATATTTTACAATCCTTCACATTAGAAATAAATGAAATTCATTAAAGCAAGTCATTTGGTGTTTCATAGTCATAATATTAAACTGAGACATGTTCTATATTCTGTTCACGTTCAGAGACGACTGCTGCAAACTCGATATAGTGAGCCAGACAAAGTTGGTCTTCACTCAGAGTTAAAAAGCAGAACTCGACCAAAGCTCTCTCTCACTTGATGCGACACTTTAGATGAATTCTTCAATAGGTTTTGTCCAACTGCTGAAGGTAAATCCATCATATACTGACATCTCTGCCAGTATTTCACCTGGAAGTGGTTCCATGTTCTTGCACACTTTGAGCTTTCACATGAAATTTTATCTGAGATTCCCAATGTCACTAGTGCATTTGATCCTTCATCCAGATGGCACACTTTGCATCTTCATTGCTTCTTTTTAAGTATTTCCATACAAAGCTGGTGGCAGATGCTGTGTAGTGTTTAATGTAAGTTAGAATGTGTAATTTAGACTGGAGAGCCACAAGCTACCATAAGATAGGACCCTAAGACATCACTGTCACTCAAGGTTTGGCTAGGCCAGTGGTTCACAAACTGGGGCTATGGGATGAGAGGTGCAACAATAATTTAAAGTAACCCAGGGAGAAAGGAAGAAAGGGAAACTGAGGCAAATGTACAAATAACTATTTTTTAATTTTATTAATAAATTATGTTAACATTAAACAATGACAAATAAAAGGAGTGAAAAGGAAAAACACACAAGACACCCTCCCTTTGACCAAACTCAGTCCATGCTAGCATAACACTAGCCACATGGCATGTAACACCCCCATCTTTAACTTTGGAGGGACATAAAACCCAACGCCCCCATGAGATGGCGCCTATGTTTTCATATTAAATTCATAAATTTGATTGTTTTGCTTTGCTATAATCTCATCCACAACAGCAACCATGACAACTAGAGCTGTCACCACTCAAAACAGCTACAGAACTACACTACATTACTACACACCACAATGCTATGCTGAAGAATTAAGGAATAATGTATACAGTGGTTTTTAAACAATGTCCTGTCATGCTGCTTACAGAGAGTTAGCCATGAACCGGATCATCCTGGTTTGATTTAACCCACAGTCACATCTCGTTAGTCTTCTGGAGGCTCTTGAAGATTAGAGTTGGATTAAAATTTTTAGCCTGAGAAACTTAGCGGTTTTTGTATTGCCCAAATTACTAAGTAACCCAACAGTGTGAACTCCTCAGTTCGGTCATGAGGAAACTCTAAAAATATCCCCAGACTCCCTTGACTGTTATTAGTTGTCTTTTTTTCCCCATAAAACCCTACGCATGACAATTCTGTGAGGAAATCTGCCATGTTTGGGTCACTACTGCCTGAGCAGCTCTGTGTTCTTCTTGGTCAGCACAGAGAGGAGCTTGCTACTTCGTTCAGATTATACAGGGAGTCCCCAGACACCCACCACTGCTCGCATATTATGCATTATGCAGGGTTTGGGGTGTGTGTGTGTGCAAATGTAGCTTGGACACATCAAGGTCAGAGTTAATTCAGGGGAGCTCTGATCTAAGCACACACACACAACACCAGGATACACACACCCACACACACTTGCATGTCCATATAGTTGCCTTTAGACAAAAAGTAAATGGAAAAAAATGCTGACATGTTCACTTTGAAGGCCTATCAGTCATTATCATTCCTCATATTACATTTGCAGCATCGGCCCTGAAACTCTGCCAGACTGATTTTTCAGATGGGTCAGAATAGAAGAAAGTATTTACTTATGCAAGTTTACCAGCAAAGCAGACTCTCCTATTAAATAAAAAAGGAGAGAAAAAAACAGATTAAAAACTCAATTGTTAAAAAAAACTTTTTAGACTGATCGCTGACAGAAACGATTTCTTCCAAGAACCCCTGCAGAGTTCAGACACATACAAGCTGTCTTCTGCTTGGAATTTTCCTTTAACTCTCGACCTCAGCCTGCCCCCGTGCACACGATAAACCTCGTGTAGATGCAATAAACAGATTTAGCGGTTGCATCTTAAACAAAGCCTGTTTCATTCTGGTCCAGCCGTGTTCTTTGTTATGAATGTCGACAGAGCTGTCCAAAAACAGGCAAGCAGTGTCTTTTTAGTTGTTTGTTAAAGTCTGTTTTCTCCCTCTCACTTTGTTACAGTGAGTGAAAGCTTATGGGTTTTTAAATGCAACCTCATCTACTTTGTAGTTTGAAGTTGCTGCGTTTCCTGCAGACTCATCTAATTTGTATTTGACTTCATAAGATAAATATGAGGCTAAAATGCTCCGAGACAGAGGGAAAGCGAGATGAATAGAGAGGAAGAGCGAGAGAAAGGGAGTGAGTTCAACTCCTCACTCTGTCTTTCAGATCCCTGTAGTGCTTAACTCGCCACAACCCCTTTGCTCCCCTCGACCTCGTCTGCTGCATCATTTCTGTCAGTCTCGTGTCACCAGTCTCGTGTCACCTGCCAGACAACCACGCACGCACAAGTACACACTTACGGTTATGCTTACATACACAAATTTACACATATAGTACAGTGCAAAGGTAATTTTGACCACATGTGCAGCAAGCATGTTGTCACATTTACATGGACTGATAAAAGCACAAAATGATTAACGGACACAACTTTTAGAAGTTCAGTGTATAATATGGAAGAAATAAAATATAATATTTCAAAGTGTGTTTTCTTTTGTGTATAATCACTTACTGTAAGTTGATCAGCTGTTTCTAAATGTCAATTGTGTGTTACCATAAAGTTAAACCCACTATCCTGAAAGCAAATGCCTTCTGCACTGAAAATACATGCTTTGGAAGATGAATTTAGTGGCTGCCAAACTCCATTAACATTTTGCTCAATTTAACAGTTATAAACATCTATACCTTCTGCAAGATTATTAATGATTTCTTACGACTCATAAACAGACACTTACTCATTTGGCAAGAATTCAGCATTAATTTGATCTCTGATTATTAAGAAACCGACATACAAAATAGTTATTCCAGTCCAGGGGGACACTGTGGCTGTAGTCTTCATGTCAAGTGAGTATTTCAACTTGTTTCCTTGATCCCTGATGACACATCATGGTCACTTTTTGATTTATTACAGTAAATATATTGCAGATTTCTCCTTTAAGAGCACAGTGTTCACTGTGATGGAAAACTTTCCCTTCAGCAAGTTACTCACCCTGCAGTGCAAAGCTGAAGCACTTTGCACGTTCATTCTCATGCCATACTGGAATGAACTGGAAGTGGCATGACTAGTTGGAAATAATGAATTAAACTAGAGCATGTGTTAGAATGATTCGTGACTACAGCATGCAGTATTTTTAGAAAAGGGGCGAAAGTTAAGTTTCAGCCTGATTAATGATTAATAAATTAGTTTGTTCATAAAGACTAATTACCGGCGTCCAACCTTCTCATCAGGGTGACGTACGCAGCTAAACAAGCTTAGTCAATAATATCAAGTCTTAGGGGATTTTCCAATTAGAAGAAGGCACTGCCTCCAAGCTGACAGCTCCATCAAAGCAGCATTTCAGACACTTTTTCCAAACCCGAGCCCAGCATTAGACAGCACTGTCCTATTAAAGTGAGTCCTCAGATAGACTCAAAAGAGAACTGCATCCTCACAAGACCACATCTTGGGGGTGATTTCACTTTGTTGGCACATGGTTTCCCTGCCAGCCTATTTACTGAGGAGTTTTCAAACTTTGTCTGCTTGTCATAGAAGCGACAGCTTTGCTTTGTTTGTGCGTACGCCACTGTTGGCAGTTGTGAGATATGAAGCGAGGTTGCATCACTGATCCTTGACGCAAATACAACCCATATACATGCACAAACCACATAAAACTTCAGAAATCTGTGTTTACGTGGGTGTGTGTTAAAGGCTGTCTACATTACTTTATACGAGACTCAATGAGGAACCTAATTTAGCAGCTATTTTTGTCCTTAACAGAGACTTTGAGAAATGGCAGCACGGATAAAGATTCGCAGGGATGAGTGCAGAGTGGAAGTGAGTCAGAAAGGTTGAGAAGAAAAGAAGGAAACGAGGAAACAAAAAACCAAGAAAGGAGAAGACAATTAGCCAATCAGTGGCAAGCCACATTCTCTTGCCTGACTGAGTTGGATTTAGACGAGTAAAATATGAATAAATGTATTTGATATTTATTTCAGTTGGATGACATATTAATATGAAAAACTCTTTTGGAGGCTTTAACAGTGTGTAATTGGCCAACCTTGAACTAGATTTATAGGTTTTATTGGTAACATTTTTACAGAAACTAATAAAAGTACATCCACAGAGCTTTTAGAAAGGTGCAGAATAAAAGCATCACTTTTCCAAAAAAAAGTTAAATAATAAAGTGTGAATTAATCAAAGTTTATACAATTTTTTAGCTTCTTTCTAGTAGAAAGAAATCAGTTTTGGTAGATTCTACTGCATATGCATCATAAAGGAAGCAAGTCGTGCATGGGAAAGTGAGATGCTGGTGGCTGTTACGCTGATCTAAAACACAAGTGGAAAGTGCGAGGCGCAGTGGTGTCATGCTGACTGATCTGATAAAAACAAGCTGTGATCCCATCCCCTGTGCACTTTGCAGGTCTGTTGAGATTTATTATGCTTTATAATCATTATAATGAGATTAACTTTAAAGACATGCACATATACACATGCACGCTGTTTAACATAAATGAAAGGTGTTTTGTGATTGTGAAGATGTGTGTGCTCACCTCATCCAAGTGTGGAACACACACATTTACTTTAACTTCAATATTTACCCTTTATTGCTGATAGAAAACATGTTCAAATGACACTTTGCTCTTGTGTGGGGAAAAGACTTACCATGAATGAAGGTCTTTTGTGATTGTGGAGACGTGTGTGTGTGCTTTGGCCAAAAACACCAGCTGCTATCTTGTGCATTCGGACCTATTGCGCCACTTATGTGCTCTTCAACCAGGTTTTAGCTCGTCTAAGGCGCAAGGGTTTTTTACTCCAATGCACCCAGCATAAGATAGCAAATGTACTGGGCCACAGCTTTGTTTTGCCTGATTTGGCAAAAATGGCATTTGTGCCGGTGTAAGACAGGGCCCTAGTTGTGTCCTCTCAGTTCAGAAAAAAAGAGGCATTTTTTCATTTTGGTTGCACTTGGAGAAGCCCTGGGAATCTCTTACATTTTGTCTTGAAATGAGGTGGCAGTCCCTGAATTGGGATGCAACAGTGTTTTATACTTTGACTCACAAAACTGCCTTCAGTCTGAACCTTGTGCTTTCCAATTAAGTCAAACAAAAAGTTTATTTTGAGGATACTTTTTCCACACCGCCTTACTTTCTTAATTGAACCATCTTTGAACCGACTGGTGTACTTTTCATTAATGTCTGCTGTGGACAAGTTGCAAAACTTTTAGTTTTGAAATCCAGTTTTGAAGTGACACTGCTGCTGCTGCTGTTGCTGCTGCTGCATCAGAGACTCTGAGGTCACGTCTTCTCTCAGACTGCTCTGTCACCCAGCAACAATACGTGCAAGTCTAACTGGCTTTTATTGAAACTATCATATCCCATGTTATATCTATTTTTTCCCTGTTTTAACGTTAATGTGAAATCCCAAATCCTGGCCTTTAGACAACTATTTTCCATAATGTAAATGAGAGGACATGTCTTATTGTTTTCACTTCTGTTGGCTGACTCTCTTTTGTGGTGTGATTTATTCTTTTTATGTCCTGCAGAACAGAAAGCTGCTGTAAACCATTTTTAACTGAGTCAGATCCATTTAATTGTAGCTGATTTTACCAACTGCAATGTTACAACTTTTAATCTCTTCATGTATAACAATAAATTAAAAAAAGAGAGAAACATTAGTTGGAGCATTCCTATAGCGGTGCTGAAAGGAAAAGATTAAAGTGATTGAAAAACATTGCAAGGTTAAAAAACCACATAAATATTGAATTGTCTGTTTTATTATGCCTTATTCTGCCTTATACTGATACATTTAATTTAGCCTTAAAAAGGCTGCCTGACAAATTCATGCCAATAAGATAACCTGGATTTTGCAGCAGTCAGAGAATAACAGCATAAGGACAACTTGAAGGCTCAAGCAACAATTTATCAAGTCAAGGCTGCAGTAGCCTACAGCATGGCATTTTGTTTACTTTGCCTTGAAACTGATGGGACCCCATGTGGGGAATGTGCACCACACACAATAACAAAGAAGCCAGAATCCTTCTCGCTATATCCTTTATTTCCCCAGGTGTTCACACACTAAGAGTCATTAGTAATAGGAATAATTTTGAGGCAAAATGATATGGGCAAAGCTGCCTGCGTTGAGAGGGACATTGATTCATGAAGCAAAAAGCATAAACAACAGCACTGAAGGTGACCTATTTGGAACAAACATATTTGGGAAAAATACAGAAAGAAAAATGTCATTCTACAATAACATGTCCCTCATTTCAGAAATGTCATGCATGCATTGACTGACACGTGATAGGTTATACTGTGGTATTTTTATATTGCACTGATTATATCAACTATACCTCTATTTGCTCTTGCAGTAAAACTTTTCATAATTACTTCAAAATTACATAATTACAGGCAGAATTTCAAATACTCATTGTCTGGTGTGTTTCACAGCTTTTTAAATGCGTGACTGAAATTAAGATGCTCAAGGAATAAAATCATCTTTTTGGAGACACATATGAATATATGGATTGCCTACTGCTTATAAAGATCTACACTAATTCAGCTTAATTTTAAAATCCAATATGAGAATAGCATATTTATGACAGTAAAATGGATTAAAGTCATCCTATACCCAAAATTCCTCTCTGTTTTGTCCCTATTAAAGCTCTGCTGCTTGACTAGCTGACAAAAGGTTGTATTAAATGTATTGAAAATATTCATAGAAACTTCTAAATCCACTGCTGCAGGATAATCTATGCCTCATCACTGTCCATCCCAATGCTGTTTAAGTCTGATTTTTAACATACAAAAAAATACAGTAGCCTAAATCTCAACCTAAATCAATGCCAGTCATTTCATTGGTTCAATGATTCGAATAAGTCTGGTATAAGACTGGAAAAAAAACTATCTGAGCTGTGTACATGGGATTAACAGCAGTGCTGACATCCTCCTGCAATTAACCTGGGAACTCATGGGTCCCAAAATTTGTGTGTTAACCCCAAAAGACCTGAAGAACTGTAACAGACCTGTCTATTATTTGAAAAGGACACAGACCGATGCAGAACCAAGAAATGATGAAGCCCAGCAAGCTGAGAGACAGATCTGTTCCGCACAGATTTCAGAGCTTGATTGCTATGGGCAAGTTAATGTGCATTTCTGGGTTGCCAAAACACAACTTTGTGTCTTACCTAATGTAATGTTAGAAACCCTCTCCCCTGTTCCTGGTCATGGTGCTGATAATCCATCCTCCTAGCCAAGAAAGTTGATAAAATACATCCAGGTTTTCTGTAATTCTCTCTCTTGCTGATTGAAATAACGTGGCTTTAATCTTAAAAGTCTTCTTGCTGTCACAGATCACAAACACGCCTGTTTACAACGGATCCCAAACCAGATCTGACTGAATGTATAAAAGATGGCTCCAAACCCTGGGTCTTGGGTCCAAGAGTTTGACTGGACCCAAATCTACAAATACATGCTGCATTTGCTCATGCAGATATATCTGGCCACCCTACCATCCAGACAGATTTCCACCTGTTCAGGCATTCATCAAGCCAATCACAACTGTTCCTTTATATAGCAGGTTTGATACGGTGACTGACAGAAGGATGGTCACGGCTCCATATTCAATGTCTCAAGGTTTTGAGTGTAATGAACCAGGCATGGGGCGGCACGGTGGTGCAGTGGTTAGTACTGCCGCCTCACAGGAAGAAGGTCCTGAGTTCGAATCCCCCAGCCTTTCTGTGCGGAGTTTGCATGTTCTCCCCGTGTCTGCACGGGTTCTCTCCAGGTTCACCGGCCTCCTCCCACAGACATGCATGCTAGGTTAGTTGGTGACTCTAAATTTCCCGTAGGTGTGAGTGTGAGTGGTTGTCTGTCTCTATGTGTCAGCCCTGCGATGAACTGGTGACTTGTCCAGGGTGAACCCCGCCTCTCACCCAATGTCAGCTGGGATAGACTCCAGCTCCCCGCGACCCTTCGGGAATAAGCGGTTACAGAAAATGGATGGATGGAACCAGGCACATGAAACGTAGATAAAACAGTCAAACTAGGCAGTGCTGATCAAAATTGAATTTGTCATTTTTTCCTGCTTGAAAACAGACCAAGCACCAAGCAACTTACATGTGTTGCTCAGTGCTACGTCACATGTTTCTATTCTGATTGGCTCTAGGTCTCATTTCAGGATCATGCAATCATTTGAGTGAGTGAGCGAGTGAGTGAGTGAGTGTGTGCATGATCCCTGGACCTATAATTTGTCTGCAGCTAATCTCTAATACTACTAAAAATAGTCTCTAAGTGAAGACGGCATGTTTCTAACTTGAAATTATTCACTGGAATCACACATGTATGGTGATAATTTCCATTTCATCAAAAAATACACTTCATACCTTTTATTAAATTTCTTCAAAGTCTTCACTAGATATACTGTATAAGCCTGGATGGACATGCCTTCACTGACTGGTGGAGATATACAGCCCTGAGGCAGTAATTCAAATTTTTTGACCCCTGTGTTTTATCTTGTTTCAGCTTGGGACAACATATTTGGAGGTCCTTTTAACTGTCCACAGTTGTGATGGAATTGCAGTAAGTGCTTCACCATGTTGCATGGGAGGGATCTGCACTTTCCTGAGTGCTCGCTTCTTGGTTGTAGATCTGTCTGCACCCCTTGGAAGTTGAAAATGAACTGAGTGATGTGATGCCTGGCTGCAGTTTACTATCCACTGCAGGTATATCCATGAAAAAGGGATGCAAAAATGGCAACAAGAGTGAATGAAATTGAATCAAATGTACGTGTTATATATATCAGACATAACAGCTCTTAAACATTTTTCTCATAGTGGAAAATGCTAAATTATCTGCTCCAAGTAGCTGCTACCATAGCAATCATGTGGAGTGAAAATGACTTTGATGGGATGGATGCATCACTTGCTTCTGCTTGGTTATGACAAAACAAAACCAACACCTCACCTCCATACTGTGTGTAGTATTCCCCCAGCCTGTCCTGGATGCTATCAGAGTTTTCAGCGACATTAGCAGCTTTGTCTCTTTTAAAAAAAACTATTATGTGTTAAATTAATCTTTTAATTGACCATCATTATTATCATGTAAATTATTCTGCTCGTTAAATGTTTATCTATCTAATTAGGATTACACATTTAAAAAGTGGTGTGTAGCTCGGCTGTCACGTTGTGCGTTCAGAGCATCATTAGGAGCAGTTTGTTTGAGCGTATTGCCCACATCACTGAGTATAGTGCTGTGTCAGTTGTAGCAACATGTAGAATAATTATCAAGCGCACTGTTCAAGCACATGCATGTCATGTTTTCATGTTGTGTGTAAGTGTGTGTGTGCACATACTGGCCTTTGTCTGTGCATTTCTATGTGTATTCACATATGTGGGATCATTGATGTGCAGCTCAGATGACTAATTTGCCAGCTGGCTTCTCTCATCCCTGAGCCAATTCACCAATGATGATTGACATTTAACACCAGTGTGACTGCATGATTGGTCACTTCACAGCTTGGTGATTGGCCATAGCCCACATAAGAGCAATGATGATTGGCATTTGTGCACCAACATACACACACACACACACACAGTGGCTGGTTATGACATTCATTTTGTGAGAGTCATGATACACAATCTAATAGGAAACTTCTAACAACGGAGAAATGTATTCAAATTTGTGTAGAGTGGAAAGAAAGTTGTTGTAGCGTCAAAACCAACATAAAATCAATTGTTGAAAAGGCTCAACACACTTGCTTCATGATAGTTCACTCTCAGATTAGGCTTGTTCATCACCCTTTTTTCTTGTTACTGAGTTTGACTGGCTGTATTTTTTCTCACCTCGTGTCATTCTCGAATCTCACTCCCTGCTGATGGCATCATTGCCCGATTTTATTGCCTCATAAGGTTAGCCATTTATCATTCCCTCTCAAGACGAAGGCAGGAAACTCTTTCAATCAGCATCATTTGGGCAAACGCTGTGGCCGAGTAGTCACAATTTGTATATATAGGGTCTGTTTAGATGCTGTGGCCACCTTATGGCATTGATTTTCACTTTTCAGCAATGATGACTAATTGAAATTTATTTAGGAGATTTGTTGGAATTTAAAAAATAATATGTTAATGTTGTGGCACAGATCAAGATAGGGCTAGACTTTCTCTGGGCTCCATTGTGCCCATTGTCTCCAGCCATTAGTTTAGGAAAGCAAAATAGAAAAAGTATGTATGTATACATACATTCTTCAAACTGTTTAGATTCAGATAAATTGATGAGCATTAAGTGCTGAGCATTAGTACACAACTACTATGTAAACTACTATGTAAACATATGTACTCCTATTGATATGGGCAAAGCTCATATTACATTATACCATTAAACATGATGTCCTTGCATTTTGATTCATTCTTATATCATTAACAGCAGCAGGTATAATCAGCACCACAAACAATTAAAACATTATTACAAAATTCAGAACTGTCACATTTTAAGACTCATCAGTAACTCACCGGTCAATAATATTCCAACAAAATATTCATACCAGAACACACAAATATATCAATTAACACCACCAAACTGCACAAACCAAATGAAGGATGAGGGGATAAACAGCAATGTAAAAAAAATGTGTACTCATGTTGCATACTATTTCTACTACAGTTAAAGCTGAGATTCTTCTGTTTCCATTGATGTGAAGCATTTCAGGATACAGTCACAACAGCGGGTACAGCACCACAAACCAGCAAACAAGTAATTACAAAACTGAGGCAACTCACCACTGAAGACAATAATCACTCATCAGTAATATTCAGACAAAAGATCCAGTCAATCCAATCCAGTTGTCCAAAAATCCCATTCCCAAATACCTGCGAACTGCACAAACGAGCTGACAGTCACACTTCTCCATTTACATTCCTCTGTGTTTGAATGCAGATCAAAGTGATTTCTTCGTCTCATCACAGCCTGCAGTCTGACCTTTTGATGAACACTCACTTGAGCTAATAGGAGCTTCCATGTCCTATACACAGCCCACAAAACAAAAGTCTGTTTTGAAAGGAATTGCCTGCTTCACTTCTCCTGTGTAAAGAACAGATTCTGTGGATGACAGACACTTTGTATAACTGATTAAATCCCGAAACTAACAATATGCAGTTTTAGCATGTGATATGGAGCTAGAAGAGGGAAATTCTGCAAATTTAGGTAACTTGTGAGAGGTTTTTTTGGAGAGCTTTTCCACCATTTTCCACTTGTTTTGATGGCTTCATATGCAGAAAGTTTAGTTTCAAGGGAACAAGCAACTGAATATATTTCTGCTTCAGTTTCAGCTGGCATGGTCGAGACATACCCTCAGCAAAACATGTGTAACTAGAGGAATGCAAGTCCAGAAGACTGATAGAGAGCTGAACATTATGATGTCACTGTGATGTTGACCTGTGACCTTTTGGATGTAAAATGTCATCATCATTGTTTTATCCTGTCAGACCTATGAGTAATTTTGTCACAAATAGCTTAGAAATTCTTGAGTTATGGCCAAACGTATGCAGCGTGATCACCATGACTTCATAAAAATTTCATGATTTAATCCTTAATCCCAAGTGGTCATTTGTGTCAAGTTTGAAGAAATTCCCTCAAGGTGTTTTTAAGATATCTCGTTCACAAGACTGCGATGACCTGAAAACACAATGACATTATTTTCCAAAATTCTGAATCAAAGAAGTTCTTCAGCATACAGTCATAAATGTACAGCAGAAAATAGGCTGATCCGTCTGTTAGTATGCAAGATTTGCTTTGGAGAAGATGTAGGTCCACTGATTTTCCACTCATACACTCACTGTGGTGATCTCTGGGCATATTTTTTGCAAAAAAATATTCATGCAGAAATAAGAACCATATACTTCAGTATGTTCAAACTTATATTACTCATTTCTAGCACCATTTAAAGTGATTCTGAGTGTTGTGGGAAAAAAACTTTAGCGTTACTTTTCAAAAGAGATCAAAACCCTACATGTACTCTAAATCGTTCAAGAACAGCTTTCACTTTTGATATGCCTTAGATAGGCATACATGAATAAATTTACAGGAGTAGTAAGGCCATTGATCTCCAGGATATAAATAGTGTCTGAATATCTTTTCATACTACAGCAGCCATAAATAGTCAGCTTGGCATGTGGATCAATATCATATGGATTGAGGCTACATGTTACCGGAAAATGCGACAAATGTTTAGTGACAAGTGTGGCATTTACTGTATAATGCTGCTGTGAGGCAAGGTAGGCTACAGCCATGTGTATCTCTGTGTGTGCGTGTGTTCAAATTTAGCATACTCTGCAATTTTTTGCATATGCCATACAGTGCATGAATGCACTCAAAGTGTAATTCAATTAAAAGGCACAGTAAGCAGTCCACTCAGTGCTTTTTTTTTTTTTTAATTTGAGACAGTTGAAATGCAACGGAGTAGACAGCGGAGGCAGCCCCAAGGAGAAAGTTGTGGTGGGATTCAATCTTAAGCTAATTAGGGCACACAGGCAGCAGTCTTAACCACTTATAGTGTTATGTGACACCTGAGAGCGGAATATTTTGTCAGCAGAGCCTTCAAACCTTAACCTAGGAAGCGTTAGTGTCAAGCTCCAAGTGTTGAGCAGTAGCACTTTGTCATGTCAACTTCTCATAACCTCCTGTCTTGGCTGTCTGGGCTGCTGTCGTAATATTGGATGGAGCGCGGTTTGCTAATGCAGCTTGCTGAAAGTTCCCCCTCAACTCCAAAATGAATCGCTCAATGTAAGCCACACCTCGCTGCTACTATCCACTCAAACCTTTTCCCACTCTCCTTTCTCAGGCTGCATTCCTGTCACAGTATTTAACTGCGTCCAACTTGTAAATGTCAACCTTCAAGTGGTAACTCAAGTGGCAACTTCTAATTTTCAAAGCAACATCAAATAAGAAAAATAAGAAAATCATTTTAAGATAAATGTAATGCCACCTGATTCTTTGTCGGTTCTTGTCAACATAATGAGGAATACATATATACGCATGTAGCAACTCAAGCATTCATGCATTTTATGGTTATGCTAGTCTCCCTGTGAGATTGGCTGTAATACAATCCTGTGACAAACAATGTGTTATTTTAATACTTAAAGGGACAGTTCATCCCTAAATAAATAAAACATATATGTCCCCTGGCCTGCAGTGCTATTTATCCATACAGATTTGTTCGGTGTGAGCTTGTAGTGCTCAAAGCACCAAATAAATAAATTAATTTAAAAAAAAGGAAAGAAAAAATTCAAAACCAGTGTCTCTTTTCAAAAATTATGACCCAGTTACTCAAGACAATCCACAGACCTTGTTGTGAGCTCTTTCATGTAGGAACCAGAAAGTAAGCAGTTCTTGTAGATTCTAAAGTAGTTGCGGTTTTACTGCAGAGAGAAAGTAGTTCCTACATGAAAGTACTCAGAACAAGGTCTGTTGATTATTTTGAGTAACCAGGTCATGATTTTTAACATGACACACTTTGGACTACACTATTGGAGAGCTTTAGGGGTGCTGGTTGATTTCAGACAGAGCCAAGCCAGCTCTTTTCAGTGTTTGTGCTGAGCTGAGCTAACTGGCTACTGGCTCCAGCTACAAGTTATGTTAAAAATGAACATATGGTGGGTAGCAATTACTCTTCCCTTGAAACACTTTCAGGACAATTATTTAATGGAATATAAACATTTCTAGAATAAAAGGCTACCAACATACCTACAACAACATGTGACTGAAAGGAAAACATCTTATACAATCATTAATTTAATCTAATAAACCTGTAATGTAATTTCAATTTGATGAATATATTTCTGTTACCCCCAAATGACTAGCTCTGCCAACCTACAACTGCAGCTCAAGTAATAGATTACTATTAATTCCGTGTGTAACACTGGTGACATCATGTTATTTAAAGTTTTTGCAAGTTTGATTAGTTTCCCATGCTAATTGCTTTTTGTCTCATACGATATAAACATGTTCCATATTCTCATCATCGATTTTAAATCCACATGATTGTTCACATCAACCCATCACCAAGGCCAAAATCTGCACTCCTCTCTAGCCTACGTTTGAGCACTAATCAGTGTGATCTTTATAAAGCTAATTAGCTGGACCTGCTGCTTCCAGCTTCTGATGCTCGATGCTAACATCTGGCCAGCTCCTTACACTGCACTGGTGTCATGACTGCAGGATCAATGTGGGATTATGCAGCATCAAGTCTACATCTAAATTTATATTTATTTTTTCACTACAAGTACACTCAATAGAGTGCAGATCCTCACGAGGCAACAGATGGCGAAGCACCTACTGCAATGTCTCCACAACTGCCAGATGCAACCAGTGGAGATTTGCGAAGTTTTGCTAACATTAACATGACCCCCACATATGTTGTTCCTAACTGAAACAAGATTTCAAACTGAAGCGGTTGTTGATTGTGAAAAAATAGAATTACTGCCTCTCAGTTGTTTTGTCTCCACCAACCAGTCAAGTTACAGTTTACATCCATGTGTGTCCAGACTCATATAATGTATGTAGCAAAGACTCTGAAAGAATATAATATGGAATTTACTACTATATTGACCTGTAACTCTGAAGGAATTTAATAAAAGGCATGTGTATTTTTTGGTAAAACGTTATAACTATATATGTATGATTCCTGTGAATAATTTCCACTGAGAAACATGCTGTCTTCACTAAGAGACAAATTTATTTAGGAGTACAGAGGACTGATAGACAGCTAAATATTATAATGTCACAGTGAAGCTGACCTTTGACCTTTTGGATGTAAAATGCTGTGACCTCGACCTTTTGACCACCAAAATCAAATCAGTTAATCTTTTAATCCTTGAGCCCAAGTACTTCAGCACACAGTAAAAAACGTGCACAGAAAATTGGATTGGATTGGTCTAGTAATATTCGAGATCAGCTGTGGACAAGCTGTATGTTCAGTCCACACACACGCTCACTCTCACACACACAGAAGTGATTACATGATCTCCTCCGCAACTTTAAATGTGTGAACAAGTCTCTCCTGACTGAACTGCAGATTCATAACAAGCATGTTTTTCGGAAAAAAATACATGATTACATTCCATCCATCCACCCATTGATCCCTAGTTTCATTTCTCAATCCGTCCCTCTGCAGTCAAGTGGGTGGTCAAGGTTTATTAAACACCTGTTGAGGAATACAGCACATCTGAGGGGCAATTGATTTTCCTCCCTTGCCCTGCAGAGGATCTAAATCTGTAATATTTGTCCATCCATTTCCATCTACCATCTTCCCTCGCTGTCCCTCTCCCATCTGTGCACGGCGATCTAAATCTGTTTACATCCACACGCTCTTTTCCAGCCTCTCTTTTCTTTCTGTCTCATCCCTCTTTCCCCTCATCCAATCTGTCCAGGGCTCTGAAATTGTTTACGTTCCTCTGTCTGTCTGTTCATCTTTGCTCAGATGGAAACATACCTAATGCCTCCCTTTTTCATGATTTTCTACCTTTCATATTTGCTCCTAAAACAAGGAAGAAAACTCAGCTGTGGTCATACCTGGGTTTTGTCTGGGACAAAGACACTCTCCCTCACCTCTTCCTCTTGTCACTCACGCACACACAAATGCAAACGCGTGCTCGGCATAGCGTGCAGCACACGCGTGCACACGCAGACAGAACAACATCAGACTGCTCGTGGACAAGTGGCTGAATCTTCCTGACAGGCCTGTCTCAGAGGGAAATAAAAGAGAGGGTGGGAGCGGAGATGGGAGGGGAGTAGACATGATAGAGTGAAAGATGGTGGAAAGGAGAGAGGCGGTGAGAGTGACAAGGAGAGGCAGAGGGGAAGGGAGGAAGAGTCACAGTGACACATGAGGGAAAGAGAGTTGCGGTTGGCAGACAGCAGCTGGAGGGAATGATCAACTCAGCTGACACATCAGTTCATATCACCGCAGAGCGGCGGGACAGATGGAGGGAGGGTGGGACCGAGAGAGTGAAAGAAAAGGACATGTGGTTAAGAAACAGATAGACGTGGAGTAAGCGTGAGAGGAATTTAAGGAGACAGCAAGGTGTAGAGAGAAGGAGGAAGACGGTGGGGGGAGAATTATGGACGGAGGGAGAGGACGGAGATTAGCGTGGTGGCGGGATGGAGGCAGACGAAGAAGGGAGCGTGGTTTGAGAGGTGTGGGTTGGTAGGAGCATAAGGGGTAAGTGGAGAGGAGACAGGAACATGAGAGACGGGTGGATGGGGAAAAGAGTTAAAGAGGTGAGTGAGGATGAGGTAGAAGCGGGACAGAAAAAGAAAGACAGATGTGATGGGTGTGTATGCATGTGGTATGAGTTGTAAAATCCATTTCACAGACATTTAAAGGACCATCTCCCCCCATCTCATCTCGCTAGCCTTGAATTCCCGCCTCCATATTCATCATCTTCTTCCCTTTTTTATTCTTTCAAGGCTGGTACTCGATTCTCGCACCGTCTACCTGTACTTGAAGAGGCAATATTAGGCTTTTTGGGTTCTCCTCCCTTTCCTTTAGTGTGTTTTAAAGCTTTTGTGCATGTAAAAGGTCTGCAAAGTTCTAAAGTTGATCCTCTCTCCTCCTGAACTACTGAAACACCTCGTTTTAAGCAAAGCCTTTCTTCAGTTACTTGGTGACTTTGTAACTCATTTGTATAATATGCAGCAGAATTTGCAATGGGACTGAGGCCTTAAACAGCCAACAACAGCATCATTTGGAAACATGCAAGAGGGCAAGATGCTGATGCTGGAGATGCACATGCCAATCATGGGGGTGTTGCTATGATATCTACTGAAGTGGTTGATCATTAATCAGGGTTGGAGATGCTGCAAAACTTGGTTTAGATCTGAAACAAAGTGATTCGGGGCCAGAATTGCTGATATTGACACCAATGCTTTTTATTATTTTAAGTGTCTTATGTACTTTCATGTCAAGAAGAGCAGTGTGTCATTATTTATGAGGTGAATGGATCAATAGGCCAAATCTACCCGATATGTTGGAATCCTTTCACAGTTACACTAAAATATTATGTTATGTTTTAACCATTTTCATATTTCAGCTTTGAGGTATGTTACTTTTGTTTTCAATTCCATTAAAAATACATTTGGATAACAAGCTTCACTTGGTTGGATGTATTATTTGAACATCCAAATAATGAATTATGAACTACTGATGAGTTATTGATGAGTAATGAGAGTCTGAAAATGTTACATTAACCAATGCTGAAGATCTAATGCAACTAATATTAATTTAATACCTGGATATTCCTGCCTGAGCTTCTGAAAAGACTCCAGCTCTGTCTCTGTGTTGAGGGTCTGGATGCTGAGGCTTTTCCCTCCTCCTCCCTTCTTTTCTATTACTGCTCAGAATTCTCTCTCTCGTTCAGCTATCACCTTCTGTGAGATTAAACTGGTCAGAGCGCACGCCACGGCGCACTGCGTGTGCATGACGCGTGTTGTTTGAGCGCACACAGACACAAACAGCACTGCGGGAGCAAAGAGCACATTCACTGAGCAACTGAAAGTTGTTTGCAGAGACAGTCCAGTGCTCTGATGGAATAAAAACACCACAATGTAAAAGAGTGAAACTGAAACTTGGTATCGATCCTGATGATGGCAGAATCAATCTTCAAAAGTGAGACATAATATCGGAGGTATCAATATTTTGGAATTGATCTGCACACTCAGGTTTTGCCAGACTGTTCTTATTCTCAAGTTGTCAAATACTAATGCATTTTGTGAGGCTTCTTACACACTCACCGGCCACTTTATTAGGTACTGGGTCTGGTCATTCTCCTCTGACCTCTGGCATCAACAAGACATTTTCACCCAGAGAACTGCCGCTCAATGGATATTTTCTCTTTTTCAGACCATTCTCTGTAAACCCTGGAGATGGTTGTGTGTGAAAATCCCAGCAATTTCTGAAACACTCAGACCAGCCTGTCTGGCACCAACAACAATGCCACGTTCAAAGTCACTTAAATCACCTTTCTTCCCCATTCTGATGCTCAACCTTCTTCTTGCCATGTGATTGGCTGATTAGATACTTGTGTTAACAAGCAATTTAATAAGTGTACGTAATAAAGTGGCCAGTGAGTACATATAACATGTAATGTATATAATGTTATAATGGGTCACATCACTTGTGTCATGTGACTTTTGTCCTGTGAGTCGCTTCAGTGGTGTCATGCAACATATATAACATGACGTGCTTATTGTAACCCCAAACATGTTGTTCTCCAAGCAGTTGTGGTGCCTTAACCTACCCAGACTGTGGCTGTTTTACAACATCAACCACATGTTAAAAAGCCTTTCTGGTCTCATACAGACATTATGGGGTACTTGAGACGATGAGAGGTGTGACAAGGCGGTGTTGGTTCATGTTGGTGCTGCAGCTATGGCTAGTATGAGAAAAATAATCTATCTAAATGGGTAAAGCTTGATGAGTATTGTAAAGACATGAGGCAAGGCAAGTGTTATTTCATTTTCACAACTGTCAGAAGGCATTATACTGTATATCAAAGAGGAGAAAGAAGAAAACATTAAATACATAAAGACCACTCAAAATGCAAAAGAAGTAGGTGTTTTAGTGCAATAATTAATACCATAAATTTGAGAAGAAATGTAGAGAAATATAAATGAAAAAATAAAAAAGATTATAAATATATATGAGAATCACTGTGTAGGTGGGCTGTGCAGTTGCTGAGTATATATTTTTAAAAAGTTATAGTTGTAAGGCAAACTAAAATGTTGCACACACTCCAGTGCTGATATGAAAATGTCCAAGGCAATGCAGAGGATTCCCAGAGGACAATGTGCTGCAGATCTCAGAGGACACAGTTCACCACCCTGTTTGGCCTGAGGGGGAAAAAAAGTAGTGATTTTTGTAGTTTCTATCAGTTATGAGGAGAGTGGCTGTCTGCTTGTATGTTGTGCTCCTCCTGACATCTCCTGTCTAGATTTCAGAAATTGACTTGAGTGAGTGCAATGTTATCATAATCAATAAAAAAGTGTGCCCAAGTTGTAATAAACTGAGTTTATCCTTTGAATAAATGTGCTTTTTGCTTACTTAAATACTAAGTCTTATACATTTGCAGCAAACTTATTGCCTGAGGTGAAAGAAGTACATGCATTCTTTAATCAAGTAGTAGATACTTGTGTAAAAAGCAGAAGTACTGATTTGACTTCTTTACTCAAGTAAAAGTGGGCAAGTACAGGCTGTGAAATGTACTCAAAGTTTTAAAGGAAAAGGTTGAGCTCTGAAGGACATTTCTACTGTACAAAGCTAACTGAACCTCACCTTTACTCTGAGGTCGAGTCTCCATCACTTGTCATATTGTCTTGTTACATCGCTTGCTTTCATCTTGTTAGGTCTTATTACGTTATGTTTTTTACGTTGTTTTTGTCATTTTCGTTGCTACGTTGTTTTCATCGTGTTACCTTTCGTCCTGTCGTTTTTGTTTTGTTACGTCATTTTCATCTTATGTCTTTTATATGGTTTTCATCTTGTTGCACCGTTAATGTAATTTTCTTTTTTTTTTTTTTTTACGACATTTTCGTCTGTTATGTCTTTTACACCTTGTCTTTTTCATCTTGTTTCATCTGTCATGCATGATATGCACTGATGGACACACCAAGGCATTGTCTTTTCTATGTGTTATTGTCCCATCCATTGAGGTTGAAATTGGTCCTGATGTTAGGAAGCTGGTACACAATGATGCAAAAGTAAAAATAATTTCGCTGTGCTTTAAAACTACTGTGACAAGCCTGTTTTGACAATGTATGGAGCAGAAAGTACAGATATGTGTGTGTTCAGATGTTGTCACAGAAATAAATAAAGTAAAGAACAGATACATGAAAAATCTACTTCAGGACAGTAACTAAGTATCTGTACTTCATCACTTCCCACCTCTGCTTATTGCTTAGCAACTGAACATACAGTATATCTCTCACAGCTGGTAGCAGAGAGCGACCACAGCAGGTGGACGGTTTAACGTTCATCACTACAGCAGAGCGTAGATTACCACACTATATCGCCCAAATGAATCAAACGGCACACAGCAACAGTCAGTGACAGAGGCCTGAAAATTCTGTCCTGAGGCCGAACCACCTCGAGCACGGGCGAGGCTCCAGAGCGCACACAGTTCTTCAGCCGAAGCCAATATTTCATTTTCACAGCTCTCTATCTCTCCTCTTTTTTTCCTCCACCATATATACATACACACCATATATGTGGCACCTCAAACAGCCTGGAGAGAAGATAACACATTTGGTTAATGTGTTGTTGTGGTTAATGTGTTGCTGTGAATCACTGCCCATTCAAACATTTACATATTAGCAAGGAGCCAGACAGAACTTCAGTTCGGGCTGCATCTCATGTGTCCACCTGCACCGTCGACAGTCCGTGGCATCACCGAGGCCTGGTGTCAGATGACAATCACTCACTTCCCACAACCACAACTGGATATTATTGTTATGATTGCTTTTAGATGTTGAGGTTTTGTTTTTCTGTGTGGGTGTGACAGGAGGCTAACTAATGTTTGGTGAGAGCTGCATTACGACAGAGAATATTATATCAGCATGTTGACTTTGGTGTGGTTCAGGTTAAAATATGTTGTTAGCTGCTCAGGCCTGACTAAATTGTGCTGAGTTGAGGTTGGGATAGGGTGTCAAATAAATTCCATAAAAAAAAAAAAAAAACGTCAAATTGAAATGTTTTATTCATGCAGTTCATTCTACCCCGGCCTCTCCTCCAAACTCTCAATTCATTCAATTCATCCAATCACTGCTTGAGTTTTCTGGTCCCATTCATAAACTGGTCCTTTTCCTCTTGTGTTGCTCACCTCATGAATCAGGCCTCCTCACTGGAGCAGCTTCACTCTCTCTGCTGCAGAACTTTTCTTCATAAAGTTTTTAATTTTTAAAAAAAATTGAGTGGCACTTAGTTCACTTATTTTAATGTGTTGCCTTTGTGAAGCACTTTGCAATGTGGATTTTGAAAAGTACCCTATAAATTTATCATTACCATTATTATTATTATTATTATTATTATTATTATTATTATTATTATTATGTTACTTTCTGACAGAGATTGAGAGTGTTTGGAGACTGAAACAGTAATTGTCAACCAGGACCTGAATGCAGACTGCAACAGGAATGATCGAGTGCAAAAGTTTAATAAGAAGACAAAACACAAAAACTTACAGAGATGGCAAAAGGTGAAATGAAGGCAAAAAAAATAAAAAAAATAAATCATACCAGGAAAGTCCGAATTTAAAAAAACAGGGGAAAAAACACAAAGAAAAATGCCCTCGCACAACCTGTGACAAACTGGCAAACAGACAAGGACAAACTAGCAATTAAGGAGTAAAGACACAGGATTAATTACCGTAAGTAAGTAATCACTGATCAAAAAGAGTGGTAAAACAACAAAGACACAAAAGGGAAGACATGCCAAAATAAAACAGGAAGTAACTATAAAAAAAACAAACATGACAGTAATTTGCTAACTTCACTCAACTGGAGGACGTATTTGTATCAGATTCGATGTAAGAAAAAAACAGGAATTTAGCACTTTCATTTTCAAGGCATAAATCATGTTAAAATTTAGATTTAATAATGACTCAACTGCAGAAAAATCATGAGCTCTTATATTTTCTTAGCTCTTATTTAGGAAGCTGACTGTGTAGGAAGCAAGTGTAACCCTCTTTTCTTGTTGTTCGTGTTCTCCAGTTCTTCCGGGCTGTGGGTAATAAGCGGGCTACAATGTGTCTTTGTTTCTCTCTCATTTAATATCCGCCAACACGGCACGACAGTATAGAACAACTCCAACTTAGGGGTACAGCCACACCTCTAAACACTGTCTAGCACGAGGCACTCTCTCCGAGTGTGTCACCTATATCTGTCCGTACTAAGACAAGAGCAGGTAGGAACCAATTAACTTAACCAAGGGGATACGTCACTTAAAATAATGCACATGAACATACAAATAAAATAATATACAAAGTAATATAAATGACAATGAAATAATAATTTACAGTAACTCAATGACGCTGTAAAAAATATTACTACTTAAATATAAATAATATACGTACTGAACTGCTAGATAAGAAACATAAATTTACACAATAAATTAAGTAATAAAAATAACCCAAAATATAATGTGTACAGTATTTACAGTTACAGTCTTCCCTTGCTACAAGTAGAAATGTCCCCATTTCAATCAACGCATCAGACATTTGGTATATAATATTGGAAATGTAACAAATCACAGTAGTAAATACGTGCAAACAATTCAGCAACTAGAACAACCATACTCTTACTCTTAATGAACTCAGAACTGAGCAACACATAAAACACTTTCTGCAAGAAAAATGTCAGTGCAGGCAGAAAAATCCTTCACGTAATATATACTCAAATAACAATCAGGTATATATACACACGTGGTATTATAAAATCATAGCACCCAAACAACCATAAACACAACATGTAAGGGCCTGAATCAGATTAACCAAACCACTTTAAGTGACAAAGTCCCTGTACTTGAGTGGTCGCCTAACCTGGCGTCCACAACGGGATGTGACGAGCAGGGGCTCCTGAAGTGGTGGGCAAAGTCCATCCGTTTCGCCAGGAGGGGAAGAGGGGGAATAGGGGGAATAGGGGGAGGGACTGGGGGGATGAGAAGAAGGTGGAGAACTGCTGTGAGGAGCAGCCCTGGCAGGGGCAGGCACATGTGGGGGAGTAGGAGGGCGAAAAGGCAAGGCCCCTGACAAGGCAGTGAGAGGGGGGGGGGCTGATGACAGTGATGTGCCCAAATCAGCTGGCACGGAGGGTGGCCGGCTGCTGACGGGGGCAGCTGGCAAGGTCCCTTTGTAGGCTTTCAGTCTGTTATGATGAACAATCCATGTCCGTGAGCGTGCATTCCTAGGATCCGTGATTTCATAGGTGACGCTAGGGTGTCCGTCTCTGCTCATCCTTTTCCGGACCACAAACGGGCCCTTCCATCTGGGAGCAAGTTTATTCATTTTTTGTGCTGGGTCATCCAGGAGAACAAGGTCACCTGGCTGGTGAGGGTGAAACACAACTTTCTTGTCATAATGAGTCTTTTGATGCTGTTTGGTTGCAGCAGAGGTTTGGGCTGCATCCCTGAAAGCATGTGACAAACGTGTGGTAAGATCCTGCACATAAGCTGCTGGTGTACCTGGTGTGGATGAGGTCACTGCAGGACTACAGTTCAACATGACATCCAGTGGCAGGTTTGGTTCTCTCCCATGTACAAGGAAGAAAGGGGAAAATCCAGTACTTGAATGAACACTTGAGTTGTAGGCAAGCTCACACTGTGGCAGGTACTGGTCCCATTCACCACCATTTTGTGAGATGTACTTAGCAAGTTGATCTTTCAGTGTCCTGTTCAGTCTCTCCACCATACCATCTGACTGGGCATGGTATGGAGATGTGCGTGTTTTGTTGATTCCAAGCAGGCTGCAAAGATGCTTGATGAGGTCTGATTCAAACTGGCGGCCTTGATCAGTGTGAATAGACTCTGGCAAGCCATGTTGTCTGATATAGTCCTCAAAAATGCACTTTGCCACTGTGGTAGCACGCTGGTCTTTCAGGGGGAACAGATTAACATAGCGTGTGAAATAGTCCATTACTACCAGAACATACCTGTTCCCTTGTGTACTGACAGGTAGCTCAGTGATGTCTGCAGCAATTTTCTGAAATGGCCTCTCTGCATGGATTGACTGTAGTGGGGCTCTTTCATGTGGGTTTGGAGAACCCCGTGTTTGACATGGTAGGCACTCAGCACAAAACTTGCGAATATCACGGGTCATGTATGGCCAATAACAAATACGTCTGGCTCTCTGCAGTGTGCGGTCTGCACTTAGGTGACCACTGAACTGATTTCCATGCAAACCTGACAAAGCTGTGGGAATGAGAGTTGCAGGCAGAACAACTTGAAAGTTTGCAGGGGTGTGAGAGCTTGTATTGACTTTCCTACAGAGGATTCCATGCCGAATGATCAATTTGGGGTACTCATGCCAGAGTTTCCTCAGTGTTGGGGAGGAATGTTTGAGGTGACCTATTGGTGGTTTGTGGGCAGCGTTCTCTAGCCATGCAATGACTGTGCTGAGACATTCATCCTCCTTTTGTTGTTCCTGCAACTTTTCAAAGTCTACTGACAGTGTGTGGCTGATGTCAGGCATACCTGAGGATGTGTTGTCATGCCTGTCTGTGGAGGTGATGGAAGATATAGCACACTGAACAGCTTTGTTGTGGGTCTCAGAATTAGGACGCCTGGACATGGCATCTGCGTTGGCATGCTGTTTACCTTCTCTGTGCAGTAGGTTGTAGTCATACACATCCAGCTCGAGTATCCACCGACTACGCCTGCCAGTGGGATCATTGTCCACTGGTGCTTTCCTCAAGCTCAGGAGAGGCTTATGATCTGTGATCACTGTAAATGAACTACCAGAGAGGAAGTGTTTAAAATGTCTCACAGACCAAACAACTGCCCAGAGCTCACGGTCAAAAGTGGACCATTTTCTTTCAGGAGGCCTGAGTGTGTGGCTTGCATAGGCAATGACACGTTCTTTGTTGTCCTGACGTTGAGCTAGCACAGAGCCAATGCTATCCTGTGAAGCATCTGTGTACAGTAAGAATGGCTGTGTAAAGATGGGATGTGCCATGATTGGTGGGTGAGTGAGAGCGTGTTTCAGTGACTGAAAAGCATCCTCACATTCAACAGTCCATTTGAATATTGCTCCTTTTTGTGTGAGAGCATGCAGTGGAGCTGCAATAACTGAAAAGTTTTTGACAAACCTACGGTAGTAGGAACACAGTCCAATGAAAGCTCTCACCTCTGTAGTTGTCCTAGGTGTTGGCCATCCACGTACCTTTTCAACATTTCTTGCATCTGGTTGGAGTCCATGGTTGGAGACCACATGTCCAAGGAAAGTCACTTGGGTTTGTGCAAGCTGGCATTTTCTGGCTTTCAGTTTGAGACCAGCTGAGCGAAACCTGCTGAACACCTCTTCCAAGCACTTTAGGTGGTCTGGAAAAGAGCGGCTGAACACAAGGACGTCATCCAGGTAAATCAAACAGTCCTTCCAGTGTAGGCCATGGAGCACCAGCTCCATCAACCGTTGAAATGTTGGTGGGGCGTTGGTTAATCCCATAGGCATAACCTTGAACTGGTAGAGAGCACTGCCAGTGTTGAATGCAGTTTTCTCCTTGTCCTGTGGCTCAAGCTCAACCTGCCAATATCCACTTGATAAGTCCATGGTGCTGAACCAGCATGCGCCTGATAGGCTGTCAAGGGCATCTGCAGGGCGTGGCAAGGGGTATGAGTCTTTAATGGTGACTGCATTCAACTTTCGGTAATCAATGCAGAACCTGTAGCTGCCATCTTTTTTTCTCACGAGAACAACAGGAGAAGACCAGGGGCTGCAGCTTTCTTCAATGATGTCCTGGGCGAGAAGCTGCTGGACCTGTCGGTCTATCTCTGCTCTGATGTTTGGTGAGGTTCTGTATGCTCTCTGTTTGATGGGGCGAGCATCTGCTGTGTTTATGCTGTGTTGTACAACATTGGTGCGTCCATAGTCTTGGTCATGAGCACTAAAAACGTCACTGTATGTCAGCAGTAAAGCTTCAAGCTTTTGTCTCTGTTCGTCACTGAGTGCTGCCTGACTGAGGTCAACATCTGGTAATGTCTGTTGAGGGGAGGGTTCTGCTGTAGTCGTAACTGTGGCTACGTCAGCTTCCACTAAGGAATAGTCATCCTCACTATCACCTAGTGGGTGAAAGTCGCCTAGCCTTGTTTCACTTGGAACGTGGAGGTCAGTAGTAGTTGGGTTCATTACTCTGACATAAGTGAGTCCTGCCTGTACAGTAGCAAGTGTGCGTGCAGCTAACAGACCTTGAAAACTAGGTGGACCTGGCTCTAGGATACCTGAATAGTCAGTTTCAATATCTGGCACACCAATAGTGGGCTGGACTTTAGCTAGAACAGTCATTTGTGACATGGCAGGGACTATAATAGGGGATAAGGTGACAGCATTGCAAGCCAGGGGAGCAGTCTCAGTAGCACACAGAAGGGGGGTGCTAGTACGACTCCCTACTTTAAAAATGCCTTCTCTCAAATCCAAAACTGCATGATGTGCAAGTAGAAAGTCCCATCCTAAGATCACTGGTTGTGTTACATTTCTGACTACTTGGACAGTGTGGGTGAAAACCTCATTACCTAGTCTGATGGTGAGAGGAAGTGTACCTAGAATGTCTAAATAGTCACCAGTCACTGCTCTAGGGAAAAGCTCAGAGCGTTGCATAGCTTTAGTTTTCAGAAATGGAATAGACATTCTAAAGTCCTCACTAATCAATGAAATGTCTGAACCTGTGTCTAGGTAGACTTTAGTAGCAATGTTCTCAATGACAGTCATTACATAGCGTGTAGGCTTTTTGTGAGAAGGTGGAAGCACCTGTTGTGGGGCCTCATGAGCAGTAGCAGCAGACACTTGGCCCTCAGCGTCTGCTACCATTCGTTTCCCTGATCAGTGGGGTCTCCTTTAAAGCTCACATGATGGCTCCTTTCTCCGTATGATGGTCGTCTTTCCTGAGCAGAGTATGCATGATGTGACTCATACCTGGGTCTGGCTGACTCATGTGGGGGAGAGTAGGAGGTGTGTCTGTAGGAGCTGTTTTGGTGTGGGTATCTGGCGTTGAAGTGGTCAGGAGAGTGGCGCCTGTCTGGGCTGTGGTGCCTGAAGTGATCCCGACTGCTGGTGGAGTGATGGTCACGTCGATGATGTGGAGAAGATGGTGGAGTGGGTGAGTATCGCCTGTTGTGGTGATCAGGAGAGTATCTGGAATGGGGATGATCACTGTATGACCTGCTGGTTCTCTGATGGTGGGTTGCAGAGGAGTAGACACCGCGGTCAGGAGACACAGATGGAGAGCGACGATACCTTTCTCTGCCGCGCTCACCCCTGAGTTCATCAGGACGGCCATATTTATGTTTGGAAAAGTCAGCATGGGGAGCACGGTGGCTAGCAGAGTAGCTATAATTTTGTCCCAGCTGAGTGACTTCAAGCCTGAGTGCATGCACATCCTTGGAGAGCTGCTTGACAGCATCCATAAGGGCAGCAGATGAGTCTGAGTGAGATTGTTCATGTTTGGTGGAAACCATAGCAGAGACTGGCTCACCTTGTGGGGCAGGAGGAACAGCATACTGGCTGGTTGCATATGAAGAAGCAGGTGGGGGGAGGAGTTTCAGAGCTTCCTGTGCACGTTCCCATTTACATGCAACATCTAAGGCATCCTCCAATGTAGCAGCACCATGCTCATGACATTTAGCTTGAAGAATGGGGTCTAAACCAGCAACAAATCTTCTGAAGCGTTCCATTGCAATAGCTGGCTTGCCATAGTTAGGAAATGCCTCCAAAACCAGTCTTGTGATTTCTGCAGCATAAACTTCTAAAGGTTCTTTAGGCAAGCGCTGTCTGGCATTTACAAAAGTCTGGAAGTGCAGCAAAAATTCTTTCCTCCCAAAAACTTCATTTAATTTGGCCACACATTCATCATAGTCCTGCTGTATTTCTGGTGATAATGACAGCCAATATGCCAGTGCATCTCCACTAAGGCGGGTGGGCAGTATAGTGGCGATATCTAGCTGCTGTCCATCTGCACAGGCTTTAACTGCAAGCTCTAGCCTGGTTTTCCACAGTGAAAAGTTTTCTTTGTCCTTACCATCTCCGTGAAAATATGGCGGTAAATCCACTCTGTAGTGAACCACTGTCTTTGTTGTGTCCCGTTGGGTCGCGCTGCGTGCGCCATCATCCTCATGGGCAGGCTCGTTGTCCTCAACGTCGGACACTAATGACTGCAGCGACATGTTGTAGTGTACTGTCCAACTTCAATCGACGACGGGAAAAAAAACTTTGGTCCGCTTGTCTCTTTAGCAACTGTCCGTAAAAATGTTTAACTGTCCATGCACAACAGAAACAAACTCACACAGTGCACTTGTAGACTGCAGCCGGCGCTCCCGTCGGCGCGAGCTAGTTGATTGCCTTGGCTAATTAACAGGAGGAAAACACAGAAGAAAAACACCGCTGCCACCAGTCTGTAACCCTCTTTTCTTGTTGTTCGTGTTCTCCAGTTCTTCCGGGCTGTGGGTAATAAGCGGGCTACAATGTGTCTTTGTTTCTCTCTCATTTAATATCCGCCAACACGGCACGACAGTATAGAACAACTCCAACTTAGGGGTACAGCCACACCTCTAAACACTGTCTAGCACGAGGCACTCTCTCCGAGTGTGTCACCTATATCTGTCCGTACTAAGACAAGAGCAGGTAGGAACCAATTAACTTAACCAAGGGGATACGTCACTTAAAATAATGCACATGAACATACAAATAAAATAATATACAAAGTAATATAAATGACAATGAAATAATAATTTACAGTAACTCAATGACGCTGTAAAAAATATTACTACTTAAATATAAATAATATACGTACTGAACTGCTAGATAAGAAACATAAATTTACACAATAAATTAAGTAATAAAAATAACCCAAAATATAATGTGTACAGTATTTACAGTTACACAAGTAACCAGAGGAAACCTGTTGGACGGGCGTCTGATTTCATCTGGTTTATTAAACACTGAAGAAATGATGGAACTATCATAGAAGATTAGAATTTGTTTCATACATTTGAATTAGGTTCATTTGAATAATTTTTAAGTTAAATTTGCCACAGAGGACATTCATAATGTCCTTGAAACATTGTAAATCATATCTTCACAGCAACGTATGATGTCTGTGAAACAATTTGACAGCATGTGAAAGTCATCAGCACTGTATAACTACACTGACAACACAGAGCCATCACACATGAAAAAAACACAATTTTTAAAGTGCTGCTGTTGGTTGATATGATAAGATATACTTTGTTGTCCCCACAGAGACACCAGGACACAATACTAAATATGTACAACAACAGGAAAGATGTGTAGATTCAATAAAAATGTGTTAAATACAGTAGAAAAGATTGCACATGATTTGTAAGATAAAGTTATAAATATATAGGTGTTATAAAATAAGGAATGAATTCATAAAAAACATGAAACGATAATTAATAAAGCATAGAAATGCACATAAGTGAGGACTGGGCAGGTTGGTTGTTGAGTAATAGTATGTAAAGATGTTAAAGAAAGCTTAAAGCAGTTGCTTTTGCTGAGGCAAAGTAAAACTATTTGTTCACGCTAACGGGGAGGTCAGAATCCAGCCGAATGGACGAGTCACAAAAGATCGATGCAGACAAATGACTACAGGACACTAAACAATATTTATACGATGTTACAGGAAACCATCTGGAAAGCCTGTGCTGCTCGCTTACTTAAAGCAAAAGATGTGATGCCGAGTGACAGGGACAAGGAGAGATGGGGTTTAGGGTTTAATGTGACATAATATAGTTCACCCACCTGGGGGTGCGGGGTTGATGCACCACCCTCAGCACTGCTCATTCCAGCATCTGTGTCTGTGACCAGCTGCGGCTGACCATCAGTGGTCAGTGAAAACTCTGCAATGAATTCTCATTTTCAATTCAGTGGATTTTTTATTTATTTATTTATTTTTTTTAATTATTTTGACAATGCGATGCACTATGAGTGGGCATTGCAAATGCATTGCATTGAATTGCCAAAGGCGGCACTGAGTTTAAAGAGGGCATTGCAACCCAGTGCCGCCTTTGGCAACAGCCCAGGAAGCATGGAAATAGAAACAGACATCGAAGACACACAGACAGCAGACATATGGTATGTGTCAGTTTGTGTCCCTTTGTATAGGAGCAAAGGCTCGCCCTTACTGTGAGGGGACCCCGTTTTCTGTCAGTTGAGGAGAAAATAAAGAATTGTTTTCATTAAGATAAAATATGTTCTTCCCATACCAATCTAAAACTTTTTTTTCATTAACAAAAATGACTCATCGTAAGCCAAGAGTGTCCCTTCGGCTCAGTAAAATTAATTACCTTTTGTATCTTAGACTATGGCGCTAGATGTTTGCTAAATTTTCATCTTGTTGGTGTTGTTGCTGCCGTGTAGCGTCTCTCTTGAATGAGGGCCGATGTGTCATAACCACACGACCTAAGAAAGCATCTGGTCGATACAATGAGGCAGGCTGGGGGCACGTGAGTGTAATTGCATTTTGTATGAGGTCCCTCTGTGTGTGGACGTGCGAGGACAATATATGTGTGTTTGTGTGTGTGTGTCCGTCCATTTTAGTTCTGCTTTGTTCCAGCTGAATTGTTACATAACTTTGTACAGCTTATGGAGCTGTGAGCAAAGACGCGCACACTTCCATACACACATGCATTGTGTCTTTCTCTCTCCTCTGACCTGTTTCCGTTGTGTCCTCTCCTTCACATTCACAAACATACAAACCACACCCACGCACAGATGGCGCTTGACAAGTTGATGCGGCGTCTGTGCTCGTATGCGTCCATGTATTTCCAAATGTTTAATCAACAGAAGAAGTATTACCTGGATGTTATTTCAGTTCTATGAATATGTGTCTTCTAACAGCCTTCAGGGTGTCGTGTGGCTGAAATTCCGCCTTCTGGTGTCTCTGATCACTTCCTCTTTCTGTCTAGTTCTGAATATATACAGTATAATGTGTATTTGGACCCAGCTGGGTGAGTGCATTGATTTGTGTGGTTGTTGAGGGTGCTGAGGCCTGAGGCTATACTGTCCAAAAGCGAGTGCTGTTAGGGAGCAAGAACTTACAAAACAGAAGTAAGAGTAGATGGAAATAAAGGTAACCTGTATTGTCTCTAACAGGCTGTCAGCTTTTGCACACAGCATTTTAAGTCAGTATGGTGTAAGTCAGAGACAATAAGAGAAACTCCCACACACTGTCTCCCTTTCGCTTGACACATTTATTAAATATCGACGTTTTGTCTTTGATTTATTAGGTATATACCCTCCCCAGCTGCTGCATTCTGGAGCTGGGTATCCACAAAATACCATCAATTAATTTGGCTTTGTCTACAAAGCCTCGATTAAAAGCGGTAAATTTGACTTTTGACTATTTCACCCATTTTTTTCAGTCTTTTAAAGAACACATTCCAATTTAACAAGTCATTATATTTTATCTTTAGCCTTTAGAATTCCCTTCTACTGTTTAAATGGATGGATGTTAACCTACAGTATGTACTGACATTTATTCTAGTTAATATTCATTACTGGTGACCATTTAATGGCTTTTTGGAATAAATGTATTCATCGTAGGATGATACTCAGGATGATACATGATGATACTTGTATGTAAGGTTATGTGAATGTTTAAGATTAATTCTGAGTTATTGTGATTGTTTTAAATTCTATTGTCTGACTGATTATGCATTAAGCAGTTTCAGCTCAGCAGTCATCTGACTGAGTGATTGAAAATTGAAGCAGTCTCTTTGTTTGTATATAAGTAGAAATGTTTGGATTCTGGTTCCATCTTCCTCTGATGCACCTGTCAGATGCACCTGTCACAGATTCAGGTGTGCACATATTTTTTTTCAATATTTTTGAAGTCAGTATGGTGTGAAATTAAATTTCTGGTCAGCTCTCAATCCAAATAATCCTAATTTTCAGATTATGGTGTCTGACAGATCAGCACAATTACCCTTACATACAAACAAATACATATAACACAACCAAATGAAACTCCCAACACGTCAAATAAATCAGCTGGTCAGTGCCTTCTTTTTTGAAATTCTACCTGGATTTTGCATTTTTATTATTGCTAACTTGACCATGGAGCCTTGTGTGTCCAAACACAGGACTTTGACCCAGGAGACAGGGGCTTGTGTACCCATGTGAGACCAATAGATGACGCTGAATTCTTTTTTACTTGTGTAAGGTGCGTAATTTACAAAGGTTATGTTACATTGGTTACTTGTGTAGCATAAAGTTACTTATTTTAACCCAAACCAAAATCTTTTCCTAAACCTTACCAAGTAATTTTGTTGCCTAAACCCAACCAAAAGGGTTTTGTGCTTTTATTTTGAAATACATTGTGCAACAATTTTGACATCAGGATCCTTGGTTTCGTGTCCCAAGTGAACCAGTACTCAATGCTGACTTCTTTTTTACTTTATTTATAGTATTTGTGCCTTTATTTCGAAATTCTAACCAGAAGTTGCATATTTATTCTTGCTAACTTGACCACAAAGAACTGTGTGTGCAAAGCTGACAGTAGAGGGGTACCCAAACAAACACATGACTTTCACCCAGGAGACCAGGTTTTGTTTCCCGTGTTAGACCAGTGCTCAATATTGACTTATTTTTAACATAAGGTACCTAACTTAAGTTACTTACATTGTTACTTATTTTCACCCATGATCTTTGAACCTAACAAAGTAATTTTGTTGTTGTTAAAGCTAACCAAATGGTTGTTGTGCATTTAATTTGAAAATCTACCCAGACACTGCATATGTATTATTGCTAACTTGACCGCTGAGCCCTGCACGGCAAAACTGATGCTAGGGGGGTATACAGTGTTTTGAAACACAGTGCCCGTGAGTCACTGTACTTCATGAATTGGGAAAGAGAACGTGTTGGTATGTAACAGTCAGCTGACTCCCTGATGAACACACTGGGATGCTAAAGGCTAGTGCGAGGCATATAGCCAGTGTGTCCAGTCATAATCATGCAACAGTCCTACACCACTGACTACACACCTTTTTCACACCAGGCATATTGATGTCAGGGAAAACACAGGTGTTATCAAGGTCCTGTTGCATTGTAGCAGAGCCTCTCTGATGACAACCTGTACAATAGCAGCACCCAGACTCTGTTTAACCTGAATGGAACAAAAAATTTCATTAGCATAACTAGTAACACCTGTGTTTACTCTATTATTTCATGTCAAAATGGCTGCTTTAAAAAGATCTATTGGTAGACTTGTGCGTGTTGTGAAGTGAAGCTCTGTTTTTGTGTTGTGTACGATTTAAAAGAACAATTTGTATGTTTCTTTGCTGCATATGTATGATCCAATTTGTGAATGTGTCTCTCTGTTTGCTCGTGTTTTACTTATTCATAGCATTTTCTTTCCTAAATGAGGAAATTCTCAGATGCAATGGGGAGAGAAAAAAAAATCCATCAGCAACTTTCAGTAAGTTCAGTTTAATTTAATGTCCAAATTAAATTGGCCTGTCTGAGTAAGCACGACACAAGCAGGCAAGTTGAAAGGGTGAGGCCATTAGTTAATGTTATGAAATTATTGCAGCAGACAGAGTTGGTTTGAGTCATGAGGACCAAAAACAAAATCAAGAAAACTACAGGGGAAACAGTGCTTGTACGACCCAAGTGAATCCTGTGGCTGCAAAATGCTCTAGTCAGTGGACAGGAAACTAGGAAAACAATATGTATAAGTACGTATAAGTCATATGTGGCCTCTTATGCCAACAGAAGGGTCTAGGCCACAGAAATTAAGGAGATTTTGTTTCATCTTAAAACAAGGGAATAATGACCCTAGTTTTACACTTGGATGGTGCCTATAACTAGCGGGCTGCCTGGCCACCCTGAGGATAATAACACCACTCTAAACCAACTCCAGTACACTGTGACGACCTGTAACTTTCCATTAAAATCACCATATTTCAAAGGCATATTGAATTTAATCTATTATTAATTTGTGGGAAAATTAAATTACATTACTTTATTGGTCATGGCCTGGTCTGAGCAGAATAATAAGTGGTGATTAAACATTGATGTTAAAGGCGAGTGTTCACTGAAAAGAATATTTATAGGGGAGGAATAAACCTGAAGAGTTGTCAGTAAAATATTATGTTCATTTTACAGTAGAAATTAATACAGTTGTTGCTGGGTTTCGCTTTGTATGACAGCCAATACCACAACTGGCCAAACAAAATGTTAAAATGTGGAAAAAATATATCAACATGTCAGATATCTGACTTTTGGGGGCTACTGAACTTAGTGAACTTAAATTTCGGAACTGTCCAGGAGGTGGTAAATGGAAGTACTAGATATTCTACAGGGATAGAAATGCAACTGCTGGTTTGCAACTTGACACACACAGTAATTGACAATGCAGGACATGTATTTGGATAAACAGAAAGGACCCTGATGTGTGTTTTGCTGCCATGTTGCAGACTGTTTTTACAGTATATGTTAGGAACTAACACCTTCAAGTCAAGTCAAGTTGGATTTTATTTGTATAGCCCAATATCACAAATCACAGTTTGCCTCAGGGGACTTTACAGTCTGTACAGTGTGTAATACATCCTGTCCTGTAGACCCTGGAAGGAGTAAGGAGAAACTCCTCCATCTTGTTGGTTGTTATGCTGTGTGCAACCAAATTGTCTTTGCCTGGTGTTACTTTAATAAGGTGAGAAGCATTTCTTTATCCATTCTCGTCGGGGGCGGGACATTTGCAGACCTGATGTAGTTTATGTTTGAGTGACAGGCTATTTACTGCACATTTACTGGCTCCAGACTAATTGACACATGTCAAAGTGCCAGCACAAATTGTTACATCAGCCCACAGCCTCAGAGGACACAAGAGCTGAGTGGATAAAAAGTTTATTTTTGATGAAGCCAGTCACTGAACTCCGACGCTTTTCAGGACAACAGGCCTGGCTTTACATTGACAGACCACTGACAGTTATAAACAGCTGATCAACTGTGTAGGACTCATCATCGCCTGTTATTATCAAGTTATAAATATTGCACTCATGTATCTTCTATCCTTGCATCCAGCAAGCAACCTGCATGAGCTTCGAGTCTGGGGAGGGGAGGTGGGAGAGGAAACAACTCACTTCAACCATAGATTATATATTCAGTAGGGATTTAACCTACTTAATATGCTGTCTATGGCTCCAACTCGCTATTTGCACTCATTTTTGAAGCCTAGGGTCTTACTTATTGCTCCTTTTAAGAAAAGAAATATGAGAAATGATTGCACTTTATCCAGCAGTCAGTGTTCTACCAGGTTCTTCAGAGAAGAGAGCAGAAAGAGAATGAAACCATAAGGTGCTTGTGTGTCCTTTGGGATAGCTGACTGGTCCCGAGGGATCCAACTGACTCTGGAGAGCTGGTCAGCAGCGAGGGATCTGGTCTGTGCCAGTCTCATGTAGTCTGTTTTGCTCCATTCTGTTAACCTCCTGCTGCGTGTGGATCTCTTCTAATAATTTAATACTGACTTTTACAGTAAAAGTCAAATGTAAATGTATGTAAATGTGAGTGGAAAACAAGAGCATAGAACGGAGACCTGACAAGTTCTTATTTGTTCACATTATGGGAAGATCCAGGTTGGAGATTGTTAAAGGTCCAGTGTGTAAGATTTGATGAGATTTATTGTCAGAAAATGACAGGTAATGTTCATGTATGTTCAGGTAATGTAATGTTCAGGTAAGTTTCAGGCATTTAAAACTACTTGGTTATTTTTTCTAATGTGTTGACTGAGAGGTTTTCCGGTGCTTGAACGTCATGCTACTTCCACCTTTGCTTTCAAAAAAAGGGTAAGCATTACTTGCACAATTACAAGAGGTCCTTGTAAGGAAATTGTAAATTGTTGTAAGCATTTTAACAAACATCTAGTGTTTGTCTGGTGAGGAGTGTGTAAAAAAGCTCAAATTAAGCATAGCTGCCCTCAAGCCGGTGCCTTATCTTCAACCAAGGTAAAGACAAAACGACCACTACAAAATAAAGTCCACTAAAAAATATGCAAAAGATCATAAACATAATCCATCCATCCATCCATTTTCTGTAACCGCTTTTTCCCCAAGGGTCGTGGGGGGCTGGAGCCTATCCCAGCTGACATTGGGCGAGAGGCGGGGTTCACCCTGGGCAAGTCACCAGATCATCACAGTGCTGACACATAGAGACAGACAACCACTCACGCTCACATTCACACCTACGGGCAATTTAGAGTCACCAATTAACCTAGCATGCATGTCTTTGGACTGTGGGAGGAAGCCGGAGAACCTGGAGAGAACCCAAACCCAAACCCAAACTCCGCACAGAAAAGCCCTGCCCCTGGGGAATTCGAACTCCGGACCTTCTTGCTGTGAGGCGTGTTTTAAAACATGTCATGGAAACGTAACAATCTGAAACCTGCCTGAAGTGACTATTGATTACTTACTTACAATGTAGCGAGTGCTGAGTGAACACACTGTTTCTTTGATGATGTTTCACAAATTAACATGACACATATGACAGTTACCATGGCAACTGGAAATGGAAAACTATTTTTATTTACTCCCCCCCCCCAACGAAATTGAGTCAGCTATAATATATTGCAAATGGACTGCCATGGGCAGATGAAACAGTTCATTCAATCTCCTGTCTTCAGAGCCCTATACCTGTTACATGATAAGTAAGTTGTCATTTGCACATTATGAGCTAATGTGTCTCAAGATTAGAGCCATTTTCTTTTTCTTTTTTATATTGTTCAGTTTACACTAGTTTGAACATGGGAGAGTTAACATTTCAGTTGTATGGTTTTGCATGTGAATTTAGTCTTCTGCATATCCATTTTAATGGAATTTATTACTTTGGAGTGGTTGGCTGCATCCGAAATTCCATACTAACATGCTATTTAGTATGCAAACCTGTAAAAAAACATGTAAAAAAATAAATAAAAATGTAAATGTAATAAAAAAATGTAAATGTAAAACTGAAACAAAAAGAAAAGTGAGATTATACTAAGTCCAAAACCTTAGTATGAAACCAATTGTAAACAAAGTCATTATTATAACAGTAAATATCCCACATTCACTGCAGTAGTGATGAATTCGCATTGCCTGTATAAAGAAGACGCTGTTTCAAATATAGACGTTGTTGACACATGTTGTCACAATGGACATACAGAACGTATTCACTGATGTTGATCACCAGGGTGGCTTGAATGCTCTGACACAGTTTTTGTCACAGTATCTCTGTTCGAGAGAGCAGCTTCTTTATGCAGAAAATTCAAAGGGATCTACATGGGCAGCAAAATGTCTCTGAACTTCAGTTCCCTATATGAGGTCTGTTTTGAAAAGGATAATGTCTCCTCATTTGAAAATCCCTTCCAAAACCACATCACACGTTACATAGATTTTCATGATTTATGATGCTCCTGTTGATAGTTTATTGCTTTTTTATGAGAATTTCAATCGCAGCCATGAGCACATAAAATGTTCCATTAATCATGATGTACAACAAATCAGTTTTTTAGACATTCTTGTTAAACGTGAGGGCAGGACATTGATAACAGACCTGATTAGAAAAGAAACCAATAAATTACAATCATTCCATCCACACCATCTTAAAAAATCTTCCCCATTGGCCACTTTAGTCCTCTCAAGAGAAATCTGTAGATGAACTAGAATATCGAGGGCACAGTTCCTCAAGAAACATAATCTCTCTCATCAAATGCCCAGGTGGTTTAACATATGTAGGAAAAATGCAAAGAGCACGAAAATCAGCACAGGAGCTGCATCCAGACCCAAGACCAGTATAACCCGTTGGCAGTGCATTTCAGAGAGGCGAATCACCCAGTGGCCTCTCTCAGATACATTGGCATCGAGCGTGTTAGATCTCCAAGAAGAGGAGGCGATTTAAATACCTTCCTACTCTAAAGAGAAAGTTTTTATATTTTCATTCTCTGGACTCTCACACCTAGAGGTCTGAATCAAGAGCATGAGATCAAGCATTTCCTCTAAACTAAAAATGATGGTAGTATCATGATGACTGTATAAATAGGTATGTGCTGTAAGCCTTGACACACATATTTGTAAAAATGTTGGGCTTTATAAATATAACAGGTGCAGAGGTGTAGTGCTATTTAGAAGAAGCACCTAATAGTCATGACATGCACATGCATGCAGAAGCAAACTTAAACTTGTGAATCCGCTTTCTACAACAACAACTATAACCGACCCCACGATCAAATGTTACCCCCTGCACTGCAAAAACAGCCATTCTAGAAAGAACAAAAATATTCTTAAATATAAACCAATTATCTTGTTTTAAGCCAAAGCCAAGCTTGGCTAAAATCCTGGAAATCCCTTAAATTTAACCATTTAAAAACTGTAATTGGTCTTAAAACTAGAAAAAAAAGGCCAAAGATTCACTTGTTTAAGAAATATGTACTAACAATGAAAATTTGGTCTCAAGACCTGATGTAACCCTTACGCCGTCCTTGGGCATTTTTGTACATTTTTTTCAACTTTTTTTTTTTTGATTTGGTGATAATTTTGGCTGTGTTACAGCTTGTGGCATGAATTTTTGTAGGAACTTTTCTTTTAGGTAAAATTTTTGAAAACCAATGTCTTTAACTCTTACATGTCATTTATACTCTGTTGATGCATTTTGCACCCTCTGGACACCTTCGTGTCAAAAATGTACATGTACAAAAAACTTAAATCATCATATATCCATATGTTTTTCTGCTTTTTTCCCCCCATAAATCACTTAAACAACTTCAAACTTGCTCAAAAAACATTCAATCATTTTCAGGATTTTAACCCGTTAAACCCTAAAAATACTGAAACTTTGTGCTGTATAGTTGCTGGAAGTAATAACAGCCTATTTTCATATCTGATAATGATGATGCTTGCAGGATCTGGTTGCATCACTTAACTGAATGCATCGCAACACTGTGACTCATTACTTTGTATTTAGATCTGATAATGTCCTTAGAAACAACTGTGAGTTCTGCAAGCTGTCATGCATTTTTCAAGTGGGTCACGGTAAACTCCAATGTGTTAATGAGCCATGCGTTTTATATTCAGCACGTTGTGAAGCATCTGTCTATATAGGCTCCACACTGTTCCCATATTTCAAAGTGTCCAGCCACAAATGAGCAGACAAACCTTCTGCACAGTCTGAAGTCTTTCCTTCTATATGTGTGAATATTCCTGATCTATATTCCATCAGCATGATAAGTACTGTATTGTGTGTGTGTGTGTGTGTGTGTGTGTGTGTGTGTGTGTGTGTGTGCGCAGTGGGTGTGGGTAAGAAAAAGATGGGGGAAAAAGGGAGCAGACAGGTGTTGTCAATCAGAGCAGACTGATTAAAGTTTAGCAGTAAAGTTGTCTAATGGCAGTAAATATACAGGTTGCTCTCGAAAACACAGCTGAAATAGTCTTGTTAACCAGAGGCTGAATAAAGTAAAGGAGTCTGTGGGAATAAAACAGAGGTGATCTTGATCTTGGGCTGTGGAGGTGGAGGTGGTTATTGGGGCAAGAGAGATGACGCTGTACGGAGACTCCAATGGCATCAAAGTCTCCTTGGCTGGCATAGAAGAGAGAACTGGTAGGAAGTGGAAGGTTCATGAGGCAGTCACCCAGGCTGAGTCTCAACTGTGACACAGTGAACTGGTGAGAGCAGTAACATCAGGACAAGGGGGGCTCACTACAACAATGCCCAGGGGTAAGAAAGACACCAGCTGGTCCAGGATGTGAGCCAACCTGGGGTGGAATAAGTCCACTCCAGAAGGATAGAGGAGCTGTGGCAGCAGGGTGTGTGGACAGTGAGAGGAGGGAGTGTACTGAAAGATCTTGTGGGCAGAGCTCTGGAAGGCTGAGCAACACAGTTTAAAGTTCCTGATCCAGTCAGTCTATGATGTCCTCCCCAGCCCATCCAACCTCTTCTGCTGGGGCCTGGCAGAAACACCTTCATACCCATTGTGCCAAAGTAAAGGATTGCGGGAGCACGTCATACGCTATTGCCCAAAAGCCCTGGGAGAGGGGCACTACTGTACCACAATCAGGCGCAATCAGGCGCTGAGGGCTATCACAGAGGTTAGAGGGCAGCAACAACCAGCAAGACACTCCATCACCTTTGTCAATGCTGGGGAGAAACCATAACAACACCCAAGTCAGACAGGAGTCTTTTGGCAACAGCACGAGATTGGTAGCTGAAGGTCGACCTTGGGGGACAGCTTGAATTCCCAGAAAAGATCAAAGTGACAGCTCTCAGACCAGAAGTAGTTCTGATCTCGGAAGAAACCAAGCAAATCATCCTGCTGCAGTTGACTGTGCCAGGTATGAGGGACTGGCAGGTGATGGAAGACCTGGTGCAACCCCATGGTGGTTGGCTGTAGAGAGTTTGCTGGCTGGTCACTTGTCAGCACACTCATGCAGCCTGGAATTAAAGGACTGCATAGCAGGAGAGCCATCAGGAAAATCAATGATGCTGCAGAGAAGACATCAAGATGGCTGTGGATCAAGAGTGGGTGATCCATGGGCCACACAAGCTACTTAGACACAAGCTGGGACGTGATCAACCCCGGCTGGGTCACCTGGGTGAGGGTGTCTGATGTCGAAAGACCCGAAACACTGATGACCCCAGGTAGTTAACATTGTTAGATCATAGGTGAGAGTATAGCAAATTACAGAGCACAGAAGAAAAGGGAACTAACATTGTTTACTCCAATTTAGAGCTGTGTGTATTTGCTGCAGAGGGGAAAAGACAGGGACAAGCTCTTTTAGACACAAACAGAGGAGTATTCTTTTAATAAGTCATGTAACATAATCCTTAAATATTGCAGTTCAGTCAACACAGCCTCAATTATCTAAATACACTATGAGTTTCTGCCATTACTACTGCCACAACATGCTTGTAGCTGTAGAACATGAAACGACATCATGCCGCAATTTGTTTCCAGCTTCACAGGCATCACAGCCAGCAGCATGTCATCCCTGACCTTTCTGTCCAGGATGCAAGAGTGCCCCTTTCAAATGGAAATCAACGCTTTTTTCCCTCTCACAATGTCTGTTTTTATCTTTCGGCTAAGGACAGACTGAACTAAATGGTACCACTTTGGCCTAAAAGACAAGAGAACATGATTGAAACAAAGTAATGTTATTTATGCCTTTTCCCTCAGTTCCCTATTAACCCTGGACCCTGCCCTGCCCCCGCTACCTCCAGCGCTGTGGCTGTCAGAGGATGTGGGTCTCTCTGCTCCAGGTGGGTTAGGGTTTTTTCACCTTTTTCCTGAAAATTTCTTTCTTTTTTTTTTTTTCTTTTTTTTTTTACAGCAGGCTGCCTCTAATTATGATCCATGTTTAATAATGATTGGATTAGTAGTATTTAGTACATAGCTTGCAGTGCGAGTCACCTCTTGTGTATATATATATATATTGCTGTGTTAGACTAATGTCCATGGATGATGAATGAACCGTTGCAGTGGTGGAAGCAGGCTGTCTGAAGGGCAGGGGTGAAAAAAATAAAAAGGGCACAAAGGACGCAAGGGTTCCAAACCATTGTTAAGATGAATATTGTTTTAGTATGTGACTGAGTTTTGTAGTATAACCACTAAACCTCATTTAGGTCATGGGCCGCATACAGCCAAATTTGATCTCATGTGGGCCAGTAAAAACCACTGCACAGTAACCAACAAACAACAACATCTCCTGTTTTTCTGTTTCCTTTTTTAAAGTAAACAGTTACAAATATGTTCTGATTATGTTCACCATTTATGAACCTGTCTGAGATGTCTTAGAAAAGTTCAATTTTAACAGTGTCTCAGTTTTTTTGTGTTACAATATATAGATCACAGTGGATCTACAAATGCACAAAACATTTATTATTTTGGAACTGAACAACTATGGTGGAACTTAATGAGGAAGACAGTCTTGGAAACCATTTACAGATCAATACCACCAATATTGTTTTTAAGATAGAGGTCCAATACAGATTCATTTGTACTGGACCTTCTGATTGACAATATTGATCTTTAAGCATGACTGCAATAAGAGAACTGTATTCTGGTCTGGAATTAATGACTCCTCAACAACTTTTTACACTTTGCAAAGTGATCCAGGTGGCTGGATTGGACCCTCTGCTGTATGTTTCACACTGCTGATTCTGTGACTGAAAGTCACATACATTCTCAGTGGGTGTTGGATTCTGGTAAGGTTACCCCTTGTCTCTGATCCTTTTCTTGATATTTACGGACAGGATTTCAAGGCACAGCCGGGGTGAGTAGAGAGGTTTGGGAAGCTGAGAATTGCCTCTTTGCTTTTTGCAGATGATGTGGTTCTGTTTGCTTCATCAGACCATGACCTTCAGCATAGGCTGGAGCTGTTTGAGGTCTGTGGTTCTCTGCCAGAAAGTGATGGATTGCTCCCACCTGGCTGGGAGTAGGTTGCTAGTCCCAAATGAATGAACTGTCTTGTAGTCCTGTTCATGAGTGATGGTAAGACGGAGCACGAGATGAGCAGCCAGATTGGTGCAGTGTTAGCAGTAATGTGGACATTATACCAGACAATCATGATAAGGTGGGAGCTGAGCCAGAATCAAACTTAATCAATTCACCAGTTGATCTACATTCCAGTCCTCATCTATGGTCCTGTTCTTTGGGTAAACAATTAAAGTATGACACTGTGAATTCAAACAGCCGAAATGAGTTTTCTCCTTGGGCTGACTAGGCTGAGTCTTAAAGATAGAGTGAGGAGCTTGGCTATCCAGAGGGAGCTCAGAGTAGAACCTCTGCTCCTTTGAGTCATCTGAGGTGGTTCAGGCGTTTGATTAGAATGCCTCCTGGTCGACTTCCTTTGGAGGTTTTCCGGACACATCCAGCTGGAGCTCGCTGAAGGGATTACATGACTTATCTAGCCTGGGAACACCTCGGGATCCCCAAGGAGGAACTTGAAAGCTGGGGAGAGGGACGTCTGGAATAGCCTGCTGCCACCGAGACCTAACCCCAGATGAGCAGAAAAAAAATGGATGGAAAATCTTTGTATGCTTTTGTGCATTTGTTAGTGAAATATTTCTTAATTGGGACACAGAAAAAGATTGTTTACTTGGCTGTGAAACACCATTTAATGTGTTCACTTTCCCTGGCCTCAATTAAAGCCTTCCTATCTATCAAAAGCTTTGTGACTGCAGATGAATTAATGTTATCAAGCCAACTGCTTGAAAAGGTTTCCAATATTCAGCTACTTTTTCCCTTTCAATTTTAACAGTTGTGTGAACTGCTTTTTTTTTTCACCATTGTGCAACTTTTGCCTTTGACTGTTTAGTAATTATTAAATTGTGTGTAAGTAAGATGGCATACAGGGTTCTGGCTAAATGAGAAGCAGTAAACAAAGGTCTGAACTATCAGTCTAGTGTCAAAATCAACTTATATCACTTACAGTGCAGTGTAAAGATGATTATCCTCCATAATACACGTTCCAGGGAAAACTCATTTGAGATGAAGCAGTACAGTTGAAGCTGAATGCTCAGGCTCTTGTATACTGTCAAATGGGTCAGTGCAGTAATACAAACTGTCCTCAGTGTAGTAAAACTTTCTGCCCAAATTCAAACTTATTTGCTCAGCTTGTGCCTGCCTGATTCATACAGACCTAATCTTTGTTTTTGTTGTAATTGTGTTGTCCATTTTTCTCACCCTTGGTTGTGCCTTAATCTTTTATGATACAAAAATGTGAAATAAAACAGTTATCTTATCGAAAGTGGGTTATCTGTTAAACTCCAAACCCCCATGTTGCCAATGAGCAGTGGAGGGCATGTACAGTAGAGTCACAGGCACACACATGCCTTCTTACTTTACCAAATATTCTATTTGTGAAAAAAGCTGCAAACGTGCATGTTTCATGTAATGAGGGAAAAGCAAAGAAAATTCATGAATGCTCCTCTTATTCTTACGCTTAATTAATTTATTTAATCAGCATTAATCTTTCTTTTTTGGAAATATGAACAAATCACAAATGTATACAATTGAGCAGCTTTTACTGACAGTGAATTACAATAGTCTGACTTTGTGCACTCATTATACTTGAGCCTATACTGAAACAGGCATTAATAATCTGCACTGTAGCACTTCTGACAAAGAACATGAAGTGAATTGGTGCTTTTTAGTATTCCTCTCCTTGAATAAAATATTTGTGTAATGAGGCTTCAAATGATTCCTGTCCCTTCAATATCAATGTTTAGCTGCATATCTACAGTTAATTGCATTATTATTCTGCTCTCATAATATGCTGTCAGCCAGACAAAGAATTTAAATTTTAATATAAATGTAATTTCATTGACAATGGGAATGAAATTTAATTAGTGCCTGAATGATGTTGTTTATAATGAAAGTTAGCATCACATCACAGAGTTTGTCATCCTGCCTTACTGATTGTCTTGCTAATTATCTGGTTGGCCAATTGATTTATTAATTAGCTGTAACTACTTTACTGACTGAATGTAAAGGTAGGTTATGCATATCCCACCTAACCTGCTGCGTGACTGACTCATTGCAAAGCTAAATGCTTGATTTAATAACTGTGAGTGGACGATTTATACACTGACTTTCCAGCTTACATTCCAACTGAATGACTGAGTGACTTATTGCACAAAGAGGAGTCTCATATTTAATTTTTCGCTTCTCTCCTGCGTCCTTGTGTTGCAGTGACCCATCCTCATTTATATTATCTTGTACAATTACCTCGCTGTTGCTAGGAGACATCTAGGAGACGTTTTCTGCTGGCTTGTTGTGGTCCTCAAGGTCTCCAGTGGGCAGACGGGTCTCTCCTGCATGCGTGTGATTATTGTACTGTGTACAGTGGCAGTCGTGACTGTGTTATGGCAGACAAAGGCAGAATTCAACATGAGCTGATCATTACTCCCAGCGCACATCTTGACATCTCTCTTTTTCATTTTCTGTAGCTCTTGTCTTTCAACAGCCCATCCCTCTCTCCTGCTTACTTCTTCCCACTCTGTTGCCATGTAGCATCTTCATCTGCCCATCTCCTCTGTCTTTTATATCCCTCGTGTTACGTACTACAGCTCGTCATTTGCCACAGTCTCAGTCCCACCACACCCATAGCCACCTACTGATCTGATCTTCCCTTTCATTATTGGACACGTTTTAGATCATTTAGTATCAGGAGCAGTTTGCAGCTGAGTGAGAAGGGGCCAGGATGAGAGCAGAGGTGGGAAGTAACTAAGTACAATTACTATACTGTACTTAAGTAGATTTTTACTTGAGCATTTTTCTGACAACTTTTTTCTTGTACTCCTTACATTTTAACACAAATATCTTACTTTCTACTACTTACGTTTTCAAGATATACTTGCAACTTCAGGAAAAGTTTAGGAAAAAAGGTGTAACAGGACAAAAATGATGTGAAAGATACAACAACGAAAATGGCACAAGTAAGAAGACAAAAGTGACCAGAATGTGATGTGACTAGATGAAAATTACATAAAAGATGTAACGAGACAAAACAACATAACAAGACAAAACTACGTAAAAGACACAGCTAGACAAAAATGACATAAAACACTTAGGGCCCTATCTTATGCCAGCGCAAGTGGTTATGCTATCTTACACCAGCGGAAGTACCATTTTTTCCATGTGTGTAAGATAGCAAATGCACTTGCTCTGGGTCTGTGCCGCTGTAGGCAGGAGGTCTAAACATGAAGGCAAAACAAAGGCGTGGTTGGTGCGTTTGCTATCTTGTGCTCAGCGCATTGAGGTAAAAACCGCTTGCGCTTTAGACCAGCTAAAACCTGGTCGAAGCGCAAAGTCTGTGGTCTTTCAGCACAAGAAAGCACCCGGCGGGCTCGGCTGAAACACACACACGTCTTCACAATCACAAAACACCTTCATTTATGGTCATTCTCTTTCTCACACGGGAGTGTGGATTAGCTAAGTGTTATTTGAAGATTTTCTAGCAGCAATAAAATGTAAATATTTAAGTTAAAAGCGTTCCCGTGTGTCTCGCACTTGGCTGAGGCGCACACGTCTCCACAATCACAAAACACTTTTCATTAATGTTAAACAGTTGTGTGCGCCTGTGTCTTTAAAGATAAACTCACTAATGGGGAAACAAATCTCTAATTATAAAGCTTAATAAATGTAAACAGACCTGCAAAGTGCACACGGGACGGGATCACAGTTGTCAGATAGTTTTTATCAGATGAGTCAGTATCACAGCTGGAGCAGCTGGAGTGTTTGTGTCTGCATGATTGTTATGATCCAGAAAAACAATGATTAAACAATTCTGATCTATAACATTTAAAATATACAAGATACTATAATTGACCGCACGAGTCCGACCCAACCTGAGAGAAAAACATATGTGTGCTTCTATCAGAGCACACATAATTTTGCACACTTCAAACTTAAGAAACTCTCTCCGATTGTTTCACAGCAGGTCAGAGGAGCGAGGATGGGAGGAGACAAGAGAGGGAGACCTGATCGAGGAGAAAAAGTGAGGTTCAGTTGGCTTTGTGCAGAGACAGCCAGTAGAAACGTTATGCAAAGGGCTACTTTTTATTTTTAGACTTTAAGTGAATGGGTATTATAGTGGTGCAGTGGTTAGCACTGTTGCCTCACAGCAAGAAGGTCCTGAGTTTGAATCCCTCAGCCGGCTTAAGGGCTGGGAAGTTTGTGGCTGGGGCAGGGCCTTTCTGTGCGGAGTTTGCATGTTCTCCTCATGTCTGTGTGGGTTCTGTCCTGGATACTCCAGCTTCCTCCCACAGTCCAAAGAGATGCAATATAATAGGTAAATTGATGACTCTAAATTTCTCATAGGTGTGAATGTGAGACTGAATGGTTGTCTGGCTCTATATGTCAGTCCTACTGAACTTGGGTGTACCCCACCTCTCACCCAGTGTCAGCTGGGATAGGCTCCACACCCCCACAACCCTTCGAGGACAAGTGGTTACGGACAATGAATGAATGAAATTTTGACTACATTTCAGAGCCTGTACTTCACTATTTTTTACCAGAGAATTGTTTACACAAGTATCTGTACTCATAAGTGAGTAAAACAAGTGTGTCACATGTACGTTCCAGTCTCATGAGCTTTAGGTAGTGAACAAAAGAATGAGGTTGTGGATTCAAATGGCTGAAATGAGTTTCCGCCATACAGTGCAGGGTTCAGCGTTTGGGTTTTTTTGTACTTGCTCAACTGGGATCTTTTGGCAATCTACTTGCCCGAAGTCATTTTCTTCTTGCCCCCATAAAATACGTATATATTTATTAGCAGTTATCAAATATCAGCAAAGATTTAAGTTAATTGTCATGTTTAATTTAGGGCTGCAGCATCTACAAAAATAGTGAAAACTGGCCATCCCAGTTTTGCCAAATGTTGTTTTTTACCCCAAAACCCAAAGATATTCAGTTTGATGTGATAATAAGCAGAGAACAGCAGGAAATCTCCATAGGAGATGCTGAAAAAAACATTTTCTGCCATTTTTGCATGGAAAATTACTTTAACCATTAATCATGTATCAAAAAAGTTTAATAATTTAATTCTTTTTTACAGCTTGCCCAACCAGGCAAGTGAGTTGCTAGATTTACTTGCCTGACATTGCATTTTACTTGCTCTGGGTAGGCCGGCAAGCCTTATTGTTGAGCCCTGGGGTGTTGTTTTTGTTGAGCCCTGGGGTGTCTGGGCCCAGCCTTACAGCTAAAAGTAGAATAGTTGCTCCTTTGCATTGAAAGGAGCCAGAGGCAGTTAGGACATCTGATTAGATCGCCTCCTGGATGTATCCTTTGGAGGTTCTCCAGGCACATCCTGCTGGTTGGAAACCTCTGGGTGGACCCAAAACTCACTTTTGGGATTGAATATTACTCATCCAGCCTCAGAATGCCTCAGGATGGCACATGGATGGATAAAAGGATGGACGTTAAAGATAGTTCATATGTTTTGATCAGTGTTGAGATTCCATGCTGAGATGGCCCGTTTTTACCTCCAACTGTGTCTGTTTTTGCCCCTTTTTTCTTTTTGTACATGAAATACAAGTTAATAATGTGTCCCAAGGGAATGGGCTGAATTTCTGATTTAGATCCTTGATCAAAAAAAGTTGAAGCAGCCTTTATTCTTTGTTGTCAGCACCACTGATTAAAGCAGTTGGCTGCTGAAGTTTTACAGCAAAGGCCTGGCGTTGTGGGGGACAATGTTAATGTTTCTGGAGTTGTACATTGTATGCATTAAAGGAGAAATCTGTCATATATTTACTGTAATATATCATAAAATGACCACAATACATCATTTGAGATCAAGGAAACATTAAGTTGAAATATTCGCTTCCCTTCCCTTAGAGCCGCGGTGTCCCCCCTTTAAATAACTGTTATTGTTGGCTCATCCTTGCTTGCTACTGTCAATTTACGATGTTGCACTCGTCTTGTGCTCCTGCAGCGTTCCTGAGGCCTGCCTGAGCTTCCCCGAGTCTCGGAAAGAGGGGTCAGGAGAAAATAATTCACTTCAACTATAGATAATATTAAATTGGATTTCAACCTATTTAATATACAGTCTGTGGCTCCAACTAACTATTTGGACAGTAGTAGTCATTTTTGCACCAATGTACTTGTAGTACACATCATTGTTCCCATTCCCCTGCCAATTCTGCTCAGCAGATCGAGGCAGAGGCTGCAAAATATATGAAAATACATTAAAGCAAAAGTCCAGCAAGGTGCAATATTTCAGTGTTATAGCAGACACATCACTATGAGCATCTAGGATGCATGTTTTGGACCAGTTAATACAAGAGATTTCCTCTTTAGAAGTTGTGTCAAACATGTCTAAAACATTTTCCACATCAGCCTAAAATTGTGTTAAAACACAAGTGGACTTTTTAAGCGTTATCGATGTATAATGATGAATGATGATGAATGAATACCTAATACATTTAAAAGTTTTAAAGTGCTAAAAATTTCATGAACGTTTAAGAAACCGTATGCAAGCAAGCACTCACAGCGTTTAAGATGTCTTTATGTTAAAAATGAGTGGTAAAGCGCTTCCTGAAAGCTTAATAGGGCAGAAGCTTTTTGCTTCATTACTGTTGCTCTGCTTCTTGTTTTTTAATCCCCTCAACTGATTTTCTATCTTCCTCTCCGTCATCTTCCCTCTCATTTATTCCTGTCTCTGATTTATTTCTCTTTTGTCCTCGTCTGCAAAGAAAACACATATTAAGGAAACACCAGGCATCGCTGGAGACATGCATGGCATCCTGTTAAACTAACCATCATATCATTAAAATCTAATTCCCCAGGTCTCTTTGTTTGTGAGAGATGTAACAAAGACAACATAATAACAATGCCACAAAACCATCAAAGAGTAAATCATTACATTTTTTTCCAGCCAATGACAGCTGGATTCCCCCCTCCTCACTGAGAGAACAGCCTCGTCTCCTGACATTTTACAATGCAGCGCACACAGTTTTTCTTTGCATTACCCCGATGCATTTAATCTTTTTCTCTAAACTTCTTTCATCTGCCCCCATCACTCTATACTCTTACCCCTCCTTCTCAATTGCATTTTCAACTTTTCACCCCTCCGTTCCCTCTCACTCCTCCTCCGGTGCACCCTTGTCATAATATTGCGAGTACTTGTTAATTAAGATAATTACAGGCTGCAATTTACTTAGTGGATAAATACCTGCTCATTATTTGTGCTTGTAATGGAGATGTTTTATGAGTGGTGTCAACAAATTTTAATAAAATGGTAAAGATCAGGGTTTTCAAATGTGCTCTGACGTCATGCCACTATTATACACTATGTGTTACTGTGTTCCATTGTTTCAGTTACTGTTGAGTGAATATGACTTGTGGGCCGAGGCATCTCTGTAGCACCACATTAGTTCATTTATAATGGTATTTTGTGATATATTTCACCTATACCAAAAAAATTGGAGCTCCTGCAATTTTGTGCTGTGGGGATGACATGTTTTTGTAGACCCACCTGGAGGTTAGCATCGCTCTGGTCCTCTCCACAAAAAGCAAATTGGATTTTTCCACTTCATTTGGGATTTGTGCAGTAAATAAGATCTAGTTCATAATGTTTGTGCATTTAAGTTAGTGTCCACAAACGAACACCCCTTTATGATTTTTGAAGTGTCTGAGTAGTTTTTGAGACGAATATTTTATACTTTTACTGTAGTAAATTTCTAACACCAGTACTTTTACTTGTCAATGAGTAATATTTTAGCAGTGTAACAGTACTTGTACCTGAGTACAGGTTTTCAGTACTCTTTACACCACTGGTAAATGCAATCACCAGAAGTGAAAAGGTAAAATTGGCTATAAACAAACTGCATCATGGTTGCGTGACTATAAGGTCATCTCTACTAAAGCCCCCCCACACATTATCAGCAGTATAACAGCACTGCTCCAGCTGTCCCATTATTTTCCCATGGAGAGTTTTGTGCTCAAAGTTCAAATTATTAGAATTTTGACATCGCTTGCCGCTGACATTTCAAAGCGCAACAAATAGGATAACAGCTGTAAGTGGTGATGTAGCAGGAAGTGACCATAGATGTGTGGAAGCTACACAAGCAGTTGAGGGAGAGACTGGTGGCCGAGTCTTGAAAGAAGCCCCAGACCTGTGAAAGATCTCACGAGAGTGATCATTTAGTGTTTGTACAACGAGCACAATGAAGAAACGCCATGTACAAATCCAGGAAGAGTTCTGCATATCAAAGGTTCCCTTCTAAACACGCCAAGAGTGATAGAAGAAAAGTGTTTCAGTACTTTCCAAGTACAGTTTATGAACTTAGCTAAATCCAGTGCTAAAGGTACCAGCTGTTTGTATACCAGGCAGACATACCTGTGCTTTGGCCCTTAAGCGACTAGTGATCAGCCAGATGATGCTTAACATCCCCGCAACCTTTGTAGTCTCATTTAGCCACTTCATAGAAACCCCCATTTTTAAGACATGTAAATGCTCAAAAAAATCAGAAAGGGTACATATTCATACATGAAGATCTCTCTTAATTAACCTTAATTGACCTCAAGACGAGGGAAGACGAGTCAGCACCTCCAAGTCTGAGGCCATGGTTCTCTGCCAGAGAACAGTGGATTTCTCCCTCTGGGCGTTGAGTGAGTAGCTGCCCCAAGCAAAGGAGTTCAAGTATCTCAGGGTTTTGTTCACGAGTGACAGTAAAATGGAGCGTGAGATCAAAAGGTGGATTGCTGCGCCGTCAGCAGTAATGCGGCCGTTGTACTGAACTGATGTGGTTAAGCTGGAGCTGAGCCGGAAGGCAAAGCTTTCAATTTGCCAGTCGATCTACATTCCAGTCTTCACCTATGGTCATGAGCTTTGGATACAGACCAAAAGAATGAGATAGCAGATACAAGCAGCTGAAATGAGTTTCCTTTGCAGGGTGAAGGAGCTCTGACATCCAGAGGGAGCTCGGAGTAGTGCCGTTGCTCCTTCGCATCCAAAGGAGCCCGCTTAGGGTAGTTTGGGCATCTGATTAGGATGACTCCTGGATGCCTGCCTACGGGTGTTTTCAGGGCAAATCCAACTGGGAGGAGACCCCAGGTTAGACCCAGAACTTGCTGTAGAGATTACATATCTCATCTAGCCTGGGAACACCTCAAGATCTCCCTGGAAGAGCTGGAAAGTGTTGGAGTGGGGAGGGATGTCTGGAATACCCTGCTTAACCTGCTGCCACCACAACCTGACTCGAATAAGTGGAATAAAATAAATGGATGGTTGACCATTAAAGATGATTCATATATGTTTTGATCAGTGCTGAGGTTTGAAGTTTAGATGGCCTGTTTTTCCCTCCGTCTGTGTCTGTTTCTGCCCTTCTTTGTACATGAAATACAATTTAACAATGTGTCCCAAGGGAACAAGCTAAATTTCTCATTTAGATCCTTGATCAAAAAAAGTTGAAGAAGCCTTTATTCTTTGTTGTCAGCACCACTGATTAAAACATTTGGCTGTTGAAGTTTTACAGCAAAGGCCTGGGGTTGTGGGGGCTTTTGTTAAGGGCAACAGAGACACTTCAAATCAAAAGAAAAAGCTCTGCAGCTGTACGTTGTATGCACTAATCTGCTGCCCAACACGATGTAGTACACATCAGTGTTGCCATCCCCTGCCAATACTGCTGAGCCGATCGAGGCTGCATGCTATATGAAAACACATTAAAGAGATATTCCAATAAAATGCAATATTTTAGTGTTATAGCAGACACATAAATGAGAGAATTCAACCTTCAGCATTAGTTGAGGAGATTTACTGCAACTCCTTTCCCCCAACTTCTCATCAATAATAAATAAAAAGACTAATAAATAAAACTGTAGGAACAAAATTCTCACAAGCCACTTTTCTGATGGTCTTAAGCATTAAAAACACACATTTTAGACTTTATCGTGATAGCAAGTGAGTGGTGGTGTTCACCGGAGGGGCATCTGTATTGAAAAGAAATGCAGCAAGACAACAAAGCGAAGAGAGAATACAAAGACAAAACTGTCATCAGCCTGCTAAAAAATTCTGCTTTTATTTCCCCCCAGCCTGACGTTTTAGTGCAACAAAAAACAATGCATGAATATACAGGATGTTGCAGTAAAAAATGGTTTCATTTTAACTTTGAGGTGATTCAAAAGTTGTATGAAAACAATCCAAAAATGGGTCTGGATGGAAACTGGGGAAAACTGCGCACTTTTTTCATATATAATCGAAATGTTGTTATCAAAAACTGAAATATAGAGATAAAAAAGAATGAAAAGGGAGAACGGTATATTTGAGTTCTTTTGCAAAGCAGACCATGATCAATAATCTCACAAATATGATCAGAATTTCAGACAGGTTTTCTCTGGCAGATTTTTTGTTTCTCTTTCTGCCTCAGTGTTTCTTAATCTATTCCTCCACTCTCTCATTTTGTTTGTCTTCGCCTCTTCTTCTCCCTGCCTCCCTCTCTCTCTCTCGCCCTCCCTCCTGTCTCTTGCTCTCTCTTTCTGTCTGTCCCTCCTGTGGAGACATATCCTCTCTGCTTGATTGCTCTCTTCTGATTTCTTCTCCTTGGGTGGTGTTTGTCAGGGCTGGGTGGGTGGGAGTCAAAACAAGCAAAAACTCTGTCTGTCAATGATTTTGACACATCACAAATCTGCTGATTGTGTTTGTGCCTGTCTGAAGATTTCCACATGCTGTTTCTAGAAGTTTTTGAGGCTGGAGAGTTTTGCTACTTGTTGGTGCTCTTAATCATCAAGTGCGGTGTTCAGAGCAACAGCCTGCCCCACCCCACAGGCCTGTCAGACATTTGGGATGATGAATGTAACTAAGGAGCTTATTTTACTGGCTAAGCTACATACTTATTATTCTGATATTAGACTTTAAAAGCTGCTGTTTGCACTATTTTTTATCCTACAGCATAGGCCTTCATATCGTCTCTATAAACCACATTTAGCCTGCTACACAACACATGACCCCCAGAATTTGAACAACCCACATTAACTTTCCTGCTACAGTCTCCTTCTTATCTAACTTAACATGAGCACGTCTCGTCCTGCACTTAAGCTTGCTGAATGAGCGACCAAACAAGCATTCACCGGGGAGCAGTGCACTGCTAATGTCAGTTCGCGGGCTAGATAGCTAATTAGCTGCTCAGCCGCAGCACACTAAGCAGCATTAAATGTACCTGCAAATGTCACTTTGGTCCGATTAGATGCTGTGTGGTCCTTACTCTTCAAAGATCACCACTGACAACACGCTGTGCGCCCACAACATGGCTACAGTGCAAGTAGGTTTATTTGCCTGCTGTCAGTCTGACACTGACAAGCCTCTCCAGCTAACGGAGATGAAAAGGAGCAGTTCTGATATTTATCCAAAGACCCTTTACTTCCTTTTATTGATAATAAGTAATACTTTTAAAAAACAACACACTGCCATCATTTCTATGTGATTTCAGTTGCACTTTAACTGTTTGAAGCCTGGACTGGATGTTATCAGAATTTTGAGCAACATTGGCAGCTCTGTCTTTTTAAAGACATAAAACCCAAAACAAACCCACAATATAGCTACTAGGTAAATACTTCCATATTCCTGATTTAGATGTTGGCGTCTTCTTGTAACACAACAGCAAAAGTGTAATGAGTAACCCTCCTCGGTCCCTGGACATTTTTTTGTGTGTGTGTGTGTGTGTGTGTGTGTGTGTGTGTTTTTGAATTTTATTTTTGCATACCTTTGGCTGTGATAATGCAAATGGCATAAAATTTGGCCAGGTTGTGTATTTTGGGGTGAATTTTAATTTCTCCCTTCAAGTCTTTCACATGCCTTTTAAACTAAACAGAGCAGTCTGTGTCCCTTTGGCATTTTTTGTGACATTGACTCCCATTCAAAATGCATTTTTTGAATACGCTACCATTGCAATTTGATTTCTATGTTTAATACTTTTTTCATTCCCTGATGTTGAAATCCCTTCAAAATGTCATGTTTTATTGTTTTCCACTAGGTGAAGATATTTTTTTTTATGTACTGTAAATCTACCACTGACAGGCAATATAATCTTTTTTACATTATCATATATTATCACGCACTGCAGGCCAAGTCAATAGGTGCCTGAAGCTAAAATGATTTGGGTGTATTTTAGGGATATCATAGTGTGGTGTGCATGTGTGTGTTAAGGAATTAATGTGTGTGTGTGTATGTGTAAGTGTGTGCACCTACAGACACTTACTGCTCCCATCAGGTTCAAGGCAAATCGATAATGGTTCCTCATCTTGCACATGCACCTGCACAGAGGCCAATACACACTCATACATGCACTCCTTCAAGTAATAAGAACATCAGGCATCTAGTAGGATTTCAAAGGCTTCCCCACTAAGTGACCCCAAAGAAAAGTCTGGCTTTGTTTACACAGGTGGAATTGTGGGTAAACACAGAAATGTTTTTCACTTGGTTTGGGGCTCATTTCATCCTGACTGTCAAGATGAGCAGACACAACCTCAGACGCTGCTACAATGTGGCCCGAGCCCTCAACTTGATTGAGATTATGGAGGAAGGTGCCCCATTTTGGCTTCATCAACTGACAAAGACACTTCTGATGAAGATAGAGTGGATGATGTGGATTTTGTACCAGGGTCCAGTGACAGCACGGACATGGAAGAGCAACCAGAAGAGGAGGAGAGAGCAAGAGAGGGAGAGGTGGAGGAAGATGCAGTGTGTCGCCACTCACTGGGGTGGAAATCTAAGCGGAATAGTTTGGTCCCCCACTAATGAAGAGACACAGCGGTACCAGCCAGCTGGGACCCCTTTTCCTGGCATTACTCTTTACGCTATCTCCCATATAGCTGATCTAGGGAGCAGTTTTGATTTTCTCTTCACCGATGAGATCATCCAGGTCAATGTGGAAATGACCAGCCTGCAGGGGCAGCGTAACAATGACAACTGGGCAGCCGTGAATCCAATAGAAATCAGAGGCTACATCGGACTCCTGATCCTGGTTGGTGTGTACTGTTCATGGGGGGGAACAACCCACAGGATGGGCCATCTTCTGTGCCACCATGTCTGAGAAGAGGTTTCGCCTCTTGAGAGTCGATGACCGGCTGACTCGACCAACACCCACAACCCTGACAAGCTGGCTCCAATCCGGGACATCTGGAATAAGTGGGTATTGCGGCTCCCATTGGTCTTCAACTACTGCTTCGCATTCCAGAAGAAGATGACAGCTGTCAACTATGTCCTAAAGCAGGGCAAGAATGTAATCCTGCTACAAAACACCGGGAGGCAGAGGTGTCGTGGGCAGAATGCGAGAAACCCAAAATTATCCTGGACTACAATTACTGCAATCTTATCTTATCTTATCTTTGTTTGCAGCTTGTTGGAACCTACCACTGCAGGAGGATGACACTTCGTTGGCCCATGGCACTGTTCTCCAACATCCTAGATGTTTCTACTTACAACGCGCTTGTGCTGTGGTTAAATGTGCAGCCAACCTGGAACCAGGCCAAAACCTTCAGGAGGAGGCTCTTCCTACAGGAGTTGGGCATGAGCCTTGTGAACCCACTGCAGAGAGCGCTTACCCCGCACACCAAGCGCAGCCATGATGGTAGCGGAGGAACAACAATGTGCCGACCCAGGCCAGGCCCCCCACAAAAGTAGGTGCCATCTTTGCTGTGTTGGTAAATGGGGCTGTTCAAAGTGTGGAAAGGCGATATGCAAGGAGCACACTGTGTGCATCTGCACATTGTGCACAGTCTAGCCGCACAGAGACACATAAAAACACACACAGACACACACACACAATTTTAACTGTTGTTCTAATAAGGATTGTTCATGTTTTAAAAAAAATCTTGTTCTTGCTCAAAGTAAACTTGTATTTTTCCTTTATTTCTAGAGCAAGGCATTAGTCCATTAAAAATCAACTTTGCTTCCAGTATATTGAAAAAATTTCTGTTTTTGTGTGCTTTTTCCATGTGAAAAGGTAAAAACGGTATTATCACAGAAACTGGCATTTAAGGGATTAAAAATTGGAAAAAATATATTAATACATAATATTTCTGTGGAAATTTTTAAAAGAACGTTTTTTGTGTCCAAGGGATACAGATGTAGCACAAAATGAAGGGACCCCCAAGGGTTAAGGATTCATATATGTATAGTATCAGCTAATGTAAGCGTCACTTGTTACCATGCCCAGCTAACCAGCACATTGGTAGTCTTCATTCTAAGAGCATTTTTTCTGACTCTCTATATTAATATTTTAAAAATCCATTTATTTTCAATCAAATCATGAAGCTAATGTTTGCCAAATTAACTAGCTAGCAATAGCTGATAAAATCTGCTAGCCACAGTTGTTATTTAAGTTGCGAAATAATCATAACTGCCCGCTTCTGTCAGAAATCAAGTGATCACTGGTTAAAAAAAAAGAAAAGAATTGACATGGTCATTTTAACCAACCTTCATCCCTCTGCCTTTGCAAACAAAGATAAACCTGCTCCTGCACTTCTCATGAGGATCTACATGAAGAGAGGTGGCCAAGAGTATCTGGATTGATGATCCTGTTGTTGGAGTTATGTCCTTGGTCTTTATCGCAGAACTAACCCAGATGCTGCTAACTCTGTGTCTAGAGGCAAACGTCACATCAGCATCCCACTCATGTGACGACAGTGTTCACGCCATACTGTCTGTAATTGTTCCATCTTGTTGCCACATTTCAAAGCATCAGCAGCAAACAAGCAGCCAAATTTTCTGTGTGCAGTTTTCTATTGAAATGATATGATATCCATCAACGCGATTTATATGACTGTGGCATAAACGCGTGTGTACAATGACAGAGCTGGTGGCTACGCTCAGACAGGTGTTGGTAATCAGAGCAGAGGGAAAGTTTAGCAATGAAGTTGTCTAGTGGCAGTAAATGTACACTTAATGTTACAGTTTATCTATGAAGAAACACTACAGAAGAAATTCAAGATGTTCCCATGCCTTGCTTCCGAGCTGCTGGGTAGCTAGACTGGAGCAAAGTGAGCTGCTCTCCGGCCTAGGAGCACACTCTACTAGGTAGGTGTATATTTATTCAGTAAATATATTTATTCAGTGCTTTTTATTGGAAATCAACCAAACAGTTATGCACATATTGTCAAAAAAGGAGACTTGGGGTATAAATAAGTGCTTCAGTTTGTGATTCGTGTGATGGTCAGGATAACCTGTCACAGAAGAGTGGCTTGTTCAGTCTCTCTTCCTCTTGTTGCTATGATTGCCCTCACCTACTCATATGGATCCTTCGATACCTGAAACCCAGATAGCAAATAAGTGGGACAAATAACTAATTTGTGTACACAAATGAGTAAAATTCATAACTGTCTGCCCCGTCAACCTTGGGTTAAGGTTAGGGTTGTCTAAATCCATCTTTTAAAAGTGTGAGGCTTTGCATCATGGCACACTTCAGCTGAACTTTGGGGATTTATTTTTGTTAATCTTACATCTGCTTATGGTTATGTATTGTAGAATAGAACCTAAGCTTAGCATGTGACAGGTTTAACATATGGTGCTTCTTTATGGCGAAGAAAGACATGAAGCTTCACCATCTTGGTGTCAAGGGATTGGTTATCATGGTACCAAATAGAACTGACTATTTGTCATCATCAAGCCAATTACTGAGCAAGATGGTTGAAGAACCTGTTTTGTGAAAGCCTGTGCACACAGCAGGAGTAAATAACGACATGTTAATTTAATGTGACAACCTTATCTACTGTGTGTGCATATTCACTGGTATGTACTTTTCTGTACATTGATAGTTGCTGTTTCCAAGTCTGTTGCCAGGGATCTGTTGTCGTGTCTCTGTGCTGTCATGTCCTTCATTAATTTCCCAAGTGATTGTTAATTGTTAAGTACATCTGACAGCCTGGAAATGAATGGCGGCTTTACTTTACACAGGCTTTGTACTTTAACATGTCTGTAGGTTGGATGATGGAATGTTTAAATTAGGTTAGATGTTTTTATTTCAGTATAATTAAGCAAAATTTGAGGAAAGCTGATGGGCCTAATGTTTTGTATTTCAGGTTTGGGCCAATTTTTTGAGAAGATGGTGGGTTACAGGAGAAATCTGTTATATATTTGCTGTATGAAATCATAAAATGACCATAATATGTCATCAGGAATTAAGGAAATATGTATACTCCTTTGAAATTTCCATTGTGGGCTGGAATGAAGGAATATCGTTTGCCCATTTGACACTGATTAGAATTCTGAATGTTTAAGCCATGAGAAATAATCATCTTTGAGAAGGAGGATATATTTATAACAGTTAAATTTAGCAATATGTTAACCATCTAGACCCCGTAGCACCCTGAAAGGCCCATCATTTCAAACTCATCCCCAGTGTATTAAAATACAGGGAAATTGTGTGCTCTGTGTTGTAGATACTTTAAATTGTCATTGATAACTGGAATGTTGAGATCTGTGACCTTTTTGAATGAGTGATTGAGTGATTTTTATCATATAAGTTGCCAAAAGCACTACCTACAAGACATTTTGTTCAAAATCATATCATATAATCACCATCAGTAAACAGCAGGCCCTACTCAGCTGTCTCTGCCTGATAGAAAGGCTTTTTTTTCTGGGGTGAAATGCAACAAAGTGTCTGGGCAGGGGAGAATGGCTGGGTCACAATTTTTCTCACATATAAATTCTGTGATTTTTCTCACATAACTTGCCAAAAACACAACCTACTGCCACATTACTGATGTTTGATCCTCTAGTTGTGTGGGGTAAAGTGTGGAACATTTCTCTTTTATTTTGAAAGCCTCGCGTTTTCCAGTGAAGGATCTGTCATTGTCAAACTCTTAATGTTGACCTCGAAAACAAACAGAGGAAGGGCTGTGGATCATATTTCTTATAAAACTGACTTTCTCTTCTTTCAGGTAGACTTAGATTCATTCCAGCACAATAATTTACTACAGTTTCAGTGCGACTTGTTGTTTTGTCTGGTGTTTTTAGAAATATATTGACTCAAAGTTACAAATTTCACATATTTGGTGTCAAATTAAAAAGGATTCTTTTTTTTCATATGAGAACCACTTGAAATTGTTACTTTCTTTATGTTTTTGAGATAGAGCTGTTGATGTGGGTTGAGTTGGAAAATTCTCATTTAAGTGAGGATTCTCAGTGAACTGCAGCAGCGTTCTGCAGTTCTGCAGGGGTCTGGGGGGGTTAATGGAGTCTGGCAGGCACAAGGCAGCCAGCCACTAAACTGCAACTCCAGAGTGGGTATTTTCGGAGCAGTGGGCTTTTGTTTTCAGGATAACAGGCTTAACTTCATATTGACAGACAAGTGACGGTTATAAACAGCTGATCAACCTCCAGTGGAGGACTCATCATTGTCAAATTAAGATGTTCCACTTGTCTTGCACTCCTGCAGCCTGCCTGAGCTTCCTTAAGGAGGGGAGGAGGGGGTGTGGGGGAACAACTCACTTCAACCATAGACTGTTTTTTAAATTATTATAGCCTATTTAATACACTATCTATGTATCTAACTCCCTATTTGGACTGCAGCACTCACCTTTGGACATGCTGTTACGACATATTGCTCCTTTAACCAACAAAAAATCTTCTAGAAGATGCAGAAATGCTGGCAATCTGATGTTTACAAGTAGAATCCACTTGAGAAAGGATATTTTTAAAAAACTGAATCGTGTTCCTGTTCATAACAAGTACAGTAAATCTTGCTTTCCTTCTCTCCTTTCTCAACCCTCCATTCCCTGCCACTCTGCACTGTGCTCTCTCTTATAACAGAAGTTATGAAAGTAATCTTGAAAGAGAGAAATGACACATGTACAGCAATGAGAGGGGACGGGAAAGGTGGTGGGCAGGTAGGAGGGAGAGATGGAGGGAGTTGTGGTCTCATTATAAAGTAATCACCAAGAAGAAAGGTCAGGTGGCTGTTACAACAGCTATAAAATACTGAAGAGACCGAGAAAGACAGGAAGGGAGAGAATGAGAGACATATCAGCTATGAAATACTGACGGGAAGAGGAGACGGACAGTGAGCCAGAGAGAGGTGTAGGTGAGATCAACTTTCTAATATAGCCATAAAATACTGCCAGAAGGTTACTGTCAGGAAGAGGAGACAGACGAAGAATAGGGGTGGGAATAGAATGGCCTTAATGCAGTGGCACTATATCATGATCCTTTTGTGGCTTTCAGGTAAAGCACCCAATTCTGGCATTTAATGCTAATAAAACCCTGTATCAGATGGACGTATTGAAATTCCAACACGCCATCGGGAAGATGAATCTTTCAGTAACCTGTCAGGAGGATTCACATTAATGTCAGGCATGTGCAAAGCAACGAAAACACAACAAACCCTGATGGATCCATTAGAATTCCATTAAACTCAGCTCAACCCACATCAAGGCTAAGATAATTCCTACAGTCTTAGAAAGAAGGGTTCCAAAAAGGTTCTTCCTGAAGGGCTGAGGTACCCAGAGCCATCTTTATCCAAAGAACCCTTTTTGAAGGATTGTTAAAAGCATGGGTGTTAAAATATTCTCACCTTCAAATCGTCAAATGTTCATCCACGTTTCAGATTGTACTTTAAAGTGTAGATGTAAATCTGTGATTGTGCTCATCTGTAGAATACAGTTAGGTTCCATGTAGAACCATCAGAAGACAAGAGGTGACACCTGTGTAAAAAGTCTAATTTTAGAACCCCTTTGGTGGGTTATAGATAAAACCGTTGGGATATAACCTGAATGGGTTCCAGATGAAACCCTTGGAATAGAAAAGGATTCACGGTAGAACCACCAGGGTGAGTTCTAGATGAAACCCTTGGAATATAAAGGGGTTCTCAGTAGAAGTCCCTGGCTGGGTTCTGAATGAGACACTTTGGATATAAAAGGGTTTTTGGCAGAACCGACTGGGTTGGTCCTAGATGAAACCATTGGAATTTAAAAGGGTTCTCAGAAGAACCTCTTGTGTAGGTTTCAGATGAAACCTAAGTGGTTTGGGTAGAACACCCTGGGTTTGTTGTAGAAAAAATCCTTGGAATCTAATGAGTTTTTGGTAGAACACACTGTGTTGCTTCTAGTTGAAACCATTGGAATTTAAAAGGGTTATTGTCAGAACCACCTGGGTGGGTTCTAGAGTAGATGAAACCCTTGGAATATGAAAGGGTTCCCAGTAGAACCCTCTGGCTGGGTTCTTGATGAAACCCTTTAGATATAAAAGGGTTTTTGGTAGAGCCCTCTGGGTGGATTCTAGAAGAAACCCTTGGAATATAAAGAGGTTTTGGTAGAACCTGCTGCACTGCTTCCAGATTAAACCAGTGGAATTTAAAAGGGCTATTGTTAGAACCACCTGGGTGGGTTCTAGAAAAAAAAAACATGGAATATAAATGGGTAGAATACTCTTGCTGCATTCTTGATGAAACCCTATAAAAGGGTTTTTGGCAGAGCCCATTGGATTGGTTCTAGATGAAACCACTGGAATATAAAAGGGCTCTTGGTCAAACCCCTTAGGTTTGTTCTTTTTGGCACCCTTGAAAGGTGGAAAGGTTCTGGATAGAACCTCTAGAGACAGCTCTGGAAGGAACCATTACAACATAGAGAGGGTCTCTCTAGGACCTATCATAGGATTTTCTGTGTGGATCCTTTTTGGGCATAACCAGTCCAATGACTTTATGTTGGGTTCAAGGTAAAACCCCCTTAACGGGATCCAGGTGGAACCTTTATAAAGGGTCCTAACAGGAACCATAAAGGGCTCTCCTGTGTGGACAAGCCAAAGATCCCTATGTGGTTCTAGTAAGCACATTTACTTGTAAGAGTGTACTTCATTCAATAGAAGTGTGCTCAGTGGTGCCTCTGTGGGCAGGACACCGTATTGCAACGCTCTCCAGCATCAGTATTCATCAATATACATCAGTCTGCAGCCTCTAATTTGAGGGATGTGCTGTGCATCTCCAAAGCACTGTGCAATTATGCACGCTTCGGTGTGGGTGCTTTAATTAAATCTTCCAGCACAGCACAAGGCTCCAGCAAAATAAGTACACAACCTTCTGTCCTTTCTGTGCAGCAGACTGGTAAACTATTTCAAACAGATTCCAGTATGAACGATTAGAGAACAGGAGGTGTCCTCAGTGTGTGTCCAGAGCTCCATGTTATCACTCTGAAGCTGCAAAATACTTGGGCTTGTTCATTCTTGCATGCTTTTAACAACGTTCAAGGATCACAGAGGTGTTTTTGTAAGCTTTATCCAGTTCAGTTTTATAGAGGATTGACTCTTTTTAGACTGTAATGTGCCCATGTGTTTTTGGTAACCTTAACCCCCTGATTTCAAAGACGATTTTCTCATTCACTTTGACTCAATTCATGAATACGCATGACTTTTGTCATGTTAGTTCACATCTCTAAACAATTAGTTTGTTGTTAAATTCGTCATTAGTTCAAGAAAATTGCACTCAAGTACAATTGTCTACAATTTGCACAATAGCCACTTGCACACGGCTTGCTGAACAAAACTGGTGAGTTGATTCTCAGTGAAATTGTCAAACTTTTTACAACTTCAAACATTCTTTCATCGTTTGAGCTGTCACATGCAAAATTATCCATTCAGTTATAAAAATCTGTGAGACCTACATGTTAATTCCATTAGTAATATGTCATGAAGTGTTTCTGATGTCTGCTGAATTGGCTAATGACTTGCCGGGTGACAGTAATGAACCGAGAATCACATTCATTCTGTGGCAAATGTCAGTGTATATGACTTTACATGAAAGATATAAAGTGAATTTTCTAATGGCCTACATGTAATTAGGGGTGTAGTGGAGGAAACCCAAGTTCATCACATCTTTGAAATGAGGCTGAGAGTTTATTCATCTATTTTCAGGTCAATTGTATCAATCAGTGAGGGGAAACAAGATGAGTTTTACAGTTAACAGTACAGTTTACCAACTTCTGTATTTACCACTACACCTTTGCATGCAACACAACTTTAAACAAAGAAATTTACCCTATGCGTGTGAATAGAATTTTCCTTTATTCTACAGTATTGTGTAGTGTGAACTTTTCTCAGTAAACTTTTGCCCACTGAATCTATAAAGCTACACAAAGGCATTCAGCTAGACAAAACTCACTTTCTTGTGCAGTACAGTGAGCAGTCAGTTTAAAAAAAACGAAGAAAAAACAGATTTGTGTAGAGGAAACATTTCCAGGTTCGACTGTCTTGGTGAAAAAATGTCGAAACCTTTTGATGGCTCACGCAATAACAAAATTACTTTTCATTTTGCTGGCATTGGCCAATTTACCGATACATTAACTTGTTTTTTGAAGCATGAATGAAATGTTTCAGGTGAGTTACTATCTTTGGCAGACATGCAATAGAGTTGTGATGTCCCATGAAACAGTTGTGACAACTGCCAATGAATGTTAAGACTGTTTAAAAAAAAAAAAAAAAAAAGATGAGCCAAAGTCATTGAGAAGAATTTTGGCCAGCCTGGTCAGTCTGAAGTATGAGATACACCGTGCTGGCCAAACAGAACAGGTTGAGAATTTGAAGAAGTGTAGTCTAAGTTTGGTTTTATGTTTTAGATGCATGCTCCCGAATTGATAGCAGAGATAGAAACTCTGACTTGAATTTGAGTTTCACTTCACAGAGACTTGAGACTTAACTGCGACTCATCCTCATAAGACTTCAGACTCAACTTGGACTTGAGATTTGGGACCCATAAACAGCCAGTTTAAACTGATTATATATGAAACCATCAGTGGTGTTATTGTATGTTAATAGATAAATGAATGATGATAATGCAGTGCATGCTTTGAATTCCTTAGATATGCAGTGTTCTAAGTAGACTGGGTGGGATGCAGCAGATGATACAACACTTATTACAGCCAGAGGAAGCTTGAGAGTTGACTTGGCTCAAGTTCAAAGACTTAAGACTTGCAAAAAATGACTTGTGAGCATCTCTGACTTATGGCAATAACAGAATGCACAATTCAAATCTATTGAAGACAGAAAGGACTGGAAAGAAATGCACCTGAACTGATAATCAGCTTGATGAAAATGTGACTCACATAACAACCGGCATGGAAGTGACACTGTAGCTTAATCAACAAAGCCAGGTCTGAAGCCTGGCAGCCAGCTGTTCACATCAGTGCAGAGACGAAACCTGCAATCATATCATTGCAATGATTTCACAGCGCATGATTGAAAATGTCTTGATTTAGACCACAAGACCAGACAGAAGACTGCTTTGATCAATGTTTTTCTTTAAATGCATAAAACAGTCTTGACAGAATTGTGTCATGCACAGACTGACTGTCCTTCCTATGGTTGTAGCAAAGGTAAAAGTAGAATACAGACGTGTTCTTAACAACAGAGATATCAGGTTTGCATTCTGACTTAAACAACAAGCTTGACATTTTGCCAAGACAGAACTCGACATTATTACATTATTTTGTAATGAAATGATTTAATGATTCACTGTTTTAAATGCTGGTGTGACTTGGCCTTCAAACTGTCAGGGCCTCTTGGGACATTTGAAAAGAGTGGAGCTGTTGTTAAAATTCATACCATTGTTTTTCCTATTGTCAAAAAAAGGCTAAAGTCAAAATGTCACATTAAATAAAGACAAAAAATGTAACAACTGGGCATCCAAAAATGAGTACTGCAGTCCACATAGTGAGTTGGAACCACAGATGTTATATTACATAGGTTGAATCCTCATTTAATATACTCTCTATGCTTGAAGCACACTGTTTCCCTCCTTCTCCGCACAAGACTCAAGGAAGCTCAGGCAGGCTGCAGGAAGGCTGCAGGAGTGCAAGACAAGCACAACGTTGTGGACTGACAATAACAAGTGACAAGTCCAACACTGTATGTTGATCAGCTGATTGCAACAGAGTTTAGTGACCGCCTGCCAGACTCCATTAACACGTTTCTCAAATTAATTGTTATAAACATTCACTCCTTCTCAAAGATTATTAATGATTTCTTATGACTCATAAACAGACACTCATTCAGCGAACATTCGGCATGAATTTGAAGTCTAATTTGCATGACAAGGACAAATAATAACAGGTTATAGACTAGAACAGACATTTCAAGGAGGTCACCGCGACTGTAGCATTGTTGTTGTTGAAGTGAGTATTTCATCTTAGCTTAGTCTAATGATGTATTATGGTCATTTTATGAGTTATTACAGTATATAGATGAGATTTCTCCTTTATTTGCTAAATTACAATGTTTCAGCAATTTTATAGCAGGTTCTTAATGCTGTGATGTCATAAAATGACATAGATGTTAATGTCTTAGGGACTTTTAAGATTAATTGTACTGATGTTCTGTGACTGATCAACAGTTTCAGAACCATTACACAAATCAACAGGGAACATTACCTACAAAATGAGGTACAGTGTGCTAGTTTATGAAAACATAATCTGACTTAATGGTACAGAAAAGGGAACAGTCAGACACAGAGAGACTAAGAGAAGCAGATGGAGGATTCAAAGGTTTACCTTTACATGTTGGCATATTTGCACAACGTAGGCACAAGGGGGAAATTCAACAAAAGTGTCAAACAGACTGAGCAGAAACTGCATAACCTCTTTGCCTACGCATTTTTCACAAGGTAGAAATACAGTATATACCACACCCATATCGCCTTTAAACAATAGTTGAAGGCTCTACACAACCAAGGTAGACTCACATAGGTGTTTTCACTTTTTTTTAGCTGACTAGATCTTTTCTCAGTACTAAGTGCGTACTATAGACTTTGCTAGAGTGTCATCTTAGAGTCTCCATTTAGCTTTGTTGCAATTGCTGTGTCGGAACAAATTATGTATTCATCATTTTGTTCCAAGTCCATTGGGTCAGGTGACCTTATGTAATTCCTATCATCGCCGTGTGTCAACCTCAGAGGCTGAAAAATGAAGGAAATATAGAAGTAACGAAAACGGCAGTGCCTGGAATGGCCACTTGAGGCTGACTTCACATAAACACTGCCTGGTCAAAAAAAGTCTAACTGAGCAAATAGGTAAGTGCCTTCCATTCGATAATTACTGCAGTGATTAATATGTTTCAGCTAGCAACAAGTCATTTAACCCAAACTGATGCAGTGAGGAGCCTCTCATTTCTTAAACAACCATGTCAGAAGACATAACCTGTGGAAAAGCTGTTACTGTTTTTCAGAAGGGTCAAATTACTGGCCAGCATCAAGCAAAGAAAACAACTAAGGAGATTGATGAAACTACTAAAACTAGGTTAAGAAGTCCAATGCATTATTAAAACCTGGAGGGTGAAGCATCATCTTCAAGGAAGAAATGTGGTCAGAAAAAAGTCTTGAATGATCGTGATCAGAGATCACTTCAACGTTTGGTAAAATCAAATTGTAAAAAATCAGTAGAACAGTAGAACTCACAGCTATGTTTAATAGTGAAAATAAGAACATTTCCACACACAATGTGAAGAGAACTCAAGGGATTGGGACTAAACAGCTGTGTAGCCTTAAGAAACCCACTTATCAGTGAGGCTAATCACAGACAAAGGCTTTGCACAGCAGTCATCATCAATGCAAGATCTTGGTGAAAAATTAATGCAACTCTGGACAGAAATGAATGTTGTGACATTGCGTAAGCTTATCGAAACGATGCCATGGCGATGGTGCAACAAATTATTAGAGCGTGTACCTTTTTTCTTTGCCAGGCAGTGTACACCCCCATGTTAATAATATCACCACATGTGACGTTTCGGGCCCCAGCCCTTCATCACACGTCTGATGAAGGGCTCTATTCAAATCCTCAACTTGGATTTAAAAAATAGCAATATATCCGAATATTCTTGCCAACAGCGCCAACTACATTTGGTTAATTTGCCACTAAGGATTGTGTTTGTTTGCACTGGTTAGACACAAATGTACAGCTCCACACCATTACCAGCTTTAAAAGGCCTTGGCGGCTACAGGGAGGAGTAATGATGCTAAAAAAATTCAGTTTGGGGAGTATCACCTTAACGATGGACACATGTGGAAGCACTTAACGCTAATCACCACAGTTAGACTGCAGAGGAGGAAGGTAACTAAACTAGAGAGCATAACCAGAGAAAACAACAAATGGAACACAACATTGCCTCACAGTAATATTTAAATTTCACGGCTATCAGGCATTAAGGCTATTCCGAGTTTTAATTGCCCACTGATGAGCAGAAAACGCGTAATGCACCTCTCCCTCAACATGTGCCCCCACACATTAAATACCCTCTCTGAGGTTTTATGTGAGTATTTCTAAATTTTATAGCACAGGGAAACACAAGCACAATCATATCGTATTTAAACTACAGTTATTATTTTTCTAATTTTGCCTGGAGCGCTCTGAGGTCATCTCTTGCATCCACCTTCCCGAAGTGTTTAAAAAGGCAAAACCCCCAAACTGGGACTTCCGAGACCTGAAGGAGTCTTGCACTCAGTCTGATCTCATGTGCATGCTTACATTTTCTCTCTGGCTATTTGTTGTGCGACCATGTCAGTGTAAGAGGCAGAAATCACCAATTATGTGCATACTGATGAATGTGTATAATGGAAAAAAAATAAAAGACTGATGGAATTCAGACCACAGTGGGCTGGTTGTATTGTCGTTCATGTGGATGTGGGGTGTTGGTCTCTATGTTTTTCTGTTTACATCAATTATGACTGATATTACAAGGTGTACTTCTCCAATACGTAAACACCTGGAGCACAACTGTGAATTCCTCAGGTCTAAAGCTGGGCCATGACAATCATGATGAATATTTTGCCGCATAAATGTTCCTTCAACTGTCTACAAGAGGTATTTTCTAACCCTGAAGCGTAGCGTGCATCAAATATTCACTGAGCATGCACCTGGTCTATGAACCATGTCCTTGACTGCAGCAAATTTTTAAAAAATATTTTTGGCTGCTTTTATTTATAGGACAGCTGAAGACATGACGGGAAAGGGGGAGAAAGAGGGCCACGGGTGGGAGTCGAACCCCCAGCTGTTGCAGAGGATCCACAGTCCCAGCAACCAACTGAACCTACTACCAGGCCACCAGACTGCAGAAATATTAAACTGTGACCAGTGCAACTCCACAGCCTTTCATAAAACAACAAATAAAAGCAAAAAACACAATTTAACATTTATTGATTAGCAGGACAAAATTAAAAGCACAAAAGTTCAGGAAACAAATTAGCAAAACTCCACTGGACAGAGAACACATTCCATGAAATCAATGAACAACACTGAGAGCTGCATTTCACAGAACAAATGCATTTATTGAACTTTCTGACAACACAGAAAACATGATAGGGAAAAAAACCCAGGAAACATCAGTCAGTCATCCGATAACAGACCTTTACCAGGGCAGACCACTTTGACTCGTCAAGCAAACGTGCAACTAAGTTGTGAGACAGTGAGACAGTTGTCTGGTGTGCACCGAGACGCCACTATCCACAGAAGACATTCTGACATGTTTTAACAGGAAAAGCACAGGTGTAAATGATAAAATTAACAACGCCTGAATGATTAGTTGCTTCAATTTCAGGGTGCTGGTATTGTGTATGCTGCTTCACTGTCACACTGTGGTGGTTGGACACTTGAATAAAACAGAGCACAGATGCACAATATTGGATTGTTGCCTATATTCCATATGCCAATACTGTCCAATTCATTTTGGATGATTTATGCACTTTTTCCCACCTAATTGCAGAGAATATCAAGTCTCTGCTGTAGTGGGATTAACATTATAATGCCTACTCCTATCGCAGTAGCCCACTGGCAGATGCTGACATAAAATACAATGGTTTTCAAAATGTTCACATTCACTGGACAAAATGAGAAAAAGTATTGGGTGGTAAGTGGTGGATAAACTGTTCATATACATCTCTGGGATAAACACATTGTTTCCTTAATTTCTTCACAATGAAAGATCCCTGTTGTTTCATTATTTAAACGCTTTTATTATGAAGCACACAAACAGGAAATATTTCATTCACGGGTTTCATCAGCAGTAACTTAACTCTGACACAGCTGAAAGCAATTATAAAATGCTAAAATAATGCAGATACCTGAAAGTACAAACAGTGACACAGGTGAGAACCTACATTTCAAAAGATAAAGATTCTGTTAGAAGCTACAAAAGTGCTGAGAGCTGTACATAAAGAGATTTTAAGAAATGTCTTTGTCTCTGCTTTCCTGCTCACACATGAGCTGAGTCTCACAACACTGGCTTGTTCAAGGGAGAGAAAGGAGGGTCGTCACGGGTTGGTTGCAGCCAGCAAGACATCACTGCAGCCAGCTTGGAGGAGGTTTGGACTTGCTTTGGCCCCACTCCAGTGTAGGTCCATCTCGGGCATGTGTCGGCGCAGCTTGGCATGTTGAAAGTGATAATGGAAATGCAATTTGGCGCGGTACGGTTTGGCTTGGTGTGCCGGTGGAAAAGACCCACTAGATTCTCAAACTGTGATATGTGTACCACTAGTGGTGCGCTAGCTCCCTCTAGTGGCATGCAAAGGAACAACTTTTTTTTTTTTTTTTACATTAATTTAATTTAAAAGCATGTAATACTGTCAAAATACAACAAAATTTCAAATGAAAATACACAAAATATCAGATCACTGAATGTTTCAAGAGCAGCCTGCTACATAGCCACAATCATGCACATGGTGTTCGCATTTGTCATCTGGTAGTTACAGGCTAAAATGTGATGGCAAGACAGGAAGTGGAGGTTAAATGAGGATGAAATGAATGCTTCAAAAATCCTGGAAAGTGCAGATCAGGAGTATAACATTTTAAGCAGCCATGTTGAAAATGAACCAACCACAAGTGCTTGTGGCTACTTAAGAAGAACCACTAAACCTGCTAGCACCAAAGGGTGCAAAACAGTAAGGTGGGTCTTGGACACCTAAATATTTTCTGAGGTGGTACGTGGTGTAAAAAAATTGAGAACACTGATGTACAATTTCCATCACTTCAGGGGACATTATATTGACTTTCATTAATTTCCTGGAGACTTAACCCTACCAATATTGACTACTTGCCCAACCCTAACCCTAGCCCAGTTCTTAACCCTAAAATTTAACGATTTGCTTCATGGAAACTTGTGTTTTGTCTCAGGCAGGCTGGTACCAATAATGTGAGTGCGTAAACAGATTTGTGTCCCCAAAACATGAGTAATACCCATCCACACGCAGACTCTCTCTCTCTCACACACACACACACACACACACACAGTTAATGTCATTACATTATATTAGATCTCATTCATTTGGCAAATGCTTGTCCAAAGCCACTCACAATAACTGCTTTCAGCCTGAGCTGGATGTCATCAAAGTCTCAGAATTTCTTCAACTCTGAACAACCCTTACCCTTTTTTCTATTTCTCTGTCTTTGTTTTTCCCTTTTGTCTCTACCCCTCTCTGTCCTTTTGATCTGTCCATCTCTTCTCTCCTCTGCCTCTCTCCCCGTGCTTCTTGTGCTGCCTCTCCCTCCTCCCCTCCCTCTCTTTCCCCAGCCCTCTCCCTCTCTCAGGGTAATGAGATATAAATGTTTCAGGACTGTGATCGCCTGCGGCACTAGACCTGTCTGTCTCTTTCACACAAAAACACACGCAGGCACACAAACACACACAGAAAGCAGAGTAAGATACATGCCAAAAAGAAAAACACGGGCACTGATGTACAATGCAGTGTATTTCAGCAGCAGTGTTCCTCCTAAATCTCGTGGAACTAATTAGCAATTAAAGGACAGTAGACTGTGGGCAGAATGACTGAGGACTGTGTGTCTGTGTGGGCTTGTGTCGACTGAAAATAAGTGTGAAAAAAATGCAACTGTGTGTTTGTGTGTGTGTGCATGTGTGTAGGTGGTTGCGGGGCGAGTTGGAGGTTACATAGGGGTTGCTTCACCAAATATAAACTTGGTGTTTCTGAACTAAGGTCAGCAGTCTCTCAACTGGTTTCTACTGCAACATAAACACACACACACACTCACACATACAAACATGGTAATAATAACAGGTTTAGAGAAGGAAGTATCGGACCAGTGCATCACTAATAATATACAACTGCTAATAAGTGCTTCACATGAAACTGATTAAAAACCAAACAATAGTGAATTGCAGATGCTGAGGGGTAACACATAACATATCACAGAACAAGAATTACCACCTTGTGGCTGCATGCCTGCACCAACCAGTCAAGTTCCAGACTTTTAGGAATTTAGTAAAAGATATTAAGTATTTTTGGTGAAATGGAAGTTATCACTGTACTGAAATGTATGATTCCAGAGAATAATTTCCAGAGAGAAACAAGCTGTCTTCACTTAGTGACTGTTTCTACAAGGGAAGACAGAGGACTGATACAGAGCTGAACATCATGATGTCACAGTGAAGTTGACCTTTGACCCTTTAGATATAAAATGCCATTACTTAATCATTTTATGCTGTTAGATATTTGTGTGGAATTTTGTCACAATTGGTGTATGAATTATTGAGTTTTGGGCAAAAAAAGTCACAGAGGTCACAGTCTCCTTGACCTTTGACCCCAAAAATCCAATCAGTTTGTCCTTGAGTCCAACCGGTCAATTGTGCGAAATGTAATGAAATTCTTTTCAGGCGTTGCTGAGTTATCGCATTCATAAAAATGGAAGAGACATGAAGTCACAGTTACCTTGAACTTTGACCTCTGATTCAAGGATGACCTGATTAGATTTTGGTGGTCAAACTGGACATTTGTGCAAAGTTTGAAGAAATTTAGTTAATTTAGACAAACTTTAGGTCATAGTAACCGTGAACTGATGTAATGCCAGATGTAATGAAACTTCTTCCATGTGTTTCTGAGATATCATGTTCACCAGAAGGGGAGGGACGTGAGGTCCTTGAACAAGAATGGGACGGACAGATGAATAGACAACCTGAAAAGATAATGCTGGCACCAAGGCATAAAAATAAAATAAAGACAGCTCAAGTGTTATTCCAATAAAAAAGAAAATTCAGAAGTTGACACTGACTCAACCATTTCCTCTGGAATGTTGTTCCAGAGCCTCGAGGACCCTTATGGTAAAGGCTCAGATTAAAGCTTGGACAAAAAAAAGACCTCTGCCTGAGGATCTTAACCTATGTGCAAAACCTCATAGAAAGGTTAAATATAGCAAAGTCCCAGGCCATGATGGGCCTTAAATAAAAGTAGATATATAAAAGTAGATCCTAAAACATTGGGGGCAAGTGTCAAGAGATTAAAATGCCTCCTAGTTTCGGTTTAAAGCCTCACTGTACAGTCTTCAGCTAGTGTCATTTGAGTGGGACAAGTACTGTTGTAGTACGTAAGAAGTGTCTTGGTCTTGACACCACATTTTTAAATAGTCTTGTTTTTCGATCTCAAACAAATAGGAGTCAGGATTGTAATTCAAAATTGATCAAGACCACAGCTGCGGGGATATCACCAAATTGCCTGCTCACTCTGATTCATTTATAAACATCATTAATGTGATTGGGTATAAAGTCTCCTGCTTCATGCAACCGATAACTTGACTTATTTCTAATTTGAATTTTTTGTAACCAATAGTCACCCCTTACTGTCCACCTTTGCCTGCACTCCAAGAAAGCGTGAGACAGGAGAATAATTTCTGGTTGACTGGGAAGAGATGTCAGCCAAATCTTCTATAGTAATAATTCTATCTAAACCACAAAGAGGTCATCTGTAAAATAAAACACATGTAAGTACGTAAATCCTACAATTCAGAAGAATTAAGAAGGAAAGAAGCATAAAGAAAGGTGTAAGCTGCTTACTATAAAAATGGATTTCGATACATTTACTAATTACCTATTAAAAATCTATAGTTAAACTAATCTAAGTAGAATATTAATGTACCCTAACTCGATTAGTTGACATTACTTTTGAATTACCTCAATACCAAATATGGTCAAACTGTTTTATGTTCTTTGTTTGGTTTATTTGTTTGTTTAACTATTCCTTTCTTTGTTGTGTGCAAATGCATGTTTACTGTAGATTAATAAAAGTAATTATAAACATTTAAATGTAATTTTCTCAGTATGCTATCCACACTCAACGTAAATTGAACTGACAACTTATTCTGGTCTGGGGTTTGTGTTTTTACCCACATATCATCCCAGTTACCAGCACCACCACCGAAGTTAGTAGTAATGACTGTTAGCTTTTGGTCTGTGTAACTAACATTAGCAGTTGGTTTGTCTAGCTAATGTTAGCTACATTGGTTAGCATTTGGTCTGTGTAGCTAACATTAGGAGTTGGTCTGTGTAGTTAACAGCAAAGGTTGTTCTTACCTGTTTATCCTTATGTAGATTAGATGTAGTTGGATGATGACAGCATTTTCACTGTAGTGTGATGTTGTTCCTGATTTAAAGACAAAATAATGGCAATATTTCCACCAGTGAAAGCAATATTTCCAAGACGATATGATTATTAATAAATGATTTAATAATTGATTTTAAGATTAGCTGTGTATTATTCTTTATTTTAACATATTTTTTCAACATTGGAATCCTGATAATAATCCCCATTTTTATTGATTATTAGATTAACTCTTTTTCTTCTGTAACTGTAATGGAATACACCTACCTTTTTTTGTATCCTGTTACTGCACATGTAATCCATTACTCTTCACACTTGGGTGTTTGCTAGCTAGCTAAGTTATGTTTCTGCTCTTGATAAAGTGAGACAGACCACGTGTAGCTTATGTATATGTAGTTATGTTACATCATGTTTGCTAATGCTAAATGCTGTGTTTCTGGCACCATTCTTCACCTGAATGAGAGTGCTACAAATGTGACAGAACATGACTTAGTGTCAGCCCCTCTAAATCCTGGTCTGGTCTCAATCTCAATACACCCTGGCCGTGGTCTAGCTTTAGGTCATCTTGACTACAACACTGAGTGAAAGTGAAAACACTGTTTCTGTTTCTGTTTTGAGATATGCATGACAATGATTTCACAGATAAGAATTTTTTTGTCATCCTTTGTTTCTCCTATTTTTATCGACCTCACAGTCTTGGAGAGACTCATAATGCTGAGGTCAGACACATTGCCATCAAAGGGCAACCATAAAAAAAGCTAACTTGAATAAAACTGGCCCTTTGACTAACTCTTGATGGACACCGTACTTGCCTTGAGACAGAACAAACTTTTCTAATGGAGACACTGAAACTCCTATTTGACAGAGAGGAAGGAGGAAAACACTTAGTGTAGTATTCAATGCTTCAGTCTGTCTAAAAGGATAAAATTGTGTCAAAGGCTGAACTACCGCACATTGAACTGAACTGCGCATTGAGCGCATATTTCCTTCAGCATTAAAAGGTTGTTAGAGACTTAAGGGCCGTTTCAGTCAACTTTCTCCAGACTGCTATTATTTTTTCACAGCAGCAAGAAATTGTTTGGACACTTTTTGTCTCAAGAGTTTTAGAAATAAAAGGCAATTTAGAAGGTGAACAGAATTCTAAGGCAATTATCTCATTACTGATGAGAGTTCAGACCGAGCGGGGTAAGACAGTACTAGTTGCTTCTAATTAGCAGTTAAAATGATGCATTGATATAAGTGATACTCTAAAACACTAACTAGAAATTGGGCCCAGCATATTTCCACAGTTTAGATTTTTACAAGGTATTTTGTTCATGGAAAAAAGATGTGGAAAGATTTAGAAATAAGCAGATAGCATTCAAATACAAATTAAAATTAATGTTACAATCATCAGTGTTGTTTCAGGGGTTTTTTCAGCCCTGAAAGTGTGAATCAAGATCTGGACCAAGGTTCATGGTTTTGTTATATTCTGTATATTTGATTCAGTTAGTTTTGGTTTCACATAGATGTCACCTTTGTGAGCTGCATCTCCCTACACATGCATGAGTTGGCAGATAGGTGTGTTTGCAGGTTGGTATGTTTTCCACTTTTTTTCATCCCCTTGGAAAACAATTGAAAAGTGTCTGAATGTTTGTGAGTTTTTCAAGTTGTTGCACCAAATGTAAGTCAAATATTTACTGGCTTCCTCCTCTCTCCATGTGCTAGCATGGCTCATTTTGTTTTGGTGCATTGTTTTTCCAGTTCTGGCAGGTCCAGAACTTCCTGTAATTGGCTAGAAAGTCCAAACCATCCAAAACAATGTTTTCACACAGAAAATGAACTGAACCGTTGGTCAGTTTGCACCAAGACCGCCTCTTTTGGCCAGATCAGGGACTCAGACCAGTCTGCTTTAGTTCACAACCTATTAGACTAGACATTGTTTCTAGCCGTTATACATTGTGTTGTGCTTTGCAAACTAGACATCTTGGCACTGTAGCCTAAGCAAGTATACCTGTCTCACCATCACCATCAACTTCTGGTCCTCGTTCTGTACTTTGACTCTCTCTTTTTATCATCACAAGTTGCTGAGCTTGGCAGATTTGGTTGCATCAGCTTGGGAGGCTTTATTTTAAATTCTGGCCTTTACGACTACCCCTTTTCTCTTTCTGTTCTCCATTTTGTCTTTTTTATGTCTTACTGGCATCCTCAACCCCCATGAGTACCACTCACTGCAGGGGCAGTATTTCAGCAAGGGTGTTTCTAGAGGGGATGGGGTGGGTGGTGGGGGGCACTGGCCACCCTGAAACCAGATTGTCCACAACAAGTGCCACATATAAGTATAATTGTTTGTCTGTATATTTAGAGATGGGACCTTAATTTGAAACAACTGTTTGATGAGTATTTTAAATGTACATTGTTTTCTTTTATCGTAGGCCCAGTGTGGAGGATGAATATAGGACTGTCATAGCCTGAGGAAAGAGTATATAAGTATAGAAGATTTATATTATATTCTTATGGTGCCACTCTGTTGTCTTGTGATTCTATCTTGAAATAAAACTCTTGAACACAGGAATGTAGCAAACTGTACAATACTGTAATGTCAGTAATTAAAGTAGATATGAAAAATTGTACATTAATGCGTGCATGCATATGCCGTGTGCACTTCACGCTACCCCTGCATAAGTCAGTGCCCCACTTCGGCCACCCCAGTCAAAACAGTCTGGAAATGCCCCTGGTGTTCAGCATGGTCAGAGTCAAAGATCAAACACAATTGCGTCATCAATCAGGTGACCAGTCGTAACCTTCTGGGATTCTGCAAGTGGAGCCTCTATGATTTTTTCATTTAAATGATTGCTTACCGACCTTGTCACTGGCCCAGCCGACTGGTAATGATCCTGTCTCTCCAGATCAGCTACTCCAGGTGGTACGGACCACAGACCGGGGAAGTTTCACACCTTTAATTTGGGTTTGGATCAAATTAGAAAGTCTGAAGGTTCAGACCAAATGAGGTAGGTGTAGGACCAGCCATTTGTAGCGACAGATTTTGATTATATATGACTTTGGCTTTACCCTGAAATAAGCATACATTTTTTGTGACGTGCTTCAGTAAGTACAAAGGAATATAATTTTCATTTTATTCTAGATCTATAAAGCAGTTGAACCAGACTAAAATATGATGTTTAAGAATAAAACTAAGTAGACTGCTGGCCATTTAATGACCGACCTGAGCATGTTCACTTTTTCATTAAAAGTGAAATCAGATCCTACCTGATTGAAGCTTTGAAAAACCAACACCAAAAGAAATGCACTGCAGCGTATCAAAAATTAATAGAATCATTTGATTTAAAACATTGTTTCAAATTGTAGATCAGTGGAATAATCAGCAAGAGCAAATTATATATTTCATGGGAATTAATGATTTAACTCGAGCTATTAAAATATGCTAATATGTCGAGGAATATTTTTAACAGATTCTATCTTGGGTTACATCACACCATTTGTTCAGAACAGAACATGCCTTCAGATTTGTTGTCGGGGTTGAAATCCTACTGGGTGCTACTAGTTTAACAATGTGCTCAAGATTAATTCATTTAGATGGAATATGAATCATGTTAAGCACAAATTATAAACAGCTTGACTTCAGGGGAGGAGAGGGGGCAGGTTAGTGCTGGAAATGGAACAGAAGCATGCAGCATGAAATCAGATGAATTTACATACTCTACATGTAAACACCCCATCCTTGTTTCTCCTCTTTTTCCCCTCAAATCTTTTTGCCTGATCTGCTCTTATAGAAACTGAGTAGAACCTAAAGACAAGTTCATTCAAAGGGCATTTTTTCTGGCAAAAAGACACGAGCAGGGCACTGCAGAGCGCTGCGATAAAGCATCTGTGTGGTTAAATAAAATACACTCCACCTTCCGAGTTTATTAGCATTGTCCCCTTTTTTATTATTTATTTGTATCTATTTCTCTGACATTTTTGTCACTATGAACACCAACAAGAAGATTCCCATTTTCCACGTGTTGGATTGGTTTGGCTTGGTGCATCAGCACAATACGGCGGGGATTTGCTTCTGTAATTGAAGCTTGAAGGTGTGTCCTGATATGCGCTCATCTTGAGTTAAGCAGCTGTAAAACACGACTACCCCCTCATGGACATGCGCCGTGTCGGTCTCATGCTCTCAACAAAAAGTTGGACAAAAAGTTTGACTATAAGTATAGGCTATAGTTTTATTTCTACAGGTTGGGAAATTAGGCAGACCATGAAATAAATAACTTTATTTGATGTTTAGAAGCCAGATACTGCACTTATATCAGAATATAGACCCTGCACCCTGTATTTTTGTTGTTGGATGTAATTTAGTCCATAATATCAATAAATTTTAGCACTGTTTAGTTCAGGGGCATAGTCAGAGATAAACCCAGGTAAACTCATTTTGAAGTTACAATAACCCGAGGGGTCTCCTGGGGTTAAGGCAAAGATTAGGTTAATAAACAATTTTTTTGATAGCTTATCCAATAAGTGATGTGATGACTCAAAGCAAGCAACAAGAATGCACATCAGACAGACAATACTGTGTGATGCACGATGTAAGGCACCAGTCCTGGGCAAAATACCAAGCTTTTAGGGAGTCTCGCTGTAAAATGCTGGTTAACCACATTTCAGTTCCTATAACTCCTTCCCCCAATATTTTATCTAAAAACTTTTATTATGAAGCAGCAACAGCAAGGAATGTAACTTTACAAAACTCTTACTGAGCTCACAGTGAACATGAAACAATAAAATGAAGCAGATGCCTGAAAGTACAAACAACGACACAGGAGGAAAACTAAACTTCAAACCAAAGAGATTCAGTTAAAAGCTACAAAACATCTTCCTCTCTGGGCTCCTGCACGGACATGAGCTGAGTCTCAGCGAGTCTCCATCTACTATATGATTGGTTGCCTGGCAAAAAGTAACAGTGATGACACCAGCAGTTTTCTGAAGAGTACAGAGATTTTTGACCGGAAGTGATCAGACCAACCGCACAAAAAGTTTAAGCACTCTGAAAAACAACACTCTCCTCTCACTGGGAATAATGAGACACTGGTGCTCAGAAAAAAAACACTATAGGGCCTAATTTAATTTGCAATTGTGCAAAGGCCGATATTAACTAACATTGATTTGATAACATTTCTAGTCGGTGTAATCACATGATTACATCAAGGACTAGAATATAAAGCAGACAAAAAATAACTTGAAAACCAATTAAACCACTCGAGCCCTGCCTGCACCTCCAAAATCAGCTCATGCTTCTCCTTTCTTTATCTCCTTTCTTCCCCCTCCTGTGTGTCTTCTGTCTCTCTCGCCTCAGCTGAGGGCCAAAGCAGCAGAACCGAGACAAAGGAGAAGTCTCTTCAGTGTGGCTGAGCTCTGAGTACATCCATTTAGGTTTTTATGTAACTCCATCACTTATAGGACTCCTTTCATATGAGCCATTTACCTCTTTCATGTCACTTTCCATCCACTTTGTCTTAATGATGTTCAGCGGCATATATGGGATCACATTAGCCAACTTTTTGACTGTGGCACGTTCTCATTAAGAGGCCCGGCTCTGTCTTGTTACCCAAACACACTTGACAAGGATGCTGTCTAGCTGCTCTGATATCCTGACATTAGCGTCTGACGTGTCGACTCGGTTTCTTTCACCGTCCAATGTTCTCTTCTCTGAGAAATGAGCCAACGTGCTGCAGCTATAGCTTCCAAGGCGAGCAAATTGTCTCTGATACGATGATGCATTCAATTTCTGCTGTAGCTTAGCACAATTTGTGACATCCACTTAGCATTTGGCTGTGCACTTGTTTATGTGCAATATCCTGTTATGATGTGAGATGAAGAGGAGCACGAGAAAATTTCTGCTCCTGGTTTTGGTCACTGCGCACCCAAAAATGTATTAGATCTAGGCATTATAATGTGTTCTGACTTGTTGGTTTCCCTAAGGCTCTGTTTAGCTCTGCCTGCTGCTCTAATAAAATATAATCAGTATTATTCTTGTCTGATTGTAGCTATTATTGTCAGACGAAGATGTCATTTCTTATGTGGATTTTCTTACTTTATTCTCGTAGTTGTTGTTTTTTTTTAACTAAAACAGACAGGGTCATCATAGGTGAAGTGAAAAGCCTAACATCATGTACATAAAAATGAAATTAATGTGTGTGTGAGATCCTCAAAGTCATTTGAGCAAAGCCAGAGTGACATCTCCCATTCATTTATAACTTGAAGGTCCATTCTCTTGGTACAGAAGAAAAGTACAAGGAAATTAAACATTTTTCTCTAAAGTGTTAGTATCTGTAATATCCTCAGTAAGTTCCACTTTTACAGTTTTTTGTTGTTGTTTTTTTTGTTGCATGTCTCAGAGAGAAAATCAATAGTTCCATAGTATAAATTTCCTGAACTATTTCTATCCACTCAGGGATTGTAGGAGACTTTATACTCAGCCATAATCTGCCTGTTAGTAGTGTTTGTAACATGCATCTGCTCAGCTCAGATGGCATGTTTCTCAAATATATAATTCTGAAATTAAAATCAAGCTTTTGGTTGATTATAGATCAAGAAAAAGGAAGAAACAACACAAAAACAACACAAAAGATGTCTCAAGATGAATAGATATAGATAGATAGATAGATAGATAGATAGATAGATAGATAGATAGATAGATAGATAGATAGATAGTACTTTAATGATCTCAAGCAAGGGAATTCTTATGTTACAGTAGCAAGTTATCAGACATAGTACATGGACACTAAATACACATGCAAACACCAGAGGAGAAAAATAGATCGAAAAATAAAATATCTAAGAATGCAGAAAATACATACACGAATTAACAGTGCTAAAATGTTTAAAATATACAAGAGTGATGTACAAGGACACACCACCAAATATAAACTACAAGTAGTGTACCACAACACTGTACAAACTGCAGAAGTAGAATAGAATAAGCAATGAGGTAGAGTGGACTTGGAACAAAATGTGCAAAATTAGCCATGACCATGATAATGAAGGTGCAATAAGCAGCAGTGCAAAACAGAGAAGTTTGGTTGGACTGAAACTATGTAGAACCAACTGCAGAGAATTCAGAGCGTTCTCTGTCAGACAGGTGAGGTATTATATAGTGTTTTTGTTTGGGGTAGGAAAGATTTTCTGTATCGGCCCTTGTGACAGCAAAGTTGTATCAGTCTGTTTGAGGAAGAGCTCCGCTGTCTGTCCAGTATGTGATGGAGAGGATGGTCAGGGTCATCCATGATGGACAGCAGTTTCTACAAAGTCCTCCTCTCCACCTCCGCTTCAAAGGAGTCCGGTTTGTATCCAATGACAGAGCCAGCCTTAAACAAGGTAAGAGGGTGAAAGTGACATAAAAAAAAAAAAGACAGAAACAATGTAAAAGACATAACAATACAAAAACGATGTAAAAGATAACAAGACTAAAAGAAAGTAAACAACATAATCGACCAAACATAAAAGACCAAAATTACATAAAAGACGTATCAAGACATAAATGTCATAAAAACGTAACAAGCTGAAACAGACAGAAAGGGAAACTCGACCACAGAGAAAAGGTGAGGTGAGGTGAGAAACAGTCTGTAGAAATGTCCTTCAGAGAACAACTTTTTACTTTTATACTTTGAATACCTTTCAAAGTAAAGAAGTTGAGTCAACGCTTCTGTTTTTCATACAAGTATCTGTGCTTCTGTTTGTACAGATTTGCATTTCTCTTGAATTTAAGGTCTCTGGGCTCTTTATGCCAGGTGTTTAAATGGACTGCAGTTCACCCAGTCAATTTGTCTGAATGTTTGAATGAAGCTTTTCCCCCCAGTATAGATTAGAGTTTGATTATGTTCATCATATGTAGAATTACACTAATATTCTTCTGAGCAGGGTAAAGCGTGTCCTAGGGCAGTTTAAAGCTAGTTCTTTGCTTTACCCGAATTTAGGTTGAAATCATTCCATTCCACTCATTGAATAGCTTGGGAGGGACATCAACAGGCAGTGACTGAAAAAGAACAAGCAGCCTGGGTAACAGATTCATCTTTCATATGTGCATTTTAAAGATACGCACCAGACTTTCCATGTGTTTTTCATGTGTGATGTATTAGCATTAATCCAACTTTCCCATTTGAATTCTCCCTCTGAGGAGTATTCATAATGTGCTCTTTTAGCATTCGGCCTATTGTGTCTAATATGTGATCCTATACTCCCATTAGCGCTATTCAATTCCATGGTGTTGCATAAGCGCGTGGCCCTATTTTGCATGCATAATGCTCAGTTACTGTTTGTCCTTTTCTTTCTAATCTCTTATGCAGTACTCATGTCGGCCCTGTTCACTCCGTGTGATGTTTTGTTAGTTCTTGGCACTAGTCTTCATGAGTAACATGACATTTGTGTTTGGCCTATACTCTACAATGTGTGATGTTTTTGTTAGCATTTAGCAGATTCTGTATGTGTAATGTTTTCTCGACATTTGGCTTAGTACTTTTATAATGAGTGACAGTCCATTAGCAGTTGCCCATATTCCCTCTAATGGGCAGTGGTGTGCTGTGAGACATGGTATCAAATGCTGTTTACTATGTACTGTTTGTGTGGGATGATGTGTGACGTGTCCCGTCGGCTTGGCGATCTGATAATGGCAGCCATAATATTCTGAACTCCAGCGCTGAACGACTGTCAGCGAGGCTACACACATCTTCATAATCCCTTTAATGGACTCTGTGGGCTGGACTATATCAACTCATGTATACACACACACACACACACACACACACACACACACACACACACACACACACACACACACACACACACACATCTGCAAAGAGATAACCACTAGCTGAGATGCACATACAAGTCTGGTCTGCACAAAACTCTTGATTTTTTTTTTTTTTTTGTACCCTTAAAGGCAAGGCAAGGCAAGGCAATTTTATTTATATAGCACCATTTATACACAAGGCAATTCAAGGTGCTTTACAGAACTTGAAAATGCATTAAATTAGAAACAATAAAAGAACATTAAAATTGCATTTGAGATAATTAAAAACAAAAGCTAAAAGCAGGACAATAAATAGTTTAAAACATTACAGAAATACATATAAAGAAAGATGCAAACATAAAACAAAAGCGACAGCAGACAAATCTAAAAACAATAGCTACAGATTATCCTAAAAATATGTAACGTATCCACTTCATAGGCTGCAGTAAACAGTAATGTTTTAAGACCTGATTTAAATAAACTGACAGTTTCAGCTGACCTCAGGTGTTCTGGAAGTTTGTTCCACAGGTGAGGAGCACAGAAACTAAAGGCTGCTTCACCTTGTTTGGTTCTGATCCTGGGAACACTGAGTAAACCTGTTCCAGATGATCTGAGGGGTCTTGGTGCTTCATAACGTATAAGCAAATCAGAGATATATTTAGGCCCGAGACCATTTAGTGCTTTGTAAACTAGTAACACGAATTTAAAGTCTATCCTTTGACAGTTGACAAAGGGACAGTTCACTTCCAAATCAAAAATACATAGTTTCCCCCTGGCCTGTAGCGCTGTTTATCTGTCTAGATAGTTTTGGTGTGAGTTTTGGAGATATAAGCTGTAGGGATGTCTGCCTTCTCTCCAGTATAATGGAACTAAATGGCACAAGTCTAAGTGCCAAAAAATAACTTTGTAAAAAATTCAAAAACCAGTGTCTCTTTCCAAAACTCATGACCTGGTTACTCAAGATAATCCACAGATCTTGTTGCGAGCACTTTCAATGCCGGAATTATTCAATTTCCATTATCAAGCCAGTAGTTCCAGTGGATTCTACTGTAGAAAGAAAGTAGTTTAGTCCCATTATATTGGAGAGAAGGCAGAAATCTCTCTGGCTGATATCTCCAAAACTCTGCAACTCACGCCAAAACAAATTAGATGGATAAATAGCACCACAGGCCAGAGGAAAAAATATGCTTTTGCTTTTTAAAGTTGAGGTGAAAAATAAACTATTATAACCACTCAGCTGTATTTTTAATAGCTGTCCAGAAAAGACTTCTGACTGACTGAAAATAACATTTGAAAAAGTTGGAGCACACATCCCATCAGCTGCTGGAGAGGAAAAATCGACCTGAAGGAGAGCACACTGTCCTCCCAGGCCCCATTCTGTATGATTTATCTGAATGAGGGAAAAAGCATGTCACTGTAATGCCTGGTGTAAATGCACACAGAACACAATGGGATAATAATGTGATTGGATTACCCAGACCACATTTGGAAGTGGCTCACATTACAGTTTTTCTTTTATGTTTTTTTTTTTTTACAATTGTCCTTTTGTCAGAGGTGGAAAGAGTAGGGAAAATTTGTACCCAAGTACTAGTACTGTTATATTACTAAAATATTACTAAATTACAAGTAGCAGTACTGGTCTTAGAAAAATACTTCTCAAAAACTACTCAGAGTATTACTTACATACTTTTCAGCAGTTGATGTTATTACCAATGATCAAATACGTTTCTATTTCTCTTCAGCCTAAATTAATTCTGCTCTATTCGAACTCAGTGGTCACGGTCACCTCCACAAATCAGCCTGGTCTCATTCCCAACTTGTCACCACTCGCCGGCAACTCATACAGATGCAGAAAGTGCCCATTCACCTGTGACAGCGACGCACCAGGTTTGTCATGTGACTTCTATTAAAACCGATCAGCAGCTGTATGAGAAGCCCCGGGCTTTTGGCGTAGTATAAAGAGGGATAAAGTAAACATATGTAGAAGGCAGCGGTGGAAAGAGTACTGAAAATCTGCACTCGAGTATTGTACAAAGTATTCCTCTAAAGAACTACTCAGAGTATTAGTTACTTTTAAGCGATGATGTTAATACATTACATCCCATGGATGGATGGATCAAACAAACACAGGACTTTAACTTTCATAACCTGAGTGAAACCAAAATATCATTAAGTTTGTTGGGGTACATAACGTTATGTCGCTTCAGTGACGTAACGTAGTGATTGTAAACCCAAACATTCTCTCATCCTTAACCTAACCAAGTAGTGTTTGTGCTTAAATCTAACTAAACTGCAACCATTTCACAGTGTTCATCATCACTTTGTGCTTCTGCATCAGACGCCATGGGGCAGTGACTAATTGTCAGTGTGAATGTGCTGCCAGACCTGTCCCTGCTGCAGCATGTTACAGTGCTTTTCATCCATTTTCATTGGCCTGATTGTGATCAAATCACCTTACTGGTTGCAAAAATTACAATTTTTAAGAGTAACTAAGTATATTACATTGTGTAATGCATACTTAAGTACAAGGACAACTTAATTTTTTTTAAAATAAGTAATCAACTTAAAGACTTTATTGTTTATGCCACCATTTATTGAGTAATAATAATTAAAGATTCGTTTTATTTAAGAAAAAGGGTAAGAAAAAATACTGTAGCGGAAAAGTTAATTCCCGTCAGTCAATGTAGTTTTTTGGTTGAACTTAATTTCATTAGAAGGTGCCATAATTCAAAAAGACTGATGAAAAGTTTAGTCATTTTTTGTGAGCCAAAACATTTGTTTTTTAGAGCGCAGTACTACAAAGTTGCCCTCCATTTTTGTTGAAGACAGGGAGACTCACCTGTTGTCTTTTTATAACCTGATTTCACCTGAGTTCACAAAGACTGCAATACCGGGGGGTAAATGGTTACTTATTTATTAAAACACCCTTATGAGTACATAAAACTTTGTTGTTTTTGTAAGAGCATTATAATTCTAAAAAATGTATTTTTTTTTTTTTTTTGTTCAGTTCAGCTGAAGTGGATTCAATGCAGCTCAAGCAGAATAGTTCAACATATTCGATTTAACTGGATCAACATATTTGGTATTAAATATTGCCCAAAAGTTAATGTATTTAATCATTAAAAATCTAAGATAGATAGCAAGAAGAGAGCAAACTAATACAATATATTAATTACAAGGGACCCAGGAAACCATTTTATATCCAGTGGCTCTTGACACGGAGGTCAAAATGTAAAATTCTTCACTAGCAGGAGATTCTTAATGCTGCTCTTTGGTTGCTGAAAGTAAGTGAAAGTGCAATTACGTGTCAAGTTTGAAGATGACTATAGTAGTTAAGTAAAAGAGGAGAATGGCATAATTTTAAAATTTCATCATTTCCAGTCTGCTTGCCGTGCGTGGCTGACAAGCTTTTACAAAGATTCAGCTATTAAATGAGGGTTTTAGAAGCTGCTGAGATTTGATTGACTTGGAGGCAACGGTTTCTTTCTGCTTTATAAGTTATTTTTACAGTCATTTTCCTTCCTAATTTGAACATTATCAGAGAAATGATCAAAGAAAGACTTTGCTCCCTTGACCTTTGCCACACACTGTGCTTTGTGTTGTGCCTTGAGTTACAAAAATAGAGCTTTAAGGCCTGACAAACAGCAACAGACAAAACCTCGACTGGCTTTAAACACCCACTCATCTAATTCAAATGAAGTTAACAAACTGTCTGATTAAGATAACACAAATTTGCTCTTATAAAAATTAATGTAAGATTGTTTCCAGAGGATTAGTTTTTCAAATCTAACTAATCACATGAAAAGTGTGCATAAATCTAAAGGTGGAACTGTTTACTATAAGCTCTATATGTGTGATCAGTTAATATAAACATAACTAAGACTACATGGTGTATTAAAAATGGAAAAGGGTGGAAAAGAGAAAACAGCTGTAGCTGAGAAGTTGTGGGGGACGCAGTCACCAAGGAGGAGGAGGAGGAGGAGGAGGAGGAGGATGTCTGTGTCACATGTCAAAGTGATGTGAAGGCAAAAAAAAAAAACCTAATCTGAAAATATGATTGATGCATTTAATCCATCTTGGCCAACCTGCTCTGCTGATTCTTTTCCACCCCTCCAGTGGACCACCACGGGGCCTAATTTCAGAAAAAACATATGGACTGTAGTCAATGGCAAGAGACAAATTATTTTTTGATCCCGTTTAAATTGTGCCAGGGATCACACATTTCTTTTTTTTGTGATGTTTGTAAAGTTAAAAGATCATTTTACAAGTCAAGGAAGTCACAGTTTGTCATAAAACTGTTGAAGTATCAGACTGTGGATTTGAAAAGTGACGTCCTGATTTTTATCCCTCGGAAGCTAACATTAGCCGCTGAAGCTACGATGCCTGTGTGTTTTCATACTTGGAAATAGTCAGACAACAGCAGGTCTTACTCTTTCTTTCTCTTCATGGCTGATAAAAGCACCAAGAGTCGCTCGACAAAACACTTCAGGTAAGATAACTTTACAAGGGGCAGCGAGATTGGTGTTGGTGATGTGTATTGTGCGAGACGAGAGATGTAGTTCAGAGAGAGTGGTTTCATACGAAGCTAAACTAAACTCCAACAAACACAACTTTCTTACTTGTAAAATAATAATAGTAATTATTAGAATAATTGTAATATTTGACAAACAACATTGTGTAATTTGTAGCACAGTTCAAACGGGATCAACACTACCGTTCATTTTTTTTCCCCAAATTTAGGTCCCATGGGGCACAAGGGAAGGGGCGTGACTTAGGCACTCAGTTCGGCACATAAAAGCGTTTGCTTTCATCTGAAATTAGTTCGGCTGATCTCATGTCGTGTTCTGTAATGCTTGTCAGTCTGCATAGCAGAAGTACAAAGCTTTAATCTGAAACGCGTGTGTCAAACTCGAGGCCCATGGGCTGAATTTTGCTCGTGGCCTGCGACAGCTTATACAGCAAAGAATATGCCATTCCAATTCTATGCTGTGCTACAGAAGTAGTGTCTTAAACTTGTTAAACATGTTGTTATCCACACACTGAAGGCATCTAGATTTCTAGATTTTCCAGCAGTGGAACTGGAGCTGAGTCATTGTAGTCTTAATGTTAATGGTAGCAGCTCAGTTGACACCGTGGGAAGACAATTTAATAAGAGATGGAAGAGTGAACACCTATTTGTGCTCACAAGCCAGTGTGTGTCCTTTGTCTTATACTACTTTGTATATTTCATTTTTTAAATATAATTAATTGTATAATAGGGCGTAGCTTGGATGCCTGTTTGTCATTATTTTTTCTAGCTTTCAGAGCTACGTATTAATTATTGAGTTGTTACTAAAACCTGTAATAATGCAATTGTTCATTATAAGGTTAATAAGGCAATTATGTATTATGATAACAAGTAGGTAAATATATATTCTTACATTTATAACTGGCCTTCTGAAGGCAACCATAAAGCTGTTGTGGCTCAGGATGAAACAGAGTTCGACACCCCTGATGTAAAAGGTCTCAAATCCACTTTCATTTACTGTAAAAACCGCTATCACAAAAGAGAGAAAGCACTGACTTGTTGCTCAGGTACCACCTGCCAGGCCATTCATCATATCTTATACATTAAATAACGAGGAGGAGAAGACGGAGGCTGTATATTAATCTGTCTCACCCTGATAGGACTTGGTTGAGTTTCTCTTGCAACCCTAAGAATCAATCAGGTTGGGAAAGACAAGTATCAAATCAGATTCTGCTGCTGGTCAAAACTGATGTGCAAGAGGTGTGCAAGAACTATAATTTATTATGTTGACTGCTGTTCTGCTGTCAAAAATAAGCAAAATGAACTCACAGAATATCAAGAAAGGAAATATTCTCACACCTGTTTTCCTTATTAAACAAAAAAATTCAATTATTCACCTAAATTCAAGTTACTCTCTTTTACCAAACTAAGAGGAGCTTTCATTGGTTTATTAACTCCAGAAAACATGTCATTTAAATTCACCAAAACCATCTTGTCCTGTACTTTCACTGTTATAGCAATTACCAACTCTGGTTTGGTTGAAATAAATCTTTAATTCAACACATTAGACGTGAAAATAGTCTTCCCAGCTCAGCGCACCATACTTTAGCTCATACTTCACACAATTAAAAAGCAAAATATAATGGCAAAGTCGCTCAAAGAAACAAAAGCAGCGATGGAATCAGCCATTGTCAATATATTCGTCCAGTTGCCCAGCCCTGTGGCAATTGCAGAAAGATCGTCCATCCATTGAGGGAGCATACGGTTGGACAGTTTGCTCTCACTGGTTGGCGTCAGTCTTTTCAAGTATCACTCAGAGTCCTGGACAGTGACTGTATATAATCAGAAGTGCTTGTATTTTCTTCAGCCATTGTTAAACTTGCCAGCTAGCGTTAGCCAACATGTTTAGGAAATTTTCATGCCTTCAGCTAAGCTCCGCCCACAAAAAATATCATGATGTTTACCAACATGAAATGCATCTAATTTGAAATCAGTAATACATAGTCGCTTTAATGCCAGGACGATGAACTGGCAAAATACCACATCTGGTTGAGCGATAGATGTTCTCAAACTTGGTCGTTAGTGAGCTGGTTTCCAACAATTTTCTCTCACTTCTGAAAAACTCTTCAAACAAGCTAAAAGAACCCTATAGTCTTGCTGTGTAGCTTAAAGTATAGATCCATATTTACTGATGCAGGACCTGCAGTCTCACAGGAGCCCCTGCAATCCAATATGACACTAATCAAAACAACAGTGGAGGCGGACAGCCATACACACCTCACTCTAAATTCAGTACCAAGTGGCTATTAGCAGTATCTGTTTTGAACTTGTTGTCCCCGTAGGCACCCCTTCCTGAGAATCAAGCAGGTGTTGTATCATAAATATCACACATTTTTAATATAAATAGGGCCACACAGATCAGCCTGAGTTATTCAAGTCGGGATTAGAGTTGTAAACAACATAAAGGATAGTTCTTGCACGCCTCTTGCATATCAGTTTCGACCAAGCATCTGACAAGGATTTGTTTTCTGAGCTGATTCTGGTGCGAAAGCAGCCTAATCCATGTGTGTACATGTAGGCAATTGAGGAATGCAAAAACATGGAGGTGCCTTTCCTCCCCTTCTGGTATTTTTACTCTTTAGACCGACATGCTGTTGTTTGAGGGTGCACCCGTGCTCTGCAGCCTGATACTGAATGCACAGGTGACTGCCATCAAACTTCCATGTTCACAGGGTCGTGTGTGTCCATCCATCACCATCACAACACAGTCACAACAAAACGCCACTTTATTCAGCGTTTCTGCTCATTTTTATTTCAATTTCAGCTTTTATTCTCGATCTCAGACTAATCAATCTAATGTCCATCTAGTATCTATGGAGCTCATCTTAAGCTTATCTTAAATATATCACATGATCTTCATCAGCAGATGGAGTTTGGCAGTTGTTATGGATTTCTGCAGATGTTCAGGTTTCCTTCTTGTCCATGTTAAAAGTTGAAGTTCAGAGTTAACTGAAATCTTTAGAGCAGATGTCATGTGTTTATTTTTCCTCAAAAGGAAATAAAGTGTTTGTGAAAAACTTGTAATATATTTGTCATAAGAGATCAACTAAGTTTAAATATTAGTTTCTCCCCTGACCACGCTCGAGCCAGCATGTTCTCCTTTGAAATTTCCATTTGGGCCAAAACATCTGATTTGCCTGTTTTATGTTAATTAGAGTTCAAATCAATGATGAATGTTCGCTGAATGAATAAGTGACTGTTCATGAGTCATAAAGAATCATTAATAATATTTTAGAAGGAGTAGATGTTTATAACAGTTAAATTGAGCAAAATATTAATGGAGTTTGGCAGGCAGTCACTGAACTCCATATATTTCAGAGCAGTGGTCTCTTGTTTTCAGGATAATGGGCTTAACTTCACATCAACAGACAACTGGCAGTTATAAACAACCGGGGTTTATGTTGCGGAGTTGCCCAGAGGGATTAGGTTGCAGTTTAGTTTTGTTTCAGCTCCATCAATACTGGACCGATTTCAAAAAATGTTGCCCTGATTAATCATTTAGACACAAAAATATGGGAAAATAGAGTCCAGGTTAAAAAAAAATACTAAACTTACCATTTAAAAGCACTGTAATACAATACAAATTAAGAAGAAGTATCACAGAGGAATATATATATCAAACCACCTGTCACCACTAGCTTTGGGCCAAGGCTAACTTTAGCTGATGCTGTTTACATTTCACTCCAGCTACCTGTCAAAATAATGTCATAGAGACACTACTCGTATGAATTGATTGGTGCCCATAGCAACAAGCATCACAGGTACCCTGGTAAAGTAGCATGCTAATGTATGTCTAGGTCTCTTTATATCTATGCTCATCTCTCTGTGCTCACCCTTTCCTTCTCAGTCCTCTTTCATTCTGCTTTGTTTTTAGACTTTTGCTCCAGTCTTTTACTTTTCTGTCTAGTCACTCAGTCGGTCCCACAGATCAGAGGGTTTTTACGTAATGGAGCAGAATAACAGACAAAAATGCATCCTTGCCATCAGGATGTCTTCTGTCAGTGGGCCGGAAATGGTGGGACAGAGATGGATGGCAAGAGGCATTCACTCGCCGACTCCCACCGCACTCTTTCCGTCTTCCCTCCTTCCCTCTCACGCTCGTTCTATTTTGGCTGCGTGATAGGAGTGTGTGACTTAGCACCTGCTGGGACTTGCTCGGTAAATGAGTGCGGGTTGACTGATGGGAAAGTTGAAGGTTGCGAGATAATTTTGCCTCAGGAACAGAAGGCACAATTGTGCTTTCTTAGGGTTGGACCGATAAAGTGAAGACTTCGGTGAGGAGAAGGATGCTAATGATGGGTCCGCACCACCCAGTGTTTCAACTTGTCAGTCCAGCCAAGCACAGCGTTTGTCTCAAAGGCTGAAATATGCCTCGCTGCAGCCGAGTACTTATATCAGCAATGTTCAAGGTGATAAACATGAAACATTTTGTCTCTTTTAGCAGATGCATGAAAATAATGATGCCAAAATGAGTTTTTTGTGTTTGTGTGGGCACCTTGTTAGTGATTACAGCAAACCTTAAAGACAAGGGCCCTTTCCTTGACTTGCAGTTTATTACATAATGTTGCTAAACATTTCATTACCTGTCTGATAGACATTGCCGGCGTTTATTTGATTAACGATTTAATCAAAACATTGCTCAGGTCTATTTCCCTCTGCTTTATTAAGAACTCAAGTCTTGTGGTCTTATTGCACACCAATTACAGAATCCTTGCCAAAGCAGGAAGCCTAAGAGACCTGCTAGGCAAATACATCCCTCTTTTGTAATTTGATGGGAGTCTAGACTGGTTGGCCTTCACGGTTGTTTTGTTTCATTACAGGACGGAGTCTTGACTGGGTTTAACACCAGCACTTATGGAAGACTTGGCCTCAGCCCATGTTTCCTCATAAAGACTCAAGAGCTCTATAGAGGGACCTAAAAGTTGGAAGGAGGAAGGAGGAAGGAGGAGGATGGCCGGGTGATCTTTCTCTTCATGAAGTAATATCTGTTTACTTACTCAGACATTGCCCTGTAGGGCGACATCTGTGAGACTAGACCTTCTAGCAGAGTAGACACTAAAGCATTTTTAAGCATATATTGACATGGTTACTGTCAATAATGTGCCACCATTTTACTCTGGGGGCGGAATTTGATGGATTCTTAAGACTGTTTCCATCCCACACAGGAAGAACCACTTCCCAAGGAGCTGTAGCTGGATGTTACTGCTGGGGCCGTCATCATCACCTCCGGACAGCTAGTGGAACTGTCAGGCTAAAATTACAGTATATAAATCTAGACTTAGGTATTTTGGAGTTTTAGGGGAAGCACACAGAGTTTCTAACTGGGGCTGATTGATGGCTGCTGAGGGAGCATCAGGGGTTCTGACCTACAGACAGCTTCCTATTGCTGGGGGACAAATTGTCCACTAATGACCCTGGTGGGAAAGCTAATAATGATGGACTCTGTTAATGAAATGACTTGCACAAGCCTGTGTGAAAGAGATGCATGCAGGTACAGGGGTATCGCCAGAGGGGCGGCCAGAGGTGGTATGGTTGGTGCCCTGAAAACTGATTGGCCACTTCTGGTGCCAAGAGATGTAAAGCAACCACAAAGTGATATTTTGCATCTCTTTCAGTCTGGATATCTTAAATGGGCTTTTCCATTGGCACTTTTGCCAAAGTTGAGTCAAATCACGCCACGCTGTTTTGCATTTCCATTACCAGTTACAAAGCGCCGAGCTGCGCCTGAGATGGAACACAAAACACACCTGACCCGCCACCAAGCAGGATGCAGTGACGTCTCACTGGCCAGGACCAACCCATTACGACAAAACAACAGTGGGCTTTTATTGTGAAGAGTTTCTAGGAAATTAATCCTATTAACCACTGATTTTCAAAGCATTTGCTGTTGTCAGTATTCTTTTTATATCTGATGACAAACCAAGTGCTATCACAATAATCTCCACGAGTCCAAAATCTCCCAGCAGCTCACCCTAGAAATCTTTGACTAAAGTAAACAAAAAAATCCCACTAAAACTGTCCTTTTTTTTCCAGAATTGTTTATTGATTAAACTGATCAATTATGTTTTCTGTTATTTTCCAGTCTCCCAGCAGTATGGTAGTAATTGTGCTTTGAAACCTGCTCCACGTTTCCAGAAATAAACAGTAATTCTGGTAAAGAAATACAAAAAAATCTGCCCAATAAAACTATAAACTATAAAAGGCAATCTCCTCCTGAGCTCATTACTGTAAAGCCCCCAATTGTCATAAACAACAAGGACATGGTCTCCGTCTCCAGTGGTGGCCACGGCCCTGGATCGTGCCACCTGGCTAATTTGATCACATAAAATGGAGCGTTGCAATAAAATTCTACCAGTCTTGAAAGCTGACCTTCCTCTCTGCCTTTATAATCACCTATGGTTTTCTAAATCTAGAGACAGATGATGGTGTGCGGTTACCCATGGTTATTTTCAGGATATATCCACTCTTATCCTCCTTTTCTCTCCTTTCTCTCATCTCCTATTTCCCACACATCTCAACCTGTTAGTCATATCACAGCATCAGCTCCCTATTTAAGTTCTCATGATGAACACGTGTGTGTGTGTGTGTGTGTGTGTGTGTGTGTGTGTGTGTGTGTGTGTGTGTGGGCCCATCAGTCATCTTTCTTCCAGGCATGATCCCAGCATGAAATCGGAGGCAGGAACAAATAGTTTGATTGGCTGATTAGCACCAAATGAGAACCTGATTGGTTTATTAGCATGTTGATCAGAGCTGAAGAGCCTCTCCTACCGGGGAACACAGCTCCTGGTAAGCATTTTGGCTTAGTGTCATCACCACTTCGTCACTGAATAAGTACGTGGTAAATTTTGTCATCTCGCTTTAATGAAAACAGAGTTCTCACAGTCATTAATCACAGATTACCATGATATTTCTATTAAACCACCATTCTGTAGCAAACAAAAGAAATAGATGAGGGAACGGGTTTAAACACAACTATGAATATTAATGACCTTGATAAATGTGATGAACATACCATCAGTCAGTTGTGTGTGTGTCAAAAAGCAAAGCAGCAAACGTCCCCAGCCATCTTTCTTCAACTCTGAGACGACAAGTCAATGCAGCACTTGTGACATGCCGCCTATTGGTCGCAGTCATCGATCCACATCAGTTCCTCGTCAGCCATGAGTACATTACCGCTGGGACTGCAGGCCCGCCAGAGCGCGTTGACTGCCAGGCCTTGTCGAGACAGCCGCGGTGATGGAAGTGCATCCAGTGCTCTCCTGAGACACAGCAGTGATGTGACGAAAGTGAGGCTGAGTGAGGCAGCAACTCTCTTGTGGCTTCCTTCCTCTGTTCCGGTCCGAGACAGTCCTAGCTTGATCCTTTTAGGACTGATTTTGGATGTATCAGCACTTAAAGGGAGAGCCAAAGATGTAATCTTTTGTCCTCTAAGCAGCTGAGAAAGTTCCTCCACTGTTCCTGCTTGATAGGAAGCCTGTCTTTACTGCAACGAGTCACACACATTTTTTCGAGGGAGGTGAGGTTCCACCAAAATTCTCAAAATTCATTATATTATAATAAACATTAAATACAATAGATAATTAAATGTAGCAAAAATTCATATGTTAAACTAAATATTTTATGAATATACAATGCTGGTTAACCTCTAGGATGTTATGTAGCTGCTCACCACTAGCCAGGGCTGTAGCCCAGCAGGGACGGTTGACAATGATACTGATGATGGGACAGGCGCTTCAAAGTGCTCTCTCATGGCAAAACATTTGATTCAAATGATATTGTTGATGACTTCACAAGAAGCAGAGACAGGGAAATGCATTGCATAAGGTAAGACTAGATTTTATGATTAACTTAAGCTTATAAAGTTTTCCTGTGTTTGCTGTATGTCACACCATAGCGGATGTAAATGTTTATTTGGCTATGTTTTTCTAATATTAGGGGTGTTTGCTCATTAAATTGGATGAACTAAGTTAGTGTGTTATTTTTGTTTCAGAGCTGGAATTGTTCTAGGTGACTCTTGCAGTACTATCAGAGAGGATACAGTCCACCGGGCATGACTGCATCATGTTATGGCTGCGCCAAATCCAATTCACCAGTTGTGCTGCAGTGCGTCCCAGAGGTGGCTCTCCACTCTTTTCCTTAAAATACACGCCAAGTCTATTTTTGACGGATGCCACGTCAATCAACACAGACCAGATTGAGTGGGCAGGAAGTCAATCACAGAAAAACCATACAGGCCAATTTTCAAAATAAAAGACCCCATGCAGGCTTGCGATCATAAAAACAGACAAAAGAGAAACTGTTTAACTACTTAGCCATGTAGCCCATGATTAAAGCATGAAAAGCCACTAACTAGTAAGTCAACATCAATCAAGCTGCAGTCATGTGTAGGACAGAACAAAACCATAGCGTAGACGTGCCTGTCTCCAGTAGAATCGATGGATAAGCAGTCCCCAGTATGGCTTTGTGTATCTGTAGACGCTATGATCCAGCTCATTATGACAATGACTTCACAAGATATACATGCATGCTTACCATGTAAAAAGAAGGCCCACCTGTGAAAACGCTGTGCCTAGATAATTATCTGGCGCCGGTGCTGCTTCTGATGTCTTGCAGTGTAATGTAATCTAATACAACTTTACAAACTGCAGGCTCAGAAATTAGCATAGAGCTGAGCAAACATCTCTCTGGCACAGCATCAACTACAATTTCACATAATAAGCTTCACAAAGTATTTGTTTGAGGGCTGTTGTATTGGATTGCATTACATTAGATTAGAAAGGTGTCCATGGCATTGTGTCCACCCCCTGTAGTAAAACATTGTGCCCCCTAATTAATCAATAATGGTTGTTTAAATTACAGTGATCAAAATGAGAGGCCTGCAAGTAATTCATTAAGGTTTGACATTCTGCCAGCAGAAATGGGTTAGAGAACACAACAGAACCAAAAACAGAACAAGACTGAGGGCAAACAGACAGACTATGTGTACTGTACTGGCCTGTGCTAAACTAATCAATACAGTAACAGATAGAAAGGTAGATTTTTACTAGAGCTTCTATCTGAGGTACACAGCAAAAATGCAGTAGACTTCTTTCAACATTTTTGGTAATAAATTAGATTTTTGTGGAAAGCATATTTTTATGATTCTGCGCCTGCAACAGACATGGTGGAAGGCATTATTTTTTTATCGTGTAAAATCGTACATACGCCCCATTCTTGTGATGGTATCTTAACAAAGCTTTGGGGGAATTTCTTTAGACTTGGCCTAAATGTCCACTTGGACCCCACAGTTAATGCTGTACAATGTAATGGTCAGTGGTCAAGGTCACTGCAAAGTCATGTCCATCCCATTTTCGTGAATACTATAACTCAGGAATGCCTGGAGGGGATTTTATTACATCTGGTACAAGTGTCCAGTTGGATTTGAGGATGATTTGATTAGAATTTGGTGATCACAGGTCAAGGTCACTGTAAACTCATGTCCGTCCCATTCTTATGAATACTTTCATTTCAGTCAACACAAACACAGCATGTCCAGTTGTCACATATCATTTGTGACCTTGTAATGACGTTACTGCAATATTACAGTTGTTATCATTAGTTGTGCTGCTGGCAGATTGTAGTGCAACATGGTGGTATTCTATGGTACTTTTGCAACATCTGTTCAATGTCCTCTGCATAAGGGTTTCTGAAATTTATTAACTAATTATTATTAACTAAACAATCATAAAAGCTCCAAAAAAAGCTGGAAACATTGTGACAACATACCAGCAATGTTACGATAATGTCTAAATAACAAATAAAACTCTGAAATTTCTCTTGTCAGGTTGATACAATGTCACATGTTGCAAAAGTTACGTTGCAATTACAGTCTTGTGTTTGTGTCAGCAGGGTAGTCTCTAAGTGAAGACATGGAATCATACACATCAATAGCAATAACTTACATTTTGTGATAACGTGATGTTGTATATGCAGATGATGGAGATGATGAACTGAATTTTGGAGCCCATGAGGACTAGCTGGTGCATCAGCATCAGCTAATGGGGATACTTTTAAATAAATAAACTGATTTCACCAAAAAAGACCTTTCATTAACTTGAACCTGACTGGTTTGTGGTAGCTTACAACCATAAGGCCATAATTTTAGTTTGTAAATGAGTAGAAAAAAGATTTAGCTTAAAGGTTATCTCACTTTAGCTTATGTGAATTCAACAGATTGCCATGACACGCCACTATTTTTGGTTTCTTTCTATCTCCTCCAATTCTCCAGAGCTATTTAAAAAGACCATGAATTGAAGTTGAAAAAACAGGTGTCTCGACACTTTCTGTAAGAGCCAATGTGACCACCATCTGGTTAATAACAAGACGATGTTATCTCGGTAGGGCAGCCTTTACTCTAATCTACTCTTTTAGAACTAGCGGCGGCCGTGTTACTCACATAATTATCTTTTCCTGCATCACTGAACATACAGTATAGTGGTCTCAAGTTCCAGCTCTTTAATGCACCCAGCTGTGGTCTGGGTGAGCTCACTCCACTGCAGATATCCTTCTTTTAAAGGAGATGAGAGACAGAAGATGGAACCCTGTACACGATACTGTTTGAAATAAGGGGTTCCAAAAGGGTTCTTTCTGAAGGGCTGAGTTATTTTCTTCTGACGAACAGGAAAGAGTTATTTGTAAGAATAAAGGTTGCATTAGGAACCCTTTTCATCTGAAAAAAAACTTTTTCCATAGTTCAGTGTTAATATCAAGAGAACCCCTTTCGTGTATAAAAAGGTTCCCAGTAGAACATCATGAATGTGTTCTGGTTAAACCCTTGGAACCAAAAGGGGTTCTCAATAGAACCCCCTCAATGGGTCCTAGCTAAAACCCTTGGAATACAAAAAGGTTATGGGTTGAGCCCCCTGGTTAGAGCAAAAAGGTTCTAAAAAGAACCCCCTTGGTAGGGTTTAGAGAAAACACAGGGAATATAAGGTTCTTGGTAGAACTACTAGAATAGATTTTAAATAAAACCCTTGAAATATAAAAGAGTTTGAGATAAAACCCCCTGAGTGGCTTCTAGATAAAATCATTGGTTTAAAAAATGGTTCCCAGTAGAAGCCCCAGAGTGTGTTCTAGATAAAACCCTTGGAGTACAAAAAGGTTTTCAGTAACTCCCACGTTGTAGCACCCTGAGAAGGTGGAACAGTTCTGGATAGAATGGCTTTGGGTCAAACTATTACACCATAGAATGGTTCTCTGTGGAACCTTTCATAAGGGGTTCGGGGTAAAACCTTTCATGCTGGGTTCTAGGTAGAACTCTCTGGAAGGGTTCCAAGTGGAACCTTTATAAAAGGTTCTACAAGGAGGTTTTCCTGTCGGGACAAGCTGAAGAAGCCTTTATGGCTCTAGTTAGTGCATTCAGTTCTAAGAGTGTACTGTGCACATGACTGGTTGCATGGTTCAGGCCACGGTAAATGCCAAAAAATACAACGCTGTTCTGAGAGACCTTCATCCGTCGGCAAAGCATTTATTTTCTGAAAGGAGCAGTACGTTGTCAAGCATGACAACCTCATCCACAGGCCACTTGTTTCTGACAACATCAGTCGTGCTCACTTGCTCATTTCCATGTACGCCACTCCACAAAATGTCTGTGCGACTCTCCCAGCGTCCCAATTTTCTTTTACATTTAGAGGCCTGGGACTCAACTCCACTGAACTGTCTACTGAGTGTATAGAAACAACTGGGACCTGCTGCCACTCTTTTCATCCACAAACTGATCAGCGCAGAGTCATTGTCAGATTCAAAGCCACACTTCTCCGCAGCCCAAAGCATAGCAGGCTATTTGAAACTCTATCCCCCGTTCCACTGACAGCTACCCTCGCACATGAGAAGCTATAATCCGTCATTAGTAATTGAGGGTGTTCATTTTAAATAGGTTCCTTATTCTTTTCAGTGAATAGCTCTGGTAACTGGCAGCAAGTTCTGTGAAAAGTTTCGCTTAAATGGAAGTACCCGGAAGGGGTACGATAGCTGTGATGTGTTTTATATTAGGCACTACATACTGTTCAGAAGGATGGCACATGCTGCTTTTTTCTAATCTGTAAAACACTGACTATTAATAAAACAAGGCACTTCATTATGATTTATTTAAAGCCCCAATGTGTGTTTTTAAAGGCCTTTAAAAGTGCCAGCACCCACTTTGACATTCGTGTTAGATTTTGACTTAATGTAGATCAATTTGTTAATGTTAATGACATTCAATGTGATTCAATTAAGTAAAGAAATACTCTTACTCTGTGGTGCACATGTGTAGTTAAAGAGTTTGATATAATATGAAACAAGAACATTCTGATTTGATTCAAATTGATTCCAAAAGTTATTCTATGGATGGAGACCAAAATATTTGAGATCGGCTCAAATGTATATTTTAATAAACACGTTCACCCATAAACCCCTCGATGGGAGAGAGTGGAAAGGTCAAGTGAGGGTGGAAACCTGAAATTGAGCTGAGTCACTGAGGCAGAAAAATATGCAAAAATAATACATTTATTAGTGATGAGTAAAGAGACACATGGAGGAAAGCAAACTCATTCAGAAACTACATTAAGGTCATGTTTATTCATTATTAGATACTGTGGCTGTTCAGTGCTCTTTTAATTTTTAGATGAAGTCTTTGTTTCATGCTTTGTGGCTGTGCAGTACTAGTTTTGGTGGTGCTGTTGTATTATTATGCACTCCGCCTTAATGTCAAACCTATGTTTTTGTGCCTTTGGTGGAGCATATTGTGTAGTAGCACCTAGCCCTCTGCCGCTCCCATATATTAATATATATATTAAATTGTCAGCATATGTCAGTGACTGTTGTGATTATAGAGTTTGTTGTCTGAGTGTTCCTCTGTGTGAATTTTTGCATCCTTGTCAGCCTGTATGTTTTTTTTTTTTAAGCGTTTTATGTTAACATTTGGGTGAAGTTGGTGTCAGGTTTGAAAACAGGGCCATCATTGCAAATGCCTGGGCTGTTTTTTGATCCCAGTCCTTGACTGGTGCTAGCAGATATGTCGTTGAAAACAAAAGTTTGACAAAAGTTAAAAAAAAAAAAAACTTGATGATGGTGCCAATTTAAAAATCAAGAGATCACCAAAGTCGCTACTCTATCATTTGCAATCCATCCAATAGTTGTGGTGTGGTGGCACTAAAGCAAAAGTCAGGGGGTCACCAGCATCAAAAGGACATATCATCTGGACTGTTAGGTTCAGAGTTTGGCCAGGACCCCAGACGCAGAGAGCGAGATAAAAGCAGTTTTCAAAGAGTTTATTGTTTCACAAAAGAGCAAAAAACAACGGAAGGCGAGGGCAGGTGCTGGACGCGGTCGGCTGGCTGGCGCAGCGGGGTCGACAGGAGGGGAACCGTGCTGGCGTAGGTTCAGGAGCACGAGTGCTGCACCCACGGTCGGAAGAGGAACTGAAGGCTGCACAAAAACACTGTTGATTAGAATCACGAAGGAAAAAACACCAAAGATCCACTAGAAAGCTTGCTGCGCTACATTACCGACAACGACTGAATAGTCCGGCACAGGAGTGGAGACTAGGCCAAGCTCATATACCCGGGGAAGTGCACTGATGAGAGCCAGGTGCGTCTCATTATGCTGAGCCAGCCAATGACCGCCGCCGCTGCCACACACACTGCCCTGGAAGGAAAGGGGAGGGGGGAAAAAGGGAAACAAGGAAACCCGAAACACCAAAAACACCAAAACAAATCCAAAAAACTCAACAACCATGACATTACCCCCCCCTCAACGGACGCCACCCGGCGGCCTGCCAGGCTTGCCAGGAAAGTCCCTGTAAAAGTCATTAATAAGGTCCGGATCCAGAATAAAAGAACGGGACACCCATGACCGTTCTTCTGGACCATACCCCTCCCAGTCCACCAAAAACTGGTATCCCCGGCCCCGTCTGCGGACGTCCAGCAACCGCCGGACAGTGTAGGCCGGGTGGTCATCAATGAGCCGGGGGGGCGGAGGGGGTTCGGCCGGAGGGCACAGAGCACTGGTGGACACAGGCTTCAACAGGGAAACGTGAAAGGCCGGGTGAACATTAAGGGCTGCGGGCAATTTGAGTCTCATCACACAGGGATTGATTACCTTTTCTATTTCAAAAGGGCCGATGTACCTGGGGGCTAGCTTCCTGCTCTCCGTCTGCAGAGGGAGGTCGCGTGAGGAAAGCCACACCTTTTGACCCGGCTGATAGTGGGGGGCAGGAGCGCGACGTCTGTCCGCCAATCGTTGATTGCGAGCCGCAGTCCGCGTGAGAGCCGCCCTTGCCTCCCGCCAGACCCGCCGTGCCCGCCGGAGGTGCTCCTGGACGGACGGAACTGCCACTTCGGTCTCCTGGATGGGGAAGAGGGGAGGTTGGAAACCCACAGAGGCCATAAAGGGGGACATACCTGTGGCTGAGCTGACCAGAGAGTTGTGGGCGTATTCCACCCAGGGAAGATGGGTGGACCAGGAGGCGGGATGTCTAGCGGTGACGCACCGGAGAGCTGACTCGAGGTCCTGGTTGGCCCGCTCCGTCTGGCCGTTGGTTTGGGGGTGGTATCCAGACGAGAGGCTGGCTGAAGCTCCCAGAGCCTGGCAGAAGGCCCTCCAGACCTGGGAGGAGAACTGGGGACCCCGGTCCGAAACTATGTCCTGAGGTATACCATGAAGTCTGAACACATGTTGGACGAGGAGGTTGGCCGTCTCTAGGGCTGAGGGGAGTTTGGGCAGAGGAACAAAATGCACAGCTTTGGAAAAACGATCAATAATGGTAAGGATTACTGTGTTACCCTCTGACGGTGGGAGTCCAGTGACGAAGTCCACTGCAACATGAGACCAAGGGCGATGGGGGATGGGCAGTGGACGTAGGAGGCCAGCAGGAGTCTGGTGGGAGGATTTGTTGCGGGCACAGACGGAGCAGGCGGAAACATACTCCTTGGTGTCAGACGTTATGGAGGGCCACCAGAAACTGCGTCGGAGCAAGGAGAGGGTGCGATGAAACCCAGGATGACAGGCGACTTTGGAAGCATGTCCCCACTGGAGCACAGGAGTTCTGGCGGCGGGTGGAACAAACATCCGGTTGGGAGGGCAGCTCTCGGGAATGGGTTGATCTTGTTGAGCCTCCTGCACGACTTGCTCAATCTCCCACCTGGCCGCCCCCACCACGCAGGAGGAAGGGAGGATGGTCTCCACAGGTGTGTCTTCCACCGGTGGAGTAAACTGTCTGGATAAGGCGTCGGGCTTAACATTCCTGGAACCAGGGCGGTAGGTGAGGGAGAACCGGAACCGACCCAAGAACAGGGCCCACCGAGCCTGCCGGGAGTTTAGTCGACGTGCAGACCGTAGATAGGAGAGGTTCTTGTGGTCAGTCCATACCGTAAAAGGGTGCGTGGAACCTTCCAACCAATGCCTCCACTCCTGGAGAGCCAAGACCACAGCAAGGAGCTCCCTGTTGCCCACGTCGTAATTTTTCTCTGCTGGGGTGAGCCGACGAGAGAAGAAGGCACAGGGGTGCATTTTGTGGTCAACAGGGGAGCGTTGAGAGAGGACAGCCCCTACCCCAGAGTCAGAGGCGTCGACTTCGACCACGAACGGTAATGCAGGATCTGGATGGGAAAGCACAGGTGCAGAGGTAAACAGGCACTTTAATCGGTCGAAGGCAGCATCGGCTGCCTGCGACCACACAAAGGGGAGCTTGGAGGAGGTCAATTGAGTGAGTGGGGCCGCTACTTGGCTGTAATTGCGAATGAACCTCCTGTAAAAATTTGCAAACCCCAAAAACCTCTGGAGGTGTTTTCTGGTGGCGGGGACAGGCCACTCGGCCACCGCTTGAACTTTGGCCGGATCCGCCTTCAGCTGTCCCCTTTCCACCACGAACCCCAAAAAACTGACAGATGTGACATGGAATTCGCATTTCTCTGCTTTCACAAAGAGTCTATTCTCTAATAGTCTTCTTAAAACCAGCTTTACATGCTGGACATGTTCATCAAGGTCTCTGGAAAAAATCAAGATGTCGTCTAAATAAACAAACACGAACCTATTAAGCATGTCCCTTAAAACGTCATTGATCAAAGCCTGGAAAACAGCTGGTGCATTGGTCAGACCAAAGGGCATAACCAGGTACTCGAAATGTCCCAGGGGGGTGTTGAACGCCGTTTTCCACTCATCTCCTTCCTTAATCCTGATGAGGTGGTAGGCGTTACGGAGATCTAGCTTGGAGAAAATGGTTGCTTGGTGCAAGGGGCCAAAAGCGGAATCAATCAGAGGGAGTGGGTACTTATTTTTCACTGTAATGTCATTTATCCCCCTGAAGTCTATACAAGGGCGCAGGGTTTTGTCTTTCTTTTCAACAAAGAAAAAACCCGCTCCCACTGGGGAAGAGGAAGGGCGGATTAACCCCGCAGCTAACGAGTCTGTGATGTACTGCTCCATGGACTCTCTTTCAGGCTTGGACAAATTGTACAGTTTTTGAGATGGAAATGGGGCTCCAGGGAGCAGTTCAATGGCACAGTCATAGGGACGGTGTGGGGGAAGAGAAAGCGCTTTGTCCTTGCTAAAAACCTCCTGAAGATCATGGTACATGGGGGGAATGGAGGACAAGTCAATAGGTTCGGTAGGCACAGGTGGCGAGGAGGCACTGGAGGGAATGGCAGAGTGAAGACAATGGGAATGACAGAACGTACTCCAATTGGTAATGGCCGAGGCGGACCAGTCAATATGGGGGTTGTGCAACTTTAACCAGGGGAGCCCCAGAACCAGAGGTGAAGTGGGAGAGGGAATGACTAACAGCGAAATTACTTCCTGATGATTACCAGAGAGCAGCAGGGTCACAGGGGCAGTACGGTGGGTGACACTAGCCAGTAATTGTCCACTCAGGGTGAGAACGTTCCTAGGCTCAGGGAGAGGCTCAATAGGAAGGTTCGCTTGACTACACAGTTCAGAGTCAATAAAATTGTCATCAGCTCCACTATCGACCAGTGCCTGCAGTGGTATCGTGTTATGTGGGAGTCTGAGCATACCTTGTAGTTGAACTCGGGTGGAGGGAGAGGAGGAAGAGATAGTACGGCTCACCAGCGCCCCCTCCGTGGCTGATGAGCCTCCCCTTTTGGCAGTTGAGGACAGGTGGCGAGGAAGTGGCCAGGCTGACCACAGTAGATGCATAGCCGGTGCAGTAATCGGCGCTCCCGTTCTGCGGGAGACAGTCTGGCTCGACCCAACTGCATGGACTCCTCTTCGTTAGGGACGGAGGAAAAACCCGCACGAGGAGCGGGGGCAGGCACGGGGGTGAGGTCCCGGGGAATCCCGCGTTGCGGAGTGGACACCGGAGGGTAGTTGGAAACCACAGGAGGAGGGGCGCCCTGTCTCCCTATTCTCTCCCTGCATCTCTCACGTAGCCGGTTATCGAGTCTAATGGCTAATGAGATTAATTCGTCAAGAGACTGGGTCTCGTCTCGTGCTGCCAATTCGTCCTTAATATTATCAGCTAATCCCAAGAGAAAAACACTTTGTAATGCGCGCTCATCCCAGCCGCTTTCGGCTGCCAAAATGCGGAAGTCGATAGCGTACTGGGAGACTGGCGCTGAACCCTGGCGGAGGGAAAGGAGCCGGCTGCTGGCTTCTTTCCCTTGGACCGGGTGATCAAAAACCTTGCGCATCTCATTTACAAAAGAGGAATAAGACTGAGTTACCGCCGAATTAGTGGAGATAGCCAAAGCCCAGGAGGCAGCCCGATCTGTTAACAAACTCATAATGAAGGCAATTTTCGATCTATCTGTGGCGTAAGTCTGGGATTGCTGTTCAAACACTAAAGTACACTGAAGCAAGAACTGACTACATGCCCCTAAATCTCCCGAATACCTGACCGGGGTGGGGATGTATGGTTCCCGGGAGAGGACGGGTGGAGGAGCCGGAGTCGCCAAGGAGGGAGCCGAGGAAGGAGGAAGATTCCCAGGAGGAGCCAAACTGGGGATCTGACTGACGGCCTGATCCATGCGGCTGCCGAGCTGGGATACGCTGGTCACCAGGGTCTGGAGAACGCCTTGGATCTCGTGGATGGCTTCCCCCATCTGGCCAACACGTGCTCCTTGAGAGGATAGCGCCTGCCGTAATTTATCTGTCTCCGCGGGGTCCATGATTTGGCCGGACTATTCTGTTAGGTTCAGAGTTTGGCCAGGACCCCAGACGCAGAGAGCGAGATAAAAGCAGTTTTCAAAGAGTTTATTGTTTCACAAAAGAGCAAAAAACAACGGAAGGCGAGGGCAGGTGCTGGACGCGGTCGGCTGGCTGGCGCAGCGGGGTCGACAGGAGGGGAACCGTGCTGGCGTAGGTTCAGGAGCACGAGTGCTGCACCCACGGTCGGAAGAGGAACTGAAGGCTGCACAAAAACACTGTTGATTAGAATCACGAAGGAAAAAACACCAAAGATCCACTAGAAAGCTTGCTGCGCTACATTACCGACAACGACTGAATAGTCCGGCACAGGAGTGGAGACTAGGCCAAGCTCATATACCCGGGGAAGTGCACTGATGAGAGCCAGGTGCGTCTCATTATGCTGAGCCAGCCAATGACCGCCGCCGCTGCCACACACACTGCCCTGGAAGGAAAGGGGAGGGGGGAAAAAGGGAAACAAGGAAACCCGAAACACCAAAAACACCAAAACAAATCCAAAAAACTCAACAACCATGACATGGACATCATGAACTTGGGCCCTTTTTTTTAAGTTATGTTTTGGGCTTTTTGCCTTTATTGGACAGGACAGCTGAAGAGCAAACAGGAAAGGGGGTAGAAAGAGAGGAGACGACACGCAGCAAGGGGCCACAGACAGGAGCCGAACCAGCGGCTGCTGCAGAAGACCAACAACCTCCACACATGGGGCGGACACTCAACCAACTGAGCTATAGGGCTGTCCCCCTGGGCCCTTTTTTATATATGCTTCTTTATACTATAACACTGTGTGATAGCAACTGGGAGGCAACTAAAAGAGGTCACTCAGTAGAGTGCAGATCTTCACCAGGCAACAGATAGTGAAGCACCTACTGGAATACCACCAGAACTGCCAGATCCAACCAGCAGAGATTTGCAAAGTTAACATGTTCGAAGGTAAAAGTTTTAATCCATGCCTGTCCAGACTCAGATGAAGTATGTAGTGAAGACATTAAAAGAATTTAATATTGAACTATGGAACAAAATGGAAGTTCTCACTATACATGTATGATTTTAGTAAATAATTTCCAATGAGAAACATGTTGTCTTCACTTAGAGACTATTTTTACAGAAGAGTACAAAGACTGATAGAAAGCTGAACATTATGAAATCACAGTGAAGTTGACCTTTTTTATATAAAATGTCATCACCTCCTATTAAACAGTTGTGTAATTTTACCATAATTTGCATATGAATTATTGAGTAATGGCCAAAAAACTGTTAAGTGAGGCCACAGTGACCTTGACCTTTGGCCACCAAAATCTAATCAGTTCATCCTTGAGTCCAAGCGGTCATTTGTGTCAAATTTTGAAGAAATTCCCTCAAGATGTTCTTGAGATATCGCGTTCCCAAGAACTGCATGGGAAAAAAAAAAGATTTTTCAAGGTTTTTCAAATTATTCTGATTCACAGAGGTCCTTTGGTACACTGAGAGGTTCTTTTTGCACACTGGTTGATACATCCAGTAGTATGATAGATTAGCTGCGGATAAGCTGGAGATCTGTTGGTCACTTGCACACACACTCTCTCACACGCACACACATGCAAGCAATTGACATTCAACGAATGTATTTTTGCTTTAATGTTTGTGCCAAATTTATCTCTGCAACCGTCAAGCAGATGGACACATTGGCCTGGTGGTGGTGAAAGATGAGAAGACGATCACCAAAGTTATTAGGTGTCATCCTCTATGGACCAGGCATCTCAGCAGAAACTAGTACAGGCAAAAACCTGTCATTCAGTTTAGAAGTTACAGAGAATCTGAGAGGCCTACCCTGCTGTTAACATTTGGATCACATCCCCTTTTACAAGTAAAATAACAGGGTTAAACAGCAAGGAATAGAGTACAATAGACAACTAGAGACTTTTAAATAATGCACATCTTTTCTGACTGAAGTTGAAGACTGAAGGCTCCGCCAACCACCACCCACTACAACCACTGTCACAGCCAAGTGAAAACATGATTAACAGGCAAATTAATTTAGCAGAAAAAAAAAAAAATGCTGCAACAGAAGCCACTCTCGTGGGATAGAGGAGCTTGCTGAACTAAAATCTGGTCCGGCCACATGTCCCGTACTTGAAAAGACACAGGGGCCCAGGTGTGTCACACGGCGCGTTTGACGCTGCATAAAGCAGCAACTCCCTTTCAGTCAAGAAGCTCCAGGATTTCCACAAAGGCACTGAAACATTTCTGGGGCAGCTATTTTCAGTGCACCTGCCAAAGGACCATTCAAGCAAGAGGGTTTTAATGGGAATGCCCCTTCAACCCATTCACTCTCTTTGCCTATAACAATGTAGTAATGGCTGATGTGCAGCAGGCTGGTGAAGATGAAGATGGATGGGTCTTAAAGAAAGATGGATGGCTTTCACACGGTGCTGCTGAGCATTCAGATTGTTCCCAAGATGTTTATGACGGTAATATCTATCAGGTGGAGGAAGATGGATTAGCTTTGCCTAATGAGAATAAACATGTCTAACAACGTCTCTTTTAATTGCAGATGCCTTTTGTTTTGCCCTCTTGCCTCTCTTTCTTGCTCTCATTTCCTGTCGCCTCTCCTTCTGTCATGTTAATGTCATGCTGAGACCATGAAAGCTCTTCATGCAATTTAGGAGCATATTTCTAATGTCTTTTATATCACAGGCTTAATTCATGCCTCTGTCACAAGAAGAATGAATATATTGTAAGTCTCACATGTTCATGTTGCTTTATATATTCATCGGTGAATGGACGCAAGCAGGTAGGCTTTTATATACTTGAATGTGGGCTCAATTCCGGGTTTGGATGAGAATGCCACTGCATTTATTAATAGAACTTGCCAATGTGGATGCAAATAAGTAATATTTTTACATTGTTCACCCTCCAGCGAGTCTCAGTGGGAGACTGAGAGTGAGTGTTGGACCGCCTACATTGCAACCAGGCTGCCGACAGCGGTGCATAAAGGTGCAGTGATTTCACTTCTTAATCATCACATTCAACTATGGTTTGTTAATTTTGAATACGCCCCACTACCGAACACTTGTCCTGATATTGATCGTTTGCTCCAGCTAATCTATGTGTGTGTGTGTGTGTGTGTGTGTGTATGTATGCATGCCCCTTGTGTAACCTGTTGCATCTATACCTGATTAATAGGCTCAGTTGTTTTGTTTGTATCATAGGTTTGGTTCGGTGTACCACAATGCTATTGACCCAGCATCCGTTGATGCACTCCTCTATAACAATTAAGGTTGGGCGATATGGCTTATTAATAATATCTTGATATTTTTTGATTATCACACAATAAATTCTCAAAAAAAAAAAAAAACATTAAAAATAGAATAATATTAAGTTAATTCTCCAATAATGCAAAAATATTAAGGTCTTATCGAATGTTATTGAATTCCACTCAACAGAGTGGGGCTAGGGGATAAGGACCAAGTCAAATATTAATATTCCAGATCAGAATAATCATATTCAAAATCAAAGATGATATAAAATTGATAGATGATTCAACATTTTGAATTGTTGTTCTCTCATTCTTGAGAATTGAGACAAAACCATATTTTCAATACTACTTTATGAATTGACAAACAGAAGGTTTACCAGTTCTTGAGCAGTATTACCATCTTTTTTAAACCAGGAAGTGAGACAGGAGTCTTCAAGCCTGATTAAATCACGTTTTTGCAAAAACCTGATGGAGCTGACAGAAATCTGGGATAAAACTTTAAAGGGTCAACATTTTCATTAAAAAATCTATTGTGCAATAGCACATTTTATACCTACATTGTCCATATGTAATGTTCATTTTTGAAGGTTTTTACAACTTTTAGTTGTAAAAGCTAGTTTGAAGTTTCGAAATTATTTAAAGCAAATTAAAGCAAACTAGTTATGATTTATTGTGACAATAAAGAATGGCTCTAATGTCCACGGTGAATAACATAACAATTATTAATAAAGCAGAAAAAATAGCTGAGGAAACAGTATTCTATATAATATTTGTAATATTTTTGCTGTAATGTATTACTGATGAGGAACAAGCTTTTTTCTCCATCCTCTCTCTCACTCTGTCTGCATGGAGCACTAGTGAAGACTGATCACTTCAGTGCACATTTATACTTTAGCATAGATGGATGTGCACACACACACACACACACACACTAAATGATTTTTCTTTATAGAACATCCACAAATCCATACACATTTAAAAAAAAAGCCTTTGGAAAGCACTGAGGACGCTGAGGACACAGTACAGCTTCATCACCTTCCAGTTCAAAGATTTTTGTTGGAGAACCAGCTCTTTTATTTCAGGATCCATCCAATACCTAATCTGAACTGGAAAAACAAGACGGAGCTCGCGGAGACCAGTGTTGGCAAGGACTGGACTGAGGGACGTGCTGACTGCTAGCTTGCTACACAGTAACCAAACCCACCTCCCAGCTGTTTCTCTGTTCTCAAAGACCAGTCCAATTATCTCTTCTGCACAGTCAAGGTTAGGGCTAGTATTCAGTACTTTTAAGTAAAACCTCTTGACTTGACTAGTCCGTAACATACATAACCCAACCCTAACCATGATCTTTTCCTAAACATGACCAAATAGTCTTGTTGCCTAAACCTGCCCGAGCATTTTTTAAGACTAACTTTAACCAAACTACAAGCTTTTTGAAATGCTAACCACCTGTGTAATGTTACTTGTGAGGTGCCTCCACTCTGGCAATCCAGCTGTTCTCTTGTGAAGGTATGAGGCTGTGTTGGTATGCACAGAGCTAGACACAGTCAGTCTCTCAATGCTTTGCTCAATAGAGACTGAGAACAGTCTCCCAGCTTTCATCGCTGAAAGAGTTTGTCAACTATCGGTACTGTGACATTATGTGCTTACCACTGAAGAGAATCAGGGCAGAGCATCACTTCTGGTAAGTCATGGCCTTGAAAAAAATGTGGAAATCCCCCGGCAATTGGTAGACGGCCAGATCTCCAATCTGTCTGGTATCGTGAGACTAGCGCTGAACAGAACTCCTGATTGAAGACTCCAAACTCCGGAGTCCCATGAAATGTTTCTCTCGAGAAAGGCCCAGCTGAGAACTCTAACTGTAGCCTGATCCTAATCAGTTCTTACCTCAACATGCAGCTTTGATGAAGTGGGCAGTAACTGATAATACGCAGTCAATGGCGGGCCTTCTGTTGTTGGAGTTAGTTACGTGTAATCTTGGAAGAACGGTGACACATTTCTCTGGTCTACTGTGCCATTTTCAAAAAGGACACTTATCTCTACTCTAACTGTAAGGGGAGAACAACAAAAGTGTCATGGTGACATTTTATTTCTTCTGTGGACTAAACTGACAATGTTACTTGTGCTATATCTATTGTACAAAAAGTTATTGATAATAATCCCCTTGCTGATCTTTTCTGGTCAGTCAATTTAAATGAATTTTCTGTATTAATTTGATCACGCCTCTTTGTGCCTCTGTGTTGACTGTGCGTGCTTGCTCTTTCCACACTATACGAGTGCGATGTTTGATTGAGAGATTTGAAAGATTTTGTCCACTGTGCAGATCAAGCTCAGTGACCTTGGGCTGGTAAAGAGGTAATTTTCTGGGGAGAAGCAGATTTTGTCCTGCCAGCACCTAGCTGTTTTGTAATTTCCATGGCTCCCTGTGACATTGCATTAGAGGGTAGAGACAACACAAATTGGGTTGCACAGTTCATTTTTTGGTCTGCAAAATATGGTTTTGCATCTGGATTCTCAGATTATATTTAATGCACACAGAGATGTTGTTTTTCTGGCCACCGTTTAGGAAGCTATTGTCAACGCTGATCTATTTTCACTGACAGACAGAGATCAGCACCTCTGCAAGAAGTAATCTATATTCTTATTACTGCTTTGACCAGTGCTCTTTGAGGGGTTGAGGTGACAAAGACAGAAAAAGGCACCAGCATGCTGAAAGTCATGGTGCATTCTATCACATTGTCCACTGGAAGGTCAACCTAGAGGACACTTCACATTTCCTTCACTGGAAGAGCACTCAGAGGGCACTTGATCATGTTGTCTTGGTCGTAAGGCCATTCTAGAGGGCACCTCATCACATTTTGTCCACTGGCAGGGCACTCTAGAGTGTGCTTTATCATGTTTTGTCAACTGGAAGGACTCTCAAGAGGGCACTTCACATTTCCTTCCCTGGACGGGCACTCTAGATAGCACTTTATTATATTTTGTCTATTGGAAGGGGACCTAGATGGCACTTTGTCACGTTCTTTTGGACACCGGCCCATTCCAGTGGCACTTTACCACATTTTATCCACTAAAAATTGCACTCTAGAGGGTGCTTCACATTTTCTTCATTGGAGGGGCTTTCTAGAGGGCACTTTTCTAGAGGGCACTTTCTCTTTTTTGTCCACTAAAAGAGTACCCAGAGGGCACCTTATCAAGTTGTCTTGGCCATAAGGCAGGCATGTCCAAACTGTTCCATAAAGGGCCGAGTGGCTGCAGGTTTTTGATCCAACCAGTCTACAGCACACCTGATTCGACTAATCAGCTGTTTGAAGACTGACATCAGGTGATTAAATGAGTCGAGCCTGGTGTGCTCCGGCTTGGTAGGAATGAAAACCTGCAGCCACTCGGCCCTTTATGGAACAGTTTGGACATGCCTGCCATAAGGCCATTGTAGAGGGTACTTTATCACATTTTGTCCACTGGCAAGGCACTCTAGTGGGCGCTTTACTTTTTCTTCACTGGAAGGGCTCTCTAGACTGCACTTTATCGTGTTCTGTCTACTGATAGGGGACCTAGAGGGCACTTTATCATGTTGTCTTCTAGACATTGGCCCATTCTAAAGGCTACTTTATGATATCCTGTCTATTTGAAGGGCACTCTACTGGGAGGGCATTCTAGAGGGCATTTTATCATGTTTTGTCCACTAGAAGGGCACTCTAAAAGGCATTTCACATTTCCTTCACTGGCAGGGCACTCTAGAGTGCACTTAGTCATGTTTTGTTCACTGGAAGGGCACCATAGAGGTCACTGTATCATGTTGTCTTGGATATTGGGTCATCTTAGAGAGGAATTTGTCATGTTTTACCCCTATTCTATCCCTGTGAGTACACCAGTGGCTCTGACAACAGTACAGCCTTAGCACATCATTGTTCATGATGCAGTTGTCCTTGTAATGCAGTTAGTTTTGTGTCTCAAAAGTCTACTCTGCTGCTTATTTATATTACAGCAGGTTTACTCAGGCTATTCCACTCTGTCAGCTTGTTTTAACACTCACAGTATTTAGATTGCTATGCCAGCTCTCTGTTATTGATATTCTCTGATGCTCTGGCTTGGTTGTGCTGTAATTTCCACTGAAAAAGACACATTCCTGCTTCGCAGATGTCTGTTTTGATCATTTGTCTTGACACTTCACCTCTTACAGACTCCTATTAACCAGTGATTAACAGACTATTACTTTGTAATGTTTGCACTCCCGTAATGCATCCTTTTATTGATTAAAATCTTCTACCATGACTACTGTCTCCTGCTGTGATTGTTATCTTCTCCTGCCACTCCACTTTTTCCTCTTGTGTATCTTTGTGTGTGTATGTGTGTGTGTGTGTGTGTGTGTGTGTGTGTGTGTGTGTGTGTGTGTGCAGTGAGTCAGACATTTTTCTTCAAACCTCCTGGGGGTCTGCACTCTCTGCCCTGTCTGTCTGAGGAGCCCACACAGAGCCCCCCCCCCTCTCCAGCCTCAGAGGAGCAGAGTGGTAGAGGGTGGGAACATATCAGAAGTATCTTGCAGCAGAACCTGGAGGGCAAGGTAGGAAGACTGGCCAGAGTCCTATAGAGTTCTGGCCTCTATTCCACTTTATTGCGTTTGTTCAAAGTTTTCATACCCGTACAGGTTATATTATTCCATAGTTTGCTGGACAGAAAAATAAACACACCTGCTCCTCTTCCTCCATCATCCCTCTTCCCTCCCTCCTCCGGATATAAATGCTCTCAGGTTAGAGCTGCTGTACCTGAAAAAGCAGTTCCCCTCCTTCTGTTTAACTGACCTCTCCTCTTCCCACTGTCAACCCAAATAGCTCCTGCTGCACCAATATGTACCTGGTGCCTGTGGAGCTCTCTCAGGGATGACTTTTAGTAGACAGAGCTGCTTTGAGGACTAATTAAACTCCCCCTTTTAGTGAGTTGCTACTTCCTACTGTATAGACATTTGAAAAGCGACAGAAGTGGACTGTTTGGTAATTGGATGAAGCAGTTAAAATATGCAAGTCAGTCTTCAAAAATAAGGTTGGGGGCTGAAGATAATTCTTATTACTGAGCAGCTGCATGTCTACATGAATTTAAAGGAACAGTGTATAGGATTTATAGGCATCTAGTGGTGTGTAGTGTAGCACAGCAGGACTGGACTTGGGCTCACTACCAGTCTTAAGACCACTTTTTGAAAGCCTTGGTCTCATCTCAGTCTTAGACAAAGACGACCGTATACACTAATAAAACATACTTATGAATATTTTTAAATTCTATTCCATATTCTGTCAATGTATTCCCAGAAATCTTACACACTGGATCTTTAAGTAACCAAGTTACTGCTGTGGGCATTTTTGGTTGCTCCAACCAAGCTGCACTGATTTGTATTTCCATTTGAACTTATAACATGAGCTATGCCGAGTCATGCCCAAGATGGACAATGTCCCTGCAGAAGGCCTTTTGTAAAAGTATCGGTGTGTTCAGCTTTCAGTACTTTTGTGGCATCTGACTGAATCTCTGTAGTGTGAAGTTTAGTTTCTCTCCTGTGTCACTGTTTGTACTTCCAGGTATCTGCTGCTTCCCAGTAAAGCTTTTAAGTAACAAAATAACAGGGGACTTTTATTGTTAAGAAGTCCATCCGTTCATCCATCTTCAACCACTTATCTGAAGTCAGGTCATGGCAGGGGACCCCAAACATCCTTTTCCCCAGCTACATTACCCAGCTCTGACAGGGGGATCCCGAGGCATTCCCAGGCCAGGGTGGAGATATAATCCCTCCACCTTGTTCTCAGTCTGCCTCATGGCCTCCTCCCAGCTGGACATGCCTGGAACACCTCCCTTGGGACACAACCAGGTGGCATCCTTACAGGACGCCCGAACCACCTCAACTGGCTCCTTTCTATGCAAAGGAGCAGTGGCTCTACTCTGAGTCCCTCATGGGTGACTGAGTTTCTTACCCTATGTGAAGAGGTCATTAGAAATTTAATGTTTATCTACTCTGTGTAACTACTTAAAAGACACATTTTCTAGCAGTTTGCCCTGCTGTAATGGGAATGCCAGTCCCTGCTGTGCGGGGTTGTAGGGCCAAGTCAAACCAACTCAAGCCAAACAGCAGAAAGGGGCTTTAGACAATGGATGGATGGAAAGTCATTAGAGTGTATATAAATTTCTTCTTCTATTACCCGCATAACCTGCTTTCTCTGAATAACCTGGTTTCATAAGTTTCTTGACAGTTAGCTGGTACATCACATATCTGTGACGTCCACCATTAACCATGGACTTAGGCTGTCTGAGAGGCAGGGCTGAAAAAACTTACACACCAGCTTTATGCAGGGATACAGTGCACCAAAAGTCATGATGCATTTATGGTGAAACAGTTCAAATCCCTGGTTTAAATTAAAATTGTTTTAATATGTAACTTAAAGTACAACTACTACTACTCTGTAATAAAAACATACAAGGAACTGTTAACTATTAAACCACTTACAAGCATGTCAGGGCCAATTAATATTCTAGCATGTAGGGCAGCTGATAAAGCACTGCATTGCATTTTATCCACTGGGACAGGACTTTAGAGGGCACTTTACCACATTTTCGTCCACTGGAAGGGCACCCTAGAGGGCACTCTATCATGTTTTATCCACAGGAAGGGCATTTGTCATGTTTTATCTTTCATAGGGGCAGGGTTAGGGCATTTTGGAGGCATTCTTTCAACCATGGGACCACCAGGGGGGCAGTTGCCTCCCTTGCATCCCCTATGAGACAACTAGTAATGTCCACTCCATAGTGTTAACTTGCTCCTTTCATCATGAAGGACAATCCAAAAGACAAAGAAAGAAAAAGGGAAGCCCAAATAAACAAGACGGGCGCATAAAAAATTTAAATGCCCAGTAGACCTCAATGGAAGCCCTGTCTGCAAAATCCCGAAGAATAAATCACATCATTGTTGTTGTTGACTGTTTTGTTGGAGGATATCTCGGTGCATTCTGCCTCTATTATGTGAACGTGCTGTTTATTTGGACTCCAGTATCACACTGCTGAGTCTCTCTTTAGCATGAAAAATGAGCTGTATAAAAGCCAGAGTATGATTAGTCACTGGGTTTTTGAGGCTGGGACGGGGCAGTCTGTGTACACCACAGCACATGTGCCACGATGATTAATTTGCTGTGGGGCTCTCATATACATTTGTTTTTGTTGTGGCCGTTTGACTATATGTGTGTGTGTGTGTGTGTGGCAGGACATTACAGTATATTTACCTGTTTGGATGAGTGTATGAGCATAAGGCTTTTATGCCTCTGCATTGGCAACAGCTGTGGCCAGAGGCATTATGCTTTCAGGTTGTCTGTCCATCGGCCCCTCCTATTCTTATGAACACAAATACTTTAAGGGAATTTCTTCAAAATTGGCAAAAATGTCCACTTGGACTCAACGGCGAACTGATTAGCTTTTGGTGGTCAAAGATCAAAGGTCAAGGTCACTTTGTCCTGAAGTCCATCTCATTCCCATGCTTGAGATATCTCAGGAACAAATGAAGGGAATTTCTTAAAATTTGTTTCAAACCTCCACATGGACTCAAGGTTGAAGTGACTAGATTTTGGTGGCCAAAGCTCAAAGTTCAAGTTCACTGTGACCTCAAGTCCTGTTCTCATAAACACAATATCTCAAGAACAACTCAAGGGAATTTCTTCAGATGTGCTACAAATGTCAACTTGGATCCAAAGGTGACCTGATTAGAATTTGGGCATCAAAGGTCAAGGTCACTGTGACCTCCTGAATGTGATATCTCAAGAACACCTGAGGGGAATTTCCTGAAATTAGGTACACACATCCACTTGGGCTCCAGGATGAACTGATTAGATTTGGGTGGTCAAAGATAAAAGATCAATGTCACTGTGACCTCATGTTGGTCCCATTATTTTGAATACGATATCTCAAGAACGCCTTCAGAGAAATTCTTGAAATTTGCTATAAACCTTCGCTTCGATTCAAGGATGAACCAGTTAGATTTCGATTGCCACAGATCAAAGTTTACGTTCATTGTATCCTGAAGTCCTGTTCTTCTGAATGCAATATTCCAGCAACACTTTGAGGATAATTCCTTCAAATTTAGTGCAAATGCCCACTTGGACTCAAGGATGAACTGATTGGAATTTGGGTGTAAAAGGAAAAGGTCGCGGTGACCACACTTAACACGTTTTAGGTCATAACGCAAGAATTCATATGCTATTGTTATTATTATTAATTCACACAAATCACACAAATGTCTAACATGATAAAATCATGAAGTGATAACATTTTATGTCCAAAGTGTCAAATGTCAGCTTCGCTGTGACATCATAATGTTCAGCTCTCTGTCAGTCCTCTGTACTCCTCAGTAAAAATAGTCTCTAAGTGCAGACAGCATGTTTCTACTTGGAAATTAGTCACTGGTATCATACATGTAAATGTAGTGATAAAAGTGCTCTTCATAACTTTCATTAAATTCCCTTAAAGTCTTCACTGCATACACTCTAGTTTACAGCCTTATTTTTTTTCGCTTGTTTGTTTGTGAGCAGGATATTTACCAGACTGTATAAACTGTACATTACACAGTCTATATGATAAATGATCTGCTGTGGTGAGTTGGTAGTGATTAATCAATTTTCTCTGCGAATGGTAATGAGAAAGAGAAAGTCAGCAAACCTGATGCTAGTACAACACATGTTCCCACTGGAAAGAAAACTGTAATAGATTAAGTGGCTGTGTAAATGATACAACAAAACACATCCACCCTTCCAACCATCCATCCATCTCTTCTTTCCTACACATTTTAATGCTTAAGGCATAAACCTGTATCTGTCAGTCAGTGTCATGTGTCACATCTGTTTATTATGCATGAAACAAGACTACACATCTATATCTATCCTGTCTCCAAGGCTCTCCTTGACAAAAGTAACAGCATGTAACTGTTTCAGTCAAACCCTGAAGCTTTCAGAACACAAGGACACTTTTTGCCATTCATTTGTCGTGCTCTTTGCATAAATATGAATATTTTCATATGCAAATATTAACACATACTGTGTACATGCAAGATTTTCTTTTAAGACTTAGCTTTCATCATGTGATCAATTGCCTATTGGGTCCAGTGCCGGCATTTCTGTAAGTGTGAGCTTGTCTGCATGACGTGTTGATGCACAGTGGGAAATCCAGTGTCCTTAGGTTCTTAACATGGAGCTATTAATACGACAATGATAACTTCACCAAACACTACAATGTGTGCCTCAGGGTGAAAAGAATAACAGAGCAACCCCAGAGCTGGCAGGAGAAGTATTTGAGATACAAACACTGGCATAACTGACATGCCATACTTTATTTTAGTCAAAAGAAATTAGAAAAGATGACAAGAGGAAAATATTGTTACAAGACAAAATGGCAAAATATTTGAGATAATCTTTACTAACCATTATGCCAGGCAAATAGTTGAATTGGCTTTACTTTGATGTGGTTTATATTCAGCAGAGTGTATCAAGCAAATTGAATGGGATGAGGTCCTAAGTGTTTTCCTCAAACTAAAAGCAATTTAGGACGAACCCTGCAGCACCAAGTGTTTGCTTCCCTTATGCATAATATCACTTTATGTGACATTTCCGAGCAATCAATATGTGTGCTTGGCACTTTTATGTTTTTGCCTAAATGCGGTGTGGAATTAAGCGTGGGGTTTTTCAGGCTCGCAAACAGCCTTCAGCTTACACTGCACAGACAGGAGAAACAAGGCCAAAAAATTGACTCAGTGTTATTAGAAGTCTTTCTCTTTGTCTGTCTCTCTACCTGTCCTTCCATCTATCAGAATGAGCAGCTGGCCAGATGTTCACTGTCTATAATTATTTGCAGATTTATGCATCAGCCTAATTATGCACACAATCATTGGAGGAAAAGATAGCTACTAAGGTACTTTTCAAAGTCAGCTTTTATTGGCTGCCATGCAGTGTGCTCTTTTTGTCTGTTTTTGTGAACACAGTTGTAAGGTAACAAGATTTGTGATTGGATCTGTAATATTAATGTGTTCCCCAATTCTGGTCATGATGTGGCTATAAATTAATCATTTAGATTAAATTGTGTGTGTTTGCATGTGTGTGTGTGTATGTGTGGTTGTGTGTGTGCACTAGTGTGAGGGGGCAGGTTTGGGGCAATTGCGCCTTCCTGCCCCCGTGTTTGAAAAAAAGTTGCAAAAGTGCCCTCTTGGATGCTCCTATGGTAGATAAAACATCACAAATGCCCTTTGGAGTGGCGCAGCGCTCAAGACTACATGATAAAGTGCCCTCTAGGGTTTTGGCTTCCGATCTGGGGTCCAGAACCCCTTAAGGCGGGCAACAAAAATCACAGGGGGTACTAGGGGTTTGCCTGCTCTGAGGTAGTCTAAATTAGATTTACACGTTAACTAGAATCATAATTTATACAGAAGTCTTGGGGATGTTTAAAAATAATCATTAATCAATGAATTGCAGCCCTGCGATGAACTGGCGACTTGTCCAGGGTGAACCCCGCCTCTCACCCAATGTCAGCTGGGATAGACTCCAGCACCCCGCGACCCTTACGGACTAAGCGGTTACAGAAAATGAATGAATGAATGAATGAATTGCAGTTAAAATTTAACTGATAAAAAATATATTGATCAATAGTCTAGAAATTGCCATAATTGCTTTTCATGTGACATTGTTTTGTCTGGCATAGTAATTTGTTGAAGAGAGAAACTTAAAATGACAAAAAAAAAAAGGTAAAAAACTTAGGGAAAAATGTATTTCTTGTATCTTATCTATTTTAATGATTAATCAGTTAATCGAATCTTACTGTTTTCAATTACTGGATAAGGAAAATGACACAATTTATCCTAGTCTACCCTAGACTATACACAAAAATATTTAAAAAGATACTTATTTTTTGTCCTCACTCAAAAATAGTACAGGTCACCCCTCTGTGACATGAATCATTATTATTCTTTTGGTAAGGATGAGTATTAAAAAATAAGTGTTAAGCTTTTATTAGAAAATATAAAAAGTAAAGCTATTAAGAATGGATTTAGTTATCATTGATGTTAATTTTTAACAGCGAAGTGACAAAATATGATAAAATACCCCACAGAGTTCCCCAATGCCAAACACAGCATGCTAAACTTCCCTCTATAGTGCCCTTCCAGTAGAAGAAATGTGATGAAGTGCCATCCAGGTTGCCCTTCTAGTGGCCAAAATGTGATGAAATACCCTCTGGAGTAGCCCAATGTCCAAGACAACAGGCTGAAATGCCCTCAAGGGTACACAAAACAAAATAAATGTACTTTTTTCGCCTCTGCCCCTCAGCCCTAGTCCACCACTAGGTGTGTGTGTGTGTGTGTGTGTGTGTGTGTGTGTGTGTGTGTGTGTGTGTGTGTGTGTGTGTTCCTCTCTGTTCAACTGCTTTAGTGCGGCTGATGTGTCGAATGTAATTCAAAGCTGAAAAGATGTTGAACAAATTAAAAGTTAGGTTCGTACAGTGAATGGCTCTTTGTATGGCCGTTCAGCGATGAATACAAGGTACTGGACTGTCCTTGAAAGAAGGGCAGAAACTGTATGTGTGCATGGGTCTCTTTTTTCTATCTATCTATCTATCTATCTATCTATCTATCTATCTATCTATCTATCTATCTATCTATCACTAACACTTAAACATATAATAGAACTATAAAAATGATATAATCGATATTTTTATAGTATCAATACTTCACCACTATTTATATGTGAGAGGGTGCGCTCATAATGGCAAACCCACAGATATTTATCACCCAGCTCTGCAGTTCCTCTCAGCTCTATAGCAGTTTATAGCAGCTTTATTGTTTTGTTTTTTCAACCCGCAGCTTTACTGTTTTGGTTCACTGTCACTGCTCTCATCCCTCTTGTCGGCTTCAGCAAAAAAAATCTAAAAACACAAGCCGCCCAGTGCAAAGCAACATGCAGATTAAGGGTGGGTTCAAAGCTAATGGTCCTGAACCAACTTAATGCAAAGACGATACTTTGTTTACATTTTCCAACTGGTCCAATTTGCATTTACCAGAGGTGCATATGAAAGTTTTGTAAGACAGTGGATAGTACGAGTCCAGGTTTATCCTCTAGTCCTCATATAGGTGGCAAACACACTACTAGTTCACCAGTCATCAAAATGAAGAGAAACTGTTTTAACCTTTGCAATGATGCATACAATGGTATGCCTCTGTTACTGGTTCAAATGATGTTTACCAGAATACAATTGACAGTAATCTGAGACCCCGCCCCTCTGAGGCCGACAAGAGAGTGACTGTTTCGTCTGTACTAGAGTTTTACTCCAGTGTTCACACCAAACCAAATGAAACGCACCAAGGTCAGGGCCGGATCTAGTCATTTTGGTGCCCTAGGTGAGATTAGGTTTTGGTGCCCCTTTAACACCACCACCTCCGCATTACCATACCAGTACTGCCTTATCACCACCCACTCATTCTACAATAAAACTATGAAGAAATCAAAAAATCAATACATTGTTAAATTTCACCTGTTAATAATATGGATGTGTTGGTGCTGGATGTAGCTTGACCTGCAGCTGTATTCAAAAATACAGTACATCTATACTGTTACAACACTGCATTAAGTGCTTTATGTCATTCTACTGTGTATAATGTAGCAATGTGCAAATGAACTTAATTTGACTAAGATTGACATGTAATTGGTAACAAGGTGTTACTATAACATTCAACAACAGCAATGACAAAAGTAGTGATAATAATAACAAAGCAGTGTATTATCAGATACACAGACCACAGATAATTGGCTCTTACTTGAAACTCTTTTCTCTTCTAATGAGGGACGATTTTCTGATTGGTTTATTGCTGTTCAGCCAAAACTCACCCATGAATTAATCAAGGCGCTTGGGGCACAGCTGATAGGTGTATCCTGCTGTGCACTCTGACGTGAAGGTTGGGGCAGGATACCCCTGCACCCAGAGCGCAAGACGGCAAATGTCCACAAAACCTGCCTTGCGCTTTCAACAGGCACTTTAGATCAGCATAAGGCCTTGACAGCAGAGTGGACATGCCCCAGCATTTCAGAGGAAGAAGGTGCTCATTTTTTTTCATGATTTTGAGCTCTAATTTTACGTGCTTAGTGATTTTCCTAATGGCTGATTAATAACACGTTTCTGTGGTGTGACAAACCACAAATAATGCAAATTTTTTCTTGCTTTACACAATCTTTAACCCTTTAAGTTATGAGGGAAATGAATTATAATTCATGAAGTAACAGCTTAATAACATGGGTATCCTCTGGTTGTTGCTAACAGGAAGCTAGCAGTTATCTAACACCACATTCAGATGTGAAAAATTGACATTTTGCTCTTCCTCAGTGTTCTGAGCTCAGATGCAAGGAAATGCCTCTATTCCTTTTTTCACATTCTAACTAGTCCTTTGAACTCCCTTTATCTCTGCAGTTTTTGAGGATTATTCTACTCTGGATGAAAAAGAAACTCATTTTTGTCCCCTCTCCCCTCCCTTATGGCTCTCCCTTCCCTCTTCTCTTTCCAACCCTCCGCTAATCCCATCGTCTCTCCCTCTCCTCTCCTCTGCATTTCCCTCTTCTCCCTTTCTTCTCCTCTCCATTACTGTCCCATCTCATTCTCTATTTTCTCCAATCCTCACCTCCCTTCTTATCCCCTTTTCTCCTTGACTCCCCCCTCCCCTTTCCCAATGTCCTCATCCCTTCCTCTCTGCTTCCCTCTCTCTCTCCCATTTTGGCTTTGATCCCCCCAGCAGTCTTTCCTCTTTTTTCCCCTTCCACAATCTTCACCCCTCTGCAGGGGCGGACTCAAGCTGTGTTTGGGGCAGGGGCAAAAAAAGAAAAAGGGCACCAGCTGCATGTGGTGGGGCACCAGCGTGGTTATGAATTTAAGGTGAAAAAGTTCCAGTTCCTGGCTTAGTTTGAGTGCATTTTGTCATGTTTTGTCTGCCAGAAAGGCATTTTAGAGGACATTTTGCCATATTGTTTATGAGAAGGGCCCCCCAGCGGGCACTCTACCTCATTTTATCCACTGGAAAGGTGTCCTAGGGGACATTTTGTCCTCTGGAATTGATCATTAGAGGGCACTTCATCATGACTTATCTACTATACAGGCGTCCAAGAGGCTCTTTTCTTTGATCATGGGGGGCCCCGGGTGAGGTGACCACCCCCATTGCCCTCATTTGAGCCTAACTCATCCATCATTGTCCTCATACCTCCTCTCCATTCTTTTACTGTATTCTGCTCCATCCACTACTCCTCAGTCTCCACCTCCGTGGCGACAAATATTCCCCATTTTTCTCATGCCTCCTCTCCTCCTTTGCTCATTCCCCTCCACTTCTTCCCCTCTCGACCTTTTACTTCTCAACTCCTCTCATCTGACTCAGTCCCCCGTCCCAAAGCGACACGTCTCCAAACAGAGGAGTGCAGAAACAAATTCTTGACAAAGCCCAGGGATCTGCCCTGCCAGTCCCTTCCGTCTGCTCATCTATTCATTTGTTTGTGTTCCCCCGTCCCCCCGTCCCTCCTGTCCCTCCGACTCTGGTGTGTGTCTAACTGTCCCCCTCGGCTCGCCTGCCGCGCACACACAAATGCACGCATACACACACGCGCGCGCACACATGCATGCACACACAGGCTCTGATTGCGACCTGACGGAGCGTTAAATTACAGCCTCACCAACACTGCTGTGAGGGAATTGCTGTGTGCTCGGCTTGCTGTCTCTTATCCTCTCCTCCTCTCACCCTCCCTCCTCTTCCTTCTCTTTTTCGCCTCTATCTTCGCAGATCTTCCTCTTCACTTTGAGTGAGCTCTTCTCTCACCTGTTGTTTTCCACTTGCGACTTTTCTCTTTGTGTTTTCAATCATTGCATGATTTCTCTCCATCACCTGTTGTCTCCCCTCTGATCGGCAACCCCGTCCTCTTGCGGCCCCACCCACCTATTATCTCTTCCTCTTTGGTCTCATTGCATCATCATTTTATCTTTTCCTCCTCTAATCCTCTTCACTGATATCTTCTGTTAATTTTACAGGCAGTGCTGCCATCGGCATTCCCTGCAGTTGACTTCGTCTCTCCGCCTCCACTTTTCTGTCTTTTTTTCCCCAAAGCAACCATGTGCCGCTTCCTTTCCCCAAGTCCACCACTTTATTTCCCTAATACCCCTATCACTGTCTTCTCTCTCTTACCCTTGCGTTTCCCATCACCATTCTCCTCCTCTTCTTATTCCTCTCCTTCCTTCCTCCCTCCCAGCCCTCATTACTGTGTGTGTGTGTGTGTGTGTGTCAGGTTTCATCCTGTCAGTGAAAGGTCAGCAGCAGGGATTTCCCTGGGCATCACAGCTAGCAGCTTTAGCACTCTGCATCACCAGCCTTATGCTCTATATTAATAATAACGCCAGCAGCCGTACCCCTTAATGCCACCAGCCTGCATATTAAACAGCTAACACCTAGCCCCGAGCTCAAGCAACAAAAGCCTGCGACAATGTAGGTTATTCAGCAGGCTAACGGCTTTAGCACTTATTGTCATCAGCTGGTGGCTATAGCATAGCTTAACAGCAACAGCCTTTTGCTGCATATTTAAAAGGCTAGCAGCTGTGGCAAGGGGGTTAAGCACTGAGCCACCCTCGTTTTGCTTAGATGGAAGGGCTCAGGAAGGTCAGACAGCATTTGGCTTAGCGACCGTTATGCAGGGGATTTTCCAGGTATGAGAGCCAACATATCCTCAAATATTCAATATATAGTATTGAAATACGCCAGTTTTCTGCAATGTGATACATACAGTGATACATGATACCACTTTTCGCATGCTGTATAAAGCATCACCATGCATGTTTCTACACCAATCTGTGTCCAATGGGAATATAAGGGAGTCTCATTATGTAATCTTCTAGAAGGAAAATGGCAATATTGTGGCATGAATTACAAAATATATGTAGACAAATGTGTTTTGCAGACAGAAATTCACTGTACTTTTTAATAAATGGCAATATATGTTTATTCATAGCTCATTGTATATGTGTTTGGAATAACACTAACCTTTTCTGAATTCATATTGCCACCAGCCATTTACTGTATGTCATTAAAAACAAAGAAGCCAATTATTAGATTATTTGCCTTGGCACTGTCTCTTGCATGCTGGGGCGGTAACAGAGCAGCTTGGAAGAACATGAGAATGAAAACCTTACTCCTTGTCTCCAATAATCATGTTGCATCTGTCCTCCTCAAGGCCTCTTGTCCCACCAGCAGACTGCTCATATTTTGTTGTTTGGTCACTTTTCCTTGACGTTTTGTGCTTCTAGCATGAATAAGTAAACTATGGAATTCATTTATTTTCTGTAACCACTTATTCCTGAAGGGTCGTGGAGGGCTGGAGCCTATCCCAGCTGGGTTCACCCTGGACAAGTACTATGGAATAATATAGATTTTTTTTTACACAGGGTCTTTTATTTTGAAAACTGCTTGGATTCTCTCTGCTTTTTCAGGGTCTTCTTGTTTATTGCCTGTTTGCTTTTGTTTCACGTTCTATGTATCTGTCTTTCTCTTACACTAACGCATGTGGATTCATCACACGTAAAATAACATTTTATGTCATGCAGTAAATTCATATTTGTTTTTCTGAAATTTCACATATAAATTCACACACAGAACATAGTTTCAATTTCCATTACAAAACAGAATCCTTATATTTATAAATCTTTTTTTTTCTTATATCTCCCAGTTAAAGAGGAAGGGGTGGTGAGCTACACACAGTTCATTAAATTTAGTTCAGATGAAACTAAAAAGAGAGACAGAGATGAAAAATAAAGTACTCTTAAGTACTCTTATTATTATTATTATTTTAATAATATATGCTGATATTTACACTGTTTTGATGCTTTGTAGGCACAACAATTCCATTAACAATAAATTTTAAGTTAGAAAATAAAAGATGTCTTCCACTATAAGCCACACCCACTTCTCATCTTGTATCCGAATACAGATACTGAGACAGATCATTTTGTTGGCGTAACACAGATACAAATAACGACATCTCTGTGCATCTTTAAAGAATTATCTTTCTACATGTAATTTTACATAATATAGGCAGTTTGTGTGTTTTAAAGGACAAGTGTGTTTGTTTTAGTGGCAATGATGGGTGAGTTTGCAGACTGCAAGAACCTTGTTTCACTCTCCCCTTCCAAGCAAGTTTTAGGAGGAACTATGGTGGCTGTGAAACAAATGCAAAACATGGAAGGCCCTTTCTAGAGCCAGTGTTTGGTTTGTCTGTTCTGGGCTACTGTAGAAACGTGGCGATGCAATATGACGTGTCTTGACATGTGGCAAAGGACCTGTGCCCTTTGTAGATATAAATGGCTCATTCTAAGGGAAACAAAAACACACACTTTGTTTAATTTCTGCAATATTCTGCCATAAATCCCTGTAAATGTTACACACTGGATATTTAACTCCTCATTGCTGCCACGTCATGTCTTTCAGTTACTCTCCCTGCTGTTCCTTTGTGCAAAAGGAAAAAAGAGAAACAACATATAAAGACAGGTTTGTCTTGTGAGCCTTATTGAGAGAGAACTATATACAGGTCCAGTGAGTCAGAAGTCTGTGGAGGTACATGCACCAAAGTAAAAGTTTAAGCGTTAAAGTTCAGTAAATGTTAGTGTGCAATGGTGGCAGTATTCTGATAGTGAGAGAGGCAAACTTGTAAATGGGAGTTTGCTGGCTCAGCTCCCTGCACTAATTGGAGATATTCGGGTGTGACAGAGAAGGAGAAATTTTCTCCGCTGTTCCGAGCAACAAGTGTAACACTACCTTTGACAAAATCCTCTGATGCTTAGTGACCATTAGAAAAAAGACCAAATAGGCCACAGTTGCAGAGTGCAAGTTGTAAAGGAGGAAAAATGAGTTTTTAAATCAAGTTTAATGTTACAAAAGAATGGTCTTATGGTCAAAAATAATGAAAAAGCCCCATCAAGACCTATTGCACCAGTCCAGATGAGAAAATCTAACACAAAATGGAGTGAAACTTGATAATGATTTCCGTGTTCTCTTGCACAGTGGCAGTTAATACAATTTAAGACCCTCGGTACGTTTCATTTGGTTTAGACTAATATTACATTTAGCCAAAACATTAGCCCTAATGACAGATCTCTTGAGATGCAACTGGTTTCCTGAGAGAGCATAAGAGTTTAGGGTTAGATGGAAAGTCTCCAGCCACCGAGGGAACATTCATTACTTTGATCTCGTCTTCACTACATTGGTTTGGGATGAAAAGTTGATGTGTCCCCGAATGCACTCTGTCTTGTTAGCTGAGATTTCATTTAGCACTCCCTATCCAGAGACCTTCACACAGGCCAGGCGCTGTGGTAATACATTACTGAGCAAATCAAAACAGGATTATGCCATGCACAGCAAATTTTATCTTTGGAAATGGGAAATAACTGTTTGTAATTTCTTACAGCAGTGGTGTTACATAATTTAATGTAGGACTGGTGTGGGTACAGTTGGTGCTGTAGTAGTGAGATTCAAAATGAAAGCAGAAGCCTTCATGTTATTGTCCTTTTTGTGATATTATTAGGGATGGGTATCAGGAGTCGGTACAGTAGCGAAATGTTTAGAAGTTTCAGACAGTGCTGCTATCAGTATCTTTTGACTTTCATTTGCTTTAGCGCAGCTTGCATTCATAACCGCCCTGTAACAACAAAGCTGCCAGTGTCAGGTGATGATGTTTGATGTTGTTCCATAACTGTGCACTTACATTCTGTCCTCTAAACATTCAAAACTGTTGGCTCACTTTACTAAAGCTGCGTTTCATAAACTGAGTTATGCTTCCTCTGCTCCTCTCTCCTCCCTCGACCTGGAAATAGTTCCCTGTCCTCCATCATGAAGGTCTTCCAATTCCCTAGATGCACCTGGAAGAGACAGGCAGGGGTGCTGGAAGAGATTTTGGGCCACACAGAAAGATATCACATCCGGCCACATCACCACAAGCCACGCCAACCCTATCCTATGATATAATATTTGTAACAACATCATAATAAAAAAATCAGTCACTACTAGTTTGTTTACCTAATTTTAACTACATGCATCACAGAAAAAAATATTCATGCAGAATACTGACCCAAACTTCCTTCAGTAGTTCTGTGTATCATCACCACTGTATGTCAAGTAAATGACCATATTTCAGTCTTCATCAAGGTATTAAAGTGTTATTTTTAAATTGGCTGTAACTCAGACTCTGACACTCAATGCTTCAAACTGTTCAGAAACCAGTGGAGATGAGGAGTGAGGAGACAGTGAGGAAATACAAGTGTATCTTGCGTGTCTTTTACCAAGTGGTGTGGTGCTGATCAGACAGTTTTGCAAGTCGTCATCCTGCACCATCAGGACACACATGGGCAAATCAGAATTCTAATGTCTGACAGAAGTTTATGCAGCACTTTAATGCTTCCAGTGTGTTTATTCCTGTTTTTCTTGCAAACTGCTCACAAAGAAATAACCGATTATAAACATTACAAGTATTATTAGGCTGCAAATCACTGCCTGTTCTGAATAATGACATCAACAGGTATAAACAGGATGAGTAAACATCTTTTGATACAGTCATGATTCAGTGTTTATTACTGTGGAATGGCTGTCACACACTTTTTAATGGACTAATCAGGGAAAATACCTGCACTGACGTGTTTTCTTTGTAGAGTCGTGTATAGGGATTTACAGATAATAAATGTAAACACAATTACAAGGCGAGATGCGATATAATGTGCTGTGACCTTGTCTGTGAAAAATCTAACTTTATAATGGGGCAATTTAATTGCAAAGAGTTGTGGCGTCAAACACAGCAGCAGTTTGTTTTTAGTTTGTTTTTTTTATTTCATAATAAAAGCATTATACGCACAGTCTCATACAGCTTTGTGGTGTATTATTGTGCAGATAACAAAGATGAAAGTAAATAAATAGCCTAAGTAATCATTACAAATAACACTGAGCCATATGTAATGTAGGAAGTATATTATATAGGAAGGAAATGGTGATTTAATCAACATAAGTAAGAATACTCCTAATAATCAACTATGTTAAACAGTTTACATATCTAAACGAATATTACAAGGTTTTGAAATTGTTCTTAGAAAAAGTGTTTCTGTTTTGACAGCTGATACAGCTGTGTAGCTCATCATAAGTAACACACATAGCTTCAGCCTGATGCTGTGGAGCCATTTCACAGCTTTGTTTCCTCAGTCCTTACGTCTCTTCATCACATCTCTCTCGCATCCTTGACTGGAGAAAGTGTGGAAACTGAACAGTCCCTCCAGGAAGTTGCGATGTTGAGATTGCAACAATTAACGCAGATTCAACCGATCCCCATGAATTCTGCACAACCTTGCAATTTTGTCCAGTCGACGCAACGTTTTTGCAAATTTGACAAATCATCATAGCCTCCTGCAGTTCCATCAGTCATAGCAGTCCCCTGTGCAAACATTATGCATGTATATTTGAATGAACTGACTCAATGTTCTATTATTTTTTTGTATTTTTATTTACATTTTGTCACAGCTATTGCAAAGAACGCATGGTTTGTCATTGTTACTGACATTTATTGATGCTCTGTACACTTATATATAGTATATATTATATATTCTATAATTTTTTCCTTGCTTGAGTTTGAGCTCCAAAAAGATTTTGCTTGTTTGTGGTATACTCCCCAGATGCACTTCTTCATTTACAAATAAAGCATATTTTGTTTGAATTTTTGTGATCTCAAGCCTTTTTGGCGAGGTTAAATGGAGCACTCAGAACAGAATGCAGTATTATTATCACTGGAACAAGTTGCCTTTCAGTTTTAATGAATTTAAATTTTTTTTTTTTTTGCAATTTTAACTTGCTCCTGCAACTTCTTTTTTTTCATAAACCCTGCTGTGAAATCCAGACTGACTGATGGCCTGACTGAAGCTAAATGCAATTGTAACCCAGGTCATTTCCCTGTACCCCAATTTCCGACATTCCCTAAACGCCTCACAAGCCGGCTGTCGGTAGAAACCTTGCAGGCCGCAGCCTGTAGCTCCAGACACACAGGTGCGTCAGACCTGAGCTCCGTGAACTACAAACAAGTGAAAGAAGAGGCTTTTAGAGTTTTTCAAGACGTGAAAGTGCGTGAAGTCGGCAGAGGTGCCAGTGAAATAAAACTGCTGAGCTGTAAATTAGCAGCTGTGAGAGGAGTTGTCCTCCCAATTTCCGTTTCCTCAGGTATTCAGGTGAGTTTACTACTCAAAGTTAGCTAAGTAGCATCAAGAGTTAGTTGAAACAGAGCTGAATTGTGTGTTTTTCTGTAAAGCTAAAGGCAGTCAGGATACATGTGTTGTGAGGAGAATATGTTTATTGTTTCTGGTTATAATAATGAGAAGTTTAGCCACCCACCTCTGTTGGTTTAATTGCAGCCTAAAGCTACATCAGTGAACATGTTTGGCTGTTGACTCAGCTCTAGTAAAACACATGATGTAATGTGTGTGTTTGAATTGTGGTTAGACCTAATGTGGATGTGCCAAAAAATATATTAAAGGGCAGATGTGCAGTATTATTGTAAAGCCTTGATTGTGTTCATTTTAAAATGATGGACAGTAAAAGAGGAAAAAATAGACAATATGATAAATTTGAAACTTTCTTTTTCTTTTGGAGGGAAGGTTCTTGTGGTCGACAGCGTGGAGCTGCTCCGTCTGCTGCCTGGACCTTCACTGCAGATTGTGGATGCCTTCATCTTGCCTGGACACTGATGTGTGGATGTTGTGCTGCTCTAAAGGACGGTAGGAAACTTAACTAAGATGTTTTTTATTTATTTATCTCAGATAATATATATATGTAAATATAAATAAAATAAATTTACCCAAATCTGAATAAAACTTTAAAGAGGCCCATGGTTGACCTACAACCTTAAAGGAACTTTCAGAGGAAAGGGTTAATTCTATTTCCATGGTATATTTTAGATAGTAAATTGAGTCATGTAGAATTCTTCTTCTTTTTTTTTTTTTTTTGTGGAACTGAAACTAAAAAGGGAATTGTGAAATTATACTCTAGCGATATAAACATAGTTTTACATTCATTTTCCTAAATTAGTTGTTGTGTGTTTGTGTACATGAGGTCTAACTGAGAGTTTGCTATCAGCCATCTTCTTACTGAACCTAGCAAACATATTGAATTTAGTAAACCTGGAAACCAAGTGAATGTGCAACCAAACTGAACTGTAAAACTTGTGTGTTAAAATTGTTTTAAAGAAACCCAGATATTGACACTTTAGAAACTACAACCAGGATCAAGAGCATAGATTTCCCATTTGAGGGAAGGTTACACTTAGAAACGGTTATACATTATATATATATATATATATAAAAAAAGTAGTTGCGTGTAACAGGGCAATACTGGCAACCGTATGAAACATTTACAAATACAGCACTCTATAAATCTGAAGCAGTGTGATATGTTTGACTGTTACAACATTAGGGAGGAGTGGGGGTAACAAGCAAGAGTGATGACACTTACTCTGCACACGCTCAGTAGGAACCTCTCTCTGTGCCTGTAGAAAAGTACTGATGATCAGCTAGAATATTTTAATTTTTATTTTACCACATACCAAAACAAACAAACACAAAAAATTAACATCATTAGATTTTACAGTTAATGTGATAACCTTCATGTGTGTTTTTATTGGAAATTGTAACACTACACACTTTGCATTAAACTTAATGTTATAGTCTGGTCCTTATTAGTGAAAAAGTATCAACTGTACTGTTAATCAATGTACATATGTATTTATCTCATATTAAAATATTACTTGTGTATTTCAAGTAGTCAATGAGTTATGAAGGAAATTGTAAAAAAAGTTGCATTTTCCCCTGGTCTCCCCTATGTCCTCAGTACAGCCACCCTGCTCAGATGCTTAGTCTAAAAATGCAATTGTCTTGACCTTATAAAGTTAAGGTAACACTTGTTATCATCACAAAAATAAATCTGTAGTTGTTATATCAGAGTAGAGTTAGCATTATTTTTAAGCACTTCTAATTTATGTTCTAAACAAACCCTTACACAGTGTCAGTTATGAAGCAGGTACAGCTTCATCTTGGTGCATTTGAAGGACACAGGAAAACAGAATGTCACAGGGTTGTTGCCAGGTTTATTGTGACAGATTTACAGCCCTTCATTTCAGTTGAGTCCAGTTGTTTTAGGTAGCCAATGGCATAACATAAATTGCTAACTGCTGGGTAGCCTAAATTTGAAGTTCATGTAAGTTGTCCTGACAACTAGAGATGACTGTTAATATTTTCAGCTACAGGGAGATGAACACAACCCTTAACCCCAATTACCATTTACCCTGTTTTCACATCTTTTCATGTTATGTCTTTATTTTTTGCAGTATATTATGCAAAACAGTATAACAGCGTTGCTAAGTATCAGTATCAGTTAGCAGTATTGTATCCATTCAATCCTACTGATACTGATCCCGAGATATCATCATGTCTATTTCAGCTGTTGTACTAACTTTTACTCAACCTTGACATCTAGAGTGCTTAACAAATTTATTACACCACCACCCAATGTAAGGTTTGTGCCACAGCTTCCCTAAATTGACAGCATTGGTAATTACCAAAATCATTTTGTATGTTATGTAGAAGCTCTTTAACAAAAATGATATTTTTGATGCTAAAATATAATTATTATTGTTATCCATGAATTTTCAAATTTTCTGTTATGCAAAAAATATTATTGTTTCTTGATTATGATGTCAAATTATAGTTATTTACTTGCATTCCTGAACAGAGAAATTAGTTTTAGTGGTTGAATGTTATGCTTGATGAATTAATGAATTCTCAGAGAAGCCCAGTGAGTCGGCTCAAATTTGGGTATAAAAAGGTGAATTCAGTTTGAAATTCCTCATTCCTGTTCAAAATGGCAAAACGTGGAGAGCTCACTGAAAATGAAAGAGTCGGCATTAAAGCACTTCATGATGCTGGATGGTCTCTGAGACAAATAGGGAAACACATAAAGTGTTCTCACAGTGTGGTCAAGTATACTTTGGAGTCAACTGCTGAGACTGGTACTTCAAAAATGTGCCAAGGAAGAGGCAGGAAAGTTAACTGAAGCAGATGTCAGACACCTCAAGATTTTAAGTAGACAGAAGGAAAACCACTGCTGATCTTCAGGCAGAGAGATCAGAGTCTGAGAAAGTCTCCAGAATGACTATAAACAGACGACTGACAGAACAAGGCTTGAAGGGAAGACTAGCTACTAAGAAGACATTATTGAGGCCTGCAAACATCCAGAAAGGCCTCAGATTTGCCAGGGAGCACAAACACTGAACTGCTGATGACTGGAAGAAGATACTCTGGACAGACGAGTCCAAGTTTGAACTCTTTGGTCAGCATCGTCGTGTTTATGTCCGCAGAAAAGCTGGAAACATTTTGATGCCAGATGCTCTGCACCCACAGTGAAACACGGTGGAGATTCCATTATGGTATGGCGTTCCATTTGTGGAAACGGCATGCACAAATGAGTGGAAATCGACGGTATCATGAACAAGAACGTCTAACACAACATCTTAGTGCATCATGGAATTCCTTCTGGACTGAATCTGATTGGTCGTGGGTTCATATACCAACAAAACAATGAGCCCAAGTAAACTTCAGAGCTGTGCAGAGACATTGTACATGACTTGTTCAAGCTCAGAAGGTAAAGCATTTCATCCACTGAAGGCATAATTTTAATTAAAACCGTGCAACAAAGTCTTGTCTGCTTTATATTTCAAGATTTATTGAGCGCTGCTGCACGGTTCAATGTATCGGCCTGTTTATTCACAGATCTAAATTTATTTATGTGCGAGGTCAGGGAAAGTTCAAAAATGCCTCATTCAAATTAGAATGCTGTGTGGTTGGAGAGGCTGTTGCATATTCCTCTGCTAAAAGGGGTTGTCAGCCTCAACTAACGGTGCGCTTGTCATCAGACTATTCATACGTTGTGTTGTGTCTAAGGCTCCGCATTTGCATGTTTCACCTCGGCGACACACGCTTTAATGTATTAAAAGGTGATGGACTGTGTGGATACATTGTTATTGCTGAGAGCGACGCGACAAATACAGTTATCCCCGCAAGATAAACATGAGCACACAGATAGTTAAATGCCCATTAGCAATTCAAAAACGGATACACAAGCGTGAGGGTTACAGCACAGGAGTGTATACCTGGAATATTTCACTCTCCTATTAGGGCTGAAGAATTAACAGCTGAAAAGCATTTGGAAAGAAAGAGGCTGCATCCTGATAAAATGTCTTTTCTAACCTTCATAACTAGTCAGGGAATTGTGAATGTGACCTGGGATGTTTATCTCATTCAGCCTAATTGGGTAACAAAAACAAAGACGGAACAATTAATTATAGAGCTAAATGCTATGTAAAGGATACAAGGTAAAGGTGTCTGGGCTAAATACAGACAAGAGGTAGTGTGTGAAGCAGAATGACATCCCTTTTATTAGGTTAGTTATGTAATGGTGGCTCCATCCCCTGAAGAAACTATTTGTGCCCCATTATTGACTCTGAACAAATCAACCCAGTGGCGTAAGGAGCAACACTGTGCTCACTGCTTGGATTTTATCCTAAAATTGCCTGTCAGAGGGTTCTGAAGTGTAAACTTTAAACTTACGTTGCTGTTTCTTTGTTTCAGCTGTACAGAAGAGTATTTAGGACAGCATCAGAAAAAAAATGAGAGATTTTTATTTCAGATTTTGAGAATAAAGTCAAACTTTCCATATTAGTTCTATGATTTATTTATTTATTTTTATGTTTTTGTATTTTGAGAATCAAATCAAGATGTCGAAAATAAAGTAGAAATACCCTTTTTTTCCCGTCAAAATCATGTCAACTTTTGTCTCAACATTTCAGCTTTAATTTTGATTTTAATCTTGATCTTGATCTCCACAAATCAGCTTACTTCTTGACATCTCAACTTTAATTCAAATGTATTATTGATGTTTTGACTGACTCTTAACATTTTGACTTTAATGTCAACAATTTGATTTCAATCTCAACATTTCAACTTTATTGTCAAAATGCAAAAACAAACCTCTCTCCTGTACAATTATGTGATTATGGTCTTGTCTACAAATGAGCAATAGTTTTTTTTTTTAGAGTATCTTTGAGAATCAAATCAAAATGTTGAGAATAAAGTAGAAATGGGATACCATTTCCTTTTTTTCTCCACACTTTATTTTTGACATTTTGACTTTAATCTAAACATTTTGACTTTAGTCTTGATACTTAAACTTTGTTCTTGACATCTTGACCTCAATCTCAGTTTAGATATTGATATACTTAACTCTCAGCATTTTAACTTTAATCTCAACATTTCAACTTTAATCTAAACCTTTTGACTTTAATCTCAAAACCTCGACTTTAATCTAGACATTTTGACTTTATTCTCAAAATGCAAATTTTAAAATAATCCTGCTCCTCTCGTTTTTTCATTCTTATGCCTGACCCTAGAACTCTTTACTCAATTTTGATGTCATCTACAAATGAGCAGTAGGTGTTTTAGCAATCATTATTTTTTGGGGGTGAGATTTTTTGAGGTGATATTTGTTGTTCATTTTGCTAATGCAATGATGTGTGGCACATTACACACCCACTCGACCAGAGCCGGGTGCTCCGAGCTGGGTAAAGAGTAAGTGGAAAACAGCCCGACTCTTTCAACATCTAACATGGAGAATTAGAGGATTTATTTCAAGCAAAGCCGAGTTGATGTTTGTTGGAACAGTGAAAAGACAGACAAGAACGGTTTTGGTGAGTTTTATGTGCTTTTCTGTCAAGTTTGAATTAAGTGTGTTTCATGAGGTGAGAGAATGAGAATGAAGCTATTTTAAGTTCGGAACAAGAGAGAATCTTGAATTCAGAAGGTGTGCAGTTCCATTTTTCTGTTTAATAAGGAAAACAGGTGTGAGAATGTGTCACTCTTGACACTTCGTGAGTTAATTTTGTTTATTGGATGCATGGAATATGTGCCATATGAAATGTTTTGAATTCACTGCTTGTGCACATCTCTCAGCTGAGACTTGGGAGGATGGGAGGAGGTTGGGGGGCAGACAGATATATGAATGTATCACCAGTAAAACCTTGGTTTATGTTTGAAACAGGACCTAATCAGATTTAAATGTGACACTTGATGACATCAGGCTAAAATTGTAGTGCTGAGAAGCACTTGTGTACACGCACATCTGGATTAAAGTGATCTAACGCAGAGGAACTGCATACATAATGTCACTTAGAGCATGTGTTTTCCCTTTATATGAGATGAAATTGTCCACTTACTAGTGATACTTTGATTAACCCAGATAACATGTTTGTTTTGCCAGCAGTTAGGTTTCTGCAGCTACAGGGTGTTACTGCCGATTAGCATACTGCCTGTTTGTTTTCAGCTTATTGTTCACCTCTTTCATTTAGTTGCTCTAACAAGGATAACAGCCTCCGATTATAGGAGTCCACACTCATAATCAAACACACACACACACACACACACACACACACACACACACACACACACACACACACACACACACACACACACAGGAGCAACAGTAGGCACAAAGATACACAAATGCACACATACATGCACTTGCACTTCTGCAGAGCTCCCTTATCTTTTTCATCATTTTTCATTCAATCTGAAAAACAGCAAGGCTTTTCTAAGAATGTTTAATTATGAACTCGACTAAATATAACATGATTAATATGATTAACCCATCTATTCATCATGTATGGGTGTCCTCGGTTGAGGATGTTCGTTTAAGAGCGTGTGGGCACTGTGGAGGTGTGCGTGAGTGGATGGATGTCTGAGCATGTAAAAAAAGGGTCTATGAATGCCTTTGTGCATTTGTGTGTGTGTGTGTGTGTGTGTGTGTGTGTGTGTGTGTGTGTGTGTGTGTGTGTGTGTGTGTGTGTGTGTGTGTACCTGCATGTAACAGTGTGCAGCCTGTGTGTATCTGCTTCAGATTTAGTGTAGTTATGCTAGCTGTCCTTGAAGCAGTGCTTCAGTAGCGGGGGAGCGGCGTTTACAAGACAGACATTAAAAGCAACTATTTATTGATAGAGGAGGGCCGAGGATTCTCATCTCCAAGTGAAAGAACCTGAAATGGAAGAATAAAGATCCACGTGTGTTTAAAACCTGAAAGTAAACCAAACATGAACACATATTTGATTTTTCAGATTCTGTATATGCTCCTGTGTTTTGGGCAGTATCTGTTCACCTCTCCACTGCTTCTCTGTGGAAAGCTGTTCCAGATGGGGAGAGGCCAGCTGTATCTGTCATGGATGGGTGAGGGTGCATGAGGTATTTATGTAAATATGATTCTCTACCAGCAAAAGTACCTGAGATATAAATGCTTAGTTTAAAGGTGAATAGCTTCATGAATTGCAGAACCTCTTAGATGTGACATTAGTATCACTCGTGTGCTTCACTCATTTCAGAATGAGAAAATAACAATGAACTAGAAGAGGCCACTCAGTAGAGTGCAGATCCCTGCCAGGCAATAGACGGTGAAGCACCTACTGCAATGTCACCACATCTGCCAGATGCAAACGACAATACTAACATGATCCCCACATACATTGTCTTTAGCTAAAACAAGATTTCATACAACTGTTGATCACTTGTGGCCCCTATTGGCCAGTTTGGAAGAGTGACAAGTCAGCTGTCAATGGCCATATAGAACAGAGCAGTCAGAGAACTAGAATTATTGTGTCGCAGTTGTTGTATACATGTGTGATTCCAGTGCATAATTTCCACTTCCAAGAAACATGCTGTCTATAATTACAGACTGGTCAGGACTGATAGAGAGCTGAACATTATCATGTCACAGTGAAACTGACCTTTTGGATATAAAATGTTATCACCTCATCATTTTATCCTGTTAGATATTTGTGTATGCATTTGTGTTTGCACTTCTACTCTCTGCCAGAGCTTCTTCGCTTCTGGGCAGGCGGGGACAGAGGGGAAACAACTCGCCTTAACCATAGACTGTATATTAAATATGGATTCAATCTATTTTATATACAGTCTATGGGTCCAACTTGCTATTTGGACTGCAATACTCATTTTTGTATGCGCCATTGCTACATATTGCTCCTTTAAATGAAAAGTGCATGGTGACTTAAAAGACTGATGACTAAGTAGGAATGTGGGCATTTTAAATGACAAATGGTCACTCTATATAATTAGAAATGGCATCTTCACTTGACACAGTTGTCACTTTACTGAGGCTGAAGGACAGACACTCTCTTTTACCATATGAGAATCAAGAAAACAAGACTTCTCTCAAGGATAAGGATTCAAATTGAACATGTAGCTGTGGCCTGTTACCAGATTGAATCTGACTGTGTTCACGGGCAGGAGAAAGTCAGGAAGTGAGTTCGCAGCAAAGTTTCTGTCACTATTAGTTATATATTTTTGCATCCTATTGAGCATGCATGCGAAGGCAACCTTTTGGAAATTCACCTCAGCACTGGATGAAAACATATGCATGGGTGGATATACATCTCTGATGCAGCAGAAATATTTCTGCAGTAGATAGCCAGTAGCCTATTTGGTATGTATTCTAAATGCGTTATAGTTGTCCCCCAGGATGCATTGGAGCACGATGATAGGACAGATGGACAGAGGGATGGCTGGGACTTAGTAAAAGGGAGGCAGTGTGATGAGAAAGGAAGCGTGTGTGTGTGTGTGTGTGTGTGTGTGTGTGTGTGTGCGTGTGCGTGCGTGCGTGCGTGCGTGCGTGCGTGCGTGCGTGCGTGCATGCATGCATGCATGTGTGCCATGAGATTGTGAATAAATTATAGGCCTAACTGGAGAGAGTTGAAGTGCTTGTTGACTAAATATCTTCCATGGCTCGGTTAGAAAGACATTGGATTACTTTTTTCCCCCCAACATCTCACTTGTAGAACAGAAATGCACATCTGCTTCTTAATAATAACATAACAACACCTGAATGAATAGACATACACGCTGACAGGGCATCTGCAAAACAAAGTTGTTTTACCTCAGGTTAAAGAACAAGTTTATTTCTACAACTTCTGTGCAAGTAATGGTAAATGATGAATTAGTCGGGCTGTGCTTCTTCTTGATTCAAACCTCCTCACACATTAATTAGGAGACCATCAAATAAAACTACACTGTAGGTAGGAAACAGAGTGATTTAAGTGTAATTCACGTCTAAAACATTACAAATCAAAACAACCCTATGATGCCAGTGCATAGCTTTGTGTTTTATAGTTTTATGTTTAAAAGCTTGGCACATAAAAGTCAAAATTCTTTCCATAGATAACTATAGCACTGTAGTTTTTTAATTTGCATAAATTAACATTTTAAAGTTCAGTGTGTAAGATTTATGGGGATTTATTGGCAGAATATGGCAGAAATGGAAGAATATCCATCCATCTATTGTCTGCTTATCCTGACGTGTCACCGGATGGCTGGAGCCTATCCCAGCTGACACTGGGCGAGAGGTGGGGTTCACCCTGGACAAGTCATCAGTTCATTGCAGGGCTGACACATAGAGGCAAACAACCATTCACGCTCACGTTCACACACATTGGCAATTTAGAGTTATCAATCAACCTATTATACTGCATGCCTTTGGACTGTGGGAGGTGACAGTGCTAACCACCGCAAAATAAGAATCGTTGTGTTTTCGTTAACTTTGAATGAGCTGTTCATATGTACAAAGTGCTCTGGTCCTCTTCCACAGACGCCACCACGTTGTGCCGCCATATTTCTACAGTAGTCTAGAATGGACAAACCGAACATTGGCTGTAGAGGGGAGAAGTGTCTGTGCTTTAAAATACTGCAAACATTTCCTGTAATTACTACATCATAGTTAATATATAATAATATAATGGAGACCCAGTAGTTAAAAAAGGGGAGGTGAGCTGATGTGTTTGCAATCTGCAAATTAACTGCTAGGTGCCGCTTACATGGAAACATCACAAACTGGCATGGGAGGTGCACGGCCCAGGACAGAAAGACTTAGCAGTGGGTAATTAAAACTGCCCAGGACATCACCGTTACCCATCAACCAAGCACCAGTTTGGAAGGTGAAGGGCCTTTGCGGAGCCCAAAGGATACTAAACAACAGTACCCACCTCAGCCTCTGCCTGCTCACCCTGCTGCCATCAGACAGCAGCTTCTTCCCCCAGGCTGTGAGATTTCTTAATTCATCCTCAGCCTTCCTCCATAGTTTCTTTAATGTATTTATTTTTTAAATCTCTTCACAAAGTTCCACCATGCAACCCTGTTATCATACACATATCTTGTATGTTTAACTAACCATTCGTCACAGTCATGAGCTTTCCTTGATCTTAAAAACAATACTGAGTTTTTGGGCCACTTGAGGCAGCACAAAAAGCTGAAAACACAACACGGACAATACAGTATAACAAACGTGTCGGCAAACAGTTGCCTGTGTACACATCTAGTAGACACTGAACAATCTTAGCATTCATTTGGGGTTGTGTTTCTGGCCACCAGGCAAATATAAGTCCAATATCTGGTCTCTACCAACTCCTGAGAGGCATATCTTGCCGTTTGCCTGCTAAGTGCTCCTCTATGTTCACCAAGTAGTCACTAAGTTTGTCTTTCTGTTGCTTGTTGCTGGGCAGGTAGCGTAGAATGGGTTTACTGTGGATTTCTCATTGGAAACACCTGCCTGCAATAGCTGGAAACAAGGCTTCAGGCCAGAAAACCAAAACAATGAGATGAAAGATCCTGAAATTCTCCATAGAGGCAAAGGGAACTGCACAGTTAGTTCCTGTCGAAGAAGTCTTTTTTTTTCATTTGTGGCCATAGTTGTGACAATATGCATGATTGTCTATATGTTGTCTTATCCCCCTCTGTCTTTCCCTGTCAGTCGCTGTGTTGTTCTAAAATATGTCAGGAAGAAAACCTGCACAGGTCTCCATAAATATGCTGTCAGGAGGGTTCAGATAGCTATTTGAAAAGCCCATAAATACAGAGCCAGGGGCAGGAGTCAACAGTCCTTCGTATGACTGTGACTCTGCGCTGCTCAATGCACTCGTGGAAGAACATTAATAAAACAAGATGCTGATGTTTTTATGCACATGCAGAGTGTTTTTTCTTTCATTATTCTATGTTCATGCAGCCATCTGTTCCTATCATTCTCCTCACGAAAGCGATCATTTATCAGAATAAGACAAAAGTTCTTGTGATCGTTAGCTGGGTATTCTGTTTGTTTTTCTCTCCAATGCATGACTTCAAGAATTACTCTTACTTTCTGTTTCACTCTACTCTGAGACTTGTGATGTGCCAGTCTAAAGAAGGAGCAGAACCCCCTCAGGAGCAACACTGCAGCCTGTCATGGAGCTCATGTGAGAGACGGGGATACACGAGAGCATCAGTGGATCAGAAGAAAGCGTGTGTGTGTGTGTGTGTGTGTGTGAGCCAGAGGGGAAAGGAGGAACTAAGCTCGTGCTAAATTTCAAAAATGGGAAATCAATGCGTTTTTAAATTTAAACAGCAACAGATGGTTGACAGTGATGTGAGCCATATCAGTGAAATTTGGACATTTTCCCTAATCTCATCTCTCCAGAACACACAGTTACAGTTTCATCAAGCACAAAAAAAACAGCAGATTGGAGTGGATGATCTGAGCAGTGATCTGTTCTCTAACTTCTCTCCATCTGCTTTTTATGTTTCTTCACAAATACTTTTTTTCTCTCCTGCAAAATCTAAGGTTATGCACTTTCCTTTTCTTTCTTTTTTTGTTTTCTTTTTCTTCTTCTCTCTCCCACCTCTTAGGTCTCTTCCGGTCTCTCTTTCTCTCCCTTTCAGTCACTTATTTTATCCTCATACTTATTCATCCTCACACACACACAAGCAGACAGGGCAGTGGAGCAGATGCAGCTGACGTTCTGCACCAGCGAAGCATAACAGTGTAGTTAGCCTGCTTGGCATGAAACAGAACGCCTCAGCACGGAAGAGAACAGAGCACAGCAGGGCTGAGGGCTCTGAGGAGCAGCAGGGGCATCTCACATACTTGTCATGTTGTGAGTTCAAGTCCGGACTATCACCTGTTGCTGTACATTGTTACCTCTCGCTCACACACCTGTTTTGTTTTCAGACTCTACTGAGATCTATAGCACACAGCTATATGTGAAAGGACAAAAAGAAGAAACCTCTACAAAATCTACTACAGTTACTGGGTAATTTCAGTTGCCTTGAAAGATGAACACAATATTTTTAGCCACACTTGTGGCGTGGCTCACGGGATCAGTTGGTCCATCCACCACTTAAGTCCTGACTAGGGATGTTCATGGCGACTTATTTCCCCATTAAACACAATTTTTAATTTAGACTAGTTGACTTGCCTAACGGTAAGAAAATACTCACAGAAAGCAATTACAGCTGAGCACAATTTATTAATAATGTTAAACCTCTTCCGAAACAAAACTGTGGGTATCAAGAGCCATTTGAAGCTGTCATGGTCCACAATCACCAAATTGTCTTTTAAATGCTGGTGAAATGTGTACATTGCACAATAATCTACAAAACATGACAACAACTCACTGAGTAATTCACCTTTTTTTGACCGAAAACGATCAAAGTATCTGCAGGCAAACAACTTTGTTTACCTGGAAATAGCGTTCGCTGCCAACCTGCTACACAGTGTGGCTAACATTAGGAGTGCTAGCTGCAGCAGCCTGCCCTGCTTGCAGGTTAATGTCCATGTCTGTGCTGAATGTTGTTACACATTACTTCATTCAAGTGGTTATATACCAGTTTTCCAGTTATACCAGTATTCTGTCACAGCTTACATTCATCCTCATTTTCCTTTTCTATATCAAAACACTATGAAACTGCACTGGTTTTATGAGCTGTCATCTGTCTGACTTTGCTGATAACAACATCTGGGGTTGGGTGTGCCATCATTGCATACACGCTGGCGAGAGGGGCTGCTCTCTGATGGGGCTGCAGCCCCAGCTAGCGGTGGGTGGCTGCATAACACCTTAGAGGTAACAGTTACTGGCATTATGCATGAATAAAACATTGATAATTAGTTTAACTGACTAGTGTTTCTCGTGCTGACTAACGAGGGTGGTGTTTAATAGGAATGCGCGCAATTAGTCAACTATTCGATTAAACATCTCCACCCACGCTAGTCTGCACCAGAAATACTAGTCGTTTTTTATGCATGATGCCAGTTATCTACACGGACATAAACCTGCAAGTGGAACTGCTGCTGCTACTAGCACTGCTAACGTTAGCCACACTGTGTGTCAGGCTGGCAGCTAACGTTAGCTCTGGGTCCTTTTCCCCATAGACACTGTGACCCTCTTTGGTCCGAAAAGGTGAAGCATTTATTGAGTATTGTGTAAGGCTTGTATTGCACAGCGCAAAGTAGCCCACATTTCAGTGACTTTAACGGCTTCAAATAGCTTTTAATACATAGTATTTTTTTCGGACAGTGGTTAACATTATAAATGAATAAATTCTGCTAAATTTTAACTGCTTTCTGAGTGTTTTCTTAGTGTTAGACTAGACGACTAGTCTAAATTAAATTTTGCGTTTAATCGATAGGGAAATTAGTCGCCAGGAACATCCCTAGTGTTTAATTGGATAGTCGAATAATCACACACATCCCTAGTCCTAACTGCAATATCTCAACAACTATTGGATGGATTGTCATGAGATTTCCTGTTGCACCACCAGCATTGTAAAGCAGGGCTGCGATGTCTGAATTTTTTCTTATCACAGTGACAAAGCAACATATTCCAGCGGGATGGTGGTTTACTGCTACTGCCTGTCCCTGACGACAGTGAATACAGTACCAAGATGATTTACAGCAGCTTTGACCAGGACTTTGACTCCAGGGACGATAAACATGCAGACAACATTTGGAGACACGTAAAGTGGAGAGGAGCGAGAGGGATGTCGAGCATCTAAGAGGCAGTGGGGGAGCTAGAATATTTTCACATCTAACATGGTGGATTAGGAATTTATTTTTAGCCAAACCAGAGATGATTGTTGAACAGTTTAAAGACAAAGAAGTTTTTGCTACATTTTATTTAATTTCTGTCAAGTTGTAAGTGTGTTCATGAACAAACTTGTCTTAGGTTGGTAAAAGTGAGAAACCTGAATTCAGAAGGTGCACGGATTATTACGTACAGAATATTTCCGTTCTTGACATTTTGTAAGTTTATTTTCTTCTTTTATTATAAACTAAGAGAGCTTGTGGAAGTAGCAGCCGTGCCACTGGCATACATCTCCCAGCTGAAACTACGAGGGGGATTGGACTATTGCCTCCCGAGGCACAAAGTGGTTCACTAGATTACTAGACAGCTCAGACCTGGGCTAGTTGGTTAACATGCTAACTTCAGCAGATATCTCTGCAACAAAAGACATAGACATCTTTGACATAATATTCCAACTTTTACTTTTTAACATTCCCTTTTTAATTTTAGTTCATTTTGTAAATGTTTTAAATTAAAGTTCTGGTCATATCTTACAAATATCTTCCTCTAAGTTCAAACATCGCTAAGTCTAAGTGCAGCCTCACCAAGCAGTTAGTGTGACTGTGGACTCTGTCTGTTTTTAATGCAAATTGGCCTTGACAGTGATTTTTAACAAAGCCGTTAATCATTTATACATTTTTTCTTCACCATGTTCAGCGACAGGGCTGTGGAGAGACTGGAGAATATTCCAGATCCTCTGGGCAAGAGGCAGGTTGCATCCTGCTATCTGGATGTGTCCATCTGTCATAGGACAATCACACTATCAAACCCGCATTTACACCTGCAGACAAGTGAGAGTTTCTTTCTGCATGTCTTGAGACCAGCGGTTCCCACACTGTTGTGTGCGGGCCACCCATGGTGGGGCACAGACCCATTGCAGGGGAGGCATGGATGACAAGGGGAGAAATATGGATTAAAACTCTGTTTCATCAAGCTGATTTATGTAGGAAAATTAAATAAACAAGAATTTGCTGATGCTATCGTGCTGACCTTTATTTCACTACAGTTAACTGATTTTTTATTAGTTGCTTCTCATATCATTGTTAATGATGGGTGAAAGATTGTGGAGGAGTTTGGGGGGTGAACATGCTAGAAAAAGTTGTAGAACCCCTACTTTAGACTGTGGAAGAAAACAGAGGACCCTGAGAAGCCAATATACTAGCGCAGCCTGCACCATTTTTCATTTGTTGGTGCTATTCTAATCTGATATGTACAATTCAGCGCCTTGCTACGCCGTGCCAAGCTGTAACATGCTGTTTCATGCAAGAGCCAAATGGGCCAGTGATCTGTGCTCTTTTGCTGACTTAATCTAGAGTCAAGCAGGCCCAACATCCTATGCTACGCCTTGCTGTGCTTTACTGCGCTATGGTGTCTCATGCTGAGCTGTACAGTACCATTTCATGCTGAGCTGAAATGTGATTTTCCACGTGGTGCTGCTCCACACCTTTGCTGTGCTGCGCCGTCCCATGCCGTTCTCTCCTAGAGAACTGGGGACGGTGGCATTGCCGCAGTGCTCAGCTCCGCACGCTCCAGTGATCATAACTATAAAATTCTTTAATGAGCAGTTTGGAGCTGAGCCACAACCATTTGAGAGTACCGAAAACTGTTTAACAGCAACTCTGACTCAGTGAACCGTCTGCGGCGTTGGAAATATACAGTCAGTGGCAAAGTGTTGAGGAGGCTGTGTAATAGCACTTCTTAGGGAGAGGTAAGAGCTGTGTCCAACTGCCATCTTACCTGTTGAAAATGTGCAACAAAAGCAATAATTACTGTTTCTATCCCAGTTCCAACTCTTTACAAGGGCTCAATAGGAAACAGGTGGCTGCAGGAGCAAACATTATTATTATACTAATGCTGTGTGACTGTTTGTTTTATGTCTTTGCTTTGAGTGCTGCACGATAAGTAGTTCTAAGTACATGTAGTGCAAGTTAATGAGCAACAGAGCTTTCAGTGACAGCTGCTGACTCAACCTCCATTGCTGAGAAACTCAATATGGCCATAGCACGCCTTGACAGTGTGTCAGAGGCAGTGTGACAGCTGCAACTGCAAGCTGCACCATCAACCATGCACAGTGGTGGACTCACACTGTGTGAGGGGCAGGGGCCAAAAAAAATTAAAAGGGCACCAGGTGTATGTGGTGCGGCACCAATGTGCAAGCAAGTTGTAATGCGCTTTTATCACATTTTGTCGACTGGAAACATGCCGTAGAGGGCACTTTACCATGTTTTGTACACTACAAGGGCACTGCAGGAGGCATTTTAGCAGTTTTCTTCACTGAAAGTTTAGCAGGAACTTTAGCACATTTTGGCTGCTGGAAGCGCATGCTAGAGGGCACTTTGGCACATTGTGTCCACTGGAGGTGCACTGTAGATGGCATTCGAGCATGTTTTCTCCACTGGAAGTTCACTTAAGTGGGCACTCTAGCGCATTTTGTCCATTGACAGTGCACTCTAGAGGGCACATTTTCACATTTGCCCACTGGAAGCGCACACAGCATATTGTCTTTGACACTGGACCAGTCTAGAGGGCATATTTCATATTTTTTCTACCACAGGGGCGTACAAGAGGGCACTTTTGCTGTGTTATTTCTAGGGATCTGTGCAATTAGTCGACTATACGATTAAACGTCCTCACCCTCGCTAGTCAGCACCAGAAATACTAGTCATTTAAACTGTTTATCAACATTTCATTCATGCAGGATGTCAGTTATCTGTTGCCACTAAGATTTTACGCAGCTGCCCACCACTAGTTTGGGTTGCAGCACAGTGAGACGGGAGCCCCTCTCACCCAGTGATCACCTGATCAGTCTGGCATGTAGACTGTGATTAATGGCTTCAAATGGCTCTTAAGACACACAGTATTTTTTTTCCAACAGTGTTTACATTATAAATAAAGTTTTAACTGCTTTCTGAGTGTTTTCTTAGTGTTAGACTAGTCGACTAGTCTAAATTAAATTTAATCAACAGGGAAATTAGTCACCAGGAACATCCCTGGTTATTTCAAACATAAGTCCATCAGTTACCATGCGTATTAAAGGTGATATTCACCTGTTCTTTTGTTTGATATAAAATACAGGACACAATCACTTTTTTAAAGGCCCACTTTATTCTTCTAAATTGCATGCACACAATCGAGTTAAATTAAGTGTGAATGAAGTGTTAATAACTCCCCTGTTGGTGTCCTGTAGCCAGCCAGCCTCGTGACAATCTGGCAAAAGACTGAGCTGTTGCATCACACCTGCATAAGTAGATGGGATTTTTATAGTGCTGCAGTTAGGAGCTGAAGACACTGTCAGAGGAGCATTCATCATGTTGTTTTAACTAAGTTCTGTTTAGTTAATCAAAGTCGAAGCTCTAGAGCAGTTCAGTTAAATTATACTGTTATTTTGTTGTCACTTTTGCTTGGTTTTGTTACTCATCTCAAATTTTGTAAATGCTTTGGGTGAATTAAACCCCTATTTTTCAACCTTTACCTGCTCTGCAAGTTTTTTTACTTACCCTGATCCTTTACAGGCATGTTGATTTAAATGGTAAGTTGTGGATGACTTAATTATTGCTGTCTCTGACAAATTGTCCACCTCCTGCATACCTTTATCATTATATAAAGCAAAAAACATCTTTATGTATCTTTTGTCAAGTAAATATAGAAAAGTGCATTTGAGCACCTTTCTACTTTATTATATAGTCGAGGCATGTTTCAATAAATGAAAGGATTTCTTTTGCCTTTTTTGTCCTCCTAATGGATTTGAGGAACACAGCAGAGTGCTGGTGCGCTTTCACTGAATCATCACTTTCTAATTTGGGCAGCAACACATCTGCTGCTAATTAACGAGACTGATTTAATCTGGGCTTTTACAGGCGCACACGTGCATGCGGGGACAGACGCACAAACACATGCACGCACACACACGATGATTTCAGAGAGGCAATAGACACTGGTTGGGTACACAAGTTTTTTGTTCGGTGTCTGCGGCTTTGATGGTGCATATACCAGCGATGTGTGCTTTCACTCCCTTAGGTGGGTCCATATCGTATTCATGACAGTATACTGACAGCATGGTAAGACACTAATGTACTAAGCTGCAATAATGAGCAGGCTTGGGAATGACAAGTTCAAAAATAATGTCTGATACCAATTATTAACAATATTACTCATTTGCGTCACTTCAGAATCTTACAAAAAGACAGTATTAAGCCAAATTGGTTTGCAGGGACTTGGACTTGAAGTCTGTGTGGCATGATGGACTTATTATTATTATTATTATTGTAGTTTTGGATTAATCACCAATTACAGCTGACCTTCAAGTATTTCACTCAAGCAGCAGTATTCTGTTGCTTAATGTTAACTAGAATAACTTTAAACTCTCAAGTCAAACAATTGGATAAAATGCTGTTTAATAATCACAAACTTTCCGTTTCAAGTATATGCGTATATGGTTCGTTTTCTAACTGAGCACTTCATCTTGACACATACACAAACACTGGAAAAAAAACTTCTTCATACACAGCTTGTTATCAGGCTGAGTGTTTTAACAGCTCAACAGCAGCATATTGTAAATTTACACCTATTACCTACATTAACACATGCACATGTACTTGTGCTCGAGTACTTTACAACAGCAAGGTAAAATGTCCATAGACTATTTGTTCTTCACATTTCAGCTTTGATTTTCTTGTCTTTTTCCTGAGCACTCTTTTCTCTATTCTTTCCTTGTTGCTCAGCCTTTTGTTTCCCTCTCATTCTCTTTATTTTACCTACAGTGGCTGTGCGTGTGTTTGGCACATCTAATTCTCAAACACAACAAAGGATGCTAAAAAAAAGGCAATCAAAGTTAATGACAGTACATCACAACAGATATGTCTAATGAAACACCAGGTTAAAGGGGTATTTCACTGCTGGAAAGACCAGAAAAACGACCAGAGAAAACAGAAAAGGGGCTGTGGTATTCCCTTTTATTCAAAAGGTAGACAGAATAGTCCCAGGGATCTCATATTGAAGAGTGAAAACTTCCCCTGTAAGGCTGGGTGATGTTTTACCAAACTGATATATGGTGATGTCCATAGTGAAACATTGTGATGGATGCACTTTCTTTTATACTTTGTACATCTTTGTATGTTGGACTTTAATTAAAAATTGGGCAGTACTTTGCTGTACTTCATGCTGTTTTTCCTGTAGTAAATCAGATGCAAAGAGCTATTATAATAAATCCATCCTTAATTTTTGCAGTCTTTAGCTGACACCCCTTGATTCCACAGTTCCAAGGCAGTTTTAAGTGACATTATTACCAGGGTAGAGGGCTCAGTAGATGATGGACGATGGCATCATCCATCGGCTCAATCCCATTCCCCAGTTCCTACTAACAGCAGGTTACAGCTAAGTGATGCTAAAGTCTGATTGAACCACCAGGAGACAAACTGAGGCAGTATATGTGCTATGTTAATCTTGAACAGGCCTCTTAAAAAAACATGTACAGTATGTTTTCACGCTGTAATGTTGTCAAGTTAGTAACAAAACACTGTAAATATTGCCCTCACTGTTGCTTAGACAACCGTTTCACCTTGCTGTCCTAAAGCATTGGTTCCCAACTTTGGGTCTGGGTCCCCCTTAGGGGGGCACCATAAATCACAGGGGCTCCCCAGGACTTTTTCTGCTCTGAGGTCCTCAAAATCAGATTTGTTCATGTCAACTAAAATCACAGTTTCAGGGTTCGTACACTTTTTCCAAAGTCAAATCCAAGCACCTCTCAAGCTCTTTCAAGGTGCATTTTCAAGCTTTCAAGCACGACAAAGTTTCATGTTTCAAAATATGTTACCTGTCTAAGTAAATTGGATTAGGTTATAAATTTTGTGCATTTTCCTTAACTGATAGTTAAAAATGCTTACAATTGCTGAATCTTTTATAATTAATAAAATATATGTTAACATGATTTCTTCTAATTTTTTATTTTATTTATCTAATTTTATTTTGGTCAGTAAAGCTTGAGAATTAATCACTTATTTCTTTTGGTGAATGTGCATGTGTGTTTGTGCTGGGGTCTCAGCTTTCCTTAGACACAAGTAGGGGGGGCTCCAAGGAAAAAAGGTTGGGAACCACTGTCCTAATGTATGTCTCAAGTACTCCCCTGTCCATATGTGTCCCAAACCTGTAGTGTAACTGTACACGCTTGTGCTTCTTCTGTATATTCAGCAACTTCAACCAAAAGAAACTGGCGTCTGTTAAAGTCATCGTAGTGCAGAATCTCCTCTTCTGTCTTCACTGGTGCACATTTATCACAGGTGCACCACCAGTCGTTGCCTCCACAGGGCAGCTCTGCGCGGCTGTCCCCACTAGCTGGTGGTGCTTGACTCTCAGGTGTGGCTGCCTCTTCCTTTTCCACACGCCATACCCTGGTGCATATAAATAGCCCTGAATTTCTAACATCAGCTTTTAAAGTCATTTTCCTCCATGTAGTCCTGGTCTTCCAGTTGCTGCTCTAGTCAGATGATTTTGGACATGATGTTTTCATTTCACTGCGGTGAGGAGTTGCCTCTCTCTAGTTTGACTGTCCATGAAGCATGCTACAAAAAATCTGGAATTACAGTCTGTAGTTTGCCGAACAGTCTGAGAGTAGTCAGCTCTGGGTGCAGGCAGTATGGAGGGAAATTAAACATGTTCATTTGCATATATTACTCACATTGTAATGATACAAAGCTGGTTTAAACTGCACTTTAAAATAACAGTTAAGAGTAAAATGTTAAACTGTGATTTAAAGTATCCTGAGCACACTGTGACCTGACACGTCTAACCTTTCCGTGTTTAAATTGGAGTCACGTCTCTCCACATTCTTGGGTATCCTATAGCTCTAGTTTATTTTATTACATTTTCATGTATGCATGTACACATAAATACGATGCAGGGTGAGAGCGAGCTCCTGGCCATGTTTACTCTATTCCAAATGATTTATGCAGGATTCCTTCCTGGCAGAATCTTTTGAAGCCCATACACTGTACACTGTTTTTATTTTTAGAAGCTGAGAAGCGAGCACCTTTTCCTAAACTTCAATTCGCCGAAATGTCTAATTTCAGGTGTCACACATATCTCCATTCAGGCATAGAGGGTTAATGAATACTTCTCAGAACGCTCTTATAAAATTCAACTTCAGCTGAGAATAGACTCGTCACTCAGTGGCACTGTATGCAGAGAAAAATAACCTGAATTCAATAGCCTGTTTTCAAATAGAGTACAATAACATGTACACAGTAACCTGCACTGGATTTAAAGCATAGTGACCTATGCTGAACAACCTCCAGTTCAGAACACAGAAAAAAAAACTTGTATTCTCTCTCTCTGTCTCTCCTCCTCTCTCTGATGGTCTTTCTCCTCCTGTCACTCAGTCATGCTCTCTCTATTGACTTTTCCTCTCCTGCTTATCTTCTTCCCATCACTCTTTCCCAGCCTGAGCCCCGGGAGATAGACATTCACCAACTCTCTATCTGCTTTCTCCATCTATCCTGTCCTCTATTTACTGATCTCCTTCAGTCTATCTAACTCCCACCTCTCCTCCCACAACATCACCCCCCCCCCCCCCCCTCTATCTCAACTGCAGTATTGCTTAAGAGTAATAGTGCCAAAACATTTTTAAAAACATAAAAAAGTCAGCCTACATAATGTTAGATGAGATGAGATGCGGTGAGGAGTAGAGATTGATGTTATTCCCCAAAATGAGACATCTTCTGTCCCGGGAACAGAAGCACACCTTGTCAACATAACCCAGGAAATGCACTTGGTTTTAAAGGTACAGCTCACCCTAAAATCAAAAATATGTGTTTTTGCCCTAGCCTGTCCATCTAGATAGTTTTGATGTGAGTTGCAGAGTTTTGGAGTTATTGTCCACATAGATGTTTGCCTTCTCTCCAATAAAAGTGTGCCATTTCAACATTAATTAACATTATAATGAACATAATATAAACTGTGCATGCCACATGCAGCTTAAACTTTGCTACGGCTGTGAGGATGAGATGCCAAGTTCAGCCTGATCGGTCACTCTGTGTGAACAGCCTCATGGTAGGCCTGTGTGGTATACTGGTTCGTACCGAAAACTGCTCTTTATTTTTGTTATGATATGAATTTTTCATATACCGCCATACCGGTGAATAGCCCAAACAATGTCTGGAACGTGCGCAATGGGAAAGTGTTTCAGTGGGGACCCATTTCACTGCTGAACACCGACACCACAGGCGTGCTTGCTTCAGCGTGTGCCCTAGGCATGTTCCTGGAGACTAATTTCCCTGTCTATTTAGACTAGTAGTCTACCACTAAGAAAACACTCATGAAGCAGTTAAAATTTAGCAGAATTTATTAATTTATAATGTTAAACACTGGCCGAAAAAATTACTGTGTGTGTTGAGCCATTTGAAGATGTTAATCACAGTCTACAATCGCCAAATCATACTTTAAATGCAGCTGAAATGTACACTACTTTGCGCTGTGCAAGGTTTGTAACCTTACACATTAATGTACAAAACATGACAACAACTCCCTAAACACTTCACCTTTTCAGACCGAAGAGGGTCACAGTGTCTGCAGGTAAAGGACCCAGAGCTAACGTTAGCTGCCAGCCTGACACACAGTGTGGCTAACGTCTAGTCGACAGACTAGAAAAGTGGGTGGGACTTTCTGGCACTGTGCTAAATTGGTTTAAATCTTATTTACAAGACAGGGATTTCTTTGTGTCTCTTGGCAATTATAAATCTGTGTGAACAAAAATGACGTGGAGTTCCTCAAGGGTCAATTCTTGGGCCTCTTCTGTTCAACATCTATATGCTCCCTCTTGCTCAGATTATGGAATATCACAACATCTCCTACCATACTTATGCAGATGACACACAACTTTATATAACAGTGTCACCAGATGACTACCGTCCCCTACATCTGTTAAATAAGTGCATTGATGAAATCAATACATGGATGTGCCAGAATTTCCTACAACTAAACACAGACAAAACTGAGATAGTTGTTTTTGGCCCTAAAGAACAAAGATCAAAAGTGAGTGCTGACCTTGAATCCATGACACTAAATATCAAGCCAGAAATCTTGGTGTCATTCTGGACTCAGACCTAAATTTCAACAGTAATAATAGTAAATAAAGACAATTACTAAATCAGCCTACTACCACCTTAAAAACATAGCAAGAATTAAAGGATTTCTGTCTAGGGAAGATACAGAAAAACTTGTTCATGCTTTCATTTTCAGCAGGCTGGACAATTGTAACGGTGTCTTCACAGGTCTGAGTAAAAAATCAATCAGACAACTGCAGCTCGTCCAGAACGCTGCTGCCAGAATCCTCACCAACACCAAGAGAGCGGAGCACATTACACCAGTGCTTAAATCACTGCACTGGCTTCCTGTGTGTCAAAGGATAGACTTTAAATTCGTGTTACTAGTTTACAAAGCACTAAATGGTCTCGGGCCTAAATATATCTCTGATTTGCTTATACGTTATGAAGCACCAAGACCCCTCAGATCATCTGGAACAGGTTTACTCAGTGTTCCCAGGATCAGAACCAAACAAGGTGAAGCAGCCTTTAGTTTCTGTGCTCCTCACCTGTGGAACAAACTTCCAGAACACCTGCGGTCAGCTGAAACTGTCGGTTTATTTAAATCAGGTCTTAAAACATTACTGTTTACTGCAGCCTACCAGTGAAGTGGATACGTTACATATTTTTAGGATAATCTGTAGCTATTGTTTTTAGATTTGTCTACTGACGCTTTTGTTGTATGTTTGCTTCTTTCTTTAAATGCATTTTCTGTAATGTTTTAAACTATTTATTGTCCTGCTTTTAGCTTTTGTTTTTAAGTATCTCAAACACAATTTTAATGTTCCTTTAATGTTTCTATTTTAATGCATTTTCAAGTTCTGTAAAGCACCTTGAATTGCCTTGTGTATGAATGGTGCTATATAAATAAAATTGCCTTGCCTTGCCTAGCAGTGCTAGTGGCATAAAATCTTAGAGACAACAGATAACTGGCATCGTGCGTGAATGAAATATTGATAAATATTTTAAACTACTATTATTTCTGGTGCCGACTAGTGTTTTTGGGGAAGTTTAATCATATAGTCGTCCCTGCCATGCGATGATAACCATACTTTGAAAGGGTCATGCTTTTATCTGTGTCTGGACATGAAAAAAAAAACAAAAAACGGTCTGATGGTCTATCGAAAGCCAATCAACTGCAGTAATTCTTTTCTCATTAGGAGAAAATGTGGGTAAGAACACTGTTGCATGGAGAAAAAAAAATACTGTCAAATACCGTGAAACCGATATGAGTTAAAAAAAAAAAAAGTTATATGAAAATTTTGTCATACCGCCCAGCCCTACCTCATGGAAGTAATATTTTACAATTCTTCTTCTAATAAACAAACAAAATTTAGTATAGTAAGTTATTTTGTGTTTTCAAAGTTATTCTACTGAGCTGAGACAGATAACATATTCTGTTCCCGTTCAGAGACCGCTGCTGCGACTCCAGCAGAAGGCTCTCTTCTTGCGTGCCGCAGTGGCGGGTATACCCGGCCAGATAAAGTCAGTGAACACTCAAAGTTAAAAAGCAAAGCTCTCACTCACTTGGTGTGAGATTTCTGATGCATTTCCTTTTCGCCACAGCCATCTGTTGAGGGTAAAGCCATCATATGCTGCCATCTCTGCCAATATTCAACCCAGAAGTGTTTTGGATAAAATTTAAATCCAGTGTTCTTGAACGTTTTGGCCTTTCACTCAGAGTTTTGGCTGAGATTCCAAATGCTGCAACACACCTCAGTCCAGCGCATTAGACCCCCCTTTTAGAGCGCATCACACACTTTGCATCCTCATCGTTTGATATTTTGACATATTTCCACACAAAGCTGGATCATTCAGATGGTAGAGCCACAAGTTACTGTACTAACACCGTTAACAGTCAGAAGTGTTTTAATTCATGGCGCTTTGTGCTTGTTTATCAGTTAATTAAAGCGCTTGGTGTGCTCAGCTGGTAAGACAAAAGAGCAACAAACACAGAATAATGCAGCGTATGCTTGACTTTATTTGTGGTCCTTTCAAACCTCAATGAAATTTATTAGTCTGTGGCCATTTTGTTTCTTCCTGTTTTGACGTTGCACCCCCATCTTTAACTTTGGGGTGGCATAAAACCTGATGCCTCCCCTCACATATGACTATTACTGTACTTTCTCTTATTGCGTATGCTTCCGTTTCATCCCTCTCTCTACTCACAGGAGTAATGGATGACCATGCTGTGGTGGTGTCAGGGTCTCTACCTCTCTCTCTGTCAGTGCACTGCCCCTCCATCTCCCTCTCTGCATCAGTATGGCGATAGAAGGCCATGATTTGGCAGTCTTTCTCTGTGCCGGTCTATGATGCTCTGTCTCGGTTTGTCCTTTTCTCTCTGTCTCTCTCTGTCTGTCTGTCCCCGTACTAATAGATGGCCATGGTGGGCTGGATGTGTCAGGAGAGGCATTCGTGTTGGCTCCATTAAACAGTAACCTTGCTACTCTGAAGGACAATGCCATAACATCTCTGTGTCTCTTTCCCTCACTTTGATTCTCTCGTGGAAATAAACAGGTTCCCTGAGAGCTGGTTTTACTTTGTTGCTTCTGTATAGATTTTTTTTTTAAATGTCTCTTGGAACTGAAAAAAGGAAATTTCTTACTTGTTTAATTTAATCATTTACAAATTACTATACTACTTTTCACCTTAGCTCAGTTAATTTTGGTCAAAGGCATGATCTAAACAACTCCAAAGCCACATCCACATGTCTCATTCTCTGTACTTAACACGTAAAAAAAAAAGGAAACGACATTATGATTTCACAAGCAGCAAGAATATGGTTAGAGAGTATTTACTGACTATTGAGAGCTAGTTAAGCACCTAGCTTAGAAGTCTGGGCAACACGGTGAAGCAGCAGTGGTCAAACACCCTCCCCCTTTAAGTAGGCTATTTTCTGGCTAGCTAGCCAGCAAAAATGATGCAAGATATAAATATGACAACTTTGGACGTCCTCTCCTTTGGAGGACACTAAATTTGCTTCACTCCACCTACATCCCTTGCGTCAAGCTAACAAAATGTCCACACTGTTGTAAAAGCAGTATGTTAACAGCACAGCAGAGGCTTCAGTCCTCCACTGTCTACACAGGATTCGTTTTGGCGGTACAGTGGTGCATAAAATGGAAAAAAAAAAAAAGAAAAGGTGACTAGATTTCTGAAATGAAAACCAGGGAAATTTCCACTTTACAAGTGGAAACCTCTTACAGTGATCATGTCTGTTTTGTTTTTCTTTTTTTCCTCATACAGATTACTGACATTCGTATATTCATTACATGAATATAAAGCAATTTTTCACTAGTTTTAGAGTTGCATTTGTATAGGGATGCTCCTTTCCAAAGCTGTTAATCACTGTAGCTGTGATCATTATTAAAGGTTTCCTCTGTATGTCATTAAAATATGCAGTGTTATCTGTAAAATTAAAAAGGGGGACAATTATAGTTTCCTGTATTTTGACCATGTTAACTGTTGTACTATAATAAACAAAGGTGCAGGCTGAATGATAAAAGTGGGTATTTTGGGTAACTTAGTCAGTGTGGCATGCTTTTCTGCTTTCAAATAAATAATTGTCAGGTTTTGTAATCATCAGTCTTCACCCTTCCTCCTCCGTCTCCTTTTCCTCGTTCCTGTCCAGTCTTCTTCAGCCACCAAAAATGGGCACTGTACATGGAAAACAGAGACATCTGGGCACCCCAGCTAGACACCATGCATACCTATTAGTTTTCTTTATACTACTTTCTGGAGGACACGTTTCACACATGCCCAGTAGATCGGTATCTGTTGTGACCGCATGGACGAATCTGCACAGTCACATCAAACTGGGGGTACATGAATGTCTGCACAAAGCCTACATGTACACCCTCTCATGATAAAAATTACACCATTATGGACCCAAGCATATTTTCATGTTCTATTATAATATCAGTTTAACAGAGCAGCATTGAGATTATACTTGTTATTATAAAAAGTCATTCACTTTTCATGTAGTTACATAAATGAAACAAAACAAGAGCCTTGTTTCCATTCAAATGCATCTGGGTCTTTTTTCCAGGTGCTGCTCTCCTAAATGACTCAGTGTACCACTCAGTGATCACATGAAGCTCACACTTGCCTGAAACCGTGAGAGACCAAATATCATTCTGTAATTTACAGATCGGAGGTGTGGTGGTTCGCCTTTGGGCAGCTGGCACTCTTTTCTTTTTTTTCTTTTTGCGGGAGCTTTCTTCCAATTTGGTCTGACCTAAATTTCATACCGCATGGGGCACTGCTGGAGAGAGGGCTGGGTGAAGTGGTGGGTCAATCCATTATACTTCTATTTCTTCATAAACCAACACGGCACTTCCCACGTGGAAGCTGATGGATGTGTTCTCAGTCACCGGTTAGCTGCCTTTGTTCTGTATTTCACTGATGTAGGACACAATTGCATCGGGTGAGATATGGCATGGAGAGCAAGACGTGAACGTGGTGAGGAGATGGTAAAAAACAATCAGACGATACCATCCATCAGCGCTGTTTCAAAATAGAAGGTGCTGTGAGACGGTATGTCTATCAGATTGAAGTGATATTTGTTTTGATCTTGTTGGTTCAAATGTTATTCCACTGAGAAAGAAAGATAGAAAAACTGAATTCGCGTAAGACAAAATAACCCCCTGACTGGGTTTAGCGTTGCCACCGGTATCAATCAGTCAGACAAGACGGACTGATTGATACCTGCGGTCTGTCTAAAATTGACTTTCAGAAACTGTTTTATGTACACTAAGATTGTTTAGATAGATAGAACAATATCATTCAGTTTGTAAACTCTGTTTAAAGTCCACTCTGCATATAAAAGGGAGTGTGTTGTGGCATAAATCTCCATAGACAATAATAAAGACAAGTGTGCACTTCACCAGCAAAGTCAATGAACAGGCCTCTGTTCCAATATTCACCACTAATCCTCTCTGTGAAACAGTCTTGTAGGTTTCTTAATTAAGCACTTACCTGCAGCATTAACTAATCAATGCCAATCCATTACTTGATTCGGACGATGGATCGTCTGTCAGCCTGAGGCACTGATCTCATGATCAGCTGATTGATTGATTGGTTCATTGACTGGTTGGCCAATATTTTACTGACAAGGGCAGATAGGCTGTAGAAAAGGGGACAGGGTGCTGATGTCTGATTGTCACTTTGACAAAAATGTGTGCGTGTGCCTGGCAGGCACAGACACCAAGATTAAAACCTTAAAGTAGTCTGTACAACTCAGATTATTAGAGAGTGAATTGCAAAAAAAAGTTTTGTCAGTTGTCTCTGCAACGGTGGACATGACAACAGGGACATAGGACTAAAGGCAATCTATAAAATGCAATTAAACAAAACTCAACTAAATAAAGAAAAAGAAATGAAGAAATCTTCATTAACACATGCTCAGCGTTGAGAAAAAATGCCACAAAGTGAGAAAACGCAACCAAATTTCTGCATGTAAAACACTATTTAAATTATCTGACAAAACAATCACAGCAACTTTCATTAGGTGCTTTTGCAGATCTAACAGATATTGTTGGCAACATGGAAGTTGAAGTGATTTCTTACCTTTTTTGCCCATATTGTCACCAGTAAGTATAGCTTGTCCCATAAAACAGCAGGGGTTACAGGAACTATAAATGTATTGCTCAAGCTTTGATTTCTCCAGCAGTGCACAGCTAACAATATATATAAGAGCTGCTGTGTGATTCATTTTGTTAGACCTGGCAGTTCCATGTGAATGTTACAGATTCTTCACTTAAAGGAGAAATACGTAGCAGCTGAGTGTTCAAACATGAGTGCTGCAGTCAAAATACAGAGTTGTAGCCATGAATGGTGTATATAAAAAAAGGTTCAGCTGTTTATAACTGTTACTTGTCAAATTAAGTTTAGCCTGTTATCCTGAAAGCAAAAGCCCACTGCTCTGAAAATACACTCACTAGAATCTGAGTTCAGTGACTGCCTGCAAGACTCCATTAACATAGGGCTCAATTTAACTGTTATGAACATCTGCGCCTTCTAAGAGATTATTAATGACTTCTTAATGCTCATAAACACACTTATTCAGTGAACATTCAGCAATAATTTGAACTCTAACGATTTTTAACAGATTGACTGATGATAGTATGGTCCCTTTTTCTGTCTGTCTCACACCATGTTTTTTTATATCTCTTTTTTGTCATTCTTATCTTAGTTTCTTCTTTCTGTCTCTTTGCACCCAGGTGAGAATATTCGCTTTAGTGATGTCATGTAACATACATATATAATATACTTATTTTAGGACCAAAAGAAATCTGTGCTATATTTATTGTAATAAATTATGAAATGACCACGATATGTCATCAGAGTTTAAGGAAACATCAAGTTGAAATACTCACTTCTCTGATAATATTATAGGTGTGTTCCCTCTTGAAATTCCTATTCTCAGCAGGAGTCACTGTTTTTGTTTGCCCATTTAATGTTAACTAGAGTTCAAATTAAAGCAGAATGAGTAAGTGTCTATTCATGATTTGTAAAAAAGCATTAATAATCTTGTAGAAGGCACAGATAACAGTCAAAATGAGCAATATGTCTATGGAGCCTGGCAGGTAGTGAGACAGACAGTCACTGAACACAAAATCTAGAGTGTGTATTTTCAGAGCAGTGAGCTTTTCTTTCCAGGATAAAGGGATTCAGTTGACATTGACAGACAACTGACAGTTATAAACAACTCAATATGCAGTGTTGGTCTCGTTATCACTTGTTATTGTCAAATATGTGCCAGACCTGCACTCCTGCAGTGCTCCTGCAGCTAGCGTGATGGCTAAATTCCACCAGGCGTGGCTGCATCACATTGTGGATGCGTCACATCAGCCAGAGCCGATCGCAGCCAGTCTATGCAATGCTTGTGCTTCCAGCAGTGCCTCAGCGCATCCCAGAAGCGGTTCTGCTCTCCGGTCCGCTTCAGATACATGTTGAGTCTAATTTTGACAGATGCCTTGTCAGTTAGCACAGAGCAGAGCGAACGGGCGGGAAGTCAGACATGGGAAAGGTGGGGAGAATTCAGTTAATTTTCAAAATAACAACGAACTATTTAACCACATACCCTGCTTATCCATGGTAGAAGCACAAAGAGCAAGGAATGAGGACCTACTCAACAAAATCTGAACAAGTAGACATAATCAGGCAGGCACAACGCTCCAGTGCTGAAACCCCTCCGAAACACTGCTGGTGGGGCTTGCAGCCGTGCAGAGGACGGATAAGAGCCATGGTGCAGATGCACCGTGCTTGGTGGAATCAACCGGTGAATCCAGGGAGAAACAACTCACTTCAACCATAGATCGTATCTTAAACAGAGATTCAACTTATTTAATATACAGTCTGTGACTGCAGCTCACTATTTGGACTGCTGTACTGATTTTTGCATGCACAAGTGCAACATATTGCTCCTTTAAACCTACCCAAACAGTGACCGGTTCACAATGTTAATCATGTTTTAAAAAGGCCTTCTGGCAGCATCTCATACAACCGCTAAAGGGTACCTTGTGCATCAGTATGAGACGCTGAGGGGTATGACAAAGCAACATCTGTAACTGACGAGCTGGGATGAGAATAGGTTGGATGCTCACAGTATCTTATAGCATCATGAGTGGGTTAATATTGATTTGAATGGATGGCCTGGTGTGCCGTGTCCAGATGCCTATAGGAGATGAACGTAGATAGGGCGTGACAACACATCGGTACTTGGGGAGTTGGGATGAGAACGGGTTAAATAATTGCCAAATGTCGGCTGCTGATTACTAGATGTTAATGGCATTTACCTCCTTTATATCTGCAGTCCATTTCAATTCAAACACACTGTCCTGTTTATATGTCACTCATTCATTTTTAGTAGAGAATGTCCCTTTGAACTCTTCTTTTACTCATGCATCCTCTCCATATTTGGAAAATAGAAAAAAATAAAGGCTTAACAGGCTGAGTGACGTGCGCACACACACACCCACACACACACACACACACATGCTTGATTTATTGTCAACTATTTTCTGATGTTGATCCACAAAGAGAGCAGTCACGCAGAGAAATGATAAGAAACAAACTGTGGAGGGTTTGGGAGGACGGCAGGCAGGGGGGAGACAGTTATGAGAGAGGCGATGACGAGCGTGTGTGTAGGAAAGAAAGTAGCAGGAAATACATGGACGTGACATAAGTGTGTGTGTAAGGGAGCAAGAGAGTTAGAGTGAGATCAGAGCATGTTGAGAAGAGATTTTGGCTTTTCTCTCGGAGGATAAAGCTTGTTCCGGCCTTGTGCTGCTGAATCCCGCTGCAGCACTGTCCATGGTGCTGAATCGGCTGGAGGGTCTTCCTTCTCTCTTTATCCTCCTCTCCCTCCCTCTGTTATATTTTCTCTCCTTCTCGCTCTGTCTTTATCTCTTGTGCCCTCTCATTGTCTTCTCTGTCTCTCCCTCTCAACTTCACAGACACTTTATTGTTATGAAACACAGCCTGTTGCCACAGCAATGTCAACACACACTGTACCGAAATGACAGGAGCAAAACTTCACCCCAGAGCAGCAACAAAATACACAATTAATATACAAAATGAAGTAGGAAAATTATCAAATTAAATCAGAAAGCAGCAAGAAGCATGAATTCAGTGTTGTTGTTAATGTGTTTTTGTTTGTTTGTATTGGAATTGTTTCACTCTAACCCTTTATAAGTTTTAGGTTTCACTTGGAACCATTTCTGAGAGTTCTACCTAGAATTCAACAGAAAGAGTTTTATAGCAATCTGTGAAAGGTTTCAGCCAGAACCCCCCTATGACAGGTTCTAAAGAGAGCCCTTCTATGGTGTCATGCTTCGATTCAGAACCCTCTGTGGGGGGTCTATCCATCTAATTTCTTAGCGTGTTAAGAAGAACCCATCCAGCAGGTTCTCCACGGAACCTTTATGTATTCCATGGGTTTCACCTAGAACCAGCCCAGGGGTTCTACCAAGAACCCGTATTATATTACAAAGGCATCACCTAGAACCCACCCAGGTTGCTTAACTGAGAACCCTTATGTTTTCAAAGGGTTTCATCTAGAACCCACCCAGGGGGCTCTATCGAGAACCCTTTTATATTCAAATGGTTTCATCTAGAACTCACTCAGGGGGTTCTACCAAGAACCCTTATGTATTCCAAGGGTTTCACCAAGGGCTAACCCAGGTTGCTTTACTGAGAACCATTATTTTTTCCAAGGGTTTCATCTAGGACCTGCCCAAGGGGTTCTATCGAGAACCCCTTCATACTGTGGTAGAAAGAACCCTTGACGAATGATTTGAACAATCCTTGATAAAAGCTTTCTTTCAAAACTTCCACTCAATTCACTTGACTTTTCAAGAGTTCTTCAGATAAACAGGGATCTTGATGGAACCCTTAGTCTTACAAAGAACTGTTGACAAACCCTCACTTTAAAAAAGGGGTTCTTGAGAAGAGCTGCAGCCCTTCAGGAACAAAAATTTTTGGAACCTTTCCTTCTAAGAGTGTAGGGTGGACATGGTTAGGTCCAACATGTGACTATGATATGGGAGACTGATGTTTGTTTTAATTTCCTACCAAAGGCTGTGCTGTTCTCTTATGAGCATAACCACAATTGCAATAATCTAAATTAAGCTGTTTTTGTACCACAATCTAAACAATTGTAGCAGTGGAAGATTAGAAAATGTTCAAAAGGGTTGATTTGGAAGCCAGTGACAAAGGAACTAAAATTGTTGCGCTACAGCTATGTGTAACAGTATCCAAGTGATAATCTGAGATGTTTTCTTTCATGTGCATGAGACATGTGGTTGTTGGATACAGTCAGAGATGATGACATGCTGTGCTCTTCTCCCCACTGCTCTCTTGTGGACTCCAGCAGTAGTCAGGCAGTGTGTGTTCATGGGTTCTAGGGAAACCACTTTGGAGGGAATCCTGAAAACGGGATGATACTTTCAGATGGATACCTTCAATTTCTAGCTTACCCTTGTGATTTCTGCAATGTCACCAACCCCACCTTTAGTCTGTTTGTTATTGTTATGATAAATCAAGTATTAGTTTAGTATATAAAATATCACATAATCATGAAAGATGCTGATTACAATTTTCAAGATGACATTTCAACATCGATAGTGTTGTCCAACCAACAGTCCAGTAGCCAAATAAATTTCATTTATTATCATGTGAAACAGGGCAAAACGAGCAAATCTTCACATTTAGGCGAATGGAAACAAAGAATGTTTTACAGGTTTTGGAGCAACAATTTATGATTCCATCCACACATTGCCTTCTTCAGGGACGTCACTGCTTGTTTTAGCAAGACAATGCCAAGCCACATTACGCATGTGTTACAGCAGCGTGGCTTTGTTGTGAAAGAGTTCGGGTACTAAACTGGCCTGCCTGCAGTCAAGACTGTGCCTGCCATTGGAAGTGTGTGGTGCATTATGAAGCACAAAATACAACAACAGAGACTGTGGAGCACCTGCAGTCGTATAGCAAGCAAGAATGGGAAAGAACTTCCAACAAGTAGTGTCATCAGTTCCCAAACACTTGCTGAGGGTTTTTAAAGAATAGATGATGTAACACAGTGGTAAACATGCCCCCCATCCCATTTTTTAACATGTTGCAGCCATCAAATTTAGTATGAGTGTATATTTACAATATAACAGTACAGTTTATTAGTTTGAAAATGTTTTTTTCCCCCAACTTTGTTGGAATTGCTGCTTGGTGAATGTCTTTAGATTTCTTGCTTATTCACTGAATGTATTTTTTATGGGGAGGTAAAAAGTACAAATCAAGTTGAATTAGAAGATGTAAACATCTTTGACTCGTGCATGCCAAGTGCCCCCTCACCTCTCCTTAGGGAGCAGTGTGATCACAACCTGTCCGCTAGTTCAGTGTACACTGAGTCTGTATTTTCTCAACATTTTCCTTCAGGGTTTATTAGTCACACTGGTCTGGTAGTCTGCCATCATGTAGGCCTACCATCTATTTAAGGATGAATGTGTTGCCGGTTTGCGTCAGGATTGTGTTATTCTCTCCATATTTGTCTTCTTCTTTGTCAGAATTCGGATTGGACAGATGCTGTAAAAGGCTTGGCTTGACTGAATGAAGCTCTAGTACCGTCTGGCTGACGAAACCTGTGCTTTAGCGTTTCAGGGCTGTGTACACAAGTGCGAAATAAAGGTGCTGGTTCCTAAATGGTTGAATGTGAAATTTGATCACGATCATGTTTGAATGTTGGGCAAATTATGCCTTGCATGCGGTCTTGAGGGCATTTCTGAGGACAGTGAAGATTTGCTGAGTCAACACTGCTCTGTCTGTTGAACTCAATACCTTGACTGAATTTGTACGAGAAAAAGTTGGGTCACTTCACTTTACAGTATAGTAATAAGATTTAACAAGCCATAGTTTGTATTAAATTAGAGCTTAATGTGATTTCACATTAGTTTACAGTACAGTTCTGTCCCTAATTACCCTCCAATAAAGTCTAATAAGGGTCTAATAGTGGGGAAACAATACAGTTCTGTTGTAATGTGTCCCTAATTAACCGCTAATAAAGTTAAAAAGGGGTCTAATAAAGTGCCTAATACTGTCATATAATGAACATATTCTGTTATTTTACTGATACAAAGTACAGCTTGTTATGTCTTATTATTGCACTGTAAAACAAAATGCAACAAAAAAGTTTGGTTCATATGCACCAAAATATTTTTACCGCACTTAACACAACAGGATTCCTCAGATCAGCGATAATTTTTCTAATTAAAACATTGCTACTGTGGATAGAACCCCGTCAGAATCAAGACTCTGTCCCATTTCTTGTTCTGACCAATAGTTAAAGAAATGCTGCTGCAGGCTTATTAAACTCTTGTCACGTTACGCCTTCAAATGCCACCAGAAGTGACTTTTATACTTGTTGTTTCCCAAAATAAACTTCCAGAACCTCCATGCCTTGGATTTGTCTCTCGCTCCCTCCCTCCATCCATCTCCCTCACACATGCACACATATTTATTTATTTGTCTTTTATTACGCCGACCTTTAGCCTGGATAGCCTAGAGGTGTTTCTATTTTGATTGAGGTTGAAGAACATGGAGCAGAACGTCAGAGTTTTCATTTTCCTGGCTGCTGTCTGATCTCTGACCACTCTCTTAATCTGTTTGTCCGTTTATTTCTGCCTTCCTCTGTTATTCCCTTTATCTCTTTATTATCCCCTGCCCTCCCGGCCCCACCAACACCACCACCACCAACAACCCTGAACTATTATTTTGTGTTGTTCCAGCAGTGCACCATCAAATTCATCCCATCTCTTGTTAATCAGATAATTGTGGAACACTCTCACTGAATAATCCATGAAATCCTGCAGAATCTGTAAAATGAGCACACTAATCTGCCTCCTGTGTTGGCTGTTTCACCCATTTCTGATGGTAGCATGCATCACTCCAGCCACTGACTAACATCACCATCAGATGGTTCAGTTATCTGTCAAAGAGGAAGTCAAATACCTCTGTATCTGTATCCGGAACCCCTAAACAGAAAGGTCTATGTCAAATGTTACACTCATTTCATGTTAATTGCTGTTAGTTTTATTCACCAGTTGCTAGAACCCAACTGTTCATCTCTACCACCTAGTGGCCCTAGTTGTATCAGTATGATTATTTTGTTTTTCCAGTGACAGATCGCATGGCATCACAAATTATGAAAGTGTGTCAAAACAGGGAACTTGGCAGCAAAATGGTGACAACTGCTGACATGCCGCCAGTCCATAATTATAACATGAAAATAATCAATCACATATTACACAAATAAAAAGAACTAAAACTCGCTCTGTGGGTGTTTTTAAGAGGCAGCCCTTCAACTGATCATGGTTTATCCTTATTTTAAATGAATAGTTTGACATTTAAGATGAGAAGATTGATACCACCCGCATATCTGTCCATTAAATGCCAATCTACCACCAGTAGATGGTTAGTTTAGCTTAGCATAAAGACTGTAAACACATTCTACTTTCTCATGGCTAGATGTCTCTGCACAACGCTGTGTCAGTGCTGGAGAAAGGTCTGGCTCCACATGTTATCACTCTGCTATTTGGGGGGGTGGGGGGTGGGGTTGGGGGTCCTGCCTTGTTTGTATTTTTCTAACTCAGTCACAATTGTCTTGGGCAGGTCTAAGCCCTTGATGCTTCAGTGCAAAATAGTGTAGAGGGAAACTTGTTTTGGTGGAATATTTGCATATCAGGATGCTAACTTGTGTTTGCGCACAAAACAATGTTTTATTTATCTGAATCGCTTCACTATTACTGCTCTCTCTCCTCATTCAGTTTGTACCTTAATAGCACACAGCTGTGTGCTCTCTCTATAAATATCTTTCATACAAATCAAAGGAAGCTGCTTTGTGTTGTTATTTTGTAGCATTATCTGCATCCAGGCCCAGACACTGGAGTTGGGTACACAAAATAAACCAAGCAAGAACACAACTGTAGAGTATCATCAGGAACTCCGCCTGGATAGCACCGATTTTCAGTGATATTTCAGGCTGACTGTAGAGAGAGTCTGATCGGCGGCGAGCTTTCCTCCACTGCAGTGTGACTTCGGGTTGTGTTTCCCCAGAAGTTGACTCTGTTTTAACTTTCTCTGCTGCACACTTCTGTTTTTTTTTTTTTTTTTTTCCAGCATCTACTGCATCCCCTACTGTCACAGCCCAAACGGACTACCCCCATTCAAAATGAATGAGAATACTGGTGTTTTCGCCAGTGTGCTTGATTCTCTCTGAATGTGGCCTTTGAGGGGCAGTGGTGGAAAAAGGAAAAAAAAAAAAGCACCGGCAGCATATGGTGGGGCACCAGGGCACCCAAAGTCAGGGTGTATTTAAGGTGAAACAGCTCCAACCCGATTTAGACTGAAATTTTTTTATGTGACTTAAAGTACAAGTACTACACCTCTGTAATAAAAAAACACAGGGAATTATTAACTCTTTAACCAGTCAGAGGCATGAAGAGGCCATGGCATGATAACACAACTTTATCATGTTTCATCAACCAGACAATATACGTTGTGTGTTTTTATGAGATTTTGGGTATATTTATACCCAAGATGTTTGCTCAAATGTTTATGAATATGATTATATTGTTTATGTCTTCATCTCAATAGAGATATTACAATAAAAAACTTTCATTGTGTTGCATTCCAGCATATGCAAAGACATTATTTTAAAAAGAAATTCCCACTCCTGTGTGCATTAATACCTGAAAAGTTATAAGTAAGTCTAAATAAGTGCTACAGTCCAAATAGTGAGTTGAAGCCATAGACAATATTAAATAGCTTGAAATCCTATTAAATATACAAGCTATGGTTGAAGTGACTTGCAATCCTCCATCTTCTCCCCTCAGTTAAATTTGTCACTGTAAAGCTAAGCCTGTTACCCTGAAAATAAAAGCCCCCTGCTCTGAAAATACACACTGGAGTTGTTGGTCAGCCACTGATTTCCTTCTGCCTGCCAAACTCCATGAACAAATTGCTCAATTTAACCATCATAAACATCTACTCCTTCTAAAAGATCATTAATGATTTGTTATGACTCCTTAACAAACACTAACTTATTTGGTGAACATTCTGCATTAATTTGAAATCTGCTTAACATGAAATGGTTAATAACAAATTAGGGACGATATGGAAATTTCAAAGGACACTGCCAGAAAAGTTTTTCAGTTTAGCATATTTCCTTGATCTCTGAAGACATATCATGGTAATTTAATGATCTTTTGGCAGTAAATCTATAATTTCTTATTGTAATAATAGTAAAATCATGAAATTGAATAGTGAATTTAACTTGCATATTCCAACAGCCGCTTTGAGGTCCGCGCCCCTCACTTTGAGAACCTCTGACCGTGCCATTGTCTGCTGTGTCTCCCGACAGACCCCCAAACTCTATCATCTTACTTCTCCCAGGCAAACGCCCCGGCGATGGCATCACGCACAGTCGTCATAACGTCTCCATCCGTTATTAGCAGCTTGTAATCCCGGAGCAGGGACTTGTCAATAGACGGAGCGGGACACGGACTGAGGGGGAAGGAGGCAGAACGGAGAGAGGAGCTGGTAGGCGGATCGCCTCCCGGGACAAACCGCCGCACAGTGTGAAAGTAACTGCAGGAGGGGACGGAGATGCTCGCCGCGGCGGATCGGAGCGCTCTTTAATGACAGGGGGAGAGAAAGGGAGCATGGTTTGAGACTGCTTTCCCGGCGGGATTTTTTTTTAAAAAATAATTATTTTCTCTGTCTGATCCTCGCCCCCCCCCCCGACCATAACGCCTCTGTCTGTCCGTCTGTCTATCGGCTGCCATCCACCGGGCGCTGTTTGTCCGGCGTCTCTCTCCTTGGAGGGGCCGACGCGGAGAGAAGAGAGAGGTCAGGACAAAGTCACTTCTGTGGCTGGGAAGGAGGGGAATTCAACCAAGCTCCTCTGCTATTTCTTTTGCACTATTTGATTTCTCACCTTGAGGCGGATCATCACTCACCGACCAGCAAAAGGAGAGGATTATCATTCTGTAACCAAGTGCAGATCAAATGCAAAAGAGCTGTGGATGAGTGAAATGTGATGTTGGGTGCAGGCATGACAGCTGCTGTGTGGAGGAGCGAAGAAGAGCACCTATAAGGGGAGCTTACCGGCGGAGTAGTCTAAAACCGACGACCGTGCCCGGTTTCCACTGAGTGCACGGACTCTCCCTGCTCAGCTTCTCCTCCACTCTTTAACCACACACTGGATTGTACAGCGATTGTTAACCCTTGGCTGTTTTGAAAGACCGACCCTTATGTGGAGCTCATGTGGAGACCAAATGAGTGCGCAACGCGGCGGTGCGCCGCTTTAACGGCATTTCTTCCGCGCTCACAGCTCCGTCCCAGCGGATCAGCGGCGGACACCGGATTGCTGTAGGTTACAGGCTGCCACCGGCCGCGTACCCGCACCGGGCTTTCCATGCAAACTCAACGGGAACTAAATTGAAACGCCTCGCTTTGCCCCACCAGGAGCCCCGCAGCGTGGCCAGCCTTGCGCGGCGCAAGACCCCAGAGAAAAACGCACAAAATAGCCTAAAAGTGGATATGTTTTTTTAATTTGCTTTGACCAAGAGGAGGATTATTTGGCACATTCTTTGCCGAGTGGAGTTGACAAGATTCGGGGAGATAACCGGAGGAGAAATCGCCTCTATCTAACCTAAAGGAGAGGAGGAGGAGGAGAGGGAGACGCGCAGGTATGACAGTCTCCTTATCTACTTTTCTCATCTGTCCGATTATCGCACAATTTCCTCCCTCTTCTCCTCCCTCCATCACCTCCTGCTTTCCGCGTCTTCTCTGCTGATTTGTGCCGCAATGTTTGTGATTTGTAATTTTAGAAGAGCCGAGTTGAGTCCACTGAAAGAGAGAGAGAGAGAGAGACAGAGAGAGGAGAGGAGGCAGATGGGGAGATAATGGCGCTGGTGTTTTCTCTCCCATACGATTTGGAAATGGTGATATCCTTTCTCTAGATTAAAGCCAGGAGGAGAGATGCTGAGGGGAGGGTGTCAAGCATGTGAAGATGGTCTGAATAAGATGAGGAGATGAGATGGGGGTAAGATGAGAGGAGAATAGGCAAAAAAAGGAGTCTGGAGAGTTAAAGGAAGAATGGATGGGTGGGTATGGAAGAAAAACTGAAGAGAAGAGGAGAAGAATGCAATGCATTTAATTTGAGGGGGGAGCAGTGAGACAGGAGGGACTTGATAGGAGTTGTTGGGGGGGGGGGCAGAGGAGAGGATGGAATACAGAGAAGGAGCAGAGAGGAGATGGCCTGGGTGATAGAGAGGGGATAATGGCAGGTGAGAGTGGGAGGACTGCTGGAAAAGGTGAGTGGAGAAAGTAGGGGAGGACGGTAATGGAATGAGATAGATTGGGAGGGGGGGGGGAACTGGCCAAGAAGATGCTTGGAGGAGGAACGAGAAAATAGATAGAGAGAGCAGGTGTTGGCAGCTGGCGTTGAAGCAATCCCTTAAGAAAGCTCCAACAATAGCATGCTGGAGGCCAAGTGTAGAATACTCTGTATGTGCTGTACTGAAGCCACTGTATGGCATTATCCAGTGGGTTGCTGCGTAATGGTCGTTGCTGCACCATGGAGACAGAAAGAGAGAGAGAGAGAAGAGAGGGGGGAACCACATAAAGCTGCACACACACACACACACACAGCCAACTGTTTAGTTTGCCGTGTCAGCTCATCAGCTCCTCCTTACCTGCTAAATTTCCCCATCCCTAACTGCCCCATTTGCATTTTGATGGGATTTTGCAATGTCTCTAAGCCACCATAAAACACATGTAAACACACATGAGAGATTAAATGAGGTTTGGAGGAAGTCCTTGGCTGCTTTTTTTCCCTGTTTCTTGTCTTGTATATCTGAGGCTTAGCTGAAGCCTTGTGTCGATATTTCAATCTTTTCTTGCCTGCTCGCTTGTATTGACGCACCATGTTTGAGTGTGGCTTGGAACACCGTCGAGGCAGAGCCCTGAAAGATTTTCAATTTTTAGTGAGAAGTTAATGCATTTTAGATCGCAGTATCAATGCATGCAATCACAGTGGACTGTTAAAGGGTCAGTTAACCCCCCAAAACCACGTTTCCTCTTACTTGTAGTGCTGTTTGTCCATCTAGATCATGATTATGTTATTTGATGCTATAGACACTCAATAATTGAGCCAATACAGCCTAAATAGCTGTTTTACATCAATTCAGACAACACCAAAGACTGTAAAAAGGTCAGTCCCAAGACATTTATTAGTATCTGAAAGTGGGAAAACAGTCAAATTCTCTAATACTGTGCCTCTGAACTATCTCTTTAACCAAATCACACACATTCAAGTTATCCTATGTGATCTTGTTTTGTTAACTGTCACAATGAATATGATAATTTTTCACTTCCACTCACTGTGAGCCTATCCTGAAACTGTTTGGACCCCACCGGGGAGGCCTGCCTCCCATTTTGAAAACCTCTCATCTGGATAGTTTTGGTGCGAGTCACCAAGTTTTGGAGATATTGGTCGTAGAGGGCATGAATTTTCACTCCTGTCCCACCCCAATCCCAGAAGAATGACTCCCATCTCATCCTTTTCCCATCAATACACAGTCAAGTACCTGCAAAAAAACATGTTGTTATTATGATTCCAACTTCTGCCTGATCCTGTTGACTTTTTTTTTTTTGCCTGTCCCATCTCTGTCCTGTGATCAACAGTGAAATTGAATCCCACGAAAAAATGTCAGTCTCTAGTAGTGATGTCTCCCTGCTCTTGAAGATAATGGAACTGGATGGCACTTGGTTTGTGGTGCTTAAACTAAACTGCCAAAAAACACATTTGAAAAACTCAACAGCAACGACTGAGTTGCTCAAGCTAATCCACAGACCTTGTTGCGAGCAGTTTCATGCAGGGCTGTAGCTTATGGTTATTTTCATTATCGGTTAGTCTGTCAATCGTTTCCTTGATGTGTTTGTTTGGTTTATAGTGTGTCAGAAAATTGTGGAAAATTTGGGTTTTCCAAAGCCCATGCTGACATCCTAAAATGTCTCATTTTGTCCACAACTCAAAGATGTTCAGTTAACTGTCACAGAGTGCCAAAGAGACCAGAAAACTTTCTCATTTGAGAAGCTATTTTTTCTCCTTAAAAGAGACTCAAAACGATTCATCGCTTATCAAAAAATTCGGCAAATAATTTGCTAGTTGACACCCAATCAACTAATCATTACTCTGCACTAGATCATGTAGGAACTATTTGAACTACATCCATCAACCATATCACCACACAGAAGGAAGTGTGCATCTACTCATGGACGAGAGGTTACATCTCAGCCGAGGTGGACGCCATTAATTTTTATATCCTGTGATGTCACCAGCCTCTCTTCCCTGAGTTGATGAAGGCTGTCCTCTGCATGGTGACATGGTTGGAAGGTGTAGTTTAGTAGAGAAAATAGTTCCTACATGAAACTGCTCACAATAAGGTGTGTGGATTACCTTGAGCAACCAGGTCATGATTTTTGGAAAGAGACATTGATGTTGAGTTTTTCTGGCACTTTGAACACCACAAGCTGAGTGCCACTTAAGAGAAAGCAGACATCTCTATGGCTCGTATCTCCAACGCTCCTCAGCTCACACCAGAACTATCTAGATGGATAAATAGCACTACAGGCCGGAGGAGAAGTATGGATTTTTGATCATGGATTGAACTGTCCCTTTAACATGCTGAATCGCAATGGGGAAATGCTGGAATCATAAAGAGCACTTGCTGTCAGCATGTATCTTTGATGGTGACCCCATTTGCTCCAGGACATTTAAAACGAGTGAAACTCAAATGGGGACAGAAGATTTGATTGAGCTTAGTGCTTCAAACATGGCAAATATGCCCAAAGAAGATTGCGGGCTGACTTTTTTTTTTTTTTTTTCTCCAAACCAACATGAAAATAAATTTCAGTCATGCTTGTGTATAATTAGTAGTTGATGTCGCCGCAGTGTGCTGTAATGAGCTGGGCCTTGATTCTATAAATCATCCCGGTTACTGACATCTCTGTCACAGCGAGCATGCCAGCGTGCACAGGATTCTGAGTTATGGCTCATATTCCGGTCAAGCTCTTATTTGAAATGCACCTCTCATGCATCTTCATATCCCGCTCATGAATACCACTATACTTGGATAAATAGAATATCCTCACACTGCCATGGAAACTGAGTTAAAAAATAAAAAATTGGATAAAGTGCCTCAGGGGGGCATTGTTAGGTTCAGCTTTCTTTTATTTTAGTCCTCTCATGGTATAAAAAAACAAGTGGGGATTTTATGAACATATGTAACATTCACATGAGGCAACTCAGAAACCGAATACTTGAGCGTCCTGAGAATAATTGGATACTTCTGTGCATGCAAACACATTATGATAAATAACAGCAGTGTTTTCAAAAACAATGGCTCTGAGCATTTTTGGTGATGTCGCAGTAAGGTGAGACATAAAATTGCATATAAACTGTTTAATGATGGTAGATAGCCCAATTTATGAAGGCAGAATCCATGACAATCCTCTGAATATTATATTTATTCATGTGGGAAAAGCTGTTTGTGTTCATGATTGGAAAGCCACTGTTTTTTGTTCTATTTTTTGAAATCAGCTTTATTCATATGAGTCAATTTTGAAAGATGTTGATTGCTTGAAGTTCATGTGGCAATTTTGTTGGTCATTACTGTGCTGCAATTGAGCAGTGCTACAACATGATCACCATATTAGTCCTATAGCAGTGGACAAGCAGTTTAAAGTAAAATGTCTGTAAGAGCCAGAGGCCTGCCAGATTATATAGGCATTAAAGGGGATAGTTCAACATTTTGGGAAGTTTATTAATTAATAACACCAGAGGCAGGTAGCTTGGTTTTGCCTGAAGACAGGAAACAGCCAGCATGGCACTATTTGAAGGTGATAAAATCCACCTATCAGAAACTCTAAAGTGCACTGATTGACATGCTATATCTTGTTTGTTAATTAGCCTACGTATGTATAAAATCAAGGGCCGTCATGATGAGGAAGCTTTCCAACTGGTCAATAACCTTGTGACAGCGCCACTGTTACTGTTTACATTGGACATGTAACAGAAAAAAGAAATATGAGCGACGATTCAATATCTGTACAGTTTTGATCCTCAGAGCTTTAGATCTTCCCTTTACTTTGAATGAAACAAATGATTAGCAGGTTAACTCATTAAGTTTCAAATTGCCAGGTCTATCAAAGATCCACTAACTTCAATAACTGTAGCTCACGTCCACAGATGAGTTGTAAAGAAACTTTAACAGTAAGTATGTGACAGTTGTAAATCGTAGTTTGGTTTAGCCAAATTAGCCTTAGTTTTGACAGATTAGCACCAGCTAAAGATTTTGTGGTAATTCTAGGGTTCTGTGCAATTGCCCCTCCAGTGCATTTCAGTGTGTACAGCCAAATCAAGTCATCAAGCAACCATGTGTCAGGCTGTGATTAACCTTCAGCATTATGTTTGAAATCTGACTTCTGCTACTCTGTGCTGCTGCTGTGCAGGACAAACTTGTCCATAGAATAATAACTGCAGTATCTGTTTAAGTATTGGCCAGTTAAGAATGTGGCAGGTGATGTAGTTGGTGTATGCCTGACCAACTGTGCAACACCTGTAACACCTACAACCATGGCAAGAATAACAAAAACCGAAGCGTTGTGGTTTGACCTGGGTGCTGAACAAGTTCTTGGCTGGATGCAATGACTTCCTGAAGTCTCGGCTGCTAGTTGTCAAAAAGTCACAGCTCTCAGGCAGAATAGTTCGGCACATAATCCCCTGTAACACCACAAAGTACCTTATTTGTTTTCCCTTGTTTCCAGTCTTTGTGCTAAGCTAAGCTAAGATAAGCTAACTGACTGCTAGCCCTAGCTACTAGGCTTATATTTAGAGATGAGAGAGTGGTGTCTTTTGTTTCATCTAACTTTCAGCAAGAAAGCTAACCCTACAAACACAGTATGTTCCTGCAATGTTGCAATTGTAACGCATCATTTATGATGCTTAACAATGTTACTGCAACATTAGTTACAATGTTACTATGAGTTATGCTGCTCTGACATGGAAACACTGCAGTGTAATGGGTATTTTGTGATATTTCTTGCACCAAATGTCCAACGTACTTTATACAACGACATGGTTACAGCTTTGCTAAAACGTCTCCAAAAACTGGTGGAAACACTGGGACAACAAACTGGCAGCGTTTAAAATAACATGCTGGTGATGACACTCTGCAATTTTACTTTGTAGATCGCTACAACACCACATGCCACAAAGTTTCATTGCGACTATGTTCCAGTAATGATTTTGTATTAGTAGGGAAAAAGCGTCTTTCCCGAAAATGTAGAACCATTTCTCTAAATATCAGAATGGGTCAAGTAAGGATAAACTGGACAGACAGACTCATGCTGTCTACTGTACAACCACTTCCTGAGCGCAGGAAAGGCAGAATTTTCTATCAGAGTGGAAGGCCAGAGACTCATTTGACCCTGATTTCCAGTATGAAAACAGGGCGTGAAAGTGGTGCTTCATGATCCCTCCGGGCTTACTAGGGCTGAGGCTACAGGTTTCAGAGCACATACTCGAAGGATAACCGGGGCCAGAAAGTGGGGGGAAAAAAAACACTGTCAAATCTGTCCGCTCATCTTGAACACAACAGTCAAAATCATGCATGCTGCTGTCCAAGCACTCAGGTGGCTTTTCTGCCTCCTAATTTAAGGCAGCAGAAGTGGGGGATTGATGGGTGATGGCATGTAATGGTGAAAGAGTGAGAGTGCTTTAACACTTTGTTCCCAAACAGCTGACAATATACACTACTTTTGCATGTTTACAGTGTATTAAACTGTGTTGAGTCAAAGAAGGGAAGACAAAGGCTTGAGTCTGACGGAAAGGAGCATAATACAGAAGCCATAAGTGGCATAGATCTGCACTATCAGTGTATTTCGGACTCTTCAGTGACCATGATTCCTCATAATGTCTGATTAGCTAGAACAAAGATCCAAGCAACTTTTTGAACTAACTTTGAACAATAAAGCCTTCTATTTTTGGCGCCATGTAAAATACCTTTCATGCTGTCAGCGCCAGATTGAATAATGAGGCTGAGGAGCTGTGTAAATTCTGGAGGAGTGTAAGTCTAATTGATTGATGTGTCTGTATGGGCGAGAGAGACAGAGCAGGAAAAAAAATGGAACTCACACAGAGAAACTCAATGAGTTTCAGAGAGAGAAGGAAAATACAGTTTCATCTCTGTGGGGAAGTGATGTATAGGTCTGCAGGTAGCAGTGGTGTTTCTAACTCAGTATAAATGGAATGTATATATATGCGCACACTGGTGTATAGATATGTGAACATATATGTTTTTTATTTAAAAAAAAATGAAGGATACACAGAGATAGGATGGCTGCAGTAACATCTGCAAGAGCTAAAAAAGGGGGTGAAGCTGCAGTGATGGAAGACATGCAAAGAAGGACAGGCTGCAGAAAAGAGAGAAGAAGGGAGGGGAAGATAGAAAGGAGAACGGCTTGAGGTAACAAGAGGGAAGAAGAAGTGGAACATTAGAGGCTTTTGGGGGGGGATTGACCTTTATTCAACAAGGCGGGTCAATTAAGAACAAATGCCGTGTTTGGGTGAAGCAGGGAGAGGAGAAAGAGGAAAGAAGGAGACGCATACACTCTTACAAATCAAGGTGCTAATTAGAACCATAAAGGTGTTTTTGGCTTGTCCCCATAGAAGAACCCTTTTTGGTCCCAGGCAGAACCTTTATAAAGATAGTTCTTTTCAGAGAGTTCTACCTGACACCCAACATACAGGGTCATACCTAAACCATCTGTGAAAGTTGTGTTTCACCCAGAACATCCTGTGAAAGGTTCTACAGAGAACCCTTCTATGGTGTAATGGTTCCACCCAGAACACTGTCTAGGGGTTGTTTCCAGAGCCTTTCCAGGGTTTTAAGGGTGCTAACAGGTACCCACCCATTGGTTTCTACCTGGAACCCTTTTTTGTCTTACATAGCTTTTATCTAGAACCCACCCAGGGGTTCGTACCAGTAACTCATCAAAAGGGTAACCCTAAGCCCTCTGTTAAAGGTTCTACCAAGAACCCTTTTACATTCCAGTGGTTTCTTTTAGAACACACCCAGGGGGTTCTGTGTAAAACTCAACATAAAGGGTTATACCTAAACAATCTGTGAAAGGTTTGACCCAAAATGCCCTAAGAGAGGTTCTACAGAGAATCATCCATCCAGAACACTGTCTGGATGATGTATCCAGAACCTTTCCACCTTTTAAGAGTGCTAACAAGAACACATCCATGAGTTTCTACCTAGAACCCTTTTTTTTTTTATCTCACAAGGGCTTCATCTAGAACCCACCCAGATAGTTCTACCCTTTTCTTTTCCAAGGCTTTTTTCTAGGATCCACTCAGGCAGTTCTACCAAGAACCCATTTATATTCCAAGGGTTCTACTGAGAATCCTTTTATATTATGGTACAACACTGACGAAATAACTTTTTGAGAATTTCATAAATCCTTGAAGAACTTTTTTTGTTTTTTTTTTTGGAAAGATGATGGATGGAAAGATGGGTGAAAAGTGTTCTTAAAGGGACCCATAGTGAAAAGAACCTTGTTTAAAAAGAAAGGGTTCTTTACAAGCCAGTGATTCTGAGTAGAACCTCAGGCCTTCAGGAAGAACCCTTTTGGGACCCTTATTACTAAGAGTGTAGAGCCCTAAAAAGAGAGGAGAAAGGGTTGGTGAAAAGGAGATGAAGGCGGAGAAAAAAATAGGAAGAGATGCCTAATGAGGGAAAGAAGGAGGGAAGAAGACGAGAGAACTGAGAGAAAACAAGGAGGAGGAGCATAAGGTGAGAATATTTTGCCATGAAGCTCGAGGTGTGAAGTCTGTGATATGGCAACACGCTGCTTTATAGTTTTAATGTCCAAAATATGTCATCATGATGTTCTCACACAGCGACATGCTGCCCACTACAGTAGGGGTTTAAATGTCCACACAGTCTGTGTACGTCTGTGTGTGTGTGTGTGTGTGTGTTTGTGCATGTGCATGGCAACAGATGCTGGTTCAGTGGCGCAATCCCACCTCACCAGGGAAGAGCGGGTGAGAGATGCTGCTGAAAGAGTGAGGGAGAGAGGTGAGGAGAAGGAGGGAGGGACGGTGCCAGGAGGAGTGAGGGAGAGAGCAGCGAGCTGAATGCCAAGCAGCAGCGTGGTATCAGAATGGTGCTGTGTGAAGCAGGCAGGCACTGGGATATAACACTGCTCAGCTAAACCACAGCATCCTGCAAGTTTCCAAAACTTCATCTCTGGGGACGACAGATTTATTGTCTTCTCTTTTTCCTTTTTTTTTTCCTCCACCAGTAACAGATTTGGATTTTTTTAATGATTGTTAAAGATTTGCCTGCTGTGAGAACCTTACTGAAATTAGATTAGTTAGATTAGATTACTCTAAGCAATCTTTTTCCTTTTCTTTTTCAGTCACATTTTTGAGGGGCTAAACATACTCGATAACACATAAGACTTTGCACATTCATCCCTCATGATGAAAAATTTGGTCTTATTTAGGTTTTGTCTCGACTACATTTCACCTACATGCACAAAATATCCATAGGCACATGTATCATGCCCAGTCCTACAAAAAAAAGACTACTAACAGCAGTAGTTTAAACCCAACAGGAAGTCGGCCATTTTGAATTAAGTTGTAATTTTTGGCGGGTTCCAGGTGCTGCTTTATAATGATCTCCTTCTACACAATTAATCTCCTTTGCCTTCAAAAGCAGTGTGTGCTATTAAGGGATATTCACAATGAAAACTTAGATTCTGTGTGTAACAAAAACAAAATGGATGTGGCATGGCATTGAATTTTGCTGTTTTGCCATGAAACAGGAAATCGTTGTAGCTTGAGTAGAAGTGGACCAATCTACTCCCAAACGTCACATGTTTAAGAGTCCTGGCCTGATGACATATACTACATGACAACTCGGTCTCATAATCATTCCACCACCTCCTGGCAACAGGAAGTAAGCCTTGTATGTGTCATTTGATTTACATGAAATTTTCATGGTGTGATCTACACTTGATGTACTGTAAAATAATGTATAATCAGTGGGTGTTCTGTAGCAGAGACAGGAACTGAGATTGAAGTCCTTCGTCTTCTGGAGGCGTGTCAGCCGGTCGGGGTCCAGGAACAAGACCATGACCACCACACGCCCTGATGCATGCAGGGTGCTACTGGTCCAATCATTGCTGCTTGGAGCTTCAATTAGTTTATTTTTGTCACAGTCCAAAACAGATTTTGCAGGTTTATTGTGACTATGTTTATCAAGGAAAATAAAAATATTAAAACTTTAATTTACAGTCCCTAACAGGGTTGTTCTATAGAACATTCTATACAACTGCCAAGTGACCCACAAAAACATTGTGTGACTGGAAAATATATATATTTATATAAGTTCACAGGTGTGGATATGGGCAACAATAAACTAGATGCAGGTGAGAACAATAATAGTAAACATATAATACAATAATATGTTTTGGAGAAATCAGAAATTAAAATGATTGTACCATAATTTCACATTTGTAACCTTTAATACAGTACTGTCAAGTTTGATCAGCCAGCAGGATTTTATTGTGAAAGCCTACGATGCAACCTTTGACCCCACATCCTGCCTAACAATGGGACATCACTGTTTGAACTGACAGTGATGTGGGCTGGCTGCTGGCTAAAATGGATGACATGAAGGCAAAAATAGCCAGTGGAGGCTACCAAATTGTGGTCAATACATCGTCAAAGACCAAGTTAAACATTTGGGAAGATTTTGGTATGCTCAAAGATTGTGACAGTAACGCTGTTGGTGGCTTTGCTGCTTGTTAAAAGTTCCAAAAAGTATTAGCCTCACATGCCGACACAACTTCACCAGCTTCCAAGGATGAAGGAGAACAGGAAAAGGGCTCAAAGAGGGAAAACTCCAGCAGCACTTGTAGTTGTAACACCTGTAACAACTTCTCAGACCAGCGTGTGTCAGCCTTGGTCTTCATCAGGGTCATCATGAAACACATTACAAACAACACTTAAAATAAGGTAGGTGTGAAGCAGAAAAAACAAACAAACCAAAAAAAAATCAATCAATGTGTCACAAAGCCTGTTGCACACCATTTAAAGGAAATGTGCGCATGGTTTTCAAATAGAAGGTACCCCATATTTAGTCCATAAACCGTCAGTCTGAGACAGTGATTGGCTTGAAGCCCATGACCCTTCACTGGTACCCTATTGGCTGATGTGTGTGTGGATGCATATGACATGTTTACGACTCACAAAATCAAGAGGAATGATTAGTCTTAGGTTTTTACTAGTGGAGGGATGTGCTTATATTGACATCTACAATATCACAACCTGTAATATGTAGTTTTATTTTACTCATTTCCTTCTGAGAAAGTGGCATACAAGAGATACAATAATTCAAACTAATTCAAGCAAGAGAATGTGTCTTTTTTTATTGAAGTTACACACCAATCGCAACTTTTCATTTTCTTTCTTTCTTTTCTTAAATGAAGTTGAGTTATGCATATGTCCAGCTCCTCATGAGTTAAAGGGGCATCGTCTGGACTTAATTTAGAGAGTGTGTCTCCTACCTCAATCAAATGCAACTGACAGCTAGGTTACATAAGGGATTTCTGTTGGTATGTGGTGTTTCCAGCTGACTGTTTGTGGGATGTGGACAACAGTGTAGGTTTGTATTAGGACAGCAGGGACAGGTCCTGACCAATATTTGACCAAACGTGTTCTCATTATCTTTGGAGTGAAGTCATATTAGATAATTCCTGCGTCTTGTAGATGACCAATGTAGCCATGCTGCACTAGCATTTGATTGCTGAAAGGGAAAAGGCTTGAAGGCTGACATCACTTGCAAATTTTTGCAAATATCATCTGCCAGATTTTGACCAGATCTATCTGATTACTTACGTCCTTTCCTCTGCTGCCCGCACTGCACAGCCCACATGATGTAATTTTGTCCACACCAACACGTTTTGTGCTTTGTAGACAACAGACATATTGCAGTGCGCTGGATGTGTGGCGCACAGGGCGGGTTGTTGTGTCCCTAACAGTTTTGAGCCCAAAACTACACCCTCAGATGTGGAACAGATACAAGTGCAACCGCAGATGTCTCATCCACTATGGGCACCTCAGTCTTGAACAGCCTCAAAAGTCTGCCACTGGGGAGCAAACTGCTTTAAAGTGGGATGGGAAGAGTTGATTTGATCGTTCATGACATGTAAACACATTAGTCCTAATCCTGGCTCTTTTACAACAAGCCACACCAACATGTCTGGTCACATTCAGGCATATGAATTAAGTAATGCATTAAATATCATAATTGCATTATTAGATTAGCATATTTTATGACCATAGTGGCCTGCTGGTACTTTCTGTTAATAGTAATATGTGTTACAGGACGTGGGCAGAAATAGCACTGTAAAAGGCTATCTTACTGTCACTGTGTATATGAAGATTTATGGTTCGCACAAATTGCAGTCAGCACCCTGTGCTCTTCTAATTAGCTCACAGTGTAAAATTAATTCACAAAAAAACAGAAAAAAAGTCTTAATGCAGAAATGAGAGGCTAACCCCAGTTAAACACTACTACTATTACTGAAGTCTTGTGCGGTTGCTTTATAATAAAAGCATAAATCAATTCTTTTTACTGAGGCTTTTACAGTGAGTGGAGCTTTAAGTGTTAATCATTAACAGCATGCAAATGGCCCCGCAGTTTGATTTAATATTGCATATACATTCAATGAAACATTCTCATTCATGTCGAAGTCAAATAAGACCAGTCACTGTGACAGAATGTATTGATAGCAAAAACATGAAAAGTGTATTTCTCAATGACAATTGACTAGAAAGTTTTATTGAAGATATTGGTACTGCAGTGGGTTGCAGATTCATTAATAATTTATTTGAAATGCTATGTGCGTTGTTGATACTGTCACATCTTGTATTGGTAACAGGGTAGCATATGTATATGTACATTATATAAGGAACGAGTGAAGAACCAATCAGGAAAGACCTAATAATTAATACATCTTTAATGAGTAGTTCCTAAATAACTCTGTTTTGAGGACTGTATTGTTTATAATGATAAGTTATTAGAGAATAGACCAAAGAGTTGATACCATTTTAATGAATCATTAGATAGTGAATAGTTCTGTAAATCTGAAGACCAAAATCTTTACGACCAATTTGGCACAAAGTAGTAACCGCTCAGTAATTACTAATTACTTAATCATTACTTACTATTTTTGTACACTCCATGCAAAGTGATACATTATAGCAAGTAGGGCTGCACTTAACCAAAGAAAATCTTGGTCAACTGAAATTCTACCTAGTCTTCAATAAATCGGTTGGTGGGGAAAAAGGAAGCACATTATCTCTAAATTAACTACATCCCCCACAGTGCACTGACTGCACTGTACCTGGGAGCTTAAACGGGTGTTAATCAAAGTTAGACAGCGTTGCCAAGCAAATGAATTCCTGCAGTTTGACCATTTCTTTTTCACATGTAGCTATACCGTTTCCTTCAGGTCATGTCTGTCAAGTAAATTTAGTGCTACTTACGGCAGCAACACAAACACACACAAACTGGCAAGGGTCACACTGGCTTCCATATACAATTGAAGCTAAGTGTTAACACAGCTCGCATTGCTGTATAAACTTCTACCAAAAGCAACGTGTAAAAACAGCAGTTATCCCCAACCAAGCATTACTCTTTATTTCATTAGTTGGCTTCAAACGACTGTCACTTAATATTACAACATTATTCCAACATCACCCCAGCCTGGGACTGGCCACATTAGCAAGATGTTAACACCAAACTCACCAGGATAACCAACAAAATAAACGCTGAAACAACATAAAACATGGCAAAACTTTTGAGTTTGAAGTCTGGTCACAGACAGCTGGTATTGATTTGTCATTGAGCTCGAAACATTACCAGCTGGCCCTCATTGCAGTAAAATCCACACACACATTGTCATCAAAAATAAACTTTTTACCCACTCAGCTCTTCTGTCCTCTGAGGCTGGGCGCTGATGTAGCGATTTGTGTTGTTAGGCTACTTTGACTTGGTGTCAATTAATTTAGAACAAGGAAAATATTTAGTGAATAGCCTGTCACTCAAAATAAATACATCAGGTCTGCATATGTCCCACCCCATGGATTAAGAAGCACTCTCTCTCTCTGAACTCATTACTGTCATCACCACAGATTTTATTTTGAAGGGTCAATCTCATGTTGAGATCAGCTTATTGATCTATTAATACATCTATGGATCAGCACTGTCACACACAAGTCAGAAAGACAGCCTCTGATTGATGGACAGACTCAACCCAGGGCATTTTGGGATTGCCAGTGGACTGTTTCCTAGATGGTATAAATAACAACAGAAGACTTTCAGTGTAGGATTTATCATCATTGGTTTATTTATTGTCTCCAACGAGTCACTGCAGTTAAAGGCTGGATTACAAATCCTTTGAATTGGATATGATCTTACCATAGCTAATGTTGTGAAGATATTACACTGGTGTTAGTGTTAGCATTAGCCTAACATTAGCATTTCCTGCTCAGCTTACTTCAGTGCTAACCCCCTTGACTTTTCCAGCAGTTTTGCTGTACATTTACTGCCAGACTGACAACTTACTGCTAAGTTTGAGTTTTTGTTTCACTTTGAGCAGCACCATCACTCGCCTGCTGCTTGCTTCCTGTCCCATGCTAACCCTTTAAGGAGCTACGCTACGCTTAACAATATGCTTCAGTATGCTAAGGTGTCAGCTCTACTGAGTAGTTACCAAGTATTTCCTAACTTGGTATTACTTAACTATTGCTTATTGTGTTATCTTTGTATCATGATTGTCGTAAAGACTATACAGTGTTACAGACTGTATTAAACAGCAGTTAGAGTGTATTAAATCATCTATAGTCACACTGATGATTGATCACAATCTTCCTTCATCATCCTCGTGTCCTCTCTTCCCTTCAGTTAAACAGCTGTTTTGTATCTGAGCGTGCGTCAGTTCCTCTGTTTGCATCAACATGTTTGTGTGGAACCGTACCCCTCTCTCCCCTCTCCTCTGTAATTGTCTTGGTCTGGGGTGACAGAACAGACCTGACAAGCGAACCCAGATAGTGAGTGGAGATAGATTGAAGAGGAGTGTCTGCTCTCCCCTCTATCTCTCCTCATCTATTACTTGTGTCTGACAGAGGCAGCGCTGCATGATGGATGGATGCCCCGCTCTATCTCTATCCACTTCTCACTCCGTTCGCTCTGTTTCGCTCTCACTCACTCATTTTTCTCCACATGGTTTCTCTTCATCCTCTCATCACTTGCTGCCTCCATCTTTTTTGCAATTTCTTCTCTCTTTCTTTATCTGTCTTTTCTTTCTCTAACTTTCCCTTCCTTGATTGCATGGGTAAAGTAGTGTGTGTTTGTGTATGTGGAATTGTTTAAATTATAGTGTTATAGAGATCTGCACAAACCCATGAGTTTCAAATTACTCTGGCAGAGTGGGCTATCATTCTTTGTTTGTTGCCATTTATCAGTCCGCTGTGTCTTACAGGCATGAGTGTCTGCTGTCTGTGCTTACATTCAATTCTCTACACTTAGTGCTGCAGGCAGAGTAGCTTGACTTTTCAATTGTAAATGAACACAAAAAGGAGCAGGGCACGCTTAGCCAAGAAGAAACCTAAATTAAAAACAGTGAAACTGATGCAATTTGGGCGACATGTTTGAGTAGTTCTGGGCGAATAAAACAGCCTGCAATATAGCTTTCCTTAATAGCTTCTTATATTGTTTTATATTGTGTCCCATTTTGTAGTTATTTCATTTGTGTAAAGGAAGAACGCACATTGGTTAACAGAAACAAAATGTAAAATAGGTCAAAGGGATCATTTTCATATAGTGTCCCTCACCAGATGTTAATATGTACAGTATCCAAGGACAGTAGAGTGCCAGTCTGTGCTTCTCTTTATTCCCAGCTTTAGTAAAATACTCTCTCCAGCCAATAGCAGCAGTCTTTATACCTACAACACAATGAAAACATGTGAAAAGACGGAGTACTGTATAGTATGAATTGCAGATTAGACCATTGAATTGTTGTTCAGGATTTCTTGGGTGGACTTGAAACATGGCTTAGTGACGTGCCACAACACAACAAAAAAGCCCCACGAACTACACAGGGACGACACTGACCCCCCCCCACCCTCTTCATCCTCCCTAACAGTCCCAAACCTTCTGTGACTCTCTCAGTCCAGATCAGCCCAGCAGCTCACTTCAGTTCCAACAACTGGACACAGAAGAAAAAAAAATCCATCCTGTCACTGTCTTCTGGTTCTGGTGGCTGAAACATGCCTTGACATGTCTGGTAAAGCTGCTAGACGAAGCGTCAGTTTTTCAGATCATAGTACTGTTTGACACTGAGACAGCGGAGTGGACACGCCCCCAGTGATTCAAACAGAGTAAACTGCAGATTTTCTTCATGATTTTGAAACCTAATTAATATACATAGCGACTTTTTTAATCATTCAAATTAGGCTGGGTGCTAATAACATGTTTAAGTGATGTAACAAACCAAGAATACACATTTTTTGTTACTTTACAGTATCTTTAATGCTGTCAGTTCAGATGTCTTTCAGTAAAACTGCTGTCTTTTATTTATGTGCTGATTCAGTCACTTGCAGTGCTCAGTGTCTGGAATACATCCCAGTCGTGGTGTAATGATACTTTGATCTGGATCAATATATTGATTCAGTGATGGTCAACAATACCAAATTATAGATGCAAAGCGAAAATATTTAAAATATTGAAATTCCCAAGGCATGTCTGTACCACTAACGATTGGGAGAGTCCAGTCATTAATTTGTCAAATCATGATTCAGTTGCTTTTTGTGAGATAAAGTGAATGTGTTAAAAGGACATATGATATCCTGTGATACTGACCACAGGCCCCTGAATGGAACTCAATTAAATCAAATTGAAATTGTATTGTGGAAGACATCTGCAAATATCATCAGTATCATTATCCAAAGAAATTATGAATTTTGTGATTTACACCTTGTGTAGAGCTGCAATGATCAGTTGATTAATGAGTTATTCAAATGAAAGAAAATTATTGCAAGCTATTGTGAGTCAGTTAATTGTTTCAGTCATTTTTCAAGCAAAAAATGTCAAACTGCTGGTTCCAGCCTCTTAAATGTAAGAATTCTCTGCTTTTCTTTGACGTTAATAACAGTAAATAAAGAATTTGTAGGTTTAGAACTATTGGTTGGACAAAACAAGCACTTGGTTTTTTGGGTTTTTTTTTTTGACATTTTATAGACTAAACTATTAATCAGTTAAATGTGAAAATGATCATCTCAGTGTCTAGTGCAGAGCAGTTATTTGCAGCAGTTTTGACACCTGCAATCCTTCAGTGCAGTGAGTAAGAAGAGGTAAATGGCTGGAAATGGACAGGGATGAAAAACCTGTTGATACTGATCTATAAACAAATCTCTCTGTCAGCCTTTCCTGTAGATCGGCTCGGTACACCTCCAGTTGTTGCACACATATTGCAACACCAACACAGTCACATTACCTCGCAGCCTTTCTGATGGCTGACTGTGAGATGGGTACAAAACGAAGCCCCCAGAAATACCTGCATTCATGTGTTCAGTGGAACTAATTCTGTGTAAGTGTACTGCAGAATGAATGAAAAAGGAAAGTGGCCTTGGTCAAAATTGGCACATTTGATTGGTGAAATGAGTGGAGTTTAGTTTTTTAATTTGCTGATGGAAAGAGGAGCGCCTGAAAGAAATGCATTAACCTCCCAGTTTGAAGGTTGATCACTACCAATTATACACCAGATGTAATCTTTCATGTCTTTCTGTGTCCATATAGAGCTCAATTTTTGTAAAGTGTGCTGATGTGCTTGAGTGCTCTGATTTGTGTGTGTGTGTGTGTGTGTGTGTGTGTGTGTGTGTGTGTGTGTGTGTACAGTGCTGCATGAAGGTCTCATTTGGCAATTTGGACCACTGTAAATGCCAAAATTAAAATTCATTTTCATTGTGACTGAAACCAAAACTGGCAGGCTTTTGTCCAGGCTGCACAGGCCTTTTATGTACCATGACAAGCATTGTTGTGCAGGGTGTCAAGACATTTGTATTACAGAAGACCTAATTACTGAAAGCTCAGAGACTTGTGACTATATCAGGCCTGAACAAAATATCATGAGGCAAATAAATAAAACATTAATAACGTAATTATGTAGATCGTGAGCATAGTGATAAAGGCTAGAATAACACAATGTTCTGAGTAATTGTTAATGTGATTATGTGTTTTTAGGTTTATATTACTAATAGCCAGTTAATCAGAGATATATCTAGTGGTTTTGCTGCATTTTTCCTTTCTCTGTTGCATTCACACCCTAAAAACTACACAAATAATCTATCTCACAGTCTTCATGAACCACAGGGCAATATTTGGGGTGATTCTTGTCATTTTATTTTGCCAGTTTGATGGTCTGAATGTGTAACAGGTGCAGCTCGGCAACACACTCTCGTTCAGGGACACAGCAAACACCCACTGAGGAAAACAGCCTGTAGAGCCAGAATACTCTCCCATTTAGCTCGGTGAATTATGGATTTATATTGACCAAACCAGAGCTGGTGATTGGTGGAAAGACTGACCAAGATGGTTTGTGTCTGTCGGGTTTGAGTGAAGCGGGTCTTATGAGTTTATAATTAAAGCTTGCTTAGTTGAAGGTAAGAAAAATAGGTGGGGACATACACCCACCTGCGCAAATATATCAGCGATTGCTAGTTTCTACACCAGTAGTTACCAGTTGGAAAATTTTAAAGAAGTAATCTGTAATATATTTACTGTAATAAATCATAAATCATGACCATGATGTGCCATCAGAGATCTAGGAAACATGTTAACCTGAAATACTTGCTTCACTTGACCTCTTGAAATTTCTATTCTGAACTAGAATAACTGTTTTGTATGTTCATTTCATAATAATTAGAGTTCAATTTAATGCCGATTTTTTTGCTGAATGAGTAAGTGTCTGTTCATCAGTCATAAGACATCATTAATAGTCTCATAGAAGGCGTAGATGTTTTTAACTGTTAAATTGAGCAAAAATGCTAATGGGGTTTGGCAGGCCACTTAACTCATCCTGTGTGTTTTCAGAGCAGCAGGCATTTGTTTTCAGGATAATGGGCTTAACTTTACATTGACAGACAACTGACAGTCATAATCAGCTGATTAACTTTCAGTGTATGGCTCGTCTGTGCTTGTCATTGGCAAGTTACAAGGTTGCATGCAAGGTTCCTGCAACCTGCCTTGTCTGGAGAGGGGAGGGTGGGGAGAAAGAACCTGCTTCACCTATAGATCGTATATTAAACAGGATCACAACCTATCATGTACATTCTATGGACAGCTGTACACATTCTTGTACGCGCAATGGCTTCATATTACTCATTTAACAAATCACCCAACCCTTATAAGTTCCAGTCGTCCTGCTGAAAGTGATCGTGGCATCGGCTTGAAAGTGCTACAAAATGTGGAGATTGAGTGAAGAATATTTTGTCAAGCAACTATTGTCAAGTTCAATAACTACCTTTAATGCCTTCCAGTTTCTAGAATATGCAAAACTAGGCTGACTTGTAAATCTCCACCCTCTAACACTCAAATTACTGTCAGACAACCACGGGAAAATGTTTCATAAATAAACACCATATGTCCTGCTGTGTGAATGCACAGCACTCCTATCGTACTGCACACTGTGTTTCTCATGTACGAGGCTCATGGGGCTCTGGGTTGCTTTAACGAGTGTAGACTTGATTCCCCTAACCAGCGCACACTGCAAATAGATTTACAAGTGAACACACAAATTAATGAACGCACAGAGCCCGGCTCTTATAGAAGACTTCCTAAGCACTTAAAAACCGTGCCATGCCTCTTGATCTTAAACACGGGGAACATTCTCTATTACACAGGATGTGATGTATGCTCCTTAGAACGCTGTATGTTAAAGACAATAGGTGAGAGTATGTAACCCTGAACTAATTTGCAGCCAAGCCTACTTCACAGAATTACGAGTAATAAATTCTAACCTTGTCATCGATTTTTGAAAACCCACGCTGTAGGGACCGTCGATCCCTTAGCCTTGATGCAGCCCTCTCAGCAGTTCACAAAATGAGTGTTTATTACGCAGGCTAAAAGGACAGACCCTGCTGGGTTGAAATGGTCCACTTGACACACCACGAGCCCGATGGTCTGCAAGATAGTCAGGAGAAATAATTAGACTTGAGAGGGCAATCTACTGTGGATAATGGTGCTCTGAAGGACCTAGCAGGTAGGTTCATAAAGCTCAGCAATAGTTGTGGTTTGTGCGGAGGACGGTGGTGAACCGAGAAACTGAAAAATCATTGTTTATCAGTGTTTGTAGCTTAGCTTTGATTCTAATCTGGACCACCATATTGTGCTTTGGCTTTAATCTTGTTATCTGATCAACATGGCTTTGCTTTGTATTCTGGATCGTCTAAACAACGCTGGAGCTGTGTAACTGGACATGGTAGTATTGACTGTGCTGTCACTGTATCAAGTGCTTAGCTTAGTTACAATTCCCTCATGAGACACTGGGGAAATTATCTGACTGTAGCTTTTTGGAAAGCTTGTCGGTGGTTTAATATCAGAGTATAACATCAGAAATTGCATTTCTAGCTCCCTCTCAAAGGCGCATCCTGCTGCAAGTGCTCAGTGTGCTTTATCTACAGAGTGGAAAAACCCACTGATGAAATTATTTCAACCAATTATCCATTAAATAAGTGTATTAAAAAAGGATAGGATAGGATGAGATAAAACTTTATTAATCCAGAAGGTGATTCTTGTGCCAGATTGCTCCAAAAAACAAAAATAATAATGAAAGTAATAACACTGACATTATTGATTATTATTACAACAGATAAGGAATGTAAAATGTAGAGAATATCACATGATATTAAACATAATTGCACATGGTTATGAAAATTATTTAGTCCATGATGCTGAAAAGTAATATTGCGCATGATACTAAAAATTGTAGCCTATATTTGAGTTGGGCGATCGGTGATTGGTGATATCTTTGTCCCCCCTCCCGTCCTCTCAGGTCTCAGCAGGGAGATGCGCATAAGCGGCGAATTCACCACGTTACGCACACTGCAAACGTTCACTGTGTCCACTAAACGAAATAAACTCACCAAGTGTCAAGAAATTAAATGTTCTCACATACTTATTTTCCTTTTTAAATGGAGAAATCCAACCGTACCCCTTCTAAATTCAAGTTTCTCTCTTTTACTGAGCTTAATTGGCTCGTCAAATCCTCTGAAAATTCACTTCATTCAAACCTGACAGAGAAACATGTAAAACTCACCAAAGCCATCTTTGTTAGTCTGCCCACTGTTCCAACAACCACCAGTTCTGATTTGGTCGAATTAAATCCTTAATTCACCGCATGAAAAGAGAACAAAGAGTCTAACTCAGGTTGTTTACCTCTCACTCCTCACCCAGCTCAACACACTCTTAGTTTGGCAAGTGGGTGTGTACTGTGCCTCTGGATGAGAGTGCGGCGTGGAGCAGCAGCTGTCACGCTGCAGACCATTTCATTAGCAAAATAAAATGACAAATATCCCCACAAAAATCAGCCCAAAGAAGCGACCAGCAATGGATTCAGCCCATTGTCAATACATGATATATTTATTCAATTACCCAACCATAGCCTTTATTAAACATAATAGAACAGTATTAAAAAAAAGGATGCCACAGTAACAGAAAGTAAAAGAGAAACCAACATGTTTTATTACTGATTTCCTTTGTGCGTTCATCAGACTGGCATCGTGTCATCAAATGTCAGTCGCCAAAGCTGGCGCTTTCTTTTGTAGGAAAGATCATGCCTTCACCAAACAAGAGAAACAGGAAAATGCCCAAATTCTGCCGTGAGATGCCAAAAATCTGCTCTGTAGCGGGTTATAAAACAAATAAACATAAAAATCCATCACAGTCACTGGTTCCCATTCTTGCTGGAAAGGAACGGGATCCCAAATGGTAATATAAGAATGTGAGAGCCCCCAAAATACAGTAATTCTTTATTTTGGCAACAGTGTAAATGACTTAGCTTCTGTCCATTAAAATTTCCTTGATACGAAACTAGAGACAACCATATCAATAAGTGTGGCTTTCAAACTGATGTCAGTGTGGTAAATAGTGGCTGAAGGAGCCTGACAGCAGAGGTTTATTTATTAAGGAAAGGTTCAAGTAAGGCCACATAATAATTAGTTATATAGTTAGATATGTCTAGAAACAAAAGGGTTGTTTAACATGAAATTAATGCATACTGACTTTTAAAAATTGTAATCCAAACACAAGTCAAACTGCATCAATATCAATAGGATCATTGATTTTTTTTTTTATCCCCCCAAAAGAGGCGTGGCCATGACATTTTTCTGAAATACATATGTGCCAGTTTGATGTATAAGATTAGTGATTAAAATCAGTGTCAGGACTACAATTAGTTCTAATATTACAACAATACAAATGTGTTAACAATATTAATTATTTTGAAAATACGTAGGGGAAGCTGGAAATTCTTTTTTACCCTCTACACTTATGGCATCCGAAGAAACTGTTTTTCGTTTTCACTTCAGTTTTGAAAACTAACAGTGGGGTACAGCGATCCTTCAGTCAATATGGGGGGCTGGGAGCTTTTTACAAAAGTAGAATGTGGGTTAGATTTCCTTTGAATATGGATATGAGGCTGGCACAGTGGTGGCTCACTCTGCAGATGATGTTTAGCACAGATCATAGAACGTGTGCATGGAGGCATGTATCACACACACGCATGCACACACTCTCACACAAAGGTATGCGTTCTTTTATTCTCTCACAAACAGTTCAAGCGCACGTGCACGGCCGTACTCAAATATGCAAGGGCTCTTTCACACACGTGCACACTAATTTTTTTTTTTTTTTTTTTCTGCTTTACAGGCGCCTGTGAGGCTCCTGATGCATATTTGATGATGGTTTGATTGACAGTGGCAGAGGGCTGTGTCGGTGTGTGTGTGTGTTAGAAACTGAGCAGCAGCTCATATGGAGAAAGGCTGACGGTTATGCAAAGTGCCTTAAGGTGGAGTACCGCTGATGGCAGCTAGATGCTGACTCCAAACAACCTTTGGCACCATTTGAAACTCATCCAAAAAAGTGTCTGATCTCTGTTGAAAGAAATGTTTTGCACCTTTTTTGCACCTCATGACTGAAAATTTTCTGCCTCATTGTTATGATTTTTTTTTTGTTTTTGAGAGGTATATTTCCTGATATGTGGGTCTTGATGAGAAGGTTGCAAGGTCGCTACCTGCTCGCAGACAAACTGGCAGATAAGTCCAGTTTCCTTCCCTAGATTTTTTCATTTGTAACTTTTCTGAATAGCTGAAACATCTCCTTGAGTTTCTTGAAATTCTAAGCTTAACGAGTATGTGCTCCAGTGTTGTCTGGTAAGATACAGCAATTATTTTTTTTGCTGTCAACTACTACAGTGGCATTGAATGTATGGCGACAGCAAAGACTCATGGGATACTGTGAGATGCTGAAAATGTGTTGAGGTCATGCCTGACAGAAGAGTCGAATTTGGCTTCAACTTGAATCATCTCACTTGTTAAGCAGAAGTAAAGTGGAAAAATTAAAAAAATGAGAATTTACTGCATCACTTTAAAGTGTTGCTGCTCCCAGCCGGAGGCTTTTTGGCTGCCAGACGGCTGGGATCAGTTTCCAGCCATTTTCCAGCCACTGGGAGTCCCCCCCCCCCCTTCATCCTGTCTCCAGACAGAGCGTGTCTAGATTCATCAGCATGGCCCCTGTCACGGACGATGGCTGCATCTGTAAGTTGTCAACAAAATATCAGCTATGCAACAGAAAATAAAGCGTTACTTTAATATATTGCACCATAGGTAGTCATTTAGATTAACTGGAATGAAAACGGTCACAGCTGCCACTTTGTCGAAACATTGGACGCTGACGGATTCTCCTTCACACAGAGGTTGACACTGAGGTTGATCTACACTGTACACACTGCTCACTGGCCCCAAGCTGGATGTCACTGTCACCTACAGTCCAAACATTTGCTGTGGATACAAAATACAAAGTCAGTTCTAAGGTCAGTGAACTGGGAAAGCAAAACCTGCAAATATTAATCATAAGGACTTTTGAATCTGCAGCCCCCCCCCCACCATTAGTGAGTTTCATCTCATTCAGCTGCAGCTATACTGTTTTGCTTCCTCTCTCACATTGTCGTTTTCCGCTGCAGCAGGCAGCTGTTTTAATTTAAAAGCTCTAAAACCCACAGTACAGCAGCACACTTAGCGACTGGCTGGTGAGCATAGTGGAGCATTTGGCAGCCGAACAGCAAGATATTGTTCCTAAGCAGTTGGTAGCGACCAAACACTGTGCTAAAAAACTAAAAGAGAGTGAATATTGGACTCACATTACCAGGTGGCCACTTTTTTTTCCTCTGTGGCTGTGACTCCTGTGGGTATTATTAACTTCCTGACTATTATTCACAGTCTGCTGTAGCCAGGAATATTGCCCACCCTTGCCAAACTGTGGAGCAGGTGTGTTTCTTGGCCATATAGGCAAAAACAGCGCCCAAACGCTTCAAATCCATCAAAAACAATTAGAAAGACATCGACTTACTGCCAAATGTGTCTGCTGTATGATGTGCTCCTTTATCTTCCAAGCTAGTAGAATAAAGTGATGATTCCATACACATTAAAGATGAATTTCTATAATTTTCTACCCTATACTATTATCTTTTAATGCAAATGTATTTAAATGGCAAGAGCCCAAAGCAGATCTTGATTGCATGAGGAAATGTGGTTCAGTTTTAGAGAGCACAAAAAGCACAGCCAGTATTAGACTGCATGTGATCATATCTAATGTCAAATACTCCTAGAAGCTTGTCGATAGGACTGAGGTCACTCAATAGAGTGCAGATCCCCGCAGATGGTGAAGCACCTACTGCAATGTCACCACAAGTGCCAGACACAACGAGTGAAGATTTGCAAAAGTCCGCCAATATTAACATGACCCCCACATACTTTGTCCCTAACTGAAACAAGATGTCCGACTGAAGCAGATCTTGCAGCTCAATGGACGGTTAAGTGGTCGTATACAGAGCAGTCAAAAAATAGAATCGCTGTCTCGTAGTTGTATGCTTCCACCAGTCAGTTTGCAGTCTGTATGTAGTGAAGACTTACTGGAACTTGGAAGGAATTTAATAAAATGTATTAAGTGTATTTTTGGTGAAATGTAAGTAATTCCATATACATGTATGATTCAAATTAATAATTTCCAGTGAGAAACATGCTTGTCTTCACTTAAGGACTATTTAGACTGATAGAGTGACTGATATCACAGTGAAGTTGATCTTTGACCTTTTGGATATACAATGCCATCACCTCATCATTTTATCCCACTAGATATTTGTATATAATTTTGTGAGAATTAGCATAAAAATTCTTGAATTATGACCAAAATTGTGTTTAGTGAGGTCAATGTGACCTTTGACTGTTGACCACCAAAATCTAATCAGTTCATCCTTGAGTCAAAGTGGACACTTGTACCAAGTTTGCAGAAATTTGTTCTTGTTCGTTCATTCATTCACGCACATGCACACCCTCACGCACGCATTGAAGCAATGACATAATAGTAATAACATTACACACTAATGTTTTTCAATGTTTTGTTCCTGTGCTGTTTGCTTAGCTCAGAGAGCTCAGAGAGCTGGTGATAATCCTCCTGTCCAGTGTCTCGACAAACTCGTTTTTTCTGTGTGGATGAAATGATCCTGGCTCTGATAAATGACACCCAGGATCATCAAATGGTTCACTGGACCAGCAGTGGCTGGATGAGGTCAGACATCTGTCCGGGGCCTCCCACTCAGCCTGCTCTGTTACAGACAGAGCCATGAAGATGCCCCCTCTCTAGAACTGGGAGCTATTTGCCGCTGATGTGCCAAGCGCTCCATAAATCAGGTTATAGTGAAGCACAAATTACTCAGCAACAGCCATAGGGAAGGATTGTGAAAGCCAAGATGGCTGCCATTAAAAGCTGTAGTGTCCAAACAGACCCTGATTGGTCTGATGTGTGTGTGGATTTCCTCACTTTCATGCTCAGGTTAAGGTGTGGGTTTAAAACTATTCTCAGTATTATTGGTGCTTACAGGACGTTTATAGCTTCAGTTTAATGACGTCCAACATTCACTGGCTTGACACCGTGTGTGTGTGTGTGTGTGTGTGTGTGTGTGTGTGTGGCAGCTGCAGAAGTCCTTGTCCCAGCTGTTGTGCTTTGCTGCCAACTTATTGAGCTGGCAGCTGTTACAATAAAGTTGTAGTGTGTAGTCTCCATGCCATCCTATAATAATCCTGTGAAGATTTGAATTACTCCAGATTCATCGCTGATATTTATCATTGCTGTTGGCTGTACACCTTGCTCGTTCATTCGTCGTGAGAACTGTGGCAGCGATGAGACTTTGTAATGATAATTGTTGTCTCACAATCATTTAATTGGCTTTTCCCCCCAAGGAGAATGAGTAATGAACTGAGCACATTATGTAACAAATAAATAGGTCACAATTTCAGAAAACAAAGTGCTGGTCGGAGAAGTCGTATCAGGAGATTTGATTTGCTACTATTGGATGAACTGAATAGCATTGCGTGCACATAGGCACAGACACGAGGGGCGTCACGATTCTCCAGATTCACGATTTGACTTTTGATTTTTAAAGTCACGATTCAATTGCAGCAGCGACAGTTCTACCGTTGTTAGACCATCACATCTTAATTTTTAAAGCTCATCAGATCATTGTATTTATGCACTGATAACTTGTCATTTACACTGTCACTTATTTAAAAAGAGTGTATGGTAGAAGTGTGGTAAGACTTCTTTTAAGACATTTTAAAGGCTCAATATGTAGCAATTGTGCCTGAAGTCCAAATAGTCGGTGCCATAGACTGTATAAATCCTTTTTAATGGTTGAAGCAAGTTGCTTCACCCTGCCCCCCGTCCCCCTCAGACTCTGGGAAGCTCTGCAGGCTGCAAGAGCTCTGTAGGAGTGCAGGATGCGTGCAACATCGCAAATCCACAATAACAAGCAACGATGAGTCCCACATTGTAAGTTGTTCAGCTGTTTGTGCCCGTCAGTTGTCTGTCGATGTCAAGTCAAGCCTGTTGTCCTTAAAACAAATGCTCTGAAAATATACACTGAGTCTGGACTTTGAGTTCAGTGCTACCTGTCTCACTGCCTGTCAGTTTCCATTAACATTTTGCCCAATGTAACCGTTATGAACATCTATAGCTTCTACAAGATTATAAATGATTGGGTTAGGATTCACAAACAGACACTTACTGATTCAGCGAACATTCAGCAGTAATTTGAACTATAATTAACATGAAACAGCTGAACAAACAGTTTTTCTGGCCTGGAATAGAAATTTCAAAGGAGGACATCGCGGCTGCAGCGTTGATGTCAGAAAAAACGAGTATTTCAACTTAACATGTTTCCTCGACCTCTGATAACATATTGTGGTAATTTTATGATTAAATGCAGTATATATGTTACGGATTTGTCCTTTGCCTATTTCACATCAATTCTGGCAAATATTTTAGCAATGTCAGAGTCATGGAGCATGATTTGAACAGCTCACCTATGTCTTCTTTGCTCAAGAATTGCAAGAGTTAACTTGGTGAGTGCAGATTGGGTCCATGTTACTTTCGTTTTGTACTTGTTACAGTGTGATCAATACACATTTTTCCCAAAAACACATTTAAAAGTAAGACTGAATTAAATTCAGCTTCATAAAAGTAACATTAATTTCACAATCCCATTAATCAAGACCCGCCAAAAACGTTTTAAAGACATTTCAAGGTCTAAAATTCAGATGATTGGATTTTAGACTTTTTTATAGTAGAAGGGGGTGGAGAGAAAAAAAATACTGTGTGAATCACAGAAAGCTTAGCTCAACTGACACCCCTAGCATACACCAAGAGAGAACACCAACAGTATGAGAGATAAAGGAAACTAAAGATGAGTTTCTATCCACACAATCACTGAAATATTCTTTCTTAAAATATAGTTTGTCAAAACAGACAAACGTGTTGGCTTTTTCAGAAAACAGAGCAGTCCTGTAGAATTTTTCTGAAGTGGTTTTGCAGTATGATCTCTTAAATAATAATTTTTTTTCCGCCCACTTTCTGTTTATATCTATATTTCTCCTACATATGTTAAACAAATCAGTTCATGCATAGCTAACATATACTCTTCTTATTGCACAGAGACCTTATCCACTCACCAGACAAGCTAATGAAATTATTCTCTGTGGAATTTTCTTGAACATCCACTTACATCAGTCTGTGTCCTTTGTAGAGCTAAAACTTCTCCTGACCTTTTCTGACAGTCCCTGCACGGAGATGCAAGTGGTGTGATCTGAATCAATAAGTAATGACCTGGCCGACAAGAGGATACAAATTCTGACCAATTTGCATATTTGCATTTATTTAAGAATTATGATTGTTGAAAATGATTTGCTCCACAATAGCTACGAAAGAGAGCGGCTGTATGTCACATCCCACGACCATGCAGCCCTCTGGGTGAAAACAAACACTGGAAAGCCTGTCGGTGTGTGTCAGGGGCCAACAATTAATCACAGGTGAGTCAATGATGTTACTGAGTAAATGTCATGTGTGCCGATCGTGACTGTAGATTGAAGTGAATCAGAAGAGTGTGAAAAAATATGGCTGTGTCATAAAACACCTGCTTTTAGTATGGAATTTGGTTCAGCTGCATCAAAATATCAATGTCTTGATTATTTAAAAAGGCTGCTCTTTAATTTTTTCTATGTAACAATGCGGATCATTGATCTGCAAAAACATAACATAATTGCTCACCTGACTTGCCAGAGGATTTGAGCTCCTAATAACTAAACAGCTAGATGTTGTTGCTTTTTAAAATCTTATTTTCTGCATCCAGATTGGCAAAGACCACAGAATTTGTATTAACAGCCAGTCAAATTAGGGTGTTTGTTTTCACTCAAAAAGCGATGAAGTGATGTTTCATATCAGCCAATATCGATAATTATTGATCATGTAGGTTTAGATTGATGACATGTTATGTACACCAAGGGATGGAAGCAGCTAAGTAAGTGAGTTTGTTGTATTATTAATCAAATATCACACTATTTTGACCAAATAAATCAATATTAAAGCAATATTGTACAGATGACTATTTGTGCTTCCACAAAATATTATACAATGAGATTTTTTGATTTTTTGATCAGGTGACTGATAGAAGATATAAAATCATCTGTTAAGTTCAGAAAATTCCATTGCTTTACTGTAATGCAGCCTTTAAAACCAGGACAAGACAACAGTTATCATGAAATAATGATATCCAATATCTATCACGATATCTAGTCTCATATAACGATATGATATAATATGGATACGTTTGCCCAGCCCCAGTTCCTCTCATCCATTGTGCAGGTGTTGGCTTGGCAATAGTTGTCATGTTTTCAGTTTTTAGTGTGTTGAACAAATTTCAAAATCCTGCATTACTGCCATCCAGTGCACATTTCAAGCAAACCATGAAACGTTGACTTTTTGAGTATAAGAGCTGCTGCTCTGACAGTATAATATGGAAATTAGACACATCATAGTTTTGGGCACATTCTGCCAGGTGTTTGAACTTAACGTTAGCTGCCAAACAGCTGTCAAGCCACTGTTGCTGTTTGCTTGGTGTTCCTGTGCTGTTTGCAGCCCGTTAAAACTGCAAACCAAGAATAGAGGGAATGCTTTCAGTGTATGTTGGCCTCTCTAATGATAAATACTGTTGTATAATTTATTATATACCGTTTGCAGTTTTTTTTTTTTGGCAGCGATCAAATGTTTGCCTCGCTTGCTGTGGCCTCATCAAGACATCAAAGGATGAAGTAATAAAAATCAGTGCCAGCCTTTGATGATCAAACTGTATTGACCTCGGTAGTAAACAATTTTAAACATCTGAAATATAAAAAACGTCTGGTCCAGTGCAGTAAAACCGTACATAATTCTGTATGTTTAGTTAATGCTGCTGAGAGACATACAGCGATGCAAAGACACATCTGTTCGTGTCATGTAGGATACGGAGAGATTGTGACATGTGAGCTGTTATTTGGGTCACTGCACCAGCTAAGAAGACTATTTAAATATATATCTCACACTTACATCTGTGTTCAGTAAGATGTGCTTTTTCATGCGGTTCTGCTTCTATATTTCTATACATCATGGTTATAACTTCTGCGATGAATACAAATCACACAAGGTTCCCGAGGAGTACTCATCACTATGAGAAAGGAGCTTTTGTCATGTAAATACATCCTCCCATTGGCTTCGAGTTATTATGAGGCTTAAGATTTCAGTCCTGGTCGATTTTTAATAATACAAGTCCTTGAATTCAGGTAGAAATAACACACCTGCTACTACCATTGTATTAAAAGTGAAAACAGTAACCCTTGAGGTTCAGTCAGTCAGACCTTTCATTTGGTTGTGTTTCTTGACAATGGGGTCTCCACTCACCCTGTGAAAGGACAGAGAAGAAAACAGGCCAATATTCATAAAAATAATAATGTAGAAACAGTAGTGACTGACATTAGCTAGCTTAGCTAGCCCCACACACTCCATCCTTGCTGTTTCACTGGAATCTGGACTTTTAGGTTGCAAAGACTACAACACAATCACCCCTCACTGACAACATTAACATTGCCCTTGTTGACATCGTCTGATTTGACATTACCTAGTTAGTGTTATTGTCTTAATGCACATTTAAGCTAGCCATCAACTCTGCTGAACTGCCAACATTTGGTTTAGTAGGTGATTAAAGTCCACCTCCAGTCATGTTTAAACAACATGAAATGCTCTGCAAGAAGTAAGAAATTGTCCGTTATTTTATTTTTTGCAAAATAAGTTCAAATATCTTGTTAAAATGGCTTACATATAGCTCTACACCTTGCCTCCATTTAGTATTAAAGGATTTATGAATATGCAAATAACCCCTGCCCTATCCACATAACCCCACCCTTACCCACAAGCTCCTGGCTTCTCCTGCAAAAGCTCAGACAAGTCATTTACTGCTCATTTTACTCATAATTTGTCTTGTAACACATGAAAAATCACCATATGGACATGTTAAAAAGGTTAAAAATGTGATTTTCACTGGAGGGGGTCTTCGAAAGAAACTTACCACAGTTTTTCTACGAGTAGAAAATGGCTGCTGTGAAAATCCTGGTCGGTTTGAAACAGAAGGAGGCGGGTGGATTTTTCCAGAGTATGTCTTGTAACGCTAAACATTGGCATATTACTCTTGCTGTTGTTGTAATGACTCCAAAAGAGACCATTCACTTTGAAGCTGCATATTTTGCACTAGGGAATTTACTGTTTATGTCAGATAGGGAATTAAAAAAAAAAAAAAAAAAAAAAAAAAAAAAAGTATAATTGTCAAATGTGTCTAGCTGTACACAGACAGGAGTAAGCAGGCGGTTTGCAGTTGGGATTACTGAGCCTTTCTTCAAGTTCTTCAGTGTTGTCTTCACTAATAACAATCTCCACTGGCATCAAGGAGAAAACACAAGCAGCCCATGCTGAGCTCTCAAACTTCTTACACTCTTTGTAGCCCCCCGACACAAAACTTTTAGCTACAGCTAAAGCGTCTGCCCCCTGGCAGCCTTACAATATATTAAAGATCCATGAGACGGCTAGCAGAGTGCTTACTGGTCACGTGTTTTCCTGCAGACATTGATTGGCAGTAGCTTGTAGCCATGTAGCTAAAGTGGTCCATGGATGTAAGGGCTAGAGAGAGTGGTCCTGTTAGCTGACCCTTCCTGGACTGAGAGCTCCCAGCAAACAGGGCCAGACTGTGACCAAAACAGTAACGGCTGACCACGCTAATGACAAATAGTGGTTAGCTAATTTACTTTAGCAACAAGTAAAGTTAGCTTTCCATCAGAAAACTCTGTAAACAACCTTGGCACTACATTACCTATCGGTCTCAGGGGCTGTGCTCATCCCTGTGATCTGTCATGTTCACTGGTAGGCTAAAGTTAGGTTAGCTAAGCTAAAACAATCTGTCCTTGAGGTAATCTCTGTAATTAAATAACTGAGAGTTGAAGCAGCTGGAGGGCATCAGAGGGGGGAAACCAAAAAACATTTTCTCTATAAAAAACAATCCAGTTTCATTAGTGAATAAAGTGATTAAGTTGTGCTTTTGTAAATAGATTGAAATCCTATTTAATAAGCATCTATGGTTGAAGGGGGTTGTTTCCCCTGCCTCTTCCTCCCTAGACTTGAGGAAGCTCAGGCAGGCTGCAGGAGTGCAAGACAAGTACAACATTGTAATTTGATGATAACAAGCGATGATTAGTCCGACACTGTTAGTTAATGAGCTGTTATATAACTGTCAGGTGTCTGTCAATGGTAAAGTTAACCCCATTATCCTGAAAACAAAAGGCCAGTTCTCAGAAAATACACACTCTGGACCTTGAGTTCATATAAACATATGAACATATTTAACCAATTTAACCAATATAAACATCTACTCCTTCTAAAAGATTATCAATGATTCATTCTGACTCACAAACAGACACTTACTCATTCTGCAACCATTCCGCATCAATTTGAACACTAATTAGCGTGAAACAGGCAAACAAACACAGTCATTCTGGATAAGAATTTCAAGGAGGGACACCGCAGCTGTAGCATTGTTATCAGTGTATTTCAACTTAGCATGTTTCCTAAATTTCGATAACTCATCATGGTCATTTAATTTCTTCTTTAAACACTGATTTTGACTTCATTGGATCTTTAAACAAAAGCTGACCTCTTGAGAATGGCGAATGTCAAAAATGACAAACCTGTGACAGTGACAGAGGTCAATCAAACAGCCCATGGGACTAAGCGTGTTAAGTTGCTTTACTGGAAGACTAAAGAAGACTATGAACAGTTTCATCTGACATGGTAATACTGAAGTCATGAAATGCATTTTGTCCACATCATGTTCACTTTGCAGATGTGTGGTTTCCTTTAGATCCCATGTTGCGCTGAATGAAAAGCCCTTCATAGAGTTGTAATTAGAATGCAAATCTATTGAACGGCTCATGCTGACAGTGTCATAAATGTTATCAAAAATGAGGTTTTAATATAATGAAAATCCTCAGGATTATAATTTATAAAAGCTTAATCTTGAGTCATCCGTAGTGAACAATGAATAATTAAATAATGACTAAGAAGTTTGATGAGGGGACCAGTGATTAGCACACAGTGTCATCACATGGATAAGAACAAACTTGAAGATCTGATTCCTGTGTGGATTCTGCTGAGACTCTGACACCGGACACTAGTTAAGACTGTCAGAGTGATTGTTTCTGAACACTGTCGTCTTTAAGTTGAGGATTTACATTTTTATTACGTAGAAAATCCTCCTGACAGTCCGCACTGGCTGGTTTGTGTTGGAGCTCCGAGGACTAATGTTCGCGGACGTAAACTGCACCACTTCAACATCACAGAAATTGTGTTTATGAAATCTTCTTTATGGTGGCTTTTCTCTGATGCCGATCCCCAGGGTTTTAAATCAACACAGGAACTTATTGTCACTTTGAAAGAAAGTTAACAGCCTTTATTCGTCTCCTCTTTAATTCCTTTTCATATACACGGAAAATGGCCAACTTTGGTTTGCATTTAAATGAAGCATCAGCGCACATTAGAATGCCTTTTTTCCCCCCTCATTTTGTATCTCTTTTAGTTAACATTTAATTCAGCTGGGGATACATAATGGATCGAGAGAAATACAATGTTCTCCCCGCTCCTTTTTTTCTTCTTTATAGTGGATTGTGATTTCTTTTTTAAGAGAGGAAGATAAATTTTGTATTTCCCCTCTGTTCTCAAAAGCAGGACTATCAGAAGCATGTCTGCTTTCACGGGAATTCAAATTGTATTTGAACTAGTGGGTTCACCGCAAAGGTTCCCAACATAATAAGTATCAAAACAGTTCAGAAGTGGGATCATTTGTCACTATCAGTAAAGCTGTGTTTTGTTTTGTTGTGATTTTTTTTACTGTGGCTCCTGGGACCCTCATTTTGAGACAAAAAAAAAAGATTCTACTGATTGTTCTTTAGGCTAATTGTATCTTGTTGTTTTAGTTCCCAAGATGGCTTCATTTAGCCTTGTTTAGGGGAGACTGGGGATGGTCCTAACACTTTTTCAACGCTTAGTAATTCAGTGAGTGCTTGCTCTAGAGCTAATTTGTGGTACTCATGTTTGTCTACTACAAATAAAATTCACTTGGACATCAACTACATATTGGTAAATGGATGGATGGACTTACACTCCTCCTTGGAAACTAACCATTCACGCACACTCAAGGCGGTTCTTTCAGGGGCACTTTGGTGTTCAGTATCTTTCCGAAGGACACTCTAACATATGGAGTTAAGGGAGCCAGGGATTGAACTGCCGATCTTTCGATTAGTGGATGACCCTGCTCTACCACTGAGCCAGAGTTCAGTCGTTAGTTATGAAATGGCACCACTGGGGTGAGTTTTAACACTTAATTGGGAAAGGTGTAACAATGAGAGGTAATTTTTCTGAAATTAAAGAAGAATAAACAGTTTTGGATGAAGTGAAATTTTCATTATTTACATAAAGTGTTACAGCTGTCCTAGGGGTGGGCGATATGGCAAAAATATCATATCACGATTTTTTTTATTAGAAAATCACAATTTCGATTTTATCACAATCTTGCATGTATTTATATTATGTATTATGCTATGTATTTAGATGTACATTTACTGTTTTTACTTTACTTTCTACTTTTTTTTCAAGCACAAAGGTAAAAGTAAAGGTAGTAATGTCTGCAGAAACCACAAACAGAAGAGTGAACTAACTCTTTTAACTGAAACAGTCACCAGAATGTTTTGTTAACATGTTAAAATCACAACATTTTTCTTCTGGAGCAGGACAGACGCTCCCAGACCCTCAACAGGGGACTGGTTTACCAACATGCCACCTTTTTCTCCTCTTATGAGTTTGCAGGTCTGTATTTAGTAATAAAAAAACAACAACAAGAATACCATTAAAGTATAACAACAGCAATAAAAATGTTGATTTTTCAAAAAAGGAAACAATAACATGCAAGGTTTTTAAATTGTAATTAAGTAAAAACACTAATACCACAATGTAAAAATACCTAAGTAAAGAATGTGAGTATTTTTTTCATCACAGCAGGTCAGTGATCAGTGTTTCAGTGACTCTCTGTGGATCAGTGAATAGTGTTTTATTTATGACGGCCTGCCACATTAAAAACATCGACACCATGACATGATTTTCTATTTTTGGAGCTGCGCATCTTTTTCGGTCATGTCTAGAAGGTAACTCTTTATTTGTGCAACTCTCGCGAGATTTGTGTTCGTTATTTCTACTAAAATAATCAAACTCGCGCAATCTTTCGCGGGTCTAAGGTTCCCTTCTAGACACGACCCTCTCTGTCTCTCTGTCAAACTACTGACAGCAGACTGTCTGTGAACAGCAAGATGTTTCACTGACTTTACACAGACTTTAATTGTGTGGACATCCAGGTTTGGTTTGTCACCAACTTTGTCATTTTTATTTTTTTAATCAGTCCGAGAGGACGACGGTATCAGTGATTGATTAGTGATCAGTCTGTCCTCCTCTCCTCCCTCACCTGTTCACTCTGCTGTGAGAAGATCTGAAAGTTTCTCACAGAGAAACACAGACTCTCCTGTTTTACGTTTAGGCCTCCTTATACAGTTGTTTAATTTTATAAGTGCGTCTGGTTGGTGATGATGTCATTAACCATCACGTTAGTTTCTGTTGTCATTAACAACAGTCTCCTCCACACGCAGCTTCTCTGCAGTTGGTCTGTGTGTTTCCTGATCAGATAAACCAGCGCTGGAAAGACTAGAAAAGTTGCGCCAGTTAAAATAGAAGCGTCCCGTCAAATTTTAAAAACTCTTACTAATTTATTGGTTATAAGTCCGGGTCCGTATAGGACGGCGTGTGGGTCCGGACTCGGAATGCGGTCCACCTGTTAGGGACCCCTGAACGATCCATACGATCTCCTCACTTTGGCAGATCGTCTACACGTTCTAATCCTTCATGATCTAATATCGTCATATCGCACACCCCTAAGCTGTCCCCACCCCAAGTAGTCCTGACATAGCTAACTGCTTCAGCATGTAGGAAGGTAGCATGAATGTCAGGCATTGACTTAAACTTGCATGATATCGATGACATCATATTTCTGATTGGTCAAACCAGTGTTACAACACTCCCCAGTCTCCCCTACACAATAAAGAGTTGGATTTATACAACAGACATTTTGGATTGTGGCTACTAGTAAACATTTAAGACAAAACTTATTATTTGTCCCATTTTATATACACATGTATATTAATTAAAACCAAATAATCAAAATGAATGGAAATTGTATACACAATAAAAATACATAGATCTTGAATATTAGACCTAAACATTTTTTTAGTGCAGGCAAAAAAATTATCTTAGTTAAAAAAAATAAATAAAAAATAAAAAATAAAGACATATATATATATATATATATATATATACTTTCTTACCTGAAAATCCTCAATGCTGCTCACAGAAACATGCCGTTTCTCCTGTGGGCTCAAAAAGTAAATAGGAGTGTACAATATTGACATCAGGGCATCACTTTTCTTATTGGTCACACTACAGTCTTACAACTAACCTGGTGTTGCAACACTCCCCAGTGTCCCCTACAATCTAAAGAGTTGGATTTACACCACAGAGATTTGGGATTGTGGACGTTACTATAAAGGTGTAGGACAAAACAATTATTCCTCCCATTTTATACATTTTTTAAACCATATCTTGTGTCTTAGTTTCAGATGCCAGTATAAGCACTCTGGATAGAGCTGTGTGCCTCTCCGTGTGCTTTTTTGTTTTCAAATCGATGCGAGCTCCAAAGCTTCGCTTCAGGTGAGACACAAAGGATAAACAAACCCGATGTGAAGTTGAAGGAAGGTGAGGTGAGTTCTTTTTTAATCTTCAGCACCTGATGATGATTATTTCATTGTGGTAGAAAGATGAAGACATATTCAGCAGACTGTCAGTGAGGCAGGGTGTTTTTTCACAGACGCACACACAAATTGTGGATCTGGAACTACTGGCACAGAACAAATCATTTTTAATCCCTAGTATTATCATCAAATATATTATTAATTAGACAACTTGTAATCTTCCAGGTATGTTGACAGTTGTTCATAATGGTTATTTAATTAATGACCTGGAGTTGAGACTTTTAAGATAATGCCTTGTTTAATTGTTCATTATTTATGAAAGGAGCAGTAATCTTTCATGCATTAGCTAATCAGTGTTTATCAGCAGGCGTTTGCATTCAAAAGATAATTAAATGTTAAACCTCCTGCAGTGTAAATAGGCACCACGAGTTATAGAAAAGTACACAGTAATTCATTTGGTTGTGTAACACACCAGCCTTCAGGTGCTGGCCTTGCTCTGAAAGATACCGATGATCTATAAATGATGCAACAATGATGAACCCTTGCTTCCATTTCCTCCCTAATGCTATCTGTCTATATAAATAAGTTAATGACGGTAATGTTGATGTCTTCTTTTAAGCAAACTGGTGCTATCCTTGTACAGTGTACTTGTGAACTTAAAATACATCTTTCAAGAAAAAAAAAAGTCACAAAATCAAAGCTCACGGGTTGCGTCAGACTGTGCGTTCATTATCTGAGGAAATGGTTACGCAACATTGCACACATGAGTATTCACCAATCCTTGTCAAACTGGGGTGATGTCTTAATGAAAAGCCTTCAGCTTCAAGTCTTTCCCCTGGTTTTACATCTGTCTTTCTTCTTTGCATCACTCGTTAGATGTTGTTATAAAATAAACCAAATTAACTATGATACCATTTGTGTCATATTTGATACATGAGGTTTTGAGACCTCTACAGAATCCACATGATCTTTTTTTTTTTCCTGAAAAACCTGACGTGTGCAATCCGACACATGTCCTTTGCCCTCTGGTCGATTGTCAGTGCACTGCAGACAGCATTGCAAAATCCAACATGGCTGCCTTCACGTAGTTTGGTTTTTGGCAGGGAAATCTTTGCTAATTTTTAAAAAAAAAGTTACATTAAGAATAACAACTATATTTTTTACTAACATTTCAATATGAATATTTGCTTTAGTGAAAAAGTCTATATCTACTCAATATCCTGTACCTTATTTTATGGTAAAACCGTGTTGAAAATGGACATATCAAATATGGTATATAAAATTATTTACCTGTGAATCCCTCAATTTTTATTCTATTGAATTTCAAGATGCAACTTGCATTAGTCCTACCACAATCTTAAGCAAAATTTAGAGTGGAAATTGACATATTTATATGCATTTTTATATATAAGTGAGCACTTGCTAATAATTTTCTTTAATTGATTTTGTCTATCTTAATTATGTGTGTTGATCAAGTCACATTATGTTGATTGTATTGTTTTTGCCTACCCTAAGGCTGTCTGAAAAAAAAAAATATATATATATATGTATATGTATATGTATATATCAAACCAATTCAAATGTGCCTATTTTTCCAAAAACAATGACAAATATTTGTTTTTTGTTTCTAAAGATAAGATGAGATAAGATCATCCTTTATTAGGATCAGTGAAGTAATAAGTGAACAAGAAAAGAAACATGAGCAGTAGGAAATATAAAGAAAAGGAACAATATAAACAAGGAAATTTACAAGTTTATGTCACTCCATTGCACACAGGAAACATTGGTATTCAATATAACAAAAATGTAAATTATATCATTTTTTATTTTGTCGAAGGATCCACAGGCCACTTCAATTTAAAAAGTACAGAATATTCTGGCTACTATTTCCTGTGTCAGGCTTTACAGAGTTGAGAAAAGCACCAAAAAAAATGTTTTAGGGGCTCCGAAATGGATGAGATATGCCTCAGGAAGCCTTCCATAAATTAAATCAAGTCTAAACTAAATGAGTGTGTTGATGAATAACAGGCGGAATGTAGAAAACCTGTTTCCAATTCAGGTATTGCATTTCAGCGTGAAAAGGTCTAGTTGTCTTCTAATTTAGTGTTGCTGACAGTGCGATACACACGGACCAATTTGTCACCTCACTTTGTGTTTTTGTGCGCGTGCTCATGCAACTTACTGTAAATGACTGTTGACATAGACTCATGCGAAAGTGTGTGTGAACAGAATCAGAGCTCTTGCTCATTTACAGATGCAGTTGGTGTGGCGTCCTCCTTTTCAGCTGTGTGTAAGAGCAGCCACTTTATAGATTGATAATCAGTGCAGCATGCAATTTACCAATTGATCCCCATCAACTCCCATTATTCTACTGCAGCAGCTGACACTGTCCTCTGTGTAGTCACAATATCTGTCAGTTGCTCTTCTCTCTCCATCTCTCGTTCACTCACAGACATTAATCTTCACTCACCTCCCAAGACTGTCTGTATTTGTCTCTTTAACACATGCACGTTCACATGCTCACTGTTCTTGTTAGATAGAGGTTACATCAATACTGGGGGTTTGAAACCTTTTTTACACCTTAAAAGAAAATCAATTTTAGCCCAGTGACTGGCATGTCAATGTCTGCAGGCGTGCGGTGTTTTTCAGTTGTCCGGAGCTGTGAGAGTGTGTCTTTCTCCTTGTCTGCACAGATCTCTTAAACGTCTGTCACATATGAGGGAGGTAAAAAAGTCCCTGCAGTTTCATTTTTCACTTTCAAGAGTTTTGAAATTTCCAGGTAAAAAAGGTTTGCTTTCAGAGTTTATGTCACTCACAAAAAAAAAGAGTACAGCTCATGCACAGCAGTGCTTTGAGCTAAATGCTAACATTTGCTAATTACATGTAGGACTTAAAGGGACAATTCAATCCAAAATCAAAACAACATATTTTCTTTTTTCTTTTTTTTTTTTTGTATTTTTGCTGTCCATCCATCTAGATCAGACCTGGGCAAAACGTGGCCTGGGGTTTAGATGTGGCCCACTGAAAGGTTTCCTGTGGCCCACAAGTCCATCATGGAAATATTAACAATGCCAATAGCACTTTGCTGACCATTAAACTGTTATCAGACCTTTATTTTGAAAGGGCTCAGTGCTGTGTTCATTAATAATGATAATCAACTGAATCTTTTGTATTAAACTGTAACTTAATTCACTCAGTGATATACATTCATGTTGTTTATGTTGACATCGCCAACAAAATATTACCACACAATTCATCACATGGCAATTCAGAAAAGGACACCAACAGTAGAATTGCCCATTATTAGAGATTCTGCCATTATTAGATCTTTCTATCATTTGTGTCTGGCCCACAGCAGTCTGATCAATTTCTCATGGGGTCCCCCATTAAAAAAAAAATTGTCCACCCCTGCTCAAGACAATTTTGGTGTGAGTTGCTGAGTTTTCAAGATATCAGCTGTAGAGATTTCTGCCTTTTCTCAAATATAATGGAACTAGATAGTATTCAGCTTGTGGTGCTCAAAGTGCAAATATACTTAAAAAAAAACTCAACAGCAATGTCTCTGTCCAGAAATCATGACTTGGTTACTTAAGATAATCCACAGATCTTGTTGTGAGCAGTTTCACTTTGGTAGAATCAACTGGAACTACTTTCTTTTTACTAGAAAGTACATGAAACTCACAATAAAGAGTTAAGGTTAGTCTTTCAAAAGAGACACCGATGTTGAATTTTTCAAAGTTGAGCACCACAAGCTGAGTGGCATTTAGTTGAGAGAAGGCAGACATGTCTATGGCTGATATCTCCATAATCGGGCAACTCACGCCAAAACAATCTAGATGGATAAATGACAGTACAGGTTAGAGGAAAAGTGCTTGATGAAAAGTCAGCTGATCATCAAAAGACATTACAGTTCAAATTTCAGGACAATCGATCCAATCACTGTGGAGACATTTCACTCACTCAGTATATCCAGGAGAGGCTGAGATATTTCACTGTGAAAGTGAAAATTTGACTTGCTGCTTATTGAAAAATATGACCATATTCATTCATTCTGTGGGCACCATGAGTTTATTTACCTAGCTTAATGACCAATAGTTGTGAAGTTATTCTCTAAATTCCTCCCAAAAAAACTTAATCTCACAGTGGCATTAGAGGAAAGGTAAAGGGATCATGGGATATCAGTCGGCGTCATCCTCTGAGGACCATTGATGTCTGTAAACAACTGGCAACCCACCCAATTGTATGGAATATTTCATTCTGAATTGACTGCCGGAGCATCCCGAGAACCATGACACTTGAGTAACCAATTCTACCCAGTTGAGTGCAGTATAAAGGTGAGCAACACAGCGCCAAACTCACAACATTGTTTTCTGTGCTGCTGTTATCAGAGTGGCTTTGCACCGCTGAGAGGCTGACATCCCGTTGAATCCCAGGGGTTCTGCAGGATTCCAGTGGGATGGGAGAGCTATTACTCTGTGTTGTCAGGATCAGGTTGGCATGAGACAACCAAACCTCAGAGCGGAAAGGATACTGGAGGAATTGACACGTTATATCTACATCTTTATTTTGCATGTGCTGCAGTTATTTCAGCATACACTGAAGATGTATAATAAATTGCTCAAATACAATCGAGGAAGTCACTTTCTCACGCTTGTGTGTTGTGTTTTGAAACGATAATTGCTATTGTTCTTAATTTTGGCATAAGGGTTCTGGAAGGGTTTCTTATCTCTGACTGTTGCCAGTAAGACTGAAATCCTGCATTATTTTTAGTGTTGCTCAAAATCATTTTGAATGTCCTTACTCAACAGAAGCTTTTGTGTTGGCCCCAAACCCCAAAGCTCATTTGCTTAAAAGGGACAAATTACTTGGAGGGAATTTCTCCTTGTCACGCTAAGTTTTTAGTTTATTTTGAGTCGCTGCAGGTTCACCACAAACATGTCAAATTACAACTATAAAAATGGCAGTAAGGCCTTTACAATATAATGCAAACAGCCTTTGTGAAGCTAATCATATTTTCTTCTTATTGATTCATGGACTACATCATATTAAAAGGTGTTTATTAAAGCATTATTGAAGGCAGCGCCCACAGAAACACTGAACCAAATCAATAAATACTCATTTAGTTAATTATTTGCTTCATTTGTTGGCAGCTAATCGTTCTGGCTAAAGAATTGATTACTATCAAGTGTCTGGAACGCTTTGACCAATCAGCTCATAACTGTGTGTGGGTGAAACCACACTTTTGCACACAGTCAGGGAAGGAAATGCAAGTACATGGCTCACATATGCAGATAAACTAAAACTGTAATGCATTTTTCTTGTGTTAAATGTCCATAACACCTGCTGCTACATTCAGCACAAGGATTTATACAATCTTTATGCTGTCTCTCCAGGTAAACCGACACCTGAAATGTGAGTCATTACAGCTCTATACATCAGTTCTGACAGGACGTTATTATATGTGCAGACAGAACACAGATAATAATAATAATCAGAAATAATAATCAGGACAGATGCAAAGTATTTATGATGTTGAAAATATGTACATAAACGTGCAAAGCTTAGAGAGAGACTGAAGAGGTTATTTATTTCTGGATCCAATTAAAGCTGCTGCTGTTGCCATGAGGAACAACATGTTAATGAGCCCATTTGACCTTCTTGTGTTAAATAAGGCTGACAAAAAAAAAAGGGACAGAGAAATTGAAGGTGTAGAGATGAGTGAAAAAATTTGGTGTTCCTGTCCAAAAGATGTGAGAAGGTTGAATGTGAAAAATATGCGGAAATGCCAAATAGAGGGTAAGAAAACGTAGGGGTGGAAGAAAAAAACTTTTTCTTTGGACTCGTGATCCCTTTTCTTCCTTTGGTAACCATTATGATGTTTTTTGCAGTTGGAGGCAGAAAAATTCCCTAAACATGTTAGCTAACTAGCAGCTAGCAAGTTTTGTTGGCTTGTTTCTTCACTGTGGCTGAGGAAAATCCTAGTTTTTCTGAATATGTACTGTGAGGTCACTCACTCTTAAAGACAGGAATGTTACTTGAAAAAGTTCACATTAGCCAGTGGGAGCAGACTGGCCGACCTGCACACGCTCAATACACTTATACAATTCCTATAGCGGTGGCCATTTGGAAGAATATATCAAGAATTAGTTGAGTCTATTGGCGGCTGTTTTTTTTTTTTCCATTTATTTTTTAAATTTAATGGTTTGCAGAGTGACAGGCGCTGCTCCATCTCAGGGCGCTGCTGTTCAGCACCCAGCTAGAGGCACTATTATTTTCTATTTTGGCCTAACATATTATTTTATTTATTCTTTTCTTATGGATTCAGGTTGCTGAGGAGAAACGGCTAAATATGGCAGTTTTGTTCAAAAGGTTTTTTATTAACTACTTTTATAGTATATAAATGATGCTGCTGAATAAAACTCAGAGACTGACTGATGTGATGTGCATTGTTTTTTGGACATATCAGTAATGATAGACAGTTTGTAGAAGGGTATTTTCCTATAGGTCTGTGTTAAAGGTAAAATATGCAGCATTTTCCTAAAAAAAACAAACCAAAAAAAAAAACAATGTTTTACATAGGATACATAAAAACACAGTCCCTTGTAGTTATGACTAGAAGTGTGAGGTGATGTCTGTATCTGCAGAGACACTGCCCTCTGCCTGTACTTTCTTATTTTCTGATTGTTTTTCTGTGCTCGAAATGGTGAGGACTGAGTCAAAATGTCAGTATTTGATGTCCTGGCACCTTTCTGGTGCGTTTAAGAACAGTTCGGACAAATTCTACTGATTCTATCTTTTAAAAAAAAGAAACAACAAAGCTCAGTAAAGATTTAACAATGACATGATAGTTAAGTTGTGTGTTAAATGTGTTTGTAATGTTGTTATAAATAATTGCAAGATGCTCATGAGGCTGTTATTAACAGTCTTAAGCGTCTATGAACTGTTAACAAGTACAAATGTCTGATAAACTTACAATAAACATGTTATTACGCTATTATTAACACATATCTCTCATTAATGGCTATTAATGTTAATAGGGCATTATTACCTATTACCTATTAACTAACACTTACTACAACCACCTTAATATAAAATGTTTCCAAATCATAATATTGAATCACAATGCACCCAAGTACCACGACAGCATTGAATTAAGAGTTAAATGTATCATCCCAGCCCTAAAAACCTACTTCTCCTTATCATGCAGCATCCTTTCTTTCTTTCTTTTTTTAATGAGACACTCTGTTTTTCTATAACTTGGTCACAGAAAAGCCGAGCAGAACACAATGCCCTAAATGCAGAGGGAGTTACTATTTCATCACTCTGCGCACTCCTCTTCATTTGCCTCTCTGCCCCTCTTCTTTCCTTCCTCTCCTCTTCTTCTCATCCCGCCATCTCCTCTCCTTTCCTAAGCTCCTCTTCCCTCTGCTCTCCTCCTTGGTTCCAGGTCGCCATGGTGACTCAGCTTTTCCCCGGCCAGCGACCAGAATCCCAATCAGAGTCGCTGCTCTCGCAAACACTCGCACAAACACGCACGCTCGCATACATCCACTCACACACATGCACGCACAACGCCAGTGTGGCTGTGCCAGAGGCCTGATGAGAGTAATGACAGATTAACGAGTGTCTATCGGCCACAGCTGACCTCTCCTCGGGCAGCTCATAAACAACTCATCTCTCTCCTCCCTCTGTCTTCTTCTTTGTTTCCTCCTTGTCCTTTTCTTCCGCCCCGCTCTTTCTTCTTTTGTCGTCTCTCTTTTCCCTCCCCCTGTCTTCATTTCTCGTCAGAAGTAATTGGGTCCGTACAAAAGGTCTGAGTGCAGCAGCTAGAAGTGGTATTTTATTGGTCTGAGTCTGGCTCACCTTAGGCTAACTATCTGCACTCTTGCGATGCTATGAGGCACTTGAGATAAAAAATGGCCAGCAGCTGCTCTACCCCAGCTGCTGGATAGTGACAGATTATACTACATTACAAATCTGTGAGGTCTTTGTATGCCGCCGTGACACTGAAATCATGCACCATAGTCCAGCTGTCAGTGCTGATACATTGGTACCTTACTTTTAAACAAGGAAGAGGCTCTATTTATTTTAAGGCGCATTAATTACCAGTGTGCAAGTGCACCAGCCTACCAAGTGCAGCTCTCACAAGTCTGATTTCTGAATTCCACTCATGCAATTCAAGTCTGTATCATTTTTTTCTGCTTGTTGTTTCTGTGCAAAGCTAACTGAACCTCATGTTTTCTCCACGGTTTGGTCTCCCTTCCTTACTTGATTGTTTTGTTACGTCTTTTACATCCTTTTTGTTGTTCTCGTCTTGTTACATATGTCCGCTGTGATAGGTACTGACGGATGCACCAAGGTACTGTCTTTTCTATTGGTGATTGTTCCCGTTATGTCTGTTATTGTTATTATTGTATAGAAACACCTCACAAAACAATTATCTCTTTGTAAGTCCCGCCTCTTTTTGCTCTGTGTTCCAATAATAGTTGAGCAAACTTGGCACCTTGGCCAACTTTCCCCTTTTCCTGCAAAACTGACATATATAGTCAATCTTATTATAAGTAGCTAATGTCAGCAAAATGTTAATAACTTAGCTAGCTAATGTTAGCAACATGCTTGCAAACTAGCTAGCTAATGTTAGCTAGCTAGGTAGCCAACACTCCATTATATTAGCTAACTTAAGATATGTCACTTTGAGGCTAAAACAGCCACCCCCATTATTTTCTATGGAGAAGGCCCACACCGCCGGTGGCAGGCGCACGCTGCCCCACAGGACTATTCGCAGCGTCGCCGCACCTGAAAATAACACCAGCTTCAATACAATGTTGGCTCAACTCCAGTCATTATTTACTCCTGTGTTTTTTGCTTTTCACTGTAGTTTCAACTGTTCCTCCTGTGCTCCAACTCCTCTCTCTGCCTGCAGTCTGTCTCCCCCGCAGCTCTTCTCTCCCTCTGCTCACATGGCAGCTCAACTTCGTCTGCTCGTTTCTGTCTCTCATGTGTGCACAACAATGGAGAGACCACAGATGCTTGTTCTGTTTGTCTTGACTCGGTTTGACTCGGCTAGTCAGCTCAGCGCGGCAGGGATTCGCATCTCAGTGCTGCTCAGGTTTGTGTCTGTTAGCTCATATGAGCTTGTTTTTAGACAAGCAGTTCACTTCCTGTAAATTCTTCATCATAAAAGTCCTCCATTGATTTGTAATGTAAAAGCTTTTATTATGAAGCAGCAAACTCAGGAAGTGTTGTTTTCTTTTGCAGCAGTAACAGCTGAACGCAAACACAAGAAGTAAACTGAGAAGTACAAACAGCAACACGGGAGGAAAACTAAACTTTAATCCACAGAGATTCATTTAAATGCTGGAAAGTACTTAGAGCAGAACACACAGATGCTTCTACTACTTTGCCTCTGCTCTCCTGCACAGACAGGATCTCAGCCTGACAACACACGCTTGTTTGAGGGGGGAGCTGGAGGCTCGAAGATGCTGAGGCCAGGAAATATCCTGAGCCCAGTGTCCTGGATAAGGGTGACACACCAAGCCACGGTGCTTCCCATGTGTGTTCATGACAGCACATGATGCATGACGGGCCGCGCCACGCTGCTGCGCTGGTGCTGTGTTTTAGCTTTTACAGGTCCCAGCAATGTCTTTTGAGCATCCTCTAAAATTTTAATAAACTTTTCAACGTAGACAAGCCGAGCATTTAGCATAGCAAGGGGTGGAACTTAGGAAGGATCAGTTGTTGCCACATGCAGCCAAGAACTCAAATGCTAATAAAATGCTGTTAAACTAGCTAAAAAGTTTAGTTTTCAGTAGATGAAAGGATTATTTTAGCATCCCAAGGGGTATATTCACAAACTCCATATTGTCGGTCTGTCTCAGGGTCCCTTCTCCTTACCTAGCTTTTCTGTGAGAAGTGATCCCACTGCATGGCCGGAAGTGAAATACCTTGATATTTGATCAAATAAGGTAAGATCGTCATTTAACCCAACAAAGATCAAAACCAGGCCTTTCGTAGATCAGTTAGCTTCAACCTTGACCATTTTTCTGGACAAATTAGCAGCTATAACACCCATTTATGCAGTCAGGATGCCACAGTTTTCCCATTCTTCCTGCCACTGCCTCGCGTCTCATTGCTCGTATCCACTTTTGTCTTCTTAAAGACAAAACTTCTGCAGCCTCTAAAAAATTAGTTCTATTCTTTACTCTGTCGGTAGTGCACCCCACCACACAACTGCTTTAAGGCATTTTTTCTGCTGTTTGCTAGCAGACACAAATGACACGGGGGAATCTTCACGCAATACAAAATAAATGGAGAGCGATTAATTGCTTTCCTTTCTGGTGTGAATGGGATTTAATTGGCTGTGTCTCAATGGCATGACACCTCCAGGTCTAAGGTTCATTCAGGCTAAGAAAAACATACTTACAGTTACTAATAATAAATATCAATGAGCATTTTCAAGTTTATTTTAATTTATTCTTCTGACATTTAAATACCCTTTCAGTTGTTTCTTATTACAAGAGTCACCTCTTGGTGAGTCTTTGAATAAATAAAACTACACCAACCACAGCACCAAACTAACAGACAGAAACATGACAGCCAGCAAGTCAACACTGAACCCAAGAGTGCAGGAAAACGATCTGCAGTGATACAACAACAACAAGGACAAGTAGCAGCAAGACTTGCTGCATAACAAAGTACAATGTCCCAGTTACAGACCAGTTTACACTCATAAAAATATTAAACAAGTATTATTAGATATGCCATGATATGACCACAATTATGTACAGACTCTGGCATTTTAATGCTTATAGTACATCTTCAACATAAAACATGAACCAAAATTTGCCTCACTCAAACCTTGAGATGGTTTGGAGATCCCGGTTCCTTTGGTGTCATCTTAACCCAACATGCTTGATTTGTGATCCAAAATGTGAAATAAGGGAGTCTTTAAAGGGGAAATTTGGCACTTTTCATGTGGATGTTGTTAGTTGAAGTCATAAATTCCTCCATGTGTGCCGTATTGACTCAGAAACACTACAAAATATGTTGTTCTATGGTGTCACTGGATGTAAGGAAGAACTACAGGTTATTTCAGCTTAGATTTCTATTCTACACTTCTGGGTAGCCTGGGAACATGCTACTATTTTTTTTAGAGATGGGATTGATCCAATAAACGTACCAGGCCTGATATTAACATCAAGCATTCATCGGATATTGGTCTCATGACACTGATCCACATTCTGGTTGAAATACCACAATGCCACGTGTCATCTGTCTCAATGTGCTTTTTATGCCTGCTCTTATATGTATGTAATCTATGGGAAATTCCATCTTGAGGTGTCACTACACAGCTGGACTGAAGAAATGTCCCAACGACATTTGCATTCTGGATTATTAAAATAGCTGACTTAAATTCTTAACATGCATTACAGGGAATTTATGCAAATGAGGGCCATCTCTCAGCGGCTGCACATATGAATGTCACAACCAACAATCTTACAGGGCCCCACAATGACTGAAGGATGCGTTACACAAGTTACATCACACAAACTACACAAGCTTTCCAGACTGAAGTTTAGTATCAGCCTCATGTAATCTTACTATTACTACTATTAATAATAATAATGATGATAATAATAATAATAATAATTATAATAAAGACAAAATGAAAATTGGTATTAGTATAGTGTATGTATTAGCAAATATCCAAATGCAGATATCAGAATTGAATCTGAAGTCAAAAAAGTGAATTTGTTTTTGCCAACAAAGTAATAGCAGTGGGTGAGGGTGGTGATAACAAGGCAACATGAGCATGCGAATAACACGCTCGCCTGCAACACTTCCTGGTACATGTAGGCACTGGATGCACAGCTCTGTGTGGAGGAAAACTGTTTTCTTGCTCAATATAACACACACTGAGGAATTTATGACTTCAATGAACTACATTTACCATCAACACTATCTGGACATCCACATGAAAAGTGCAGAATTTTCCCTTTTAAAGAGACTAAAAATGCTTCATTGAACAGTTAACAACTTCTTGATCAAAGTCTGCCTGTCCCAGCCCCTCGGCACCCTGAAATCCTTGTGATCGGCTGTAAAGCAACGTCAGTGATCAGAGCAACTCACTAAAAAAGTATCAAACCTGAGAAAGACGTTGCGTTGAAAGAGCCAACCAGCTAAACAGACTCTGTGGAGGACTCTTCTTAAACTTACACGTAAACTGTACTTAAACAAACATGTCACTAATTGGCAATTAATTATCAACCTTTTGTGCCACTACTGTACTGCTTGTCCTTAATTCAAATCAGTCTAAAGCTCTACATATGCACCTCAGAAATTCATAATCTGGCTGTGCTCCATAATCTCTCTCAGCATCCCATTTTCCTTTCATCATAAAAAAAAGAACATTACATTACAGCAGTATTCATTACACATTATCATACAAGCCTCACAGGACTTACCATGTAGATCAAATAGATATGCATTTCAGTAAATCATATTTACATTTGCTGTAAGTCTAAATTCCCACACATATATGAAAAAATAGCACTGTCTGTGTTTTCTGTGGTTTTAAAGCAGTGGTGGACTCAGGTTTTCTGAGAGGCAGGGGCAAAAGTAATAAAAAGGGCACCAGCTGTATGTGGTGGGGCACCAATGTGCCAAAAGTCGTGATGCAAATCAATTGTGATACTTAGTTTAGATTGAATTGTAGTATTATAACTACAACACTTACATAATAAAAACACAAAGGAAAATATTAAACTATTGAACCTTTTAGAGGCCAACACATTTTCTAACATGTAGGGCAGCCTATAGCACCATATCACGTTTTGTCCACTGGAAGGACACCCTAGATGGCACTTTATCATGTTTTGTCCACAGGAAGGACACCCTTGAGGGCACCTTATCATGTTTTGTCCACAGGAAAGGGCATCATAGAGGGCTCTTTATAACATTTTGTCCACTGGAAGGGACCCTAGAGGGAACATTATCATGTTTTGTCCACTGTAAATGCATGCTAGAGAGTGTTATCATGTTTTATTCACTATAAGGGCATCAAAGAAGTCACTTTTGCAATGCTTTTTCAAACATGGCGGCATCAGCCCCGCTGCCATCCCCTACATAGTCCACCAGTGTTGTAAAGACACAGGCTATCTGCAACAACAGAGTGGTCAAACGATGTCAGTAACTACTACACTTTGTGCCTTGCCGGTGTATTAGTGCACACTGGACCCCCGGCTTTGTAGGTTATCGCCACTTTCCTCTTAAACACCTGATAGGTGCCTTTATATGCAACATCAAGGCACCTTGATAACAAGAAACAAATCTCTTTCCAGCCTCCTATTTATCACCACTGGGCTATTACTGGCTGGATCAGTTGTGAGTTTCTCAAGTGGCTCAGCATGTCTCTCTGTAGTCTGTTTTTTAGCACACATCATGCACCTTGCTGATGATTACATATTCAAACTACACACAGTAGAAAAATCTCCAGAAGCATGAAAAGCTTCCATTATGAAGCTGAATATGTAAGCTCTGAAATTCATGGATGGATCCTCAAGCCACTATTAAAAAACTCAATAATCCTGCTCTGAAAGCCAAATATTATATATTCTATATATTTTTAAAAGATGTTAGTTTAGGAAAGGGTGCATTTTTGTCTAACTGATGGATGTAGTAAGTAAAAGCTTTATCTATCAACTGGTTCCTGTCATGCTTGAAGTATGCATGGGCGAAGAGAATTCTGGGAGCCCTGAAGAATGAGCTACTATCACTTATGTAGGGCGTGCTACAGATTTAACCCAGTATATGAATCTGAGGTTTATTTGCATACGCTGTTGAAGAATTCTGAATTCTGAATAGAGAATCTCTATTTGGTGTCTCTCGACTTTCTCATGAATCCAAAATACAGACCTTCCTCCCTGCAATGTTCACAAACCAACAAAAGAAAAAGAAATATATTCAGCTGGAGACTAGAGACAAACCAACACTAATTCACTGGGCACAATGTTCTATTAAGAAAATACTACAACAATGCCCTGTTCTCAGAAACATAACATTAAAAACAACATCTTAACTAAAATCTGCTTCCTTTTAACTAGATAATATATGACTTACTATAGCTATGTCTGGGAGAAGTAAACACAGGCCCGTTTCATCTGATTTCATGGAGAATCTGATCCAGTCGCAGCCATTAAGAATTAATAATAGACTCTAGAGCACATGTTGTTACTATTGTCACTCTGTTAATGTTCATTTTTATTTACTAATGCCAAATATAATTAGACAAGCAACCAAATTACTCTGTTAATATGTTTTAACAAAATAATTCAATAATTAATTTGGAACTTTGTAAACTTACATCAAAGTAATAACACACCCATTTAAACCAGACATCACAAAATTAAAAGTGAGGTAAAGGAAGTGAAAAGCAGCTCTTCTTGAGAATTCCTGATTAAATGGGTCTTGAATCCAGTCGTAGACCTTGATATCAGCTGCACAAAGAAAACAGCAACCCCACTGCCCCGCTGATCCGCTTTCACATCTGTAATGCTGTTCTGTACCTGAGTAAACTTGCATCATCATCATCTACGGCCCATTGCGTTGTTGGCCCAGCATCTTCCCTTCTTTGTTCATTTTGGCCAGGGTCTCCAGCCATATTTACCAAACACTGAAACGTAGCCGTATACTGCAAGAAAGCGTAAGGGGTCACAAATGCAGAGACCTCCCTTGCCCGAGGAGTCAGTGGCACCTGCCAGTACCCTTTTAACAGGTCAAGCTTTGTCACATAATTGGCACTGCCAACATGATCAACACAATCCTCAACTCGAGGAAGAGGGTAACAGTCTGGCTTTGTGACCCCATTCACCTTCCGAAAGTCTGGGCAGAATCGGTCAGAGCCATCGGACCTATCAGCTAAAAGACATGGCGAACTCCACAAACTATGTGGAGCATGTAATTTACCTGCTGCTGTAAATGGAGACGCCCCCAAATATGTTACGGCCTCCAGACAAAAAGAGAATCATGGCTCGCTAGGGGCAGGAGGCCGCAACATATAAAATGAGAACGCCACACCAAAAAGGTAACGACCTAACCCGCAAGCTTTATTATGAAGAACCCAAAGTATTGAACAAAAACACAACATAAGTAAGGGGAAACAAAAGGGGGCTGGAGACCCTGACCAAAAGGAACAAAATAAGTTGTTGCTATAGTGTACAAAAGCCTGCCAATAACAAGATCCCAATAGCAGTCCACTTCCTTGCTTATTTCTGTTAGCTTTTATCAACTGTACTCAAGTGCACATGAACCACACTCGAGACCACCTTTTTAAGAGGACCCGAGCACAGATCAACAAACTGTGCCTGGGTATGGTATACAGTGTTCACACTAATCAAACAAGCTGCGCTTTGGAGTCAAGTATATTCTGGGCCTGGGCTCCTTGACATGAAAGACGTTGATGTGCAATGGTGATCGGAAAATATACCACCTTCTTTCTGCAGTAGAATCTACTACTTTATTTTCTACTAGAAAGAATTAAGTTCCTATATGAAACAAGGTCTGTGGATTATTTTGTGTTTATTGTGTGTGTGCTTTGAGCCGAGTGCCATTCAGTCCAATTGTACTGGAGAGAAGGAAGGCATCTCTATGGCCAATATTTGTAAAACTCAGCAACTCACACCAAAACTACCTAAATGGATAAATAGTACTACTGGCCAGGGGAAAAATGTGTATTTTTGATTTTGGGGTGAACTTTCCCTTTAAAGGAATTTCTTTTTTTTTTTTTTTTTTTTGCATCTGTATTGGGAAATATGCACGTAACGAGAATGATATAGTAAAAAAAAAATCCTTCATAACATTTGTTTAGATGACATATTGTTGTGTAGTGCAATAATAACATGGTTGTCACGAAACCCACACCACACCGTTTGGGAATGACTGTTGTAGAGAGGTAATTGTAAAATTCAAATATAGTAAGTCTCATTCCCAGAAAGAAAAGTATTAAATATTGTATCTACAATGAAGACAGAAGTGTGACTTTCTTTCTGTTTGGGATTTTTGCGACCCAGTTATTGCTCACATACCTGCCTCCATATATACATGAAAAGTTATTACAATAATGCGTTTCTCCAGACCTTCAAGACACCAGAAATTCTCCAGAGATATATTTGGCTTTTTGGGGAACAAGAATGAGTGCTGATGAAATGAATGCTGCTGCTTGGGATGTCTGGGACCAGGCTGGGCTGGCTTATTGAATATTCTACAAGCATTGCTGTGGCATCTGGGATTTCAATGACAAAAACCCTTAATATAGGCTGTGCTGCAATTTAACATATATCATTTATTCCAGGGCTGTTCATTCCATAACTGCATCCATCCCTGGGGATAGGAAGAAAATAGTAAATCATTCTGCTTTGCACTGAAGTGTAATATTTCCTGTTTGTGTCATGAGTACATTCAAACATTTGTCAAATAAGTTGAGTACTGTTAGACAGCCTGAGTGGATATAAAAGAGCAGTCCTCTCCACAGCAGTCAATGGCATCCATTTTTCATCGTAAAAGTCAATTATCTTTAAAAATTCTTTGTCACAGTTCAGCTGGTTCATTCTTGACTTCAGCAGCCTGATCTGAATGTGACAGAGGTTCACACAGTTAGTCCATAACACTCTTAGAAAAAATTAGCCTAAAAGGGTTTTGCCTGAAGGACTGAGGTTAAAGAACCCTCTTTTGAACTAAGAGTTCTTCAAAGATTTTGGCAATCAGTCAATCAGTCAGTAGAACCCCCTTGATGGGCTATTTTAAGCACCCTTAGAAGGTGGAAATGTTCTTGATAGAACCCTCAAACAGTGCTAAAGTATGGTGGAAGGGTTCTCTACCTTTCATTGGGGGTTCTGGGTGAAACCCATCATATATTATTCTAGGTATAACCCTTTATGCTTGATTCGAGGTCTCTGATAGGCCTTTTCCACCAACATGGAACCAGCCCTGTTCCAGTTTGCACAATTTTGAACAATTCCTAGCATTTTCACCAAAAATAAACTTCGGAACCTGAAAAGTCAGCTTCTAGCAGAAACCAAAAAATGTCCAGATTGAAGTGGGCGTGTCATATTCCAAAGGTTGATGTGTATTGTGCAGCACCCTCTGTTGGTGTAGATAGAAAAATCACAGTTAATTCTGTTACAGATTTGCAGTCCAGTGGCCTTGAATGTGTTTATGCTTGAAACCAGAGTAGACTTACACCAACTTTAGGGTTTTACATGGCCCAAACAATGGAAACAAGTATTTTTAAATGTCAACTCTGTCCTTCTCTGTGGCCTTGGCTTCCACTGTTACGCTGATGACACCCAGCTCTACATCTCTGCCCAGTCCATTACTGCTGTTGCTCACCCTACACTAACAACCTGCCTCTCTGATATAAAAGCCTGGATGCAAATTAACTTCCTCAGACTCAACAGTGATAAATCTGAAATCCTCATCATTGACCCGAAATCCCTCATCCAATCCCGCTACAATTATTCCCCCTGCATCAATGGCCCCACTGTTCCTACCCTCACATATCCAAAACCCTGGTGAAATCTTTGATCAGACTCTCTCCTTTGCACACGTTTGCCTTCTTTCATCTTAAAAACATCGCCCCGTCTTTGTCCCTCCCTCTCCCTCTCAGCTGCTAAAACACTCATGCACACCCTCATCACCTCACGACTTGACTACTGCAACAGCATCCACTGAAATCCTCAACAAACTACTATTACATCCAAAACTCAGCTGCTGTCTGCTCATCCACTCTCACACTGGAGACCGGATCAACAAAAAAATCCAGTTCAGAATTCTCCTCATCGCCTACAAAGCCCTCCACAACCTCGCCCCCTCCTACCTCGCTGACCTCCTGCACCGACATACTCTGATCTGCAACCTCAGATCCACTTACCCCAACCACATCTCACCCGATCCAAGCACCACACCTGAAGGGACAGGGCCTTTTCCATCTCTGCCCTCTCCCTCTGAAACTCTTTCTGGCAACATCTCAGACAATCTTGCTCCCTATTTAAATCTGCTTTTAAAATAACTAGTTGTTGTTGTTTTCCTGAAAGCACTATACAAATAAAATGTATTATTATTTTATTATTATTTCGGCAAAGCATTAAGGCGATCAACCATGTACTGTTTGCAGTAAAAACACACTCAGCGTGTCTAAGCCTTAATTTCAACTGTGATACTCAACTATACACGCACCTACTATATAATTACTGTTTGCTGTCTACGTTCAAACAAACTGTACATGTGATAAATCCTTGGTACAGGCAGTCCACAAAAGAAAAAGGCGCTGGTGATGTTTACATGTGTTTCTGAGCAGGGCTTGTCAGTCACACATTACGCCTCGCTGTTCTTTCACTTGACACCGCTTTCCACCATTGTTTGGGTCCGTGTGACTCAGCCGTGGCTCACCACTGGCTGCACCTGCAGCTGCATTTGTTTTCCCAAAATACCCTGAACATCACTGACAAGCCAATTTCGGGTAGAAATGAGAGCTCAGGCGCGCAGTCATGGGGGTCACAGACGGGCTGACGATGTGGCTGTGCATCTTTTATTAATCGTTATGTTAATCTAAAAGTTGGATACTGTAACTTTTGATTCCTAAATGATCAAATACGGCAAAGTCCGCCCATTGCCTCCAGACGAGTCACATAGGCAGTGGATTACTGTTTCTAAGAACTTGTAGGGGATGTGTTTGGGAAAAAAAGATATTTTTACACAGTTTATCCTTTGCCATCTGCCTGAAAGGGAACAAACGTGCCCCAGTTTGGCTATAAGTTGCTTTTTTAGGGCTGGTTGGGCACTGTCTATAAAATGAATCAAAGGCACAAAAGAAATAATGTGAGAATGCCCGCAGGTTTATAATGGTGGAGCTTAAATTGCAGCTTGTTGTGTCGGGCAGTGCACACATGATCAGTTTCAGCAGCATTTAGAAAACATTTTCACCTCATTTCATTTATTAAAATGATCTAATCTTCTATGAAACATACAAATGCAAATAGGACGGAGTAAAACAGGCATGAAAACAAAACATGATGGGCCTTAATGTGCTCTGTTAATGGATTTCAGATGAGTCACTGCATGGCCAGAATGCCTACCCACAAAATAAATTAAAAAAAGACTGCTTTATTGAATATTATCTTAATCCTTCTAAGTACTTTGGCACCCTGAAATGGGGGTTATGAACAAAATAGCCCATTGAATTTGAAGTCATTATCTGGCACTGCATGGTTCAAATTCTAAGTAACATTTAAATGAAAACAAACAGTGTGTATGGACATATTAAGGGGATATTAACATTCATTTTTGACATATTAAGTTTGCAGAATCTGGATTCGTCAAAGTGCAGCTGACAGATTTTTGACTGCAGCAACATGATCTGAATGTGACAGTCGTTCAGGTTTGTCCATTAGCTGTAAAAAGCTGTCAGTAAGTCCTCCCAGAGTTTTCAAACAGAGCATTTTTAAACCAGTGGATCAATATTATCACATAGACACACGTCATAGACGCAGACATCAATGCCACTGGCTGTGAGACGTTGCTCTTATTGCTTCTTTCTCCTTTCTTTCACTGTCTTTTCTTTATACTTGTTTCCTCTCAGAGTGGCTATAAATAGCTGCTCTGTGTCACCATCTGGCTCCACAAAGGCTGCTCACCTCTGTGTGTGTTAGTCAGTGTGACTGCTGTGAACCATGTTAGCCTGTTGGCTCAAACACCGTATTACTGTGGCCTCTGTAAAGTAGCAATAGAGTTAAGCCAGCTGGCTGGTGGCACCAATCGTAGATTCAGGATAACCTGTCTCCCCTGCACTGCTAGCAGTCCGAAAAAGCCCAACCACAGCTCTTTCATCCAATTGTTTCCTAGGTGCCCTGGAGGAACCTTGAATTGTCCATTGTCCATTTGTTAAGAACTGCTGTTGTAGAATAAAGTTGTTTTTGCTCCATTTACAGAAAAGGTCAGCCTGGAGCGAGAGCACTTAACACTGGTAATGTCTGCAATGGCGAAAATTGTCAACACAAAGCATTTTGTTTTTTGTTTTTTTAAAGGAGAGCATGTTAACACAAAAGTGTATGACTCTCAAGTGACATCTGAAAGCTGGGTAACACCAAGGAGGAGGATGGTAGGGTTGCCCCCAAATATTTGGTCAGTTATGGTGAGAGGAGTTTTAGTCATCCAACTTTTAATTTATTTCGTAGTTGCATAAAGAAAATCACCTCAAACTCCATTTGGAGGCTGCACCTTGCCATTGGAAGGAAGGCTTTTGGAGATTGCCAGGGATAGTTTTAGGTGCTTGTGCCACAGGCCATGAAGCCCTTAAATCTGGCAGCAAAAGAACATTTTTAGTGGTCCAAACATGTAAAAACATTCAATAAAAGCAAATTCAATGCAACTTAGCATAGCTGTCCCTAACTGAGGCACTTGTGCTGTCCTCTTTTATTATGAGTTATTTATCCCTCTTATTTATTTGAACAAGACTTGTTTGAAGTTATAACACGTCAAAATAAATTAACAAAATGTTTCAGTCTCCTTGTTGGTTGTTCTGACACAGTCAGCATCATTACAACTTTTGTCCGTAGCATTTACTAAGCAGCTCACTTTGTGCCCCAAAAAATATATTTAAACAGTTAAATATCATAAATATGTCAAGAGTAGTTGACTAATGGCTTGATCTAATGACTACTGGTTGACTATGAAAATCTTTAATCAGGGGCAGCCCGGTGAAAAATAAAGTGTAATATTAATGGACATGATGTACAGTAACTGCCTCTATGATCCCCTGTAGTCTCACCACACTTGCAACAGTAAGCTGTAACATCCCTGTGTTAAAAATAACACTCAGGAAAGATAAAAAATGATCAAATCTGTATCCATACTGTAGATTTCATATGCAAAAGTGATATGAGAAGAGAGGCTTCATCTGGATTAGTCCACGCAAAGGTTACTGTGTCAGAGAATGTGATGAACACGGGATTAATGCACACATACACACACACACACACTCACATAGACACACACGGACACATGTACACAAAATAACCATAACAGGTGGGCCGGATGGAGGGATGAACTGGATGGGTGGGGAGGGGCGGAGAGGGAGAGAGAGAAGACGGTGGGATTGTGCATTGGGATTAAAGCAGGCACAGTCTGGGCCTTTTGCTCTCCATTGATCCATCTATTCAACCATCCGTCCATTAATTCAGCCGCTCATCCGACCATGCTGCCCATTCCCCTAACAATTTTTTTAAATGCAAAATTTATCAGGTGGTGCCGTGCTAATTTCCATGACACTGGAGTCAATGGAACTTGCCTGGAATTCATGAATAGTCATTTTTCAAACTCAATTCTCGTCCCTTTGCCTTTTGATTGCAGCGGTACAGAAATGATCTGCATCATAAGTATGCGCTTAAAGTGGCGAATACAAGATGAAAAGCACAATGGAGGGTTATGGATTCCTCTCGCCGGCCCTCCTTCACACCACCAACTGTTTGAAAGAAAGCGAAGGAGACACAGGGAGGCTGTGGGCAGGAGGACGTGAAGAGAGGCAGACAGTAAGACAACCTGAGAGAAAGAAAGGGAAGGCAGGGAGACGGAGGGAGAGGGCGGCAGGCAGAGACGAGACAAGAAAAGAAGGTGGTTTGGTAGCCAGCTGTTACTCCGTGATGATCTCCTGTCTCGCCGTGCTGTCACAGATACTCGCAAACAGCATTTACTGCTGCTGGATTACATGCCCAGTGCCAATGTAAGGAAATCTGTACAGAAATCATTCACATGACCAGAAAATGTCATTCAGACTGACGTTTTTACACCGTGTGTAAGACAGAAGCACACACAGCGTCCTCGTTAAAGGACACACTGTGAGAAATACAGGCGCAAACTAAAACCCATCCACCTTCAAACCACAACCCACCCAGTTAAAACGAGAATCCTTTTGAATGCCAAAGGTTTCGTCCAGAACCCACCCAGAGGATTCTCCGGAGAACCCTTTCACATTTCAGTGGTTTCATTCATGTAGAATCCAGCATCGGGGGTTCTACCAAGAATCCTTTTTGACCCCAAAGGCTTTAGCCAGAACCCATCCAGGAGGTTGTACTGAGAACTCTATATCCCAAATATTCCACCCAGAACCCCCTTTGAGAGGTTCAACATGGAACCCTTCTATGGTGTAATGGTTCTGCCCAGAACCCTCTCTGGGGGTTTCATCCAGAACCTTTCCACCTTCTAACAAGATCCCACCTGAAAGGTTCTATTGAGAATCCTTTTATATCCCAAAGGTTCCACCCAGAACACTCTATGAGAGATTCGACATGGAACCCTTCTATGGTGTAATGGTTCCAGCCAGCACCCTCTTTGGTGGTTCTATCCAGAACCTTTCCAGCTTTTAAGAAAAACCCACCTAGGGGGCTCTACTGAGAACCATTTTACATTCTGATGGTTTCGTCTAGAACCCATCAAGGGTTTTTTTTTTTTAAATCCTTTTACATCCCAAATATTCCACTCAGAATCCTCTCTGGGGGTTCTATCCAGAACCTTTCCACCTTCTAACAAAAACCCACCCAAGAGGTTCCCAAAGTTTCATCTAGGACCCACCCAGGGGAACTGAGGGGTTCTATTGAGAACCCTTTTTCATTACAATAGTTTTATTTAGAACCCACTTAGGGATTCTATTGAGAATCCCTTTATACCCCAAAGGTTTCATCTAGAACGCATCCAGAGGGTATTATTGAGAACCCTTTTATATAAAAATAACTTTTTGCTGGTCTCTCAACTCTTTTCCGAAGGTTCTCCTAGAACGATATTGTATTCAACAGATTAAGCAAAAAATATCATTTTTCAGATACATCTTCATTGAGAAACACCATTTGAAACACAAGTAAACATTTGCAAATTTGAGGATGAAGATCTTTGAACACAACAGTGCTTGAAGAACTCATCTTTCAAATAGGATTCTTTGCATGATAATCATTCTTAATGGAAATCTTAGACCTACAAAGAAGCCTTGATGAGTCCTTTCTTTAAAAAAGGGTTATTCACAGCAAATGGCTGCGGGTAGAACCTCAGCCCTTCATGAAGAACCCTTTTGAAACCCTTATTTTTAAGAGTGTATACTGCCTGTGCGACTCCACTGCTTCTCTTAGTTTCCCTGCATGTGTTTAATCTTGTTCTTTCTCTCTGTCTTTCTGTCTGCCTTTCATTTGCTTTGCATTATTCTCTGTACTCTTGTAGATGTGTGCCAGTTATGGTGGAGCCCGGAGAAAGATCTAATTTTGCCGGTTCTGCTCTATTTCTCAGTATCTCTGTGGTGCTTTATGTTGTCCTGAGAGCCCTACAGGAAAGAATGAACAGTAACAGCCTGAATTTACACACACACACACACACACACACACACACACACACTCTAGACTTCTGCGTTCTTACCACTTAAGGTCGAGACCCAAAATAGGTCATCGCCCCATCCCTTGTGGTTCCACACATGACAAGCGAGGCAATATGCTTTAATGAACCTTGTTTTCAAGGCAAGAGACTTAACTTCCTAATTGGATTCTTTGCTGAAAAATGTCTCGGACGCCTCAGCAAAAAAGATATTGTCCAAAAGAGAATAGATTCAGCTCTCTGGGAAAAAGGAAACGTGTGAGAAACAGTTCAATTTCCTCTATGCTGTCAGCGGAGTTTCAACAAAGAATTTAAAATCATCCATGGGAGCAAGGCAAGGGCTGTTTAGAAAGCACAGAGTGTGTGTTGTACCTAACTAGCACATATTTCTGAAGCTTCGAGTACATAGTACCAAGTACGGCCCCTTTGTACCTACTAAACAACCTGAATCATGGAATCCACAAGGTGCCAGAGATGTTTCAAAAGGATCTTTTTTACCCTCAGACTCAATAGTGTTAGGCTTTTCTTTAAGAATTTTCTGACAGCACAATGATATTGTGGATATGCCACTTCACTTCATCCCAATGGCGTTCCATTGCCCTGAGATGTAGTGAATAGGGGTGTCACAATGCATCGCAGCGAATCATATCCTCCAACACAAGGCTTTAAATTCATGCATTTGATGCACTGAAGGCCTAACCACGTGTTTTTGTTTGCAATCCAATTAACAATTCAGTGCTGTGGTTGTTCTTATCCGCTGTTTGTGGCACCATATGTTTTGTGTTTTATAGAAAAACAGAATAAATGAATGTAGAAACATAATGAATAAAGGTGCTTCCATACAGGCATGAAGGTTTACTGAATGGCTTGATGGATTTGAAAACAAAGTGAATCATATGCTTTGGCCTTCACGGTCACTAGATTTTAACCAAGTCAAACACATATGGAAGATTTTGCACCAACGGCATGTCTTTTTAAGACACAGAAATGGCTAGAAGAGGACTTATTGGTTACGTGTTTCCTGTAAAACAGGCAAATAGGGAGGGTGAGCCTCAGAGACCAACAGAGGGCAGTTTGACAACAGGGAGTACAGTACCAAGGTGGATTACTGGGTTTGACTCCCAGCACCCCAGGCCTGAGTCACAACAGTTAGCTGTTCCCTAAGTTACTTTAGGAACAAGTAGAGCTATCTTTTCATCATGAAACTCTGTAAACCACCTTGGTACTGTATTCCCTGTCGGTTTTGGAAGCTGTGTTCGCCCAGGTGACCGGTTGAGTTCACAGGGAGGCTGCTGAATGCAGGTCTTTTGCCTGCTAATGGCAGCTAACAGTTACAGTTAGCTAGTTTAGCAACAAGTAAGCTAAAACTATTCTGTCCATCAGGAAAGTTCTGTAATTAAATAACTGAGAGTTTAAGCTGAGCAGCCAGAGGATATCAGTGGGGAAACCATAAAATACTTTGAATGCATCAACAATGTCATCAACAGTTTTTAATTGTTTTCCAGGGAAAAGGGGAGTTATTTAGCTCACTGTAGCAACAAGTAAAGCTATCTTCCATCAGGAAACTCTGTAAATTACCTTAGTACTGTATTCCCTGTCAATCTTGAAGGTTGTGTTCATTCCAGTGCCCATCTGTGTTCACTGGGAGATTACCCACTAATGGCAACTAACAGTCACTAGTAGCTACTTTAGCAACAAATAAGCTAAAGCTATCTGTCCATCAGGAAGGCTCTGTAATTGAATAACTGAGAGTTAAAGTTGAGCAGTTGGACATCAGAGAGGAAACCAGAAAACATTTTCTTCATAAAACATGACCAAGTTTCGCTAAGATCAGTGCATTAAGTTATAAAGTTGTTCTTTTGTACAGTGAGGCCTGTTCCCAGGAAGCACTGCACTCTTCTCTGTTGAATGGTTGTATTCTCCTTCTATGCTCAGCAATGTCGTGTATGCCTCTGAGTGCAGGGTGAGTCATTAGTAGTTTTAAGTCATTTTCCAGAAGCTATCTTTCCCTCAGCAAATTCTGTAAATGACCTTGGTACTGTATTCCCTGTCAGTCTTGGAGGCTCCCAATGACCAGTCATGTTCACTGAGACACTGCCCACTAATGGCAGCTAACAGTCACTGTTAGCTACTTTGGCAACAAGCAAGCTAAAGCTATCTGTCCATCAGGAAGGCTCTGTAATTGAATAACTGAGTGTTTAAGCTGAGCAGCTGGACATCAGAGGGGAAACCAGAAAACATTTTCTCCATAAAACATGACCCACTTTCACTAAAATCAGTGCATTAAGTTATAAAGTTGCACAGTGAGGCCATTCCCAAGAAACACTGCAGTGAGAGAGCGTTTCATTGGACGCAAATTTAATGAATGCCCCTGAGTGCAGGATGAGTCATCAACAGTTTTTAATCCTTTTCCAGCAAAAGAGAAACTCTGAAATACCATTAAAAATACCCAGGAATAGCTACAGATGACTTTTGGTCATTGTTGGGCTGATATATAGGTGACAAACAAAGCAATACATATGTGAGAAAAACTCTGGTGAACTTAAGGCATGCTGAAGCAGTTGGGTCAGCATGACACCTGTGTTAAACAAAATTTCATTCATTATCTGGAATCTCAAGTATTTGACTTTTGTGAAGTTCACTACAACAAACTGAAAATAGAAACAGTGAGCACATTGTTTTTCTGTTTTATTAAAAATGTAGCTAATCGATAGCATTCTTGCTAAATTCTAACCCTGGGGTCAGATGTTGGAACAGACACACAGATTCCTCAAAACACAGTTTCTGCTGCTGCATGTCTTTGACTTTGAGGCTTGACATGAGCTTTTTTGAGAAGTGGGAGAACGTATCATGCTTTCGTGCTGCTGGTCAGCCTGCTTTCGTGAACTGCAGCTGAACTTGCCTGCTTAAATATGAATACACCACTTTCATGAAACTCTACTCACTGCGCTGGCATTGAAATCCCAGAAGGGTTGGCTGTTGGTCTGGCACCAACAACCACACAAGCCCTCTGTAATATTCAGTTGAACAGCGACTGATCCCCGTGACCCTGTCCACATGCTTTATATACTTATGTTTTATTTATGTATGTGCGAGTCATTGTCTGGAGAAGCTGGGTGCTTGCATAAATGGAGAGTTGTACTTGATAAAAGTGCAAACAGAGCTGTGTGTGTGTGTGTGTGTGTGTGTGTGTGTGTGTGTGTGTGTGTGTGTGTGTGTGTGAGAGAGTAGGTGCAGATGGAGAAGCCTTTGGACTGAAAATCATCACCTTGCACCTCGCCTAAGAAAAGACTGTGACAATATAAACTGTCAGAATCAAGTGTCAGAATAAACTCCTTAAGGGGAGATTTTTTTTAAACACTGATTCAACTCTGAGTTGGGAGCAGGGACTTGTGCTGCATAATTTATGTTTATTTTAGTCAGTGTTTGGTACTGAATAAACTACTGGAGATAGGCAGAGGTAAATCTCTTGTGTACTTCCTACCCAAAGACTCAAAATTGTCACTGTTTTTATATTGTTTGGCTCAGTTGCCGTCTTGAGTTTCAGTGAAATATTCAGTGGTGAGTGTGTGTGAATGCACAGCCAGCTTTCTAGATATGTGTTTATGTATCACACAAGGGGCCCAATTTTCATGAAAATAGGGGTATACTTGGCACAAGTAACATAAAGATTTAAGATGACGACAGGCAAGAGATGTGGAAAATACATCAGACATCCAATTCAGGGATATGGAGGGAATTCACTTGGAAAAATTTGATCACTTATTATTATTTTTTTTAAAATCTCCCCCAAGGTCAAGAGTATATATTTAAACACAAATTTACCATTCTGAATAGAGTGTGGACTCAGATCATTCACAGATACTTTGAAAATGGTACAAAACATTGGTGTTTTGGAAAATGTACACAAAACTTTAAAAAAAAAAAAAAAAAAGCTACCACAAGGGAAGGGGGTAAACTGGATCTTTCTAGCCACGGTTATAGAGATAAGAGAGGGAATTTACATTATGGAAACAGTGACACATTGTCTGAGACTGCAGGAAACACAAGAAAAGTGTGAGAACATCATTCAGAACCCAAAACAAATAGATATTTATTCTTTTTTTGCATTATTTTCTTTTGGGTTTTTCTGTTTGTAACTTCTAAGTGTATAATTGTTGAAATAGGGTTAGTGTTAGGATTAGGTTAGTTTTATATAAAATCTAAACTGAAAAAAATGCAATGTGGCCAAAGGTTGAATACATATATTTTACATTATATTGGTATTACACATTAACACAGATGCGTGCACATTGAGGCATTTATTCATAATGAAAATATAAACATTGGTGCAAGTCAGAGTATAAAGAGCAGTGGGACAGAGATACAATATATTAACTGACTAAATCAGCATTAATTTAGGATGATCAAAAATGAACATTGTGTTGAGAATTATGTTGCATATAATTAATCCAAAAATCAAAGATCCTTATGTGCTTGGCTGATATCTGGTATTTTGCCAATTGAATGAAAGGGGGAAGGAAAGTGACTTTGTTCTCATTTTGATTGGGTTGGCTGTTCATATATGAAACTTAGGAGATGTGAAAAAAAAATAAAATCTCTAAATTGTAGGTTTGTAATAGTTCTTTCAAGTCCACAGTTGATTTGAAACCTATTTCAAATGCTTTTCTCTCTTTTTCTAAGAGATTATAGTAATACTATATTATGAAGTAATTTGTTTTGTTGACTTTTTTGCTCTCACGTGCATTACTAGAAGATGTCAGAAAGCCATTCACAGGCTCGTGTCAAGCTCATTATATTGGTTTGGCCATGCATTTGAATCGTGGGTAAGTGTGAAATTTGGCAAAGGAAAACAGAAAAAAAAGACATATTGCCATAGCTCCACAAGCTACCACGTGGTTGCTAGGCGGCAATGACATTTCCCACTCCTCTGAGCAGTCTGTCATAGAGAGAGAGAGAGAGAAAGCGAGGGAGAGAGATGTCACATGTGTCTTTACTCAACCTGACGGCTGGCAGTGCATATTCAAATATCACACCGCATATACAGTCGTGCACGCGCATGCAAACACACGCACAACCCAAAATCCCCTGGTGTGTGATGACAGGCTGCAACTGTCAGCTCGCCCCGCTGCAACTCTGTTTCTCACTCACCATTCCTCGCTCTCTCCTCACTTCTTCCTCTCCTATAGGTTCCTTTTTTTTTCCTGCAGCAGTGAGTGAGTGGATGATTTCTCTCATCCCCTCCATCCTGTCCCGTCCTTTCTCCCTCCTGAAAGCTCCTTCAGTCGTTTTCCAAGGTTTGCGAAAGGTTCTGGAATGACAGTAGTTGCAATGAGACTGTTATGAATATGTCTTTATGTCTGCGGGGAAACGGGTCATTTTAACCAGCCCTCGCTGTGTTAACAGCTGTACTGTAGAAGCCCTTGTAGAGGTTTCTCATTTCTATCACGGGCTTAAGTGGGCAGAGAAAGAACGAGACAGCGAGCCTGACTAGACTTGTAGTCATTATGAATGAGCCTGAAGCTGCTTGTCTGCATGTTGTTTTGAGAATCGAGAGATGTTCTGCACCAGAGAAATGTGTGGTTTGGCAGCCACTGTCACTGTTCAGTTAAAACACACACCATGCCCCATGGGGAGCCTGCCATGGTCTCCTCGGATGAGCAGCAATAGACATCAATTTGTGTAAATTTTTTCCTCAGAGTGTGCCACATTAATTTGACAACAGACGTCGTGCATAAATGCTAATAGTTACCCTAGCTGCAGTTAAAATGCTCAGAGCAGCAATAATTCAACTCAAAAGCAGATTAACAATTAACAATTTATGGAAGCAAACGGGTCTGGAGCAAACTTTGTAGTCAAGTAAAAGTAGTAATACTTAAAAGAAATGTTACTCAAGTTAAAAGTGAAATGACTTCAGTCAGTGTAAAGTGTGGGGTGGAAGTGGGATGTGTGATGATAATAATGTTATATGAGAGAACAATTGAATTAAAGAACATATTTTGGCTACACAATAAATTGCTTCAACATGTCAGCAGCGTCACAACACCAAGTCCTTTGCAGTTGTACAGGTGATAACTGATTCTAAATATACAACTATCTTCCTCAGCATGGCCTCAATAGAATTTACCAGAATCAAGGACAAGAAGCGCAATAATATATAGAAATTGCATATGTTGCAATTGAACACACAAAATAAATTGTGTCCCTGAAGTGAGTATTTCAACTTTCCTTGATCTCTGATGACATATCGTGGTCATATCATTAATTTTTATTACAGTAAATATATTACAGATTTTTAATTTAAACAAAAATGACCAACAAGTGAACATTAAACATCACCAGGGCTGACAAATAAAGACAGATAAAGATTCCACACTGGCTGCAGCCCACTAACACGTGTTAAAATAAACAGAGAGATGCAAAGTTTTGCACGCAGTATAATGCACACACAATGCTACATTTCTAGGCAATGGTGTGGTTGCTGATGTTTTCCTCTGAAGGCAGAGTTACATGCATCAGTGAGTTTGTTGTTCACCTGTCTGAATGGCATTCTGAGCCTTGCCCCTCATGAAATCCACCACAATCTGCTCCAGGTTCAACTTCTCTGCTCATTCATTCCCAGGGTACAATATAACCCGTCTACTCAGCATCTCCCGCCCCACTGCACTCCTCAAAGTTTTCAAAAACTTTTGAGCTGAATGAGCGCTCTGCAGTCACAGCTTTGACAGGGATTATTGTCAAAAACAGCAGAAAGGTGGTACACACCTTATTGGATGTAGAAGTCACTGCTAATCCAGCATGGGCCTGTTGGTTGCGCAACATTCCTGGTGTGTTAAATTTGTTTCATTTAGTGTACTCATCTACACAAATTAAGTTGAGGTGACTTGAGCTTAAAGAGCGTGGGCTGCCCTGATAGTTCACCTGATAGAGCGTTCTTCATGCACTAAGTCCCTAAACCCAGTCTGGAAAATCCTGACTTAAACCCACCCCATGTTTGTCTCTCTTTGGTGTCACAAAGGAATAAAGGCAAAAATCCTGCAAAAAAGCAAAGTTAACTGTTAAGTGCATAATAAAGGATTCATTAACCATAATAAGCATTCTTCATACTTCAACTCTGGTAGCCACAAAAGGCATCATTAACAGTTGATAAATGCATAATAAAGGATTTATTAATCTTAATAAGCATTCATTGCACTTTAATTCCGGTAGCCACAAAATGCATTGTTATCTGTTAACAAGTGCATAATAAGGGCTTTATTAACCTTAATAAACATTGATCACATGTTTATTCTGGTATGCATAATTAATTGTTAATGAGGGCATAAAAAATGAAAATGTATTAAAGTTAATAAACATTCTTAACACTCTAATTTCAGTAGCCATAAAATGCATTGTAAACTGTAAACTTAGTATAATAAAGAAAGAAACAACAAAAACTGGACACTTAACAATGACATAACAGGCAAATTAGTTACTTAATATGTTTGTATAGTTATTATAAATAAGCGTAATAACTCATAAGCCTCAATTAATTTTAGTTTACTTTTTAATCAGGCTATAAACTGTTAAAAGTTTCTTGAAAGTATAGTAAGTATTGTTTTATAATGTAACAATAAATCTGTTTATCATGCTATTATTAATTATTAACACTTATATGGGCTTACTAATGGATTTTAATTAGGTAAGGAACTTATAAGGACCTATTATGTATCACCAAACCAAAGCTTATTAAACACATCTGAAAGCGTTGCCAATAACACTTAATTTTATGGCGAATGTAATTTAAAATTAAACAACATGTCTGTTGAGCAGTAGTGAGGAATACACAAGTACAGACACACTACAGACTGAAAAAAAAATAGGAACTATGTTTTTTACGCCAGCATTTCAATCAATATACAAGGCAATTATTAACTCTAACAAGCACTAGAAGTTGTCTACTAAAGCAGCCAGCCAGGAATAGTACCTACAGGCTACTAGGCTGGGGATTGGACTTTAAAAAATGAAAAATAATGAGGGGACTTGCTGGACTGTTGCCTTGCTACACATCTTTTTATATTCTTTTTCTGTTATGAAACTGCTGACCTAACATCAGTTCACCGACCTCCGCGAGTTACATAGTGTCGCCACTATAAGTCATGAAGTCGTGATTCTTCTAATACATATTTTAAGGGATGTAAATGACATTTTGTTTTAGCACGGTGAGTCAGTGCATGTAAATGACACATCATCATATGACTGTTCGCCGAGCTTCAAAGGCTTTACTGCAGCTGCCCCATCATATAAACTATAGGAGCTTGTACAAGTGCAGGCTGTAAGCTCTGTGCTCATCTCACTGTAATTTAATGTATGCTAATGGGCCCTCTCAATATTTAATATCGCATATGTTTTTCCATGAAGGCCTAAACACCGGGGGATTTCATGCAGTATGTCCGCTCCCGTCTAATTCTCTCTAAGCATTTATATTGTACCATTGAGTGTTTTATCCAAAAGTGTCAGCTCTCAGTACTCTCAGGCTTAGCAACACTTAGCGGGGAGCCTATCACACACGTACACATATGCATACACACACACACACACAAAACACTTTTTCAATGTCCAGTGTTTTGCTGCTGTGTAAATATAAGTGGTTTCATGAGTGATCAAGACAGTGGCAGACATGCACACAACATGAACACTGATAAGTGATGCATCAGAGTGGGCTTTTAGGCTGTTGTCTCTCCATCTCTCTCCAAATACTCCATTAGTATAATGCTCTTTAATGTTTTATAACAAAATAATAAAACTGAGACAAATACACGGTATTGTCATAATGGTGTTGAAGCCATAGTATGTTGCATTAACACAAACACACACACACACTGAGCACGTTCTGCAGTTCATTCCATTTGATAAATGATGCACACAGCTGCTGTAATTGTTACACTGCAATGAACTTTTACCCCAGCCTTTCATGCCTCCATCCATTCAATTTATCACAATAGCCAAAACGTAGACCATATAATTAACTGTGACCTGACACTAGGATTGTAATATAATGCAGGTGGCATGATTGGGCTTCTTGATTGGGGCATAAACAGCCAGAGTCCTTGGCAAGAGGTTTGATCTCTGCAGTTTTTATTAGCTGCCATCAGTGGCCTCATGGCAGTGGCTCTCTATGCTATTTTAAAATGCCTATCTCACTGTGGCAATGTCACAGAGGGTAATGGTAATTTAAACTTCTTGGATCTTAAAAAAACATTAGGTCTAAGGAAAAGAGCTTCATTGTACTTAAAAATATCCAGACCAAACTTGGGAGAGGGTCTTCTTTTTTAGATTTCCTTTATCGGAAAATGCCACCAGTGCAAACTAAAATGCTGGTATCGGTATTGGTGAGCATGCGAGTCTATGCACCCATCTGGTATCATGCAGACTTTTTTATTAACCATGAAACTGGGCCCTGCCACTTCCCAGTGTCCCATTTTCCCCCAGTTTGACAGTGAAGTCATGTTCTACAGCACTCATACCAATCATACCAGTCATCTCGCATCCAGGATTAGTAGTATAGAACTATTGAAAAAAATAATAATACAAATAATAACATCTTTATTATTATAATGACAGCAATATTTTTTGTATCATTCAGAAATAGGCCTTTTGAGAACATTGTTGTATTAGTAGTTGGAGTTTTCTGTAAAACTTAACCAATTATAAAATTACAATTTATGGTCTTCATGGGGCTGAGGGTGGGAGTATTTCTTGGCTGGAAACATAGACTTCCCGCTGTCTCCACTGGTTGCCTGGCAACCTTACATTACCTTGACATCAAGACTCCAGGAAGCCTCTGCTCCAGGCCAAGAAATTTTACCAAACAAAATCACAAACTGTCTTCAGTTTTTGTACAGATTAAACAAATAAATTTTAATAGGTTAGAGGTGCTAGTAGGTGGATTTTGTTACGTTTGGATAGAGGCAAATGAGCTGTTTCCATGTGTTTACAGTCATTACACTAAGCTAAGCTAAGCTAACCAACAGCAAAACTGGCTTCAGCCTCATATTTAATGGACTAAAATGAAAGTGGTATCATTTACCTCTTGGCAAGGAGGCAAAAAAAAGATTTCCCAAAATGTTTTACTGTTCTTTTCAGCAAAAAACAACCAGATACAGAGTGTTAACTGTTTTGTGATTAAACCATTTAATATTCTATGACAAGTGTTGATCAGCAGTATATTTCTCAGTAATATATTTCCATTATAGTACTCTTTCCAGGAACAAGTAAGGGATTAAAATTTCCAAGACAGTAATTACATTACAGTTACTAATCCAAGTAAATCTTAGTTACTGAGTTATTTGTTGACCTCTGTAGGCTCTTTGAAGGAGAAGATGTTCAGTGGATCAGCAGTTCAACTTTGGAGCACAACAAGACTGCCAACAAGGTACAAAATTAATATAGTAATATAACGAGTAATAGTTGTTGAGTCACGAGTTAATACCAAGTAATAAGTAATATTATTACTTTTTAAAGGAGTAATAAGTAACTTATTACACATCCTGAGTAACTTGCCTAACACTGGCCATGACGTAATAAAACAGCATTCGAGTAGCACCACTGACTACTGTCATGTAATGATACAATATTATATAATACAGTATGATTTAATATAATATAAAGAAGGAACGATGTACAGTGAGCAGGTCTTTATTTAAGACCTTTCTGCTTCATGTTGGCATCATTATCAGTATTTATTTCACAATAATGTCCTGCTCACTGTACATTATTTCTTTTATAAATAATGGTTATTTGCCAGAAAAGAAAGAAAGAAAGAAAGAAAGAAAGAAAGAAAGAAAGAAAGAAAGAAAGAAAGACATGCATTATGCAACACAAAATATTGATTTCAAAATTATTTAATGGCTTTATTTCACAATAGTGACCTGCTCACTGCACATTACCCTGCTTCTTACGTGCTTATATACCTAAAAATCAATAATTTGACAAAATGTTCAATGATTTTAGAGATTTAACAACGATTTTATTGTCCTTTCAGAGTCTATGATCAGAACTTTGTCAATAGCAACAGTTCAACGGTCCGTTATACAGAAATACCAGACCTTAGAATGCTGCAATTGACTAATTAGAATCAAGTATTTAACAAAGCCCTGTAATGATATAATATAATCAATCACACAGCAAAAGTGAAGTTTGGTAATATTAACTAACATTAGCCACCATAAGCCAGTGGTCACACCAGACCAGAAGTAAGGCTGTTGCTGTAAAAACTATACTGAGTATACTGAGTTCAACAAAGGTGCATTTTTATTACTGTTGTGCTTCAAGATACTTCAATATTTAGACAGGTACCAGCTGGTTAGAACAGGTTAGAGCTGAAATTAAGCCATCTATTTATTTATTTATTTATTATTATTATTTTACCAATGTTAAACTGACTTGGAAAATGGTCTAATATATTGCATGGTTAAGTAAAATACTTAGCTACAAGCAGCTGGCATCATCCTGGCATTTTCAGCATCTTTCTGCTGGAGAAAATGTTGCCTTCTCCATGTACAGTTAGGATTTAGTATGTACTTAACAGATTTTGGACAGATGAAGGGTAAGGCGGGCTGCTTGAGTGAGCGGCCCATCAGTCCCAGTGTGACCTTGTGCAGTGGGAGCTTAGAGGAGCAGAGAGGGAGAGAGACAGAGCTCTCAGCTTATGTAAGTGGTGTCACATTCCGACTCGCTTACTGGACCGGCGTGGTTTGGTCCCTTCTGATAGACGAGCCTGCAGCCCCATCGGTGTGTGTGCCTGTACGTGTGTTTGCGTGTGTATGACAGGCAAATAGTGAGTTGTTTAAAAGCATAGGTTTGTGTGAGAAATTGTGTACGGTTCATTAATAGCTTTGCTAGAGACACACATGTCTTGGAGCTGCCCGCAGACATCAAGGCACAGAAAAAGATGTAAAGAAGAGAGGGACAGGCAGATAGAAGGAGGGTGACGGTGGGTGGAGAGAGATCAGAGATCCGGTGTGATTTATTTGTAGTTATGAAATCTGCTCCATACATTTGTTCCAGCATTTTTCATCTCTGTGTCCCTGCTGAGTTTGGGGTCTAAAATGGCTTTTGGCTGCCGCTGAGCAATGTCAGCAGAGTTGCCACAGTTCAGATGGCCCTTCAGTGAGTCTGTTGTAGACTACGTGTATAGCCAACATCTTGTTTTAGAATTTAGTATCATGGACTGTTGTGCAGGTTCATTGAACCAAATTAATTTGTTCAAGGTATGAAATAAAGGTAATAATAGTTTCAAAACTCCACCTCAGTGCCAGGGGCATTATCAACCTGTCATAAAATCCACAAGATATCTGAAAGTAGTCATCAGATCCTGTGACTGATGGGACTTGGCTGTCTTTGCTTTAACAACTCAAACTTTGATTGAGTTGTTAAAAGGGGAAAAGAAAACACAATAAAACTAGTGTCAATTTGTCTCACTCATCCAGTCGTGGCTGTAGGGTATCTTGGATGTCTCTGTTTTAATTATAACACGCATACAATTACAGACTTTCTGATTAATGGGCTTTCAGAAAATGGGACTGGCACATACTTTTTGCTTCACAGCATTCTAATTTGAAGGGCATCAGTCAATTGAAACTATATACAGTACCAGTCAAAAGTTTGGGGCTACCTTACCATTCACTTCAATGAGACTGTACATCCAAACTTTTGACTTGTATAGTATAGACAAAATATACATCAGCAGAATGTTATCTGATGTTCTTTAAGAAACAGATCATCATTCGTCTTTAAACTCAGTGACAATAACTATCTCTATATATCTAAGGGGTGAGCGATATGGTGTTATTTACCATGCAAAGGTAGAAATGTGTCCACTGTAGAGATTTGGCATTACTGTTCCCACCACAGGAGCTATTTTCAAGTGATCTCTGAGTCTAGCTGCCTCGCAAGGTAACGTGATTTGGGCATCGAGACTGCTTACGTTCTCACATGATTACAAGGGGGAACAAATCTGCTTGGGTAGGTTTAGGAACAAATGTACTTTGGTAGATTTAGGAACAAAACTACTTTGGTAGGTTTAGGAAGAAAAGAACTTTGGTAAGTTTAGGAACAGATGTATTGGGTAGGTTTAGAAACAAAACTACTTAGGCAGGTTTAGGGACAAGACTACCTTGGTATGGTTAGGAACAAAAAGTTCTTGTGCAGGTTTAGGAACAAAGCTAACTGGGGAGCCTTGGGAACAAAAACTACTTCAGCAGGTTTAGGAAAAAAAACTACTTCAGCAGGATTAGGAACAAAACTTTCTTAATGCTGGAAAGGCTTTCTGGATGTTGGATGTTGTTGATCAAACGAGAACTAGCCAATCACAGAGCAGGCACTTGCACATATCTCATGAGAATTTCACAGATCTCACAAATCCCAAGTTCCCTTCTAGACACGACCCCATAAAAGTCGGGGTTAAAAGAAATGATTTACCAATTTTGAAACTATTCATGTTCAATCCTTTAAACTGTCATCGGGCCTGCCTGTAGATTTACTGTAATGTATGTGTGCCAGAAGCAGGGGCTTTCACCAGCTACAAAAAAACAAACAAACCACAACCTAATTATAGCCAAGCAGCAGCTTTATCAAATTGCCTGTGTAGGATGGAAAACAAACACATAATCTTTTAAGACTAAAGAAATAACAGTGGGTTATAACTCTGTCCACTTCTCCACTTAACAGTAGTAGAGAGAAATAAGGACCATTCTCATTTATCGTTAGGGGAATCCTTAATACTCATACATACACTTAACTGACAGACAGCGATGATCAAACTGGTAATATCCATGTGGCCAGAAAGATGCACCTGCTACAATAAATTAGAGAGACAACATCTTTTATCAGGTTTAGATCGAACATAGAGCTTTAACACACAATCGCTAATGATTGTGTTTGTAACGATTCCTCAGGCTGCATAACAGATAGGAGTTTTGTTTGTTATTTTGTTTATTCTCGCCATCATTATTTCTCGAAGTTGGGTCTAAATCCAACACAAATTGCCCGAAGTTGCTTGTGACTGCAAGCTCATTGTTGGACTTTTCATTGGCATTAATGGTGACTAAAAAAAGGGATCTGTACCCATATTATCCTAATCTGTTAAGCCATTCTTATTCCTAATCAGAAAATTGTATTCCAGTGTAAAGGACACAGCACCTGCGGCGACAGCAAAACTGGAGACTGAGCTACAGATAAGAAATGACAGGAGTTATTTTGTTTACAATATACTGTATTTTATGGCCAGTTTAAGCGTAATATAGCGAAATGCAAAAAGCCCCTTAAATGACTACATCTGTTGCGAGCTCCCTGGGCCACTGTGAAGACAGCCTGGCTGAGTCACAGGACTTAATGTGCATTGAATTCCTCCGTTGACTGTGGCATTAATGCTTACCTACAGCACACATTTATGACAAGCACACTGTGCCATTGTGTGGTACAAAGTGTGTGTGTGTGCATGTGTGTTATTTTCATCTATGTCTCTCTATTTAAGTGACCTAGAAATGCATCTGTTGCTGAACAGTGTTTTATTTAACAAGAAAGCCGCGATGCCAAGGGTTGCCATTAGGAGGGAGCATGATGGGGGTGGGTTATGTAGGAGAAGTCTGTGCTGAAATCTTAATCATTTATTTTTCATATTCCCCACAGAAAATGTGTTTGTAGCGAGATCAGTTATTCATTCATTCGTGTTTATTTTCCTTTTCTAGCAACTATAAAACTCACTGGGATCTCATCAGAATTACCTGAGCAAGTTTAATTGATACGATGCACTACTACAGAGACTCCTGGCAACTTTGTCGCAGTCTTTATTTAAGAAATAATGCTCCCGTGCCACATCAGCTACAGAAATCCTATTTTCTGTCTCTCTGTCTTTCACAAACATGGACGTGGTAAATTGCATTTTAATGATTTAATGGGTTGAATAATAGAAAGCTGCTGAAGTCCCTAGCGATATATCTCCAAATGTGTTTAAAAATGCATGTGGCATAGACTGTTACTTCCAATTATCTCCCTTCCACTGACAGTGTTGAAGACACACACACACGTACACACAGGCAGCACTACATATTACTTAATATGGTAATGAGAATATTGTTTTTATCGCATGGGTCATGTATTATGTTAATTGGATTTAGGCCTATAGTTCATATTCAGTCACAAATGTGGTTAATGGATGTGTACGGGCTATGGTTTCTGTTGCCACTGATAGCACTTAGGCAAGGGTGAGGGTCTTGGATCTGGGATGATGAAATGCTGTACCATATTTGCCATGAGCTAAAGTGGTCTATTCATAATGACTACACTACTGCTCCTTTGAGCTGTATTCTGGACACATTTGGGCAGAAGAGGAAGACCCTTGGTGATGCTCGGGAAATTGTGGATGGATTTAGGGTTGGGTGATTGGATAAATATATCAGCTATCAGCGAGCGGCTCAATCCGTTGCCAGTTGGTTGTTTTGGGTGATTTTAGGGGGGGAATTTTTGTCCTTCTATTTAATGGTAACACATTCAGTAACACAGCACACATCCACTGAGCTGGAGGACAAGTGAGAGGAAAACATGTAGGGCCAGACTATTTTGTCATCTGACATGGTTCATTAAAGACTTATGTTGACCAACCCAGAGTTGGTGATTGTTGGAATAGTGGAAAGACCAACCAAGTTTGCATGAAATGTAAAGAAATAAAAGAAGCCCATTATAAGTGCATCTTAGATCAGGAAAAGAGACAAACTTGCCACTCATACACTTAAGAGGGTGACACAGGAGTGGGTTTTCGCTCCTGTCCTCTCCAAGTGCCACGGAAATACTCCTGTTCCGCCCATTTCCATCCCATTCCTGGAAGAATGATTCCCATTCCCACCCCGTTCCTGTGACTTCACAGTCCATGGATAAAATTACACACGTTTTACAGATTCCTGATAAAATGTCAGCCTCTGGTACACATCTCACAACTGAGAGTTGGGAGGATGGGAAGAGGCGCATGCACTGAATGTATCAGCCATCACCGGTTCATGGGCTGACAGCTAGTTGGAAAATTTTAACATATAGCCCCACCCTAGTGGGATTGAATATCCTATAGCTTGAGAGCTCTTTGCAATCCTTAGGTTGAGCTGGAACATGCAGCTGGAGGATGTCCAGGCTCTGTTGCTCTGTCAACTAACAACTGAATAAGGCAGGAAAAATATGTATAGACAGTTAGATTGATTGAATGATAGATGACTGTTTATCCCCTCAGCTGAATTTCCAACATGTTATGCATCACAGAAACCTTCAAGGGAGAGATAGAATGATTTATATGCACCAACTGACTTTTCCCCTGTAGACACTAATGGACAAATACATCTCCAGTATAAAGATACAGTCTTTTTTTACTTACTTACCACCAAGGTAAGGTATTTCCTTTTTCTTTTAGAATTGTAGCCTCACTATGTCCTACAGAGGTCTCAGAGCAATTTATAGAGCACTGCTATTGGTAGCAACAAGCCTGATCTTGGATTGTGTCTACAGCGCTTACTCTAGCTGATCTCGTTCATCATTCAGAGTACAATCTCATCCTTTTTTCAGCAGTCTGCGGGGCTTGGTGCCAGCTTCAGGCATAGCTAGGCAACAGTGGACCCAGGTGCAAGGACGTTTTGTGTGCCCATCCCCACCGCCACCACCTCCCCTGCCCGTTTCATATAGGGAGGCAGACTGCATTTTCTTTTGGAGGAAGTTCCCTGTGGGGTTCTGCAGGACCATGTGAACAGGGACAACTGAACTGCCCTGCCACATTTCCACGATATCTCAATCGCTGGTGGAAGCCGAGGGGAAAATAAGGTGCAAATCACGCACTGATAGGAAAGCAAGGGGAATTCGGAGATTAGAGGGACAGAATTGTGTGAACTGCAAGGTTGAGTTGCCTGTTCCTGCAGCGGGTCGTGATGTAAAATGCCTTAAACCATAAAGATTGTACAAGTGTACCTGTCCTGCGCTCACGTCTTCTGATCTGCACTCTTGGTGTTTGCAGTTAACAGACCTCAGAAACACTCAAGTGCTGTATTTTCCAGTTTCTCTTTGCTCTCTCACACTGCTTCGTTCATGCTCTTTCACTGGTATCTCCTCCTCCATCACACACTTACTTGGATCAGCTTGAAAACACTTCCCTCCTACCATCTCCCTTCACAAAATACTGCTTCCTCTTCTTGCAGTAGGGAGATAATATGCATGAATATGTAAACGGCAGAGTTTGGAAAGTTATCAGTCTTTTTCCCGCTATGCTATACCATGATGCATCTCTGTCAGGTGTAATTTTAAAGGTGTGTGGATGCTGTTGAAGGAGATCAAAGGGCTCTGTGCGTGTGTGTGTGTGCTTGCAACAGAGGTGGCGACAGCTTGTCTTACAGGAATTGAAAGATTTTCTGGATCACTAACATGACAGATACTATACAACTGTCATGCACACACATGCACACACATACAAACACACACACACACCTCATCCACTCAATACTGACAGGTGCTCATCCTCACATCCATGCAAATACACACCTGGAAGAACACAGGTTTCATCATCCTGACAGCATCTGAAGCTGTTTGACCAGCAGGGGTCCGTGTACACTTTATCGCTTCCCTTCGCCGTGCTTCTCATAACTCTCTCTTCTCAACCTCTTCTTCCCTGCTTTTTCATCTTCCTCGTTTTTTCTTCCTCCTCCATCTTCACATCTCCAACGTCTCTTCCCTCTCTTGATCTTCCTCCCCTCTCCTCTCCGACCAAGTGATTTTCTTCTGCTCACATCTTTTCCACATGCATTCGCTCCTTTTCTTCTCCACCCCGTATTCTGTCAAAAATTGCTTTTTCAACCATGGCAGTTTCCATGTCCTCCAACGCAATACTCTGCAAGTTGATACTCTGATTAAAATAGGTTACATTTACAGTAGGCGTCTGCAAAGCAAGTAAAAACTTTGGAGTAGTCTGTACTTCCTGTCATATTTTAACAGCACTGGACCAAGTAGCCACTGTTCATGGCTGTAAATAAAGTTCGATCAGTGTTTGTGCGTTCTTGTGAATACGTATAACATTTTAAAGGACCAGTGTGTTGGATTTAGCGGCATCTTTTAGTGATGTTGCAAACACCTCGTCTCACTCTCCCCTTCCAAGCATGCAGGAGAGTCTATGGTGGCCACGAAACACGCAAAACAGGAAAGGTCATATCTAGGGCCAGTGTTTGTTTTCTTTACTCTCTGACATTTGACACTGATCAACATTATTCACTGTTTCATGGACCAAACAACTCATTGATTAATGGAAGATCAGTAATGAAGTTAATTGTTACTGATTACTGTACTGTACTGTAAATAGGGCCAAACATATCTGTGTGCTCCACATGTTTGGACCTATTTTTCAACTGAAGAAAATAATTATCAGATTAAATGACAATGAAATTTAAATGTAGTTTGCAGCCTTACATTGGAAAACAATTGAAAACACTGAAATAAAGGTAAGGTGAGGCCAAATGCAGGCAGACAGAATTATTGTCAGAACTCTAAGTCAGACTCATGTGAAAGCAAAAAGAGAGACAGAAGCAGTGAGAGGAAACATAGATGGGACAGCCGGATAAAAGCAGCACTCTGGGGATGAAGCTCCCTGTGATGGACAGGAGAGTCAACTCACTCAGCTGAGAAATGGGAAACACAGAACGACAGGGGGAGAAATGGAAATCAGACCAACAGCAGGGAGGATCCTTTCTGAGAAAGAGGAGGCAAAATTCAGAACAAGACGGGAGACAGAAAAAATACAGATATTCATATGCCTTCATGAAAATTCCAGAATCAAATTTTAATTTAAACTCTGAATATTGCAGTAACACATTGTTATACTCAAGGCTCAGGCTTACCAGCATTTAACTTAAAATAAAAAATAGGTTATTTGAACAGATTTACTCACAGGGGTGAAGTAACTCTCTCTCATGTTGTGTTCATTTTTGGCAAACTTTGACAAGCAAATTCTTGGTCTCACCCAACAGCAAACCATCCTAAAGTGCTGACCTTGAGGGAACAGAAGGGACTGTGTTGCTCCCAACTCTCTCTTTATTGAACCTCCCACCGCTGACAGTATAAACGGCTTGACAAAAGAGACAGTGTTGGCAAAGAGTTGTCAGACAGGGGTCGATGACACAAATACATGAATAAACTGTACCGCCTAGCATATTAGCTTGGCAGCTACACCAGTTCATCAGCTACAGTAGTCCTGCGCTAGTCTTGCATTGTCAGACCCCAGTGCTGTGTCAGCACTGGAGAAAGGTCTGGCTGCACATATAATCATTCTTCTATGGGGGAAAACTGCTCTGGCTTGTTTCTATTTGTCTTGGTTGGTGCAAAGGCCAGGATGCAGCATTGGTGAACCTGAAAAATGGTGTTGGAGTCTAATGTATTTTGCACGTGTGAAGCTAGCCAGGGCATTAAAATGGCTAAGGCTAATAAAAGAATAATAACTGCTAGCTTGTTTATGGTCATACTGGACCATTAGTTATGTTACCGTTCCATTTTCAGGGTGTAGGTTGTGAGCTCAGAGGTTGTCGTTTACTATAGCGCTGGGATGCTGCTAGTATGTTTACATTTGTATATTGTACATTCAACCCAAGTCCTAATCTGGCATTTTCAGCTTGCTATCTTGGAGGTTGTCGTTGTTTCCCAGGGGTTTGAAAAGGCAGATTGTGAATGTCGCAGTGTCGCCTGAAACCAAGCAACCAATGGCAGCTTCATGTCCACAGTGTGCAGCCGGTGAGTCAGACTTAAGCTAGCTAGCTAGCCAACTTTTCCCCCTCAAACAAGTACAGCAAGTGCTGTGACACTCAGAGAGAGCAGACAAAGTGTCGATGTTGAGCTGTCAGCACTCTTGTAGCTTCTAGCTGAATCTCTGTGGTTTAAAGTTCAGTTTCTCCTCTGTGTTGCTGTTTGTGCTTTCAGGAATCTGCTTTATTTTACTCTTTCATGTTCGAGTTGTGATGACTTACTGAAAACCCAGCATTTTCTGATTTTGGTTTTTCATAATGAAATCCTTCAACAAACAACAGTGGATTTTTATTGTTAAGAATTTATAGGAAATAAAACATACACTAGGGGTGTAACAATACATTGATCTGGATTGATATATTGATTCAGTTTTCAACAACTGATTGCAATTGATGAAAACTGAAAATACTGTCATCAGTATAAGACTTTATTTTCATATTGCATGTCTGTGTCACAAATGTCTGGAATGGTTCAGTAATAAAATTATCAAATCATAATTTAGTTGCTTTTTGTGAGTTGATATAAATGTAACTGAATGTGTTAAATGGACATCCAGATCAAAATCATTGTGGCAGACTTTGTGATCTCAGCAAATATCGGATCGTTGTCCACAAACAATCAGTATAATTGTGATGAAACTTGTGAATTACAACCCCGATGTCCACCTTTTTACCGCCAACAGAAGAAACTTGCGCCAGTTTATTGTGTAACCAGGGTTTTAGGCACTTAGTTTCAACTAATAATTATATTAATTATTAAATTACATATTTAAATGTCAAAAATAACAAATGTAAAATAGAGCCAGGGTAATTATCCCACATAAACTGAGAAATGCAAACAAATTTTTTGAGCTATTGCATTCTTACTAAATAATTGAATAAATTGATGAATGTTTTATCAAAATGATAATCTTTTAATGAATACAGTTTCAGCAAAAGCTGTATTGAGAATTGTAAAGTGAAATATTTAACTGCCGTGTCAGTCACAAGCTGCAGTGTACAGCACACCAGTATCCAGCTGCTTATGTGACTGACTGTTCTAAAAGAACTCTGCATTTCCTTCACACAGGCTGAACTCTGTGCACCCTTAACAGTGCTCACCATAAATCCCTAAACAGTCACAGAGCAAAAAGCATTAAACATGAGTGCACAAACAAATGAGTAAACAGAGATTGGCTCTTAGTGCTCCTCCTGAGTACCTAATAATGATAACACTGATTAGTAGGTAATAAAAGATATACAACACAAGGCCATTACTGGATTTATGTCCCCGAGGATCCCCCGGCGAGAGGAGATCGGAGATCACTTCCTGTCTACGGCGAACTATAGAGGGATTATAGTCCCTGCATAAAGAGACCTGCTCAGAAATTTAAGCCAGCTGAGAAGGAAATAAAGGGAGAAAGTGGAGGGCAGTGAGAGCAGCTAGAAAACGGAGAGAGCGAGAGCGATTCCAGAGGGCATGTGATGAGTATTGTGCAGTTATAGCAGTAATCGATATCCAGCGGAAACTGATCAGCAAGACCAAGAGATGAGGAATATAAATGAGGAGGTGGAAGGATGGAGGGCGGGAGGAGGGAGTGAAGCTGAAGTGGATGCTTCAGAGCGAATTTCTCTTCTCTCTTTGTCATTGTTATTCCATTAAATTCAGCTCCAGCGCACCCCTTTTCAACCCGTTTCTCCATCGCCTTCCTTCCATTTTGTTGTGCTCTTCAACCAGCATGTGATTTCTCGCTCCCTCTATTCACAGTGGTGTGATAGCATTCATTTTGCTAACAGTGAGATGCTATATTGCATTGGTGGGTAAATGGGTGCCCTCCAGCACTGAGTTGTACAACAGAGTGGTTGCAAATGGTAGACACTGAAGCTCAGTGTGTTTTTGTCCTGAGGCTGCTCTCACGCACTGCTCTAACTACTGCCACTTAAACTGAGAGGCATATAGTGTAGATACTGCAGTGTAACACATGCAGATACAAAACTCACCCTAAACCCACTGGCAAATATAGTATGTTTATACAGGCATTCAGAAAATACAAAATACTACGGATAGGACGACACTTATCTTGTGATTCAATACTAAAATGATATTTATGGGTGCCAATTCGGTATGAATTGTGTTTCTACAAATACTATGATTTGATATGTTGTTGTGCCCAGCGATGAACTGGCGACTTGTTCAGGGTGAACCCTGCCTCTTGCCCAATATCAGCTGGGATAGACTCCAGCCCCCCGCGACCTGTCAAGGATAAGCGGTTACGGACAATGAATGAAGGAATGAATAAATGATATGTTGTTATGATGTATTGTTTGATTTTTTGGCACTAGGTAATAGGGGAAAAACGTTAAATCTAGCATTGGCGTTTTTATGTTGTTAAGTAAAATGGATCTATGTAAGATAATATTACAGTGAACAGGATGCTAATTTACATTGGCACATTCATGGTGATTCCAATTACGTTTTAGCATTGAGCTGACAGACAGCGCTCGTTAAAAAATCAAGAAAAAGCATCACAATACTTCAGTAGGGCTCAACAATAAGGACTGCCTGCTTGCCCTAGCAAGACAAAATGCTATGTTGGGCTAGTAAATTTAGTGACCCACCCAGTTGGGCAAGTCGTCAAAAAGATTTAAAGTATTTTGATTATTGGTGAATGGTTAAAGTAATTTTTTTATGAAAAATACTGCTCAAAATATGGAGATGATGACTTTCTTTGTTTATTATCATATTAAACTGAACATCTTTGGGTTTTAGACTGATAAAAACAAGAATCACTTTGGACTATTTTCTGACATTTTATAGACATTGAAGCCCTACATTACACATGACAGTTAACTTTAGTCTTTGTTGTTCACTAAGGCTAATTTAAAAAAAAAAAAAAAAATGTAAAGGGACAAGTAAACACTGACTTTGGGCAAATAGGTTTCTGATGCAAGTGACTGGGCAAGTGAAAAAAAATAACACCAACATTGAACTCTGTTGAGGGAATTGATTTTACAGTTCTACAAAAATACCTTTTTGACAATATGGAATTTTGAGTTTTGGGTAGGGATGCACAATTAATCAAACTTCCATCAAAACTGCAAAACTTTGCAGTTTTAAAATCACAGGAAGTGCAATATTTGTTGAAGGCAAAATGTGTGTCAAAAACTTAAATCCATGAATGTCGTAGGGCAGAGATGTCCTGTCCTAGACATCAGATTCTACAGGCTTAAAAAAAACATCTTCATTTGGTACAGATTCCTGCAAAAAATCACCCGTCATTTTAACATGATTTTACAGCAAAAAAAGAATAATGATGTAAAAATGATCATTACCTCTACCACAAATCAGATCACAATTGCAATACCAGTCAAATAATCGCAATTAGATATTTTTTCAAAATTGTTCAGCCCTACTATTGAGAGACATTCTGTACTAGTGTTTCTCATATAAATGTATCCTTAATGCATGCTTTTAAACAGCTTGTATCAAAGTGTGCGTGCTGTGGGAGCCATTAAGTCATCAGTCCACATCTTTCAGCTACCCTCCCATTAGAACTGGTGGAGCAGTCTCTTCGAACAGTGCAGACAGAGCTCAAAAGACAAAATCGCAACACAAACCTTTTTCTTTTAAAGGCTGTCTGTCTGCAGGAGAAGGCAGGGTTGTGAATGCAGCTTCACGTACTGGACAGTTTATTTAAATATTCATTCTGAATCCAGCATTAACCCTCAAATGACCCTTTAGCACATGATGTGTGCAAAACATGTGCAAGCGACTCCACCAGACGGGAGCGTTGGGACCATTAGATAGTAAAGTATAAATCACACTCAAGTGCAAACAGGACTGGTTGGAGAAATCTAACCAGGCAATCTTGCACACGAACAAACAGAGATGGATGCATGCAGAAATAAACATACACACACACACTTAAACACACACACACACACACACACACACACACAGGATTTAAAATTAAAGCCGTGTCGTCCCTTCAACCAAGGAAGTTGCTCATGTTGCATGCTGATTAGGGTCATGAAAGGGTGTGTGAGTTCAAGTGTGAGACGTGTGTGATGCTTATGTGCCCTGTATGTGTGTGTGTGAGTGTGTGTTTATGTCTGTGTCTTAGGCAGTGAGACCACCACTGCCAGTGGTGCTAACTCATGAGTTATTTCTAGGTTCTGACAGCCCATAGATTACTTTGGTTCTTGCACTGCTCCGAGATGAAACAACCGTCTGAACATCTGAACATACTTCCCCACCACCACCCCCCACCCCCACGATCATTTTGAAGCCTTTTTTATACACATCATTCCCTCACTTCCCTTTGTTCCTCTTGCTTGGTGAAACCCAAGATTACAACAGTGTTTCTAATAACCTATTAAACTCCCATTCGTTGCAATGTCACAGCTTCTGCCTCGGAGTATGGTGCTAATTAGCCGCTGTTTACACAGTGAACTCGATAGAACTCCCAAGAGGAATCTTAAGTTTGACTAAAAAGAATAGAAATTTTTAATGACCGGATAGAGGTAAATTGGTGTATATTTGGTTTGTTAATGTTCAACTTACATGAAGATACAGATTTAGTGTATATATTATGTCAATATTATGTTATGAGACACTTAGAGTTTGGATATATTTATTGTGATATGGCATAAGTGTTGTCTTTTGCTGATTTTACTGGCTTGCCAGTAAAGTGATGTAATTTTCTGAAATTAGTCGTCCATTCTAGCTGTTCTACTAGGTCTATATTGCATTATTGATGATTATTTGTCAAAGATCCCACTGTGTTAAGATTTTGTGGAACCACCAGTGGTCATGCCTACAATATTCACAATATCACCATTGAGATATTTGGTCAAAAATATAACAATATTTGGTTTTGTCTATATTGCTCAGCCCTAATATACGGTCCCAAACCCCAACTCTTCTTAAGTTCATTCTTCCATAACTGGAGTTGAGGAAAAACATCAAATAAATATCGAACCTGTTGTTTTGTTTTTTTTAACCTATAGGTTGTCATTGGAAACAGGGCATTGTTTGTTATGGCAGATTCACAGCACTGGCTGCACCTTCCTCAGATGTATTCATTTTCTATTTTAAGCCTTGTTACCTGCAGTATATAGCAATGTGACAGCCAGGTCAGCATGCCCTTCTGTATGTACTGTTTTCTCATATATGTTGTCATATTCAGTCCTTTACATGACATTTTAGGGAATAAAACTCTTAATTTCTATGTCTGTTTTTTACCTTTGTGTGTGTGTGTGTGTGTGTGTGTGTGTGTGTGTGTGTGTGTGTGTGTGTGTTTTATTGGTCCTGCCTATATTTGTTTATTGGCCTTTACTGGGAGGTTATGCTATGGAAACATCAGCTAGCAACTGAAGACAAGAATTGTGTGTTCGTGACTAATGAAAGAAAAAAATGGTCAATTTAATTATAGCAGATGCTATTTGCACCTAGGTTGGACTAGTCAGCATTCCTATTTGCACCCAGAGTGGAGAAGTCAATGTTGCAATTTACACCTGGGTGTAATGATCTAACTAGTTTTGTTACCTAAACAACGAGACTGAAAAGTGTTGATGATCATTTAAAAATCTGTGACAAACAGGTACTTCCGACAGGTAATTCCACATTCCTGTCAAATAAAGGTTGTCCAGGGTGGCTTTGGATCGTGTTCCCCTGCAGGTCACCCCTATGCTTAACCCAGTTGTGTCACAGTCATGTGAAGAAAAAAAAATACACTCAGTAAGTTAAAACAATAGTAAAGTGCCCTTACAGGTTTTTTATGCTGTTTTCTATCCTCCTGTACATGCTGACCAGTGGGAGATCCTTTTCTAATGTGTTTTCAGTGTAAGTGATGTGGGACAGACTCCACAGTCCTCATTTTGTCTAAAAATCCATTTGAAACGTCATCTAAAATTAAGACAGTGGAGAGCAGCCTGAGTTAATCAAATCAAATGAGTATCTTTAAAACTTAGTCTTTCTGCACAAAATCCCCTCTTTTTGTTACTCTCCTTCTACAATGAAACATAAAGACCGTAACGTTGAAAAGATATCTGCTTTATTTGACAGATGAAGCTTCATAGAGGCTTCAGATAAACCTCTGAATATATTTTTGCAGGAAGCAAGGATTTTCCCACCATTGCTTCCATTGCAGTCGCACAAAGAAGGAAAAAAAAATGATTACAGCAAGGAAAACCTATTTAAATGCTCATGTGGGAGCCAGATTGTTGTTTCAAGACAAACTTGGAACCTGTGCTTTGGTATATTAGACAACTGTGGGCAGTTTTACCAAAACACTAGCAGAACTTTATGTGAATATTGGATTTTTATGTGACTTCTGTATCAAAGCGATGATGTGCTTTAGATTTAGTCAAGTATTCAATTTGCTCAAACCATAAACACACATCCCCTGCTGGTTATTTTATGCTTCAACGATTTCTCATTTGATTCCCACCCCTGGAAAAATCCTGTGTTATGCAAATATAAAGGACTTTATCCATCGCATTCATCTGCAAAACTCACAGGGTGTCACTCGCCGCCTTCTTATTGTGGCCATCACTCTTCTCATCTTCATCATCATTGTCATCCTTTTCTAATATTTCCTTGCCTTAGGTTATCAGCATCAGTCAGCACTTCAGCACGCTCCCCTTTGTTTTTGCTGTCTCTGCAATGCAACATTTGCCAAACTTGAATTCGTTGAGCTCCGGGGCGACGGTGGCAATATTTCTTGCAGCGAACACTCCCAGCAGCAGATTCTTTGATGAGAAACATTGTCAAAAAAAGTGTTTACTTTTCTCCCTTTTTTTTTTTTTTTTTACAGCAAGTGTCTTTAGTGCTCTGAAGGCTTTGCTTGCATATTTTGACTTGTCTCACAGCAGGTGTAGTGGCAGGGAAAAGGAGCTTACAGTCAGGTGGCACACTGGCAATATTGCAGTAGAAGTCAAGTGGGATAACTCACTATAGCCTGACAGAGTTGTGGGGGCAGCCGTGACTCAAGATTGAAATAATCGTATTGTAACAAGAGGGAAAGTGTTTGTCAGTAAGTAATATTCTTTTCAATTGTTAAAGATTAAACTCATATTAGTTGAGATTCTTCTTCTCCCTGAGTAGACGGAACAGCCTGGGAAGGAGAGGCAGGCAGAGGACAGATGAGCAGAACAATCAGGATGAGAGGGGGAGGAAAATGAGACATTTCAGAATCCACACGTTGTTTACTCTGACTCACTATAAACTAGACTTATTTAGCGTGTTAACATAATCCCGCGGGATGTGTCAAAGGACAATGGTAACACTTTTGACATATTCCTTTTGCAACAAATCAATTACCAGGGGAGTGATATTTAAATAGCGCATATCCTGGAGGAGAAAGCTTATAGCTTCTGACTACTGGAGGTTATGAATGGCAGGAGAGATGGAGCCAAAGATAGAAATATGTACATTAGGAATCAGATAAGTAGAATAGACTGGAGGCAATTAGAACAAGATTAATTTCTCCAATTAGAAACATGCGATAGTACAGATACTCATACTGTATGCTCAGTCAGACCCTCTTCTAGGGTTGGACAATGCATCAATATCATTTCAGTATGGGGATATGAGGATAAATATCGTTTTAGATTTTGGATATTTTAAACAGTGTTGTGTTTTCCTGGTTTTTAAAAGCTGCAGCAGGGTAAACTGATGTAATTTTGTCAATTTATCAGGCTGTTCTAGCTGTTATATTACTTAGTTAGTCATTGTATCCGTAGATATGTTTTCAAAAAGCTCATCGTGTTAATATTACAATAGTCATCCATACAATATTGTTGCAATATCAATAGAGTTATTTAGTCGGAAATATTGTGACATTTGATTTTGTCCATATCACAGAGCCCTGTTTAGGCCTATGTACTGTGGGGTACTTTAATCTCTAGCCATGCATCATGATTTGAGAACTTTTTTTTTTTTTTTTTTGAGAAGATGCATATATCAAAAATATCTAGATATTATTTATAAGCAATATTTCCCAGCCCTACATTTTCCCAACAGGGAGGCAAATTACACATTTATCTGCTGCTGCATTTATTGAAAAAAGCTTGTTTTGGAAGTATGAAAGTAATTTTTTTTTATGAGATGTATTTTTTTGTCGTACTGTCCTGACCTGTTGTATCAATCAAGCAAAACTTCTAAGTGACATGGCTAACTAGCACATGGTGTTTTGTCATGGCTGATAGGGTGGGGATGCTTGCACCATGTTGTTGCAACTGTCCCTAAGCTAAGCAGCCACATCAAAAGGGACCACGCAACCTGTATTTTTTCAGAATTAGCTAGTTATTGTTACGGTTTCGTACAATAAACACAAAAAAGTGTGTTCCAATGCAAATTGTTTCATTCTTCCAGTCTCACAAATAAATATAAAGATTGACTAACATCTTTAACATCTGCACGTTGACTCAAGTCAGACCTTTAATAAGTTATTTGATAAATATTACTAAGCAAAAGTGAAATTTAATGTGTGTTTAACATGTTGCAACTGTCCCCATGTTTGAGGTCAAGTCTGACTTCTTCAATTAAAATAAATATAAAGAACAATGTAATACATAATCATCTTTGAACTGTGTGGGTAATTAGTAGACAGATGTAAATTTAATATATAAACATTTAGTTGGTCTAGTCAAAAAAGTGTTGCAACCATCCCCAGTCTCCCCTACAATCAGAAGAAAGATTGAGACATTTTTTCCTTCAAAGCTATTGGGTACACAGAGAGTATATTAGGTCTTTCACCAGAAAAAGAAACTTCAACAAGCTCATTTTTTAAACTTGTATTACCTGAATAAATTCTTGGAGCGTACATGAGAGGCTGTGTATCATCATATTATACATATTACATGCGTGGCCGGCTGTGCTCATCGGTGTGCCAGAGTGTATGTGTGGGGGTCTGCATCGTGAATATATCATCCAAAGCCCATTTATTATTTAAGTAGTGTAGTGATGGTGTGTGTTTTCTGAGCAAAGTGGAAGATGAAGCCACTCTAGCAAGGCTGCTTCATCTCACACATGCAGCTGTGTTCGCTCTCCACAAAAAAAAAAAAAAAAACACACACACACACACACATGCACACACACGCAGGCATCGCCGTGGAGGCGCAGCAGGAGTGCTGACAGCTCGACTGTCTGACTAATGATTTTTCTCCCGCTCCCCATCCTATCCTCCTCTCCCTCTCTCTCTCTCGCTCTCGCAGCCAGGTGGGGCCTACACCGACAACGTTGCTCAGAGTAAATCAGCTGTTTGCCATGCTCGGGTTAAAGCTGATCCTGTTAAGCTGTTTACATGCACCTTTAAAACCCGACAACTGAGTATTGCAGTGACTAAACCTGTGAACATCTGTGAAGATCTGTGTACCTGTGGTGACCAATCCACAGTCCACTAGAATGATATAATAACTGTTTAAAGGATTTTTACTCTAAGAAAAAGATGGTTATGCAAACAATATCCACAGTAAGCACTTAAGCATGCTATGGAAGAAAAGGCCTCTTATGTAGCATCAAGAAAACAACCCTTAAAGGAGCAATGTGCAGCAATTACACATCCAGCAGAGTACAGCAGTCCAAATAACAAGTTGGAGCCATAGATGATATACTTAATAGACATCCTGAAATCCTAATATACAGTCCATGGTTGAAGGAGTTGTCTCCCCCCACGCTCTCCTCCACAGACTCAGCTCAGGCAGGCTGCTTGAATACTGCAGAAGTGCAAGACAAATAAAAATTCTCCTACACTGTAAGTTGATCAGCTGTTTATAACTGTCAGTGGTCTGTTAACATAAAGCTAAGCCTGTTATCCTTAAAACAAAAGCCCACTGCTCTGAAAATTCACGCTCTGGAATTGAAATTAAGTGTGTCTCTCTTATCGCCTCACCTGCCAGATTCCATTAGCATTTTTCTCAATTTAACAATTATTAACATATATTCCTTCTAAAAGATTATTAATGATTTCTTATGACTCACAAACAGACACTTTACGCATTCGGTGAACATTCAGCACTAATTTTAAGTCTAATTTATGTGAAACCAGAAAACTAAAACAATTATTCTGCCTGGGAACAGAAATTTCAAAGAAAGATGCCACAGCTTTAGTGAGGTTAGAAGAAGAAGAGTATTTCAACTTGGATGTTTCTTTAATCACTGATGACATATCATGAGCATTATATGATAAATTACAGTAAATATATTACAGAGTTCATCTTAAATCTTTTTAATGCTTTATTTATTTATAATGTGACTCAAGAGTTACAAACTAATATTAAATCATAAACTGCAATAATGTTGCTTAATTTTAGTAGGAGGGGGAGGAACATGAACCGTCTCTCCTTCTCTCAGTTTTTATAGACTTTTCCAGTAGAAAACGTCATGTTAAATATGCATGTATGACTTGCCTATGGAAGCAAAATTACCACTAATGCTGAATTTTGTCATGTACATGTATGTTTTGTTACGTGCAATATAATCACAGAAAGGGTCCTAAGCCTCTGACATCAGCCTTCTTAATCACAAGTTTCTTGTGATTATGGTGATCTTGAATTTTAAGCTGATACTGCCTTTGCAGTCATTGTTGCTTGGGAAAAGAGCGTCTCTAAGCCAAATCCCTCATGTGTGTCTGTCATGTTTTAATGTAAAATGTGCGCCGTGCTCTGTAGTGGAACCAGATGTGACAATTTAACAGCAAAGAAATGTGTCAAAAGCGAGAGAGACAAGCCATTTAAGTCCTCCATCAAAAAAATATGTACTTCTCAGCAGACGCACAGACAAGGCTTATGTCAAGGAGCTCATACTAAAGTTCACACTCTGTGAGGGAGATTAATTTTGCTTAATTTGCATCTGAGAGTGGCTAGAAAGCCACCTATATGAGCCAGAGCAGAGTTTAATCAATTTTTGTGCTAAAGACCTACCTAGTCCCCACTTAAAACAACATGCTATAGCAGTGCAAAAGCAAACGTTTTCTCCCCAGGTCTACCAAACAACAAGCCAAAATGTTATGGAAGCTTATACAAGCCAAAAATATTTCAGTTGTTTAAAAGTTTACATCAGGTTTGTTCAAACAAGTGTTTGGAATGACGACTGAAGCCAGAATCCACCAATCCACTGACCAAATCAAAAACCGCTGGAAAAGTTTGTTTTAACAGTTGGAACCATTTTCTTTCTGGTAGATTAGATGCTTCACAGCAGATGGAGTTACTTTTCACATGTCAATAAGTAACCAGTCAAAGTTATTTCCATGGTTTATCTGTACCATCCAATCGGTTCAGTGTCCTCTAAAGCTTCTAAATTGACTTGAATTTCATCAAACTCTGCCCAGTGGGAGTTACAATATGGTCAATTTTCATTTAAACTACCATTCTGAATTTTGAAAAATGCCAGAAAATGGATTCAGCATCCTCAATAACCCCAAATCCACTCCAATATTGTCCATATCGGCCGATCAGTTGTTGAAATGTTGTCCATATAGGATTAACAAGTTAGCGTCCAGCAGTTTCATAATGCTGTGTACCCATACATTTCTGACATGACACTTTGGGGTACTCAACATTTCCTGGTTCACAATAAGGCTGTATTTGCTGGCAAATAGGCTAGTAGTGCGTTAGCACACTGACATTAGTTAAGTAGCACTTGGCAGCTATTGACAACAACTTTGATCTAATGTAGAAAATTTATGGGATCACAAAAGTGATTAAAAAAAAAAAGTGAAAGTGAGACGTGAATGTTTGTCCCAATTTCCATGACAATCCATCCAAACATTGCTGAGGCATTTCACTAAAAAATGATAAATGTTCACCATGCACTAGGCACCATGGATATCTGTATCCCGAATTCTATGGCAATCTATCCAACAGTTAGTGAGATAAAGTATTTCAGTCTGGAAAAACATGGTGGATCAACTGACCAACATTTCGAAGAAAAAGCAAAAGTACGTGTAATTATAAGGAAGTGGGCATAATTTGCATCTGTTTTCAGTAATTCATTTCACTAAACCTGTCTTAAGCACAAGTATTGATCTTGGGATTGGTTGGCCTGAAGTCAACTGATTAGACTAAGTATTAAATTAACTGTTAGCTGATCTGATTAGCGTATTGATGCTGCAGGGATCTTAGCAGTGTTGCTGATTTAATTACTTACGATAAGAGTGTAAGATAATGGAAACAGATCATTCAGTTTAAGCTGTCAGCAGGGTTCATGATACATGTTGTAGTGACACATGTTTGCCACACATATTTGTAACCATTGAATGATGAGCCTTGAAGTCAATCAAGCAAGAATAGATATCAAAGAACATTAGCAATGATGAGATAAGTTAATCAAGCATTTAATTACTGGCACACATCCAAACAAACAGAAAATTACACTGAAATGTGCTTATCAGAACACTTGGATTGATGTTTAATACATTTTTGAACACTGGTGACTTTGGTGTACCAGTATAGTCCATTGCTCAAGTGTGTCTTTATCTGAATTGCCTCCTGCGGGCCAATTTTGACACTAGGCGCCAGAATATTTCGTTTCTGCCTGGGTCAAGTTTCAAAGTTATTAATGAGGAGAGAAAATGTTCCCCAAAAATACCCCAGAGATGCTGGTGCCTTTGACCAACCAATTGTTACATGTTTCCAAAGCCATGCCAATTTCTCATCAACTTTAGTATTTTAGAAATATGAAAACAAGCTAATCTTTGTTAAATAAACCTCTAAAGAGCGCACGAGTTTTGGTAATGTTTTGTTGTTAAGATCTTAGGGAACTGACTCTTTATCAGTCTCATGATATTTCATGGGTTGAAATAATTATTGTGAGTCCCTGTGTGCTCGCTGTTTTAAAACAAATTCAGATTGGTTGGAGGGGCGCATAGGATCACTTCATTAGGACAGCTTGCTGCACCACAGGCCAACTGGCAGCCAGTCAAGTCACACACACACACACACACACACACACACACACACACACACACGCCCATACCCATAATCTCACACACACAGACTTTCTCTCTCTCTCTGTGTTTCTGGCTCACTTGTACATACTTTTGAGGCTGCCAACACTGTGTAGCCACTGGTTGCAGGATTAAATTGTCACAATGTACCAATGATAGAGTGGAAAGGAGAGGGAAAAATGAAGAAACAGAAAATGAGAGTTTAAAACAAGGTGGATAGAGAGGATAAATAAAAGGGATGTGGAATCAAGTAGGGCTTGGCAACACATCGATATGAGATAATGATAATTGTCTACGATTTTGGATGTTATTATATCGTGATATGGCATAAGTGTTGTCTTTTCCTGGTCCTTAAAGGATAGTTCACCCCAAAATATATATTTTTCCCTTGACCTGCAGTGCCATTTATCCATCTAGATTTTTTTGTGTGAGTTGCTGGGTTTTGGAGCTTTCTTTCTATTAGAAAGAAAATAATTCCTGCACACTGCTCACAACAAGGTCTGTGGATTATTTCGAGCAACCGGGGCATAATTTCTGGAAAGAGACATTGCTGCTGAGCTTTTCAAACGTGTTATTTTGCACTTTGAGCACCACAAGACTAGTGCCATTAGTTTCATTATACTGAAGAAAAGGCAGAAAAAACAGTAAATATCTTCAAAACTCTGCGAGTCACACCCAGGTGGATAAATTGCACTACAGGCCAGATGAAAAATATGTATCCTTGATTTTTGGGGTGAACTGTCCCTGTCCTTTTAAAGGCTGCATTACAGTAAAGTGATGTAATTTTCTCAGCTTTTCTCAGCTGTTCTATAATTTGTCTTTACCTACTTAGGCCCTGTGTCCACACAGAAAGGCGCTGGTAGGGCATTGTGGAGTGTTTGGCAGTGCCTTTAAAAAAAACACTGCATGAGGATTTTGTTTCTATGACAACAATATGTTGTGTTCCCACCATTGTTGTGCAGTCAAGTATCTGCCCAGTGCAGCAGGGATTTGCATCTGGGCTGCCCGCTAAAAGTTGTGTCTTGATACTAGTTCGTCAGTCGGCTGCAAAACATTTTTTGGCTTTTTGCCATTTCCTGTAAATTCTTCACAGTGAAAGTCCCCTGATATTTTGTTATCTAAAAGCTTTTATTATGTACCAAAATCATAAAACATTGGGTTTTCATCTGCTTAACACAAAAACTATCCAGCTGAAAGCAAAGTCGCCAACATGAAAACTAAAATAAAGCAGATACCTGAAAGTACAAGCAGCGACACAGGAGCAAAACTAAACGTCTGCCTACAGAGATCTGCTCTCAGGCCCTTAAAAGCTACAGAAGTTCTGACAGCTGAGCACACAGACTTTTAGAAACGTCTTTCCCTCTGGCTCCTGTACTAACATGAGTTGAGTCTCAGCCTGCTGGAATACACAGAAAAATAATCTCTCCTCCATTTTTTCTTCCAGGGTGATGAGCCCCATCTAATATATAATTGGTTCCCTGTGAAAAAGCAAAAGTGATGACACCGGTGCCTTTCTGAAAAGTTCAGATATATCCAACTAGAAGTGCTAGGAGTGGCTGGGTGGAACCCCATTTCTGTTGACGATCACATGGAAAATGATTGGAACAATTGGAGCTTTGTCATTATATCCACATTACTGATGATTAATATTTTGTGAAAGCACCATCAGTCACTGCAACAGCATTACTGCAATATGAATAGAGGTATATAGTCAAAGAATATTGTGATATTTGATTATGTCCGTATTGTTCAGTCCTAATTTATGTGCTGTTGGGCAATTTAATTTGCAGCAATGCATCACATTCTATTAAATCATATTTATTTTAAGGATTTAGTGTATGTTATTTGAGAGAAAATGTGTTTATCGAGATATTAATCATATATTGTGGAGCCTCAAATATCAAGATATTATTTATAAGCCATACCGCTCAGCCCTGGAAAGTGAGATGAGAGGGAAAATAAGGTTATGAAGAAGAAGCTGAATAGGTGACAACAAAATGAGATAAAGGGAAGATGGAGAAATACAGAGAGGGCATACTTAGTGTGTGTTTGTGTTTGTTTCCCCTTAGGGAGAGCTGAGGACGACAGTGGAGTGCCTCATGTGGTGCAGCACTCTTCTTTTACCTCTGTGTCCTTATTTGTGTGTCTGCCTTTCCTTCCCCATATCCTAACTTTACCTTAATATAGACTCTCTTTGGTCATTAGTCCCTGACCTTCTCTCAGTCTTCATTACAAACCTGCAGTTGTTGTCTTTCCTTTCCTTTCCCTCCTGAGAGTCCCGTCAAAGAATGCTGTTTTGCGGTCTTACCTCGCTGAGTCGGCCCCGCCACCACTTAGCCCCAAAGTTAAAAGGTGTTCTGTGGTGCTGCAGTGAGCCTGTTACCCGCCGCTGCAGCTTAACAGACTAGTTAAATCTCTATCCACCAGCCACTTCACTCTCAATCACTCATACTTGAACTGTTCCTGCTGAAAGTGGTCACTCGACTGTCTGCGGCTGGCTGCTTGTAGGGTTGACTCAGTGCACACTCATATTTCCAACCGTTAATAGACAAAAACAGGAGTAAAGGAGAGCTACAATGGGTCCTTAGCATAGAATTGCAGCTTTCCGTAATATCAACGTTGTAATTATAGTTATGAAAAATAACACAGTGTGATTTTTGCATGATAATTTGACATCAGTGTGAAACACAGAGGCAGATCCCAGTCAAATTCAATGGCAGTGGTTTCACAATGTAATAACACAGAAGGAAGGAAGAGAGTGCAGGTGGTGGGTGGATGAACTGGTGTGTTTCCTTTTTTACACCAGCTTTATGCAATTTTTTCCAACTTAATTGCATCATTCTTGCTAATCCTAACCCTAAATGTAACTAAATTTAGTCATGTACCTGAACTAACCCCAAACCAAATTCCAGAATGTGGCAAGACGTGGTCTAGTTTGGGGTAAGATAAAGATAAGTAAATAAAGACTAGTAAATTAGCTGTAAATACATGTTGAAGATGTAGAGTGAATCGTTGGTGCATGACAATATGTGACAGTTATACATCATCGATCGTACATTCAATAGTGGACTGGGCCTGAAAGGCAAAACTGTCCCACTAGTCAATGCTGATCAAATATACTATAGATCAAGATTCTGTGACTGTGTTACTTATTTCTCTCCTAAAATGTTTTCAGAAACATAAAGTGTACTGTTGAGTTGTGATACAGGAAAGATCAGGACCAGGTGACCACCACTGTGTTTCCGGTCTCCAGAAACTCAGCTTAAAATTTAAAACTAGGCAGTGCTGCTCAAATATGGATCAATATTCTCTTATTACATTGCCCATGTCTTTTTAAAAATGGCTGCGCATGACTAAAGATTTTCCTGTTTAAGGCAGTTGGGAAGAAGTGAGCCACCTATTACATGCCAATCGCAAAAAGACTGATGATTCTGAATGTGTCTGAACAAACAGTGAAGAGACTGAACATTATGTTGATTTATTTTGACACAGTTTAACCACACACAACTTCTTGAAAACACATACCAGCGAACTTATGAACAATGTGTACTTACAAACTCCTGTCCTTGCCTGGACTGGCAGTGTCTTTATCGTCCCTGGAGCTGCTGTAACTTTAAATCCCCTCAGGGGCTGTATTCCCTATCCAACTGGCCTCCATTGATCTCAGAGGCTGTATCCCATAGGATCGCTAAGTGAGCTAACTTGCTAATGGCAGATGCAGCACAGTCAGCAGCAGCGAACCAGAAAAAAGGGCTGTGTTGCATCAATCCCCCCGGCCAAACGACCAGGTGTAGCTCCTGAGTGGAATTGAAATTGTTTTTTTGTTTTTTTTAATGACAAATACATGAAAACTAAAACTCTTGGCACCAAGTAACAGTTAAGTCAGCTGTAGGGGGCAGCCCCATCTGAAACAAAATTTAGTGTACCATTTAGTAGAAATACGAGAAAGGTTGTTATTATTATTTCCTGCTGAATGGGCCAAAACCAAGCTCTGTCCAAGTCAAACTGTGTCACCCAACGGCTCCATGCTGTCATCGGTACTGCGCATACTTTGGCAGTTAAAACCCATGATGGTGACCCCCATAATGCCCAACTTGAGGCTTCAAAATTGTCGTCTACAAACCAATTGGTTGATTCACACTTGTTTCAGAAACTACAATGTAGCAGAGCTCTGGGAGTCTAGAAATGAAAATAAAACGTTTAGAATGAAAACTGAAAATGTCCTTGACCAAAAAGGATCTTTGAAAATGTTATTTCTTTTTTGCTAAATTGGTAATATTAAACATTGACGTGGGTGTTGGGATGATGTAGACTTTAATATTAAAGAAATTTCAGATATTTTCATTGATGACGCTACAGTTTATGTGTGACGGCTCTCGTTCAAACAGACTTTATTCACATTGTCAGACAGAAAATAAGGAAGCTGCTTCCTAATTCCATGAGAAATAATTCATTTCAAAGGTGTATGCTAGTAGCTCATATGTATGCACTAAAACACACACAATCACAAGTGTTTGTGGTGGGAGTGCAACCAAATCTGGAGAGTCCCTGATCTCGGTGCATCGCGTCTCATTGTTCATATATCGTCATGTCGCCATCGTCCTTGTGATCAAGCTTTTTCTCAGAAAGCTGAAAAAAAGGCAGCAACAAATAGGGATGCAGAGGAAGACAGACAGAAACAGCGCCAACAGACAGGCAGGGAAACAAACTGAGACTTAAAGTGAAACATGATTGGTTTAGTGCGCTGCTGTAAGGCAGAAATCTGAGCAGGAATGTATAAATAAGTTATGGATCATCTTACTGTGAGGTATGCTGCTTGATTTTCTCCATACCAAAGACATCATGGCACAAGTGAATTACATTCACTAGAATTTGGCCCAATGTCAGCAGCAGTGCAACACCACCTAGAGCTGTTGAGATTGAGACAAAATAAAAAATAATGCAAAATTGATTTGTCAGATGCATTGCCCTCGTGCCTGGCCATGAAAATGCTGATCCCAAAACCATATTGAATAAAAAAATGGTATGAAATGTTTTCTGGAAAATGTGGAACTATTTCAACGGTGTCATAACTGACCAGTTTTAGAATGATATTGAAATCAAAATTGAAAAAAAGAGAAAAATAAATAAAGGAAGAAATTGCTATTTTAATTGAAAATGAACTGACCTATTCATCAGGGAAAAATGAAATAAAACGGCTGCTGAAAGCCCTGGTTTAAAAGCTTCACAAAATATGATAAGTGCAAGAATGACAGCCAATAATTCAAGAAGGGCACGAGGCAACCACTTATCGCTTGCTGTTAAAAATTGAAAAGAGTCATCACGTTTTACAATCATCTTTTAATCCACTGACACGTTCATGTCCCCGCAATGTCAAAAGATTAAAATACGTAGGCAAGGGTGCCCTCTCAAAGCTGGCTTCTAACACCCTCACACTGTTGTCAGAGCACTCAGTCTTTTTAACTCACAAAACAAAATGACATTTGTGGTTGAAATCTGGACAAAGAAAATGCATCTTCACACGCAGCGGCGGTTATTAGCAAACACAGTGTGAGTTCATTTTGCCAAACAAGACACTGATCTGCAAACTCATTTCAGTGGGAAGGGCAGATTCATGATATGAATTTAGATGGTCGCACATTAAAGGGACAATTCTGATTATTTGAAGTGAGGCTGTATAGAGTACATATGTATAGTCAGTGTATTAGCAACAGTTGATGCTAGTCAGCACACCCTTAGATTGGAGAAGCAGAGAGGGGCACCAGCTTTGTGGTGATATAAAGTATATTAACCACTAAATAAAGATCCATCTAAAAAAAAAATAAACATCACTTTAAGTTTATGATATATTTAGAATATTTTTACTGCTTTACTTTGCCTTCAGACAGCCTATTTCTGACTGCAAACTGCCATTATACAAGCTAAATACTGTTATCTCCAGACCAACCAAACTCCATAGACAAAATCAGTAGTTTTATAAATATTTAATTTTGTTTTATCCTAGATTTGTTAGTTTGTTGGTGTTATTGTGCGACTTAAGTGAATCCAAACTATCATTTTAAAACACAGAAGCGAAATAATAACACAAATACACTAACAGATTGAGGCAGCGGAAAACCAGCAACTCCAATTTTCTGTGAGGTAAAATTACTGATTTTACCTATGGAGTTTGGTTGGTTTGGAAAGAGCAATATTTGGCTCATATAACGGCAGTTCTCCACTAGAAAAGGGTTTCTAACAGCAAGGTTAGATGGTGAAAATACTGCTTAGCTTTTGTGCTGTTGCTCCCCTTTGCTTCTCCAAATTGGGTGTGTGCACATCTGCATCAATCTCATACACTGACCACGTTTGCATACCTCATACAACCCAGCTTTAACTATACTTTGAAGGAGACACTTTTCACCTTTTTTCACCCTTGTCTCTATGAATTAGTTCTCACTTATGCTCACTACATGAGGATTTCTGTCTGCTCAGTCTGTGAACTTCAGAGGCGGGCTGTATGTACACTTTAAAGTAATTCAAAGTTCTCTTCCTGGTGTCTCGACGGAGCCTCCGGGGGCCATAATCAGAGCGCAGTGGGTGGCAGTCCAACATCGACCAGGAAGAGCTCTTATACAGTTAGACTCTTTCATCTAACTTATGGGAAAATTTAAAAAGTAAAATAAAATGCAGGGTGAAGCTGAAATGCTGTGAAGGATGGATGAGATGCTGTGGTGTGCAAGAGCCAGGGTGAACTAAAACAAAAAAAAAAAGCTCATGAAATGAAGCAGTCCCATACACTTTAAGCCATTCTTTTATTATTTAGCTTAATTTTTAATTTTCAAAAGAGCCTAGTGCTAAATATACCAACTTTTTAAAGCAGACTTTCCCACGCACACGTTCCTACAGCCCTCTAGAGCTGCTGGTTATGAGAGGTTAGAGAGAAGTTTGTGCAGCTGACCGACTCAGTAATTAGGCTGCAAAAATCTCCCTTCTCCCCTCGTCTTCTTTCCTCTCAAATTTTGATTCTGTTGTAGATTTTGTGAAAATAAGTCAGATTAGTTTGATTCTGGGCTTGCATCATGTAAATATTATTTTTTGTGTGTGGACTATAGTGTTTGTGAATGCATTAACAAAGATTACATAAATCAGATCTGAAATGCAGGGTGTGAATACTGGATAGAATTGCTTATAATACACTGTAGCATGATTGTAAACAAAAAACCACTGCATTTTCTGAACTAACATGCACATTTACATCTAAATGATTTGCTTAGGGACAATATGAAAAATCTAAATTTTATATTTCATTTAAAGCAAAGCCCTCGAGAGCATTATTAAACCTCTCTTTGATTTAGACAAAACTCCAATGCCTTTTTCTGTTATTGAATAATCTAATAATATCTCTATCTAAGTAATATTCCTCACACTCTCCAGTTTTGAATAAAGAGCTGCTAAATAATTATTACAGCAACGAAATGAGAGAATTGGGCATAGGCAGCAGCCCTGTGGATGCTGAGGGACCTGAGCACTATAATATTTTCTCTTCAGGCAAATAATAAAAATGGATATTTAAAGGATCTGATGATGCTATAGCCTGACAGGCTTTTAAGTCCTGCATTTTATTTTTCTGAACACACTGGCCCACGTCTGTTCTACATCAAAAATGAAATATTGATGTGTGGTAGTAGCCAGTTAATATTTATGAGAAACATAAAGCAGAGACATGATTGTTGTCCTCTGCATGTCACCAAACACACCTTGCGGGACGTGCAAAAGCATATAGCTGTTTGATCCATTTGATTTTTATGCCTCTGCACTGGCGACAGCCGTGGCTGGAGGCATTTAGTTTTCAGGCTGTCCATCCGTCTGTTCGTCTCTCTGTCCCATTGAACACGGTATCTCAGGAACGCCTGAGGGGAAACATCCACTTGGACTCAAGAATGAACTGATAATAATTTGCTGGTCAAAGGTCAAAAGTTAAAGTCACTGTGACCTCAGAAACATTTTTGAACTTATTATAGTTATATAGTTATAGAATTGATATGTTAATAATAACAAAAGTTCGCACAAATATGATGACAAAAGTGATGACATTTTAGATCCTAAAGGCCAAAACAAACTAAAGTCCAACCATTGTTTTAAATGGCAGAACACGCACTGAAAGCACCTGTTTTTCTGCACCCGTAACACGAGTTTGGAAAGAGTTAAATGGACCGAAAAAGGCATAGACGTAAGGAGGGAGTACTGATAGAGCTGCAGCTCCACCTGAAACCAGGTAAAAGAAAAAAAAAGAAGGCCACACACAACAGAGAGGAGGGAGGGAGAGAAAGTGTGAATATGGACAGATGTGCCAACTTGATATAAAAACGTTTTATGATCTTGAATCATAATATTACCATACAATTCTGTGGTGTGTGATTTTCACTCCAAGTGTGATTTGTCGACTTTTAAATACTTAATTACATCATGCTTATTAATTAATCCTCCTCCTCTTCTTCCTCTTCTCCACCCCCGCTTCTCTGCCTCATCCTCTTCTTTAATTTAATACTAAAGAAATAAATAGATGCATATAAATAGCAAACTTTACCTAAAACACTGCTGGTTCTGTGGTATTATAATTTTTAATCTCATCACAATGTTCTGCAAAAACACTTTACGCTCTCTGTCACCCACCAGAGTGTTTGTTTCACTGGACAGTGTTCACAGGAATCACACGTCAATACAATGCAAACTTTCTTAACAATTCCTTCAAAGTTTTCACCCTTCGCAGTATATTACATGAGTCCAGAGACACACAAATACAAGGTGGTAAAATGAAAGAAAGAACCCTGTTTTCCTCCAGAAGTTCAGACCACAGTCCTTTCAACAATACAGAACCCTCCTTTTCTGGCCAACCCTTCATACAGTCATACAGTCTTTTATATAAATTCAGCAAACACTCACAAGATTGCCCCAACATTCAACTCTAAACTTCAGTTTAGAGTCAGTCCATTTTGATAAAAGCTGCATTCCCCATCTGATCTGTAGTTATGAGTTGTGGCAGTGCATCTGAGAATATTTAAATCAGGTCATCTCTATCTTATTTGCTGGCTCTCAGAAGGCCAGTCACATCCCCTCTAAGATACACGGCTTTATTAAGGAAACTGAATGCTCTGTAGATTTTAGGAGGTACATTAAATAGACCCAAAGAGCTGTGCAGTATGTCCATGTATAGCAGGGGTTCATCCTCACTGAAGCTTCTTGTTCTTCATTCATTAGCCCTACAATACACTGTTCCCTTTTTTCTTAAGTGGATGACATTATCCACTGCTCTAATTTGAAAATGGCTCGAGGCTTAAGAGGTTGCCTGTGCTGAATGCAATATCAGTTGGGATAAATTAAATGAAATTGTTGTCTTTATAGTGGGCATTGAATAGGAATCTAATCAAAAACGCACAGTGGCCACTGTCCCAGGGCCATTTTTGTCTCCACAGCAGACATCATCTAGTAAATACTGGAGTTTTTTTTTTTTTTTTTTTCGGTAAACGGCACTGTTTGAGAAACTCCACCCAGCACATGCAGCAGCTTCAGAGGTGTCTCACAAGGGCTTATGTCTGAATGCCAACGCCCACAATTTTGCAGATAAATCCCCATTATGTGTGCTTATCGCAACCCTGAATGAGCCTTAGTGAAAGCATTCATTTTCTACTTTGGCAAAATAGGAGATCTACATGTCATGCCAGAAAGCATTCAGTGAATTAATTAAAAGTTGAAAGGGCTATAGAGAAAGAGAGTGACAGAGAAAGAAATTGCGATAGAGACAGGCTGCTATAAAAGCAGAGAGGGCTTGACAGAGGATTAAATTAGTCGGAGAAAAAAGATCGAGCAGGTAGCATTTGCCAGACACATCCTGTTTTTATCCGAGAGGTGTATTAACTTATTGTAGGTCACATAAATCAAACTTCATTACTATTAAAAAACAGTGCACTCGGTAGAGCGCAGGTCCCCGCCAGGCAACAGATGGTGAAACACCTACTGCAATGCCACCACTACTGCCAGATGAAACCATTGGAGATTTGCAAAGAGATTTGCAGAGGTCAGCTGTCAATGGTTGTATAAAAAAAAGAACAGTCAAAAAATACAATTACTGCCTCAAAGTTGTCTGTCTCCACTAACCTGTCAAGTTGCAGTTTACAACCATGTCTGTCCAGACTCATGTAATGTATGTAGTGAAGATTTTGAACAAATGGAAAAATGGAACTTACCACTATATTGACCTATACTTTTGAAGGAATTTGATATACCACATATTTGTGTGTAGTTTTCTCATTATTAGTGTATAAAACCTTGAGTTATGGCCATCCATACATTCATCATCCATAACCGCTTAACCTGACGGGTCGCGGGGGGCTGGAGCATATTGGGTGATAGGCGAGGTACACCTTGGACAAATCACCAAAATCTAATCAGTTCATCTTTGAGTCCAAGTGAACATTTGTTTCAAGTTTAAAGAAATTCCCTCAAGGTATTCTTAAGATATCATTTTCATAAGAATGGGATGACCTGAAAACATAATGCCCCCAGCCATAAAAACAGATAAGTTATTAAAAAATTCGGATCTTCAGTACACAGTCATGAATATGCACAAAGAAATTAGGCTGATCAGTCCAGTAGCATTCAAGATTAGCTCTGGACAAGTTTTAGGTCCAGTGATCATGCATGCATTCACTCTTGCACTCACACACATGGAAGCGATCACATGTTCCCCGGTGGAGATAATAATAACCCGTCAGCTGATTTATGATGAAACAAAACCGTTTCTCTAAACTATTCAGACTTTATTGTCACCTATTGCAGTGCTGGCAGTATTTTTTCCAGTTCTGTGCCTCTAAATGGAAAACTACAGAGGGTTGAGACAGTAAAGGAGCGAGACAAACAAGCTGAGTTGACAAGGATGAAGAAGAAAGGGTGTGAAGAGGGGGACGGTGAAAAACGAACCAGAGACATTGGATGAAACAGCGAAAGACCAAATCCGCCTGTTAAATTGCACGGTAATGAGGTTCGGGGGAAACCAAGTGTTGAGGAATGGATCCACAGGATATATGGTGTGTCACAGTGACCATGGCCCACCACAGCAGTGTGTATGTGTGTTTAGGAGGAAGTTTTTTATTAGCGAGGGTTGATTGGGTCAGCCAGCCCCCTCATTATCACTGCACACGCACACACGCACACACTGGCATGGGGTGGATAAACAGATAAATGAATGAGCGCTGACCACTGCACAGAGGAGGAAGGAGGGTGAGGGAACAGACGTGAGGCAAGCAGATAGAGGGGTGGCAGGAAGGAGAAATTACAGTCGTGACATGGGGGGAGGCAGGACAGAAAAGTACAAGAGAAGACATGGGAAGAGGGCGAACGAAGCACATTAAAATTAAGTTTAAATTTATACAGTAATTGCAGGATGAATTCAAATAGATAAGAAAGTGTGGAATGCACAAATGAGGAGGTAATGGATAGAGAAGGGAGTGGAGGAATGGAGGACAGGCAATTTGAGGAGGCAGTGATCAAATGAGGGAAATAGAGTGAGAGAGTGACAAATGTAGATGAGGGGAAACAGATGGAGGGCGAGATGACCAAATGGAGAGAGTGCTGGGATATTGAATAGAGGGGCTGACAGGATAGAGGGGATGGAGACGATGGGGAGGGAGGCATGGTTTGGAGAGAGAGGGCAGGCATTAACATCTCAAGGTCAAGCTGCTGTTCATCAGAACTGAAGAGTGGAGCAGCTATTGGCTGTCCTGGACTAGAACTGACTATTGTCCCTTCCTAAGTCCTGCTACCTCAGTCAAATTTGCTGTGTGCTATGCTGTGTTTGGCTTGTCTATGTTGAAAAGAACACCAAATTTGATGGCTGGGGGACTTGTAAAAGCGACATATAGCCACATCTTAAGTTAGCTTTTTTTAGCAAAATGCTAGCTAACTATTAGCTAATGCTTAATGAAGAGGTAGGTAGCTAGTTAGCTAGAATTTTGCTAACATTAACTAGTAGATGTAACTAGCCAGCTAACAACTTTTGAAGAAAACCAACTCTGTAGTTTATTTTTTTTAATTTTGCAACTTTAATGCTTCGTAATTCTCTCCTCTTGCCTTCAGCTTCATGCATCCATGAACACATACAATTTTTTAGCGCCTGTTGGTGTAGAAATATATTAGATTAGATAAATTTGGTACAGACATTTTTTACAGTCCACGGACGATGAATTGTAATGACTGTCGATCCCCTGAATCCTTCAGCTGCACCAGCAGGTCAAAGCTTCCACTTATCCAGTGAAAAATACCAACATCTATTGGACTGAGTGGCAAAAAACATTTTGTACAGAGATCAGTGCATTGTAACAACTTTAATGATCCCCAGACTTTCACTCCATCACCACCATTATGCTCACATTTGTAGTTTTGAGTGAGATTTCTACATTTAAAGTGGAAACACAACTTTACAACCCCCCCCCCCCCCTTGCATTTCCAAGTGGTGTCATTATTTGTGGTGCTGTCACAGGGATGACACCGCTTCCTCACAGCCGAGCTCTGTGGAGAAATGATCAACACCACTTTGGAAATAAGAGATAACAAAGAAGCGTTCAAATGATCTGCATTGCATACTAATATCATAGTTTGAGTAACATTAGCTTATAGCTTTTCATAAACAAACAACTACAGAGGGGGGCTGCATCAGATGTTTTTTGGGGGGGCGGGGTGGGGGGTGATGTTACAAGAAAACATTAGGATAGAAAGCATAAATTTAAAAAAATTAAAAATATCTATAAGATATAAAACTCTGTTGTTTGTTTTCAATACTTGCTGCCCCTCACAATTTTCCCATGAGTCTCCTCTTTTTCATTGCCCTCTCCTTCTCCTCCCAGGATCATAATTCTCCTGTATTTCCTCCTATTTATGGCAATTGTTCACGCTATTTTTTTTTTCCTTTGCATTATCACAACTTGCTTTTGACACAGCTCTGAAAGTCAACTGTTTACACCCAGACAACAATCAGCTACATCAAACCCGACTTCCTGGATAGAAGAATTACCATTTCTTAAAGAGAAACAGAAAGATTTTTCTGAGATATTCATAAACACATCAGCATATCCAGTACTGAGGTTTTGAGTTGGTGAAACGTCCTGAGCACAATACAGCAACAAGAAAAAAATAAGGAAATACAGGCAGAGGGCAGGGTCTCTAAATATACAGCCTCCACTTTACACTTGGGTCACAGTGGCTCATAGGTGAAAATAGTAAGGGCTTAGACTTGATTAGTTTGGGTTTACATTGTTTTTGAGGAAAATGTTGCAGATTATTAAGTTATAAATTTTAAAGGAAAGGAGCATGCATTTTGTACAATCTGCTAAATTTTCTTTTAGTAGCAGAAATTAAAAAAATGAAAGAAAATGAAAGAAAACTGCAAGTTCATGTCAGAGGGGCAAATTATTCTCTATTTCCAGTTCCAGTTCCCTGAATATTCAAACTAAAGTTTAAAGTATTTAACATTAAAATGCTGCTGCAGTGTACTAATTATTTGGTTATTTTCATTCTTTAAAAATCACGAGAATGTAAGAGAAAAAAATATCTAAAACTCATTTTTTTTGTTTCAAACTTCTTGCTTCTTTCCTATGTTTGAGCTGTTTGATGGGTAATCGTTCTTGACAACTTCCAGCAAAATGTACACCGTAGTTTAGTTCTTCCTAGAACCTTTTGAACTGAACATTTTTTGCTCCCTACAGTTTGGAATCTTGAAATCTTGAATTTCTTGGAAATATATTAGCAAATTATCAGCATATTAGCATTGTCATTGTGAACATTTTAGCATGCTGATACATGCATTTAGTTCTAAGTACAATTTTGCCCAGTTACAGCTTCACAGAGCTGCTAACAAAGCTGTGGGACATGACCTCTTACTTTGGTATAGAAATACACTCCAGAGCGGGTCAGTACACTGTGAGGTGAGGCGTTCACTGAACACACTCAACCACACCTCGCAGTGATGCTGTGCGGTCACAGATGCAATTAGATATGTTTTTGGTTGTTTTTTTCTATTTCAGTCGCAGCGCTACGATTCACCAGGTATTCATAGCACAATCTGACACGCCTCAAAAACTGATATCGCACAGTCAGAGTGACACAGATTGTGACCGAGATTTTATTAGACCCATCTTGTGCAGCACGACACGCAGTGAACCTGCAAGATCGATGTTATCGCACAGTGTGTAGGGGCCTTAAGGTGAAGGGAAGGATGCATAGGCAGGGAAGAAAGGGACAATGGAGAGGGAGCGAAAGGTGGAAGGAGAGTGCTGAGCTTGGGATATAATACAAACTTGCTGTTATCTGGCAAGGACTCTGAAAAGAAAAAAAAAACTGGGGAAAATAGAAGGACCAGAGGTGGTGGTAAAAATAAAAAAAAAATTGGGTGGAGAGTGAAGGAGAACGAGGAAATTGAGAGAGAGAGAAGGAGGCTGCAGACGAAGACAAGGAGACAGGATATTGACGGACAAAGGGAGGTGAGAGACAGACAGCGCAAGAGGCATAGAGAGACGCCGCGGGAGAGAGACAGGTGGTGTTGTTGTGTGGGAGGTGGAGAGAAAGCAATGGAGAGGTCAGTGTTAACTGCTGTGGTCTGGCTTTCTCCCTGAGACCTATCACAACCTATCAACTCACTCTGGTGGAACACACACACTCGCACACACACACAGACGCACGCACGACGCAGTGCCTCCCCGGTGATGTGGACAGGCTAAATAGAGAGAAATAGTGGTGCTGTAAGTGGTTGGGAGATGGAGAGAGGGAGGGAATGAAGAAATTGTTTCAGATGAGAGAAGCTGGTGCAAGATCATAGTCTTGACTGTGTGTGCGTGTGTGTGTGTGTGTGTGTGTGTGTGTGTGTGTGTGTGTGTGTGTGTGTGTGTGTGTGTGTGTGGTTGAGATTGTTTTACATTTGTGGGGTCCAAAACCTGAGATTCTAATGTTATTGTGGGGACTGACACTTTGTTTTAGGGTTAGAGTTACATTAAGGTTAGGTAGGGGTTAAAACATAGTACATAGCATGAGGGACACATGTACATGGGGACTGTAATGGGTCTTTTCCACTGGATCTTTTGGCTGTGCCGAGTCCAACCATACCATGCTAATTTGCATTTTCATTACTACTTTTATCACACTGAACTGAACTGAGCTGCACTGTGCACAAGATGGGCCTACTCTGGAGTTGGGGGGGTAGGGGGGGGCGTTTACTATTTCATATTCACCTTCGGTTGTGTAGGAGTTGTGTTAAGTTACTGCTAATGAAATGAAAACATTTCCTGTTTGTTCTGCTTCTTAATGAAAATGATTAAATAGCAAAACAATAGGGAACTTCTATTGCGAAGAATTTAAGGAAACGTCTTCTTGAGCTCATCTACAGTTAAAAGGCACACCCTCAAGCACGTAGCCCTGTTGTAATGGAAATGCTAAAGCAATACCCTTGTTAAAACCCATTATTGATTGATTAAAATCCCTCCATTAAAGAAATGAAGATTCATGAAGTAGTAGGTGTTCTTTTGAAAATTTAAAAGAATGGGCTAACAAATGCATTATGTCACTGATGGGTTTCCACAAATATAGTAAACAAGGATGTGTGTGTGTGTGTGTGTGTGTGTGTGTAGTCGATGCACTTGTAAAAAAAAAATCCTTGTGACAACATGCTCTGGTAGTCAACTCAGAAGAGAAGGTGAAATGAGCATGTCAGTTCTTGTTTTTGGCAGGCTGTAAACTTTACAAACTGAGAATCAAACCACAGAACTAACTGTGACGGACGTGGCGTCAGCTGCTTCACCGAAGCGTACCGAGCAACGCTGGTCACGTTTGCTTGTGCTTGTTTTCACCACTGATAGGCTCAGATTGTCATTCGAAGTGTCTAAGAATATTATGGAGAGGATTGTTACAATGAGAGACTTTTTTAAATAGTAAGAAACCTTCTGATTAAACCTTTTGAGAAACAGCTTTTTTTATTGCTCTTGCCAAACTCACCAGACACTCAGACACTGCAAAACATCATCATCAAAATTAAAACTCGCCAAAAACTGACAGAGACAATCCTACATTATAGAACCAGGCTGGTTTAAAAGTCACATACTTATATGTAACTATATATGAAAGTGGATTTATTGATGGTTGTATGATGAATTAAGGCCGAAATGGTATGAGTGTGCAACACTTTTTGTGTGTTAAAGTCTACTACCAGTGATCAGCACCTGACCACCATCCCTGGTGTGTGTTACTCTTCTAAACTACAATAAACATAACTACCTTCATATACTGAGGTAAAGAGGTACTTAAGTGATTTGGATAATGGTCCATGAAGTTCAGGGAAAAGAATGGTCACCATGGATTAAAGCTGGGGTGGGCAGTTTATTTTTAGCATCGTTGAACAAAACTTCTCAGGTCGCTAAGATAGTTGATTGCTGAGTCTCATTTATAAAACAGAAGGCTGTCTTTCTCCAGCAGTGGTTTCTGCTCCAAAAATATTTGATCCCATATCTTCCATAATGCAACTAGCATGTTTTTGTTTGACACTCTAAGTGAAACAACCATGATGACTTCATCAGGGGCGTTTCTCAGCTCTGCCAGAGCCACAGTAGATAATATCCCACCATCAGAGGCTGAGTAGTAATCCCCATGACTATCAGATGGTTCCTGAGGTATAAAAATTAAGGAAGTTCCCCTTTTTAGTGTTTTCTCTTTCGCTTTGCCACAGTTGACCAGCATATCATATTTTACCATATTTATGAAGACATACATGCGTCTGACTTTGAAGGCTGTGCAAGGAGAAAAAAGGAGGCGGATGAGAATGACAGGAGAATATAAGGGGGAAAAAAGATGGATGAGAGGGGACCCTAATGGCAGCTGTCAGTCATCATCAACCATGTGGCCGGGAGGTGGGACAGAGCAAGTATACAGACAAACAGGGACACACACACACACACACACATGCGCGCGCACACACACACATAATGCATTAACATGCAGAACACCACTGGGTAATTTATCCAATGTTTGTTTGACAGTTGTTTATTTGATGTCTTTTGCATCATACTGCTTATCTGCACTGCAAAGAAAAGTTTCTTTCTTTTTGTCAAAAAAGAAAAATAAACTTGTTAAGCAAGTTTTGCATCAGGAAAGTATTCTCATTTAATAAAACTGTTAAAAAAAATGCTAAAAATAAGAATGCTTCTGGTGCCTTAATTGAAGACAAAGTCGCTTGTTTTTTTCACCAGGTTTTTTGAAGAAATTGTGTCTTATTGTTTTCTCTCTTTTTGGGGGCTAAATATTATTCCCAGTTTAAGATACAGATTCTTAAAATCAACTCAATTAAGAAACCAATCAGGGAGCCCTACTGGATCCCCACACTTTCTACACTTTTCCTGCCCTCACTTCAGCTGTCCTATCAAATTAAAGGCATAAAAAAATAAATCAAGAAACCAAAATATTCAGTTTCAAGAAAATGTGCCTAATTATATATGTATATATTTTTTCTAACTGTAAACTGTAATCTTAAAATTAGACTTGGTCTCACTTAAGAGACCATATTTTTCATAAATAAGTGAAATATTTGGATTTATAATCTCTTTTTAAGAATTCTAGCCAAGAAAACCTGGTTTACCCCATTGCCATTTTTTTTTTGCTTAAAACAGTATTTAAGAATATTTGGTTTCTTTCTAGTAGGGCTGTTTTTGCAGTGTGTCGAATGTTTACGCTCAGTTACATAGTGATGGCTTCATGTCAAAAGGTGCTTCAGGAATCGCTTCCCTCAGAATAAGACTAAGTTTGGCTTCTCTCTATCAGACTTACTCACAGGCAGTCATTGATTGACACTGAACCCCCGAGAGACCCCACAGACAGGCAGAAGTGGTGCACACCGTTTATAAGTCTCTTTAGTGTTCTCCAAGTCTGTTTATCAGCTCCCTCCTTCCTCCTTCTCTACCCTACATTTATATTTCTCCCTTTATATTTTCTCTTTCTTCCTCTCTCTCTCAGTCATCTCGAGGAACTAAATTAAAATTTCTCCCTTCTATTTTGCACAATTCAACCTGTTTTCGCAGCAGAAGCCGCATGATGGCTGACGGCCAGGTTTCATTACATGAATTAGTCATTCCCTGTATTCATTATTAAAATAAAATTACTTTTCATGGTTTTAGTACAGCTATCCCAGCCTTAATGTGAAATCCTCCTGCAGTCACAACACAGATATTAACGGCCTTATCCAGATCTGTACACAAATATCTTCCCCAGAACCTGTGCTGCTGACCAGCAGAAATAATTTGTGTCTTATCTGTTCGTAATCTACATTTTATCTCCCTTTTAATGGATTTCGATCTACAGAAGGATACACTGATGCCTCAGACTCAGAAATGGTAGAGTAAATTAAAACATCAAACACCTAATCCTAATGCTTTGCAGAGTGGCTTTATTTAAACAATACCACAACAGGAAAGCAGGGCAACAAATGAAACATCTGATAAATAATAGAAGTAGGCAACAAAGAGATCTGATTGGAGGCAGTGTATCAGCAAAATGGAGGTGACATTATCAGCTGGCTTGAGTTGCAATTGTTTATCGAAGATGTAAGAAGCTTATTTGTGGGTATACAGCGCGAGGCGGATTCGTAATGTGTGCGTGAACGTGAACAAACCCAAAATGTACATTGTCGACGTATCTTGGCCGCTGATATGTAGGATAAATGTTTGGAGATGTATCTGTGTGCTAATGTTATGGACTGTTGTGTTTAGATAGATTCATCCCCTTCTTCCTCTCTCCTAATCTCTAATCCCTCGCACACAGCTGGGGCACTGTGTGTGTGGGTTTAGCTGCATGTGTGTGTTTGTGGCTGAGAGTTGCATTTGTACACGTGTGCAACCTAGAAAGTGTATTCAGTAGTTAATGTAGAGTTTAGGATGCAGGGGAACACTGAGAGTTGGATGAGCTTGCAGGAGAAAATTGGTTTATATAGTCAAATATAGGGCAGTGATGGTGAAAGCAATACCGTGGCCCTGTGATGCCTACCACAGGGTTGAGCTCATTACTGTCATCACCACACATTTTATTCTGAAGGGTCAATCTCATTTTATTCCCTTGTGCAATCTGTTTTTATATCTGGTAATATATCTATTGAGGCATTTATGGATCAGTGATGTCACACGTCAAGTCACATTGATTGGTTCACATTCAACCCAAGACATCATGGGATTGCCAGTAGATGGCTAATGACATGCTAACAACAATAACAGTTGACACTGCAAAAGACACTGCAGATTGAGGTGGGATTACATAGTTTACATTACAAAGGGATATGAATGCACCAGAGCCAAAGTTGTAAAGCTACAAAGCTAGTGTTAGCATTAGCAATAGCTTAACTTTAGCCTTTTCTGCTCAGCTTACTTTGAGGCTAGCCCCCTTCACTTTTCCAGCAGTTAGGAAATAAAAGACAAGACTTTTCTTAGTCTTGAAAACTAGTGTTTACTAACTGACACACTTGTACCCTGAACTATACATTTACTGCCAGATTGACAGTTTACTGCAAAGTTTAGCAGTGCTGTCACTCGCTCTACCCAAGCCCCTGGGAAGAGCGCTGGGCTTTTCAGCCTTTGATATAATGACAACGTCACATGATGCACTGTGGTCCAAAAACATTTTTCTCCCATAGGCCTGCATTGTGACAGAAATGACTATAAAACAGTGGCTTCATTTGAGCTTCATGTTATTGCGTGGTGCAATAACATTTGGAAAGTTTCAAAGAGCCACGTGATGAAATCATTTTATCCTGGTCAAGTCTGTGGAGGCAGAAGTTAGTCACTTAGATGCAGGAAGTCTGTACTGCACTAAGCACTACTATGCTGGACCGCACAATGCAGAAACATCTGAGGAAGTTCTGACACGGAAGTTGGCTTCATGCACCACTGAGCAGCTCTCATGGGAATGAATGGAGGCCTGCCTCAAACACTGTATCCACCTCTCTATAATACATCCATGGCTCTACCTCACTTGCACACACATTACACACTGCCCTCTTCCTTAAAGTAGCTACGCTATACTCATGACACTGTCCGTCAGTAAAATCCAATAAAATGCAATTATTTGAGCAGTCATGGTAAACTGCCACCCTGTAGGAATATTTTGGTTTTTCACCGCGGTCAGAAAAAAGTCTGTACAGCCCTAGCCAATTCTGACTTTTCAACAGTATTTTGTATAATGTAAAAAAGTGATACTAAAGTTCTACATCACCATCCCATAAACTCAATTTACATGAGTCTATTCTACTTTGGCTTGGCTCATTCAGAAGAAGACCAACGCTGGCCAAGGCAACTCCATCCTATGAGGTCTGTCAATCCTCCACAACAGAGGAACATCTCTTTTGGCGATGCACATTTTCACGCACTACATTGGACTTCATTAGCAGATTAGTGTGTGACCAAAATAAAAGGAAAAACAACACAAACAAACATTATTGTGCAGGAGGAGTTCAGACAGCTTCAGGGAGTCAGCTCTTCCTAATGATACAGTTGCCAGTGTTTTTGTTGTTTAGAAATGGACAACACACACAACAGACAGTCTCTTTTGAATGCATTCACTATGTGTTTGTTGTGATATCAGTGATTTTGTAACTGGATGGTTAACATGTGTGTGCTGGGTCCCCAAAACAAAGTCTTACCTATGGTAGCACTTCAGAAGAAAACAATGATACAATGGTATCACTGTATGGTGACTACAGGGGGTGTAACAGTACACAAAATGCACAATTCAGCTTTTGTCTTGGTTTTTGGGGTCATGGTTCAGTTTATTTTTTGTACAGAGGGAGGATAATAATTGCCATTCATTTTAAAGCAATGTTAATGTTCAACTGTGGCAAATTAATGCGTACTATAAGACTTAATGTACTCAAATACTGGCATATCATCAGTAAGAAAAAAAGGAATTCAAGTAAAATATGCTATGCAATGCTCCATTGTAATCCTCTAACCTGTTGATAATTCTTGAAAAACAACTGCAGCTTGTACTTGCAATTCATAAAACTTTTTTTTCCAGTTTCTGATTTTTTTTCTGCAAAAGGAGGCATGACAAGGTTCAATAAACCTATATAGATTAGTTTACTTTAAGAAGTACAGTAAAAATAAAGTACGGTAAGTGGAAGTTGAGATATATTTCATGATTTATTATATGTCAACATTAAATCAATACTGAACCGAACATACAAACCACGCCCACTTCTAGTATTCTATCCAAATACAGATACAGATCATTTTGTTGGTTGAACAGATACAGATACAAATAATGAAGTCCATGTGACTCTTCTTACAGTAACTGTTTTGGCGTTCAAAACTTAGAAAGTTGTATATCAAACCAAATGTCTCTGGACTATACAAATGTATTATGGCAGTAGTTGGAAAAGTCAGTGCGTTTTGACACAGATCACTTAACAATATTTCAGTAATTCCATTCATATTTTGTTTTACTTGTTTTGAAAAAGTTGCACATTTTCGTCTTTGTTTTTCTTGGCCTCATACTGCAGCTATAGCCGTGACCCTCCTTTGACCACTGAGTGTATCTATATGTGAAACGGTGCCAGCAACAGCTTCTATATTTACGACAGCGTGTGTGTGTGTTTGTTGGTGTGTGTGTGCATTGTGTGCACTTGTAGGTACAAGCATCAGCGCAAGCGTTAGTGTTCTTAAGTGCACTGGGCACATATGTGTGAGCATGGCCAATGACACAACATCAGAGCTGGAGATCAAATGTTACACTGTGTCCAGATCACAGTTTGTCCTGATGCACACACACACACACACACACACACACACACACACACACACACACACACATGCTTCCACAAACATACTGCAGGCACTTACTGTGAGGTTGTGTGAGTAGTGCTAAAAGGCTTGGCTGCCAGACTGGAGCTTTTAGAGGTCATCACAGCAACATTTAACATGAAACACTCTGTGATAGACATTTTTGCACTTCACTAATCTAAATCATAATTTCCAGTTTATTAGATTCATTAATGTTTTTTGCATTTGGCAGCCACCTCGCTCACACTCTGCTTATGCGTTTGTGTTAGACAAATGGACTCCTGCACTGAAATCATTTCCCCGAGCTTCATGCATTATTTTTTTTGCTACTTTCATGTTGGAGGAATGTGTTATGCGACTGTCATTTCTCTTCTTTATATTGCATTATGGGTTTACATTTATGCAACACTGCATGTATTCAAATTCAGACGCTGTTATGTCCTACATTTTCCTCGCTCTACTTAGTTTTTGCTTTATTTAAAAAAATGAATAATAAAGGCTCATGTACTCTTCTAAATCTTAAATTATTTCATCAAGGAGATTAAAAATTTCTAATCAAAATCTCATCTTGGTAAACATTACAGTACTGTAGGTGTAATGAGGTCATTTTGAATGTTGGCATTCGTTTCTCAAGAGAAAAGCGGCTTTAACGATTTGTTGATTAAATGGGCTTAATGATTAGCAAACTATGGTAGCCATGGTAACAGTTTTCTCTTCGTGCGTCACGTCTCGCTTTTGTCCTCCGGCGGTAGTCTCACAAGACTTCTCTGTCACTTTCTTACCTTTATCCTGCATGAGAAGCGCAGTCAACACTAACACACACTCAGCCAGACATTTGGCTTGTACGCACTGACACTTCACCTGCTACGCGCTCCTCCACAGTAACTTTCCCTGCATCACAAATCACATACTTCTTACTTTCAGTATGTAATTTAGAAGGACCTACACTTTCATGCTGTATGCATACAGTTGAGACATACTACTTTGTCATAACACTGTGCCTTGAACTTTGACCCTCTTGCTCATACATCCATCACAAAGGATTGTGGGTCAGAATACCCAGAGAAGCACGCTGGCTTGCATGCTGCAAAACACAACGATAATAATAATAATAATAATTTTATTTATATAGCACTTTTCAAGCTTACGCACAAAGTGCTTTCCATATTAAAAGATTTACAGAATAAAGGGAAAAAGGCATAAAGATCATATTGAAACATTTAAAAACGCATTTAGAGCAGATAAATACAATATATTTTCTTAAAAACAATAAAACAATAAAACATTAATCATAGTAGGCCATTCTATAGAAGAGAGATTTAGGAAGTCGCTTGAAAGCCTCTGTGGAGTCTGCTGATCTCACATTAAGGGGAATACTGTTCCAGAGCCGATGATGAGGACATCCTGGTATTTTTGACATACTACTTATTTGGACATACTAAATCTTTTTCTGGCATACTAAATAGTATGGTAGTACGGGTATTGGAAAACACAAATATTCCTTATTTTCTGGTTCCTCAGCAGCCAGACCAGAGCAGAGAGGTTTTTGGAGCCTTGTTTTGGTTTGATGGTTGTTGTCCCTCACCAGATACTTCACTTATCCCTCCCTCACACATCAGCATGTGGTTAAAAAAGAAAGCCAATGGACAATGGACAGAACAGCAAGAAGGTTCTGAGTTTAAATCCCCCAGCCGGCTCGGGGTCTTGGGAGTTTGTGGCTGAGGCAGGGCCTTTCTGTGCGGAGTCTGCATGTTCTCCTCGTGTCTGTGTGGGTTCTCTCCGGGTACCCCAGCTTCCTCCCGCAGTCCAAAGACATGCAGTGTAATAGTTTAATTGATAACTCTAAACTGTCCATAGGTGTGAATGTGACAAAATATTCACATTTTCATTAACCAATCATTGACAATGGTCAGGTTTCCATCCAAATGTGTCGAAATTCTGGAGCGAATTTAGTGAAAATGCGCAAAAAGAAAATGCGACTTTATGCCCGTTTCTATTTGTTATTATTTTGCAATTATTGAGAGGAGAGTGCACCATGAGATGACGTCATCAGAGAGCGTCTCTCTGCCACAAAACAAACAACAACACACTCGGCTGACTGATCATGGACAGATTCCTGATCAACTTTATTAACTTTATTTTTTTTAACTTTTATTTTATTAACTCCAGAAATTTTTCAGTTTCTTCGTCCCCCCAGACATTATCGTCTGCCACCTTTTTTTGTGACCACAACATATACGTGTGACATGATATCTAGTCCAGACACGTGACGTGGTATCTGGTCCAGTCATCCTCAGTTTATCCACAAAACCTGTTTCCATAGCAAAAAGTCGACTTTCCTTTTATTGATACGCAGACAAAATCCACCACCTCCAAGCGTAAAAACTTTTTTGCGAATTTTCGGCCTTTTTTTGTTTATTTTTTGCTATTTTTGAAAATTCAAATAAGAAATGGTGGATGGAAACCCTATTATTGTAACTATAACATAATTGTACATTGTGAAAATGTAACCTGGACAGATATATAGTTACTTATTTTTCTGATTAAGGTACTCACGATTACATGTAATCTGTTACTACCCAACCCAACCCATCTGTAGTTACATGAAGACCACAGAAAGAGAAGGTGCTCGACAGTTTTTCAGTCCTGTGGTTGATCTCAGTAGATTAGTCCAACATCTTTACCTCACTCTCGATATAATTACCTCACACCAGTTACACTGATGTGTTCAGTCACTCAAGTGGCTCCAATGATGAGACAGTAAAGGGACAGAGAGAGAGAGAGAGAAAGAGAGGCAAGTGTGTGAGAGAGAGAGAGCTTCAGTATCCGTATGGCTGTGTGTTTATGTCATGTTGGTTGGATTGCAAAGCAGAGCAGAGCAGATGGGTTTATAATGAGGAAACAGAATTATTCTGATAATGATGACCAGATAATTATACTCCATCTGAAGGAGGGAGGAAGGCGCGGGGAGGGCGGCGATGGTGTGGTGGATTAAAAAGAGAGTTAAATGGATGAGAGAAAGAGGAGTGCGTGTACACAAAGAGGGGTTAAGGAGAGCTGGATTCAGCGTATCGTGAGAGATGGGGAGAGAGGAAGATCGGATGGGATGAGATGAGAGCAGGGCGCTCGAAGACCATTAAAAAATCTTTAAATATCTTTCGCTGAAATATCCACACTGTAAGCTTTTGGCCTGTGAAGGTCTTACTTGAAGTTATGTAACCATAAATACACGTCTCTTTTTTTCATGCCGACCTATTCTGTTCTAGGTAATAGACTTAAAAACATCCACACTAGAAATATTTTAGGAATGTTTGGGCTTGTATGCCTCTCTGAATGGATACACTCTCTTTTATTAATGCTGTCATGCACACAGAGTTCACGCACGCTCATGACTGAGCTACTTCTGATATGCACCAGTCAGACCCACTCTATCCATTCACACTCGATGTCTGCTGAAAGGCCTAGTGATGTATACTGCATACATGCAGGTGGGCGACCAGATGTGAGTGGGTGAAATTCAGGACAGGGAGTTGGGGGCGAGCGTGTCATGACAGCAGGGTTAAAATGTAATAATTCAACATCATTTGTTATTACTATGATGAAGATCAGTTGCAGATTCTGAAGGTGATATGAAACATTGTGTCCAAGCATCTTTGCAGCACCTACAATTGTCATTAAAGGGATAGTTCACCCAAAAATGAAATTTCAGTCAGTATCTATTCACCTTCAAGCTGATTGAAGGTCAGTTGGCTGTTGTTTTTTTTTAGTTTTAATTGAATGAGGACCAGTTTTCAAACCCCTCATAGAGTTACATTTTGTTTTACATTTTTAATATCTTTCTAATAAATTTCTCTTGTGTTCTCTGTGTTGTTCTTTCATGAAACTAAGTAGAAGACTAAATTTTTTTCTCCTCCTCCTCCTCCTCCTCCTTCTTCTTCTTCTTCTTCTTCTTCTTCTTCTTCTTCTTCTTCTTCTTCTTCTTATTATTATTATTATTATTATTATTATTATTAGTAGTAGTAGTAGTAGTAGTAATAGTAGTATTACATGAATATATTTGGCCTGCATTTATATGACACAAATTAATTTTAGAATTATTTTATGGCCTTATTTTGCAAAAGCAACCTGCTGACTCTACATTATCCTGTTTGTTACACGGTTATGTACCACAAAAAGTCAATAATTTGACATTTTATGACATTTTAAAATGATTTAAGTGATTTAACAATGATTTTAGTGTTCCTCCAGTCTATTATCAGAACTGTGTCCATAGCAACGGTCTGCGCCTCATAACAATGGTCTGCTACAGAGAAATAACAGACCTTGGAATGCTGTAATTGACCAATCAGAATAGTGTGTTTTGCAAAGCACTGTAATAAGATCCATGATAATCCATTCACATAACTCACACAAAAAAAAGCAAACCTAAATAAGTATGTAAAAGTAAGAAAAGTGCTGAAATACACAATGGTTGAAGACAGTGGTCTAATCTCTGTCTGGCAATATTCAACAAAACAAGGGCACATTATGTGACACTGAAGCTGAGGACGTCACATACAAATTGAGAAAATTCAGTAATGGCCAGTTCCTCACAGCAGGAAGATAATAACTAATGGGGATTAACACTGCCACAGTCCAAAGAGCTAAATTCATCCTTAACATGATGACACCCTGTTTCAACTTATTTTTTGGTCAAAGAAAGTAATATTATATCTATTAGAATCCCAAATACAGATATTATATCTTTTATTTAAAAGGCTAAATTGTCAAACGCATAAAATATGTGAGCATATCTGTGATCCTGATTAAAACCCAAATGAGTTTGATCAGTTAATGATAATAAAAGAACATTTTGTATTTTTTTTTTTTTTTTTTTATCATCTAAAGGACAGACTTTTTAATAATGTTATCTCAATATAACAGTAATGGTTAAAGGATTCTGAGATTTATGCTCATCTCCTTGTGCTTGTAATTTTTTTTAAGTAAATTTTTTTCCACATACTTTTAATTCTCTTAATTGATTCTACTCCAAACCTGAGAGTTCTTATAATCTCTGAATAGATGTCTCAATTCTTCATTCATGTTTTAACTACTTTTCTCATAATCCTGACATCTAACATCAAAAAACTTTACTTCACATTTCATTTAGTTTGTCAAAACTTTACAGGTTTAACAAATGAACTTCAGTGACAGTATTGAGCGCTGCATGGCAATCATCAGTCCTCTCTTTTTTTGCCAAAGTTTCAGAGTGGCGTTTAGGAATAAATTATACCGGCTTGTGTTTTACATTTATTCAATAGCCTCTCTTGAAATACCATATGGTGGTGTTTACGTCTAGAATGACACTGAGTGAATGGGTGGTGGTGCATCGCTGAGCAGATGGTTTGGATCATTTTAAATAAAATTTTCAAAATTTTTTTTTTAGTCTGACCCTGTCCCTGCTCGTATGCTACTGATGGGAGATGCTTGGTTTAGGCTGCGGGGTTAGATTTTGTACAGGTGTTGGAAAAACTACCGCAAACAATTTGAAACCTGCAACTAAGTTGAACTAAAGTGTGTATGTGTGCGTTCACATGAAAGAAAACACAACACTATCATAATGAAAGTAAACAATGTTCATGGCTTGTTAGTACTCACAGCTGTCAAGCTAGCATATTAGTACTGTCAAATTTTGGCTGTACTTTCTCTGTTATTCCTGTGTGACTAATTTGTTATAGCTTTAGGAATATATCGTCTAGCAGAATGGGTGCATGTGCGTGTGGGTAGGCACGTATGTCTGAAGACAGGTAGGTGACAGCCACAGATGCTGTATTGTTTTCTTTTTCCTTTCTTTTTTTTGTCAGAGCATTTGATTCAGTGGTCTGGATGGAAAGAGAATTTTAACAAATAAAACAAAAGATGCTTTCCTGCTCTCATTTTAATGGGGCAAATGGAAGCAGATCAGAAAACAAGGAGACTTTGTACTAAAGTATGACCAAATGTACTCACCACAGACAGGGAATTACTCCTTGTCTAGACTGCAGATGTCATGTCAGCATCATTCTCGTAGGACAGCAGCGCTCACGCCAAACTGAAGCCTCTGTCTACGTAGGTTCTGATGCATGTCAAAGCATCAGAGCCGCTGGTCGAGGTGGGATGGCTAAAACAAACACTGGAGTTTGTGGTTTAGGTCCTGTGTCAGATGAAAAGTAAGGTAGTTATTTACATGACGTCCGTCAGGTGAGATACATAATGTGGTTATTTAAACCCAAACCACAATCTTTTTCTAAGCCTACCCAAGTAGTTTTTATGGCTACAAACTGCAACAGTTTTACAACATGTGTAATGTCATGTGAGTTATGTCAGATGACTTATAACATAGCTGAGGTCCTGTAAGCCTGTTGCTGATGGTACTCTCCATCAGTTGTATGTGTCATTTTGAGACTCATTGGCAAGCAGTTGCCACAGCTCTGCAGGTAACCTAATAGGCAGTCAAGTCAACTTACATAAGGATACAATATGATTTATTTATCATTTCCACCAAGGTTGTATGATGAGATTTTGACGTAGTTCCCTCTTTGATTGATTGATTGGATTTGGTTGAAGAGATTAAAAAATCTATCGAACAAACTACTAAGGTGGAGTGCCAAAGATGAACTAAGCAGTCTCTCAGGGAAGAAGCTGTTCTTCAGTCTGGTGGTATGGCAGTGAATACTTCTGTATCTCTTGCCCAATGGCAGCAGGGTGAACAGGCTATGGCTGGGGTGGGTGTTGTCTTTTAGTTTTTACTAGTATTTGCAGAGGCACCTCGTCTCCACGATGTCACTGATATGGTAGATGGGTACCAATGATGTTCTGGCTTGCTTTAATGACCCACACATCCCATGATGCCAACGAGTCTGTGATGTTTCCAGTCAGGATGCTTCCAAGTGCTCCTCAGAAGCTGACAAGAACATGGCACAGGAATTGTGCCTTCTTAAGTTTCTTTAGGAAATTCAGATGTTTCTGAGCCTTCTTGACCAAGGTGGAGATGTGTGATGTCCTTGACAGATTTTCTGTGATGTTGATTCCCAAGAATCTAAAACTGTTCACTTGCTCCACATCAGCTCCACTGTTGTAGGCAGGGGTGTGCGTCTTTGCCCCCTTTCTCCAAAAATCAACAATCAGGTCCTTGATTTTGCTGATGTTGGGCAGTAGGTTGCTTTTTTTACACTATTCTGTTGATTTCCTCCCAATATTAAGTCTCGTCATTGTTTGAAATCTAGTCGATGATGGTGGTGTCATCAGCAAACTTCACAACAGGGTTCTCTCCATGTCGGGGGCTGCAGTCATGGGTGTACAGCGTGAACAGGAGGGGGCTGAGCAAACAGCCCAGGGGGGCTCTGGTGTTGAATGGAGGAGGTGACACTGCCAATCCAAACTAAAATATGGAAAGAAAGCGTAAAAATAAATGGAAAAAAATCGTGGGTAAGGTTAAGAAAATATATGTTTTGGGGAAAAGATGTATATTTAGACAAAAGAGAGGAGTTCCTTATCATTGTCACAAAAATAACAAGAACAACAGGCCAAAACTGCAAACTCACAGGTTTGTGTGTGTGTGCATTCTTTACTGTGGGTGTTTCTGCCCTGTTTATTCTAATCATTTAGACCTCTGAGGTTACTTTTCCACATTACTCCTTTGTTTCTTCTTTTACTTTCATGTTCAAAGCAAGAGTATCAGGGAGATTGTCAGTAAAAAGATATCACACACATACATACACACCTCACAGACACCCTTTCTTTCTGCTTTATGCGCATATACACACACTCTCTCCCTCTTTATTTTGTATTCATGCACATGCACACGCACACGCACAGCAAGCTCACTGACAGGTCATTTCACCACAATCTAACATAGCTGAGTGGAGGGAACAGATGCTAAATATAGAGGCAAAGTGAGCAGAATACCAACGACTTTCAAGATCATACAATACAGACAAGCACTGCAATGGTTCACATGTGGCAATAAGGCAGTGTTTTTCAGAGACAGGTTCAAGGTTTGAGGTGGGAGGCTTGAAATTGTTTTAAAAGAGGAGGCTTTTGAAAAGGTGTAATTAAAGCAAAGTCTTTGAGAAGTTCCAAAATTTAATAGAAGTAAAATGAGGTTTGTTAAAGCTAGAATTTCTAACTGAAAAAATATGAAAACCTAGTCATGTTAACAAAAATGTAAAAATGTTTGGATTACAAACGATGATAATTTATATTGAGAGGAAATCTTGCAGAATGGCACACAGAGAAAACCTACTGCTCAACATCAGCATGACCAAGGGGGCAAAGACACACCCATGTCCACATCAGTGCAGCTGTTCTTGGGACATATCATGGTCATCTCACATCTCCACCGTGGTAAAGAAGGCTCAGAAATGGCTGTATTTCTTAAGTAAATTTAAGAAAATTCTCATGAGTTTTTGTTACCTTATACAAAGGAGCAATAAAGATAAAGGTCAACTTTATTGTGATATACACAACCATTAAGTACAATTCTGCCTGGAGAGTCGACCCTTTGCTAAGCCCATCTTCCGAACAGCAACTGCCCAATCATAGCTTAGCAACCATAACTAAGGTGCCACGGGCCTGTCAAGCTTTGCTTTCTCTACATGCTGAGCAGCATATATGGGGCTCTAAGAAGGGTGACACTCTGTGTTTCATGCGTTTGGACAGTGGCGTCTTTTTTGTCATCTTTCAAAAATGTAAAACACAAGAGCACACATGTGGGGAACGGATTAAACTTTGTCTTTATCTGCTGGAACGTAAGCTGCAAGCATTAGCTTTTCTGGCTGACTAACACTAGCTTAATAGGTGTAGACTTGTGGTGGATATCACTGCATTTGAAGCCACATCTTTCTCGCTGTGGCGCCAAAAGCATTCTGCCTGGACACATTACAAATTTGTATGATTTGTGTCACGGACCAGGCCAGGACTTGGCAGCAGGTGATGACAGCCAGCCAGAAGATCATTGATACTCCCCTACCATCATTGGTGATATTGATGATGTGAGCTGCCTGCACAACGCTCAAAGTCAATACCCACCCCAGCTGAATCCTGTTCATCCTGCAGACGACTGACAAGAGATACAGTAGTATCTGCTGCTGTACCACCAAACTACAGAGCAGCTTCTTTCTTCAGGCTTTGAGACTCCTCAGCTTATCCTCCATGCTCCACCATGAATAATGTAACAGTGCAGCATAAAAGCGACTACAACTTGCATTTTATTGTGCAACCCTCTGGTGCATGATGACCATTGAATTAACCTTGAACCTGAATATCAAACGTTAAATGGAAGACTTTAGGTGTAGGGAAGCATCACCATTTGTCTTCCTTATTACCTAAGACTTGCTGGATACCTTGGAGTTTTTACCAAGGGTAGATTCCCTCAACTAATGTTATGACCTTCATTCCATTTCCTCTGGTCCTGTCCACACTCTCTGTCTAATACAGCTCTGATGCTACATTGGGTGTTTGTTTCATCATTTTATGTTTACTCTGCCAGTTCAGCTAGAGGCTTAGGCCGCTTTTGCACACATGCTGCTAAATAATGCTGTGCAAAATAAACACTAATTTGATAGCATCTAAAATGGACTGCACGGATTTCATAGAGAATTCTGATCTTGAGCTGATACATGTGTATTTATGTTGGGCTTCTGCTAACAAGCGCAACATGGGCAATTTTTACACATATTATGAGTAAAACCGGTCTTCAGAATTTCACCTTCAGGTTTCTGGAGTGGTTGATGCATAGTAAGTGCACCGAGCGTGAGCTGTGTGTAAGGAGGGAAGACATGCTCCTGATCAAAAGAGAAATGAGGAGGCAAATGAAATCACTGAAGAGCATAATTTAGCAATTCAATAGGCACACAATTCTTCTATTAATTAAGTTTCGGAGATGAATTAAGTAATTCCAGGTTGAAAATTATAAAATTATAAATACAAGGTACAAATTATTATTACTACAAATTATTTTTCCCTCCCCCAAGATTTACCAAGCTTAATAGATTGTTCAATTACAGAGGGGATTTTTTTTCCTATTAAAAATTTGCATATAGTGTTTTAAGATGGAACCCTGGTGGTTCATAAAAGCCACTCTATGAAAGTTTGCTATAATTTTAAGTACTTCATGGAAGCCAGCAGCAGCACCTGTCAGGAGGGACTTAAAGATAGCTGCAGCACCAGCATATCACACCACAGAATATCCTCTTGTGTATTATTGTTTTGATAGTAGGCTACAGAACAAAGTGTTGAGCCAAAAAAGCCCTCATAAATAGAAGGACGCACAATTAAAGGAAAAAATATAATTAACATGCTGCTGTCACTGCTAGAAAGAATGTGTGTGTGTGTTTTACACTTGTGTTTTTTTTTTTTGAAGGGAAAGCGGGGTTGCCTGCCACGAAGATAATTAAAACTTTTAATGTCAAAATCAGCCTCTGTGTGAGTCTGTGAACTGCAGCTCTGATGAGTGCACGTTGCATCTGCCAACCTAACAAGCATGTGGAAAGATCTGCCACAGTAGAGCGGCTGTCACTGCTTGTTGAGACAGGTTGTTAGGATGTGTGTGAGGTAAAAAAAAAAAAAAAGTGAAAAGAAGAAGTATCATGTTCATTGTCTTCATCAATAGCTTTTGGAATTTTGCGTACGTTCACCTGTGTGCAGGATGTCATGTTGGGCTGATCAGCTGTCCCACTGTCGAGTCACATTGCTGTTTCATGTCTCAGCGATGAGACGCCTTTGGGCCTCTGATGTGAGTAATGATTTTCTAATAACCTGCAGCTTGTTAGCTCAGCTGGCTGGAAAACTGAGTGCCAAAGTGTCTGCATCCATTTGATGTGTATGTGCGTTCCTGTGAGCCTGTGTCAATGTGTACTCTTTACTAAAACGCAAAAGTACAGGCTGTCAGTTTCAATTTGATAGCACTTTGATCCACACTGGATGAATTGTTAAAAAACTGACATAATTTTTGCCTCAGCGCCCACATTTTGTGGTGTCAAGACTATTTTCAGTCGAGGCATTGAAAATTTGTATTATGTTCCGACTTCTAGGTTTCTGCTCGCCATGAATGTAACTGGGGTCTTGATATTTTATTTTAGAGAGCCTTCAGCACAGATTTCCTTCGAGATGACTAAAAAGAGATGGAGTGGAAAAAAAAGACAGAATAACAATGAGAGTTGATGCCTAATTCAGCTGCTGCATGAAACAACAGATTAAACTGAGTGTTCCTGGTAATGACTGAGATAGAATATGATTGGAGTACTCTTTAAAGTATCATACTGGGTTCGGAAACTGTGTGGAGGAGAATTGTGGGAGGTTAGCGGTGGAGCATCCATAGCAGTACACTACCGTTTTCCTCAGAAGTGCAAATAAGTGAGACAAAATAATCTATTTTTTGTATTCTGTAGAGCTCAAGAGAGGAGTGTTAATGGGGGCTGACATTTTTTCGGGATTCCCGTGAGATTCACGTGGGATTGAAGTCAATTTTGCTATTCATCAGGGGACTGGGAAGGGGTGGGAAAAAAGTCATTGGGACCAGGAAGGAGCATAATAGCAATATGTCAGTTTTTTTATGTGTAAAGATGTCTGTAATGTTGTGTGTGGACTGTCGATTGACAAGGACAGGATGGGATGAGAATCATTCTTCTTGGACTGGGACAGGACAGGTATTGGGATGGGATGAGAATAATTTTGTGGGAGCTGGCTGGACTGGGCCGCTTCCTTATACGCACCATCATCAAGGCTAAAATAACCGATGTTAGCTTCCTAACATCCTAAACTGGGTGGTTAACAAGGTAAACACTGTGCCTGATAAACATCAGTCACATGAATAGAACAGAGTATCCCACAATGCATTGTGAAAAGTAGTATACAACAAGGGCTTCTCAAAGTCTGGATGAAGGTCTGCATGCGGACCAAACAGCAAGCCAATTTGAATACAAGTGAAGTGTAGTTATTTCTATTTTGTAATAAAATATCTATTGATCAATACTTTATTAGTGACATTGAATTTATATAGCTGGAGAACAGTCACAGCGATCCTGTCCCAAGGTGAATGTGGTTTTAGTGTGGCTTCTTTTCCTATTGTTGACATCATCGTTGTGGTCATTTTAACTACTGGAGAGAGTGTGTTTTGTGTGTGGTTGTGTGAGTTCATGCATTGACTTTACAACAGAGAATTTGCATTGAGCTCCTTAATCGCCATTTCTCTCACTAGGCTCAAATGTATCTTAACTATCCTGATCTTAACTTGAATATATGTTATATGTGAGTTGATTAAATGTCATGTTTGTTGTTATTCTGGACCTCTAACACTGAATAAAAATCAGATGCAGACCTGTAAAGAATCAGTTTGAGAATGCCTGCTGTATACCACTGTGTATTGTGCTGAAACAAAAACAACAAAGGATTTTTTCTTCACTCTGTAGTAGGGATATTAATCAATTAATGTTGCTGTTAAAAATTTAATCAATTAAAATTCATAATCCATAATTAATATGATAGTCCAGAAATGGCAATAGTTGTGCATCAGTTCAACATCTGATGGAGGCTTTTGTTGAATTACGAAACTTAAACTTAGAAAAAAAGGAGAAAAAAAATTGCATTTATATCTTATAAAAGGAGAAATGTGTAGTATATTTTCTGTAGTAAATCATCAATATGTCATCAGAAATCAAGGAAACATGTTAAGGTGAAATACTCACTTTTCTGACAACAACACTGCAGCCACAGTTTCCCAACTCGAAGTTTCCATTTTGGACCGGAAAGCTGATTTTCTATGCCTGTTTCATGTTGATTAGAGTTCAAATTAATGCTGAATGTTGACCAAATGATTTAGTGTCTGTTTATGACTTACATTAATAATTTTGTAGAGGGTATAAATGTTCGTAATGGTTAAATTGAGCAATATGTTAATGGAGTCTGGCAGGCAGTGGCTAAACTCAAACTCCAGAGTGTGTATTTTTGGAGCGTTGTGCTTTTGTTTTCAGGATAACAGGCTTAACTGAACATTGACAGACTGATCAGCTTATACTAGAGGACACATTGTTACTTGTTATTGTCAGTTTACAATGTTGCGCACATCCTGCATTCCTGCAGTGTTCCTTCAGCCTTTTTTGATGCATAATTGTTAGATATTGTTTCTTTATGTGTTAATAAGTAATCAGTTGTTAGCATATTCAACTACTGCTTCGGGAAAACGCACAAAATTTGCAACCTTATTATATAGAGAGTTCAATATATAGTCCTCTACATAGACATCCCTAGATAGTGAGTAGGGAATAGTGAATAAGTGAATGAACCTGAAACCTTTAGTCTTGTTGTCTGTTCACTGTATGCACCCAAACTGTTATTGCTACTGATGCTATTAATTTTGTGCCCTTTTCAGTGACAATTGTTGTGCTATGTGTGAGGAAAAGGCTTCATGTGTTTCAGTGCATCATAATATGACAGTGATGGAGTGGGTGACAATATATCAAGGATTGGATCTGCAGGCTTTGTACGTAGTCAGTACCCTAACACGCCCTAACCCGTGTCTTATTTCTTTGTTCTCTTTCAGGTCTTTGGATCCATCACCCCAGGCCATCTCTCTCTTTTCAGTCCATCCACCAGTCACCACCATGTATCTTCATGTTGAGGCTAAATAAATCACAGCACACCAGCTAGAGGTAGGCATGGCTTCACAGCCAGCTTTTACGCTGCTTTTTTTTTTTAGCCGATACAAATTTAAAATTGTGCCAATTGCAGGATGCAGAATGTGCTCTGCTGGGAACTGTGACAAGAGGCTTGCACTGTTGTTTCTTTTTAATTACATCTGAAACATATAAACAGTTATTTCCAATTAAGTTTAATAAAACTTTAATGATCCCCTTTGGGAAATCACATAAGTATAGGATATTACATTATGTTTTGATTTATGCCATTAAAATGAACTCACACACTTAACACTCTTTCCTTATACAAACTAACTAAATTATAGGAGGCAACTTCACTACAACAGCTTTCTCTTACATCTGGAATTTAGTCAAGCATGTGTGTCGAGTGCAAGCAAATACGTGTGTGTAAGTAAAACATACAGCTGCATGCACCTTTGTGTTTGAGAGAGAGTGAGTGGGTAAAAAATGAATGCAGGTGCCCACCTACCTAATGCACAATATGAGGTTGAGTGCCCTTATTCACATGTGAGTGTAAATGTGTTGCAGTGTGTGTGTGTGCTGGCTCTCTGCAGCTGAGTGTGTGTGTCTGCTGAAAGCAGTGCTGCGGTCCTGTGTGCTCTGCCTCTGTTACAAACATATAAGCAAGGCTGTGAGAGCACAGAGGCCAGACAGGTCTGCAGGCAGGCAGTTAGGTAGAGCAGAAATAATGCTATCAATACTGAGTGGATGTATGGATGGAAATAATCAGTTTTAAACATCTGTAAATCTTATGATTTTCTTGGTAGGAAGGTCATACGTGCTATAGAAGTGTGACATCAGTACTGCATATGGTAAAAAATAATCTATGAAGATTTCCTTTTGTTTTGTAGATCTAGGGAGGCAAAGAAACATACTTTATGTCAGAAGTATTTGACCAGGTTAGACTGAAAGGTCCATTCCTTTGGACAAAACAAATCTGAGGTCAATTCATTGTTTCAGTTTTCCAGCTGGTCTGGTTTGTGTTCAAAAAGGCAAAACTCAAGCGGTCCAGAAATTATAAACCAAAGTCATGCTGTGAAAATATCACCTGATTATTGAGTCATAGAGTCGGTGGATAAAAAGACAATAAACGCCTCACAGTTTCTACCTGGATATTGTCATAGTAGAGCACCATCAGGTTCTGTGGATGTTGGTGTTGATCTGGGGCGCATGTCAACAGACCGTGTATAAGAACGTCACGTACGCCAGCGGATGTTAAATAATTTAATAACATCGTCACGAGTCCAGGTTTGTTCCACTGGTTTATAAAGGAGAACTAGTTATAGCATTGGAGGCTGCTGAGTGGTGCATGAATCCAACATCTTTACTGTGAAAGTGCACTAGAGCAAGCAAACTAGAGACTCCCATCAGCCGAGCAGCTAACTTCTGGTTTAGCTCTCCACTAACTAAAGTTGGGATAAAATGATTTAGCGGTGAGGCTCTTCTAGACTTTCCAAATGTAATCACACCAAATAGATCTGGTCCTGATATTAACACAATTCATTTTCTGGAGGTTGTGGTGCTCAAAAAACATTAGCCATCATTTTATAGCTGCTTCCTTCACAATGTAAGTCTATGGGGAAAAAGTCTTTTTGGGCATGAAAGCATCACATGATATTGTCATTTAAATCCCAGTGCTTTTCCCGAGGGAGTGGTGTTTCCCCTGCCAGTCCACATTTTAGTCACAAATGTGGTATTAATTCACCAGTCACCAAAACAGGAAGAGAAAACATTTGTGAACCAATGAAATGACACACAGAATTGTCCACCTCTGTAATTGGTTCGAATGATGTTCACACCAGAAATGAATGACTCCAGAGTTCACTTGACTGCAGTCTATAGGACCACCCCTTTGAGATGGACCAGAGAGCGGTTGTTTGGTCTGCATCAGAATTTGAGTCTGGCGTTCACACCAACCCAAACAAACCGTGCCAAGCTCCAGGGTTTAGTTCAGCCGCACTGAAGACTGGTGTGGACCTGCCATAAAACTTTAAAAACCAGCTGCGTTTGCAACAAATCAGACAGATTGTAGACAGAGGAGATTTTGGCAGAGAGCCTGTCAGAGCACAATGTGGCTTAACCCCACAGACCACTGTGGACAAAGGTCAAAAACAACACAATATTCCAGATACTGAGACCAACATGAGCTGTCAATCAGTGGAGGAAGCCATGAAGAGAAATAGTTGACCTGCATGATTCAATATCCATTTATTCATCAAAATACAAACTGAGTGGACTGTCCTTTTTCAGTGGTGGGTGCCCTGACTTTTCATTCACATAACTCTTGTTGAGTATATGTGTATAACTGCAGCAAAACATGGAAAACCTTAACCTCGGATGCTCTGCTACTGCCTCAGTTTCTACTGTTTTAGACTTTTTTTCAGGAGCACAGAAAGTTAGTAGTTTTTTATTGGCCTTTCTCTCTGTTGTACTGGCAGCTACTCAAAGAGTGGTCATGAAAACAAGTCAAGCAATCAGTTATAGCCATAACACTTTTAAAAATATTTTATGGCAGTGTAGCTACGCAATTTACCCCAACATTTGGACCAAAAAAAAGTTTTCTGTTATTGCTTTATGTCCTGCTATTGCAATGGTTGGATGCATTGCATTCGCACCATTAGAAGCCCTTGCCTTTAGCCCTTGTGTCACTGCTTTCTGTTTTTATTTTTTACTGCAGCCAGCCATATACAGCTGCCACAAGTTCAAAAGTTTTTAACATCTTGCAGAAAAGGGATCAAGCTATTTCAAGACCATTTCTTATCTGACCTTTTACTTGGACAAAGTGCTCTCTGTCTTCATCTATGTGGTCAGCAACTGGCATTTTCTACCATGAATAAGAACCACTATCCACTATAAGAGTCAGCAATTTCCTTGTAAATGGAATTTTGTATGGATGCAGCACTCTTATAATGGTCCTTTTGTGCTATAATTGTTGCATTGTTTAACATAGAAATCAGTCAACAAAAATATAAAAGGAGCACTTTTGTTTTTGTTCCCGTTTTTTAATGAGTTGAAGTTGTATTTAGTCTTTTCTGTGCACACAAAATGTTTATTTCTTTGTTTAAAAAAATGTGTTTCTTAGCACTTCTGCTTTGTTAAGATAATCCATCCACCTGATAGGGGTGGAATATAGAAATGCTGGTTAAACAGCAGGATTATTGCACAGGTTTGCCTTGGACTGATCACAATAAAAAGCCAGTTTGATCTTGAAATAAGATATTTATTAGGGACTGTACTATGGGTATTTTGTAAAGTTCTACAGATACCAAATGTTAAAGCACTCAGAGGCAGAGCAGGGTGGATCATGACTTTGCCTCTGGGGGGAAAAATGGTATCTGTCACTGGTGGGCTCTGAGAAGTGGTAGAGGGACACCCCCATGTTAAAAGAAAGTACCCTCTAGTGTGCCCTTCCACTGGATGAAATAGTAAAGTGCCCTCTAGTGCCCTCCAAGAAGAGAAAACATGATAAAGTGTCCTCTGGAGTACCTTTCCAGTGGACCCAGTGTGTTAAAGTGCCCTCCAGTAGAAAAAAAAACATGATATAATGCCCTTCTAGTGGACAAAACATGGTGAAGTGCCCCCAACAGTGTCCCTCCAGTCAAGAAAAACTGATAAAGTGCCCTTTGGGACAAAATGTGATAAAATGCATCAAATTCTTTGGCAGGCTGGTGGCCCTCGACATGCAGCTGGTGCCCTTTTTATTTTTTATGCCCAGGCCTCTTTAGACAGCCTGGTACACCATGTTACCTGCAACCATACGTAAAATAGCCATAGTTCAGTGCGTAATAAATGGCTTTCTTTCAAGATGAAACTACTCACTTTAGAGTGGCTGGTGGATGGATTATTGTGGCAAAGGAGAATAGCTCACTTACAAGGATTTTAACTAGATTATTTTTGGGCTTTTTCCTTCATTTTGATAGGGACAACTGAAGATATGACAGGAGAGGGGGTAGAGAGAGAGGGAATGACATGCAGCAAATGGGTTGAACCAGCGGCCGCTGCAGAGGACTGACAGCCACAGTAAACACTCTACATACACTCTACCAACTGAGCTGTTGGGGCGCCACAGATTTTACCTAATTTCTGAACAAAATTTGAGAGAAATAAACCTTTTGGGTGTTAAGAAAATGTTTTTTACCTTTAACTCATGAAAAATGAGAGAAAAAACATAAGTGTGTATATATGTTCATATTTTTCTTGAGTATATATAGATTGTTTGTGTCTTTGACCTACTGCTACTGTATATCCATATTACACTCTGCAGGATTTAGACACAAACCCTCTGTCCCAGTGTGTATATAGCTGTTTGTAGCTGCAGTGCGGATGAGCTGCGTGTATGCTGAACTAGAGTAGAGTCAGAAGAGTTCCTATGAAGTGTAATTCTGCCACAGAAGCTCTCTCCAGCCAACCTATTACAGCGTATTAACTCTGGCTTACACACCATTTTAGAAGTGGTTTGAAAAATGATTTCATTACAGAGGTTGCAGAACAATTTGTACCACTATCCCCGCTTTCTTCTCGGTCGTAGCCGTCCCTGCCTTCCTCTTCACGCTGTTTTATTTTCTGCCAGCACCCAGGAGAAACATCTGCCATGAGCAGTTTATTAGAGTGAGCTAAACGGCTACAACGTCCAAGACATTTTGCAGTTCAGTATGTTTGTTTTATCCGAGCAGAAAGGCAAAAATAGCTACTCATCCAACACTGACGGATGCAGTTGCAGATGAGGCATTTCTGACATTAAAATAACTTTTCCAAGAGTTCATACAATGAGACATCGAATCAGACAACTAACTTCTTATCTTCCTAATAGTTTCTAAGATTACTCAAGATTTCTCCTTTGAGCAATGTGATATCTGTTACAATACAGTCTATTTTTATTTCTTTATCCCCTTGTGAAATCTTCATAGATTACAGATCTGAATCCAATAAAGAATGCAGTGTGGTATCAGAGAAGTTTCAGCTTATCTAAGATTACTTATCTCAGAAATTGAAGGGGATTGATGTGAGGGACTCAGATATATGAAGTCTACATCGCTGGAGCTAAAGATGCACAAGTTCACAAAACCTAGAAAGACTGCAATAGGTCACACTCACTCCTTTGTGCCTGCGTGGGTGGAGGGTTGTGTGAAGCTGGTCCTTTGGGAATTTCTTTTACATGGAGTTTGAGCAGGAACGATTGTCAGCCATGTCCCCAGAAACTTAACTGCTGTGTGCAAGTTGCTCCCATCTGTTGTGTTTGTACACACTAATTGCACTGGTTTTCTAAGTGGGTATATGTGTTGTCAGTGTTCATTTGGATTTTTATGTTCGGGCCTTGCACAAAAATATCCTTTCTACATGCATACACACGCAGTACATAGACACAGAAGGATGCAATCATCAGTTTATTGCACCGGCTCTTAATTCAGGGCTGGAAAAGTAAAGTGCTCAAGCTGAAACTGCTGATTCATCACTATTTATTTTGGGATTGTGTATACCTGCCTTTAATTAACAAGACGGGCTAAGTGTGGGTACAGCAGTCTGTTGTATTTTCTATTTTTGCTCACATGCACAGACACATAGGCCCACACTCTGTGTTTTGTGAAAATTGGTCCAGTGGCCTTGTAGTTTTAAAGGTGTCCACTTAGACTCTCACTTGCATCATCTTGTATCTTCTCTGCAGATTTTCGACTTTTACCTGACTGTAGACAAACTCTTAAATGGACTATGGAAAGTACAACTAAATAGTGCTAAACTAAATTGATAAATAAAGTTATCTCAAACTGTGCGCTTGTGTTACTCAGTCTAGTGTGCTTTATTTTCCAGGCTTTTGAAATAAAATTAGCCTGTACTTCGCTACTCAGTCCAGTTATATTAGTGTACGAAATGTGCGTTGTTATGTCCTGTAATTCCAGTGCCCAAGTTCCTTGGGATTCCTAACACTGGAAAAGTTTGTAAAGAGGCAAAAGCACAGGCAGCACTGAAGATGGTTTGTGGAGCCATGAAATACACCATGACATGTGGACGGAGAGTTTACTTACTTTCCAATATTTAGGGATTTTTAAAACTTCTATCTCATGTTCTGTGGGCATGTCTTGCCTGAACTACAGGAGAAACCGCCAAACTGCCCCCACGATGATCAGAGGTACTGCTGTATTTCATCTGTATCTGTAAACTTTCATAAAATTAAGAGTAAAGCCAGAAAGCTCAATTTGCACCAAACATAAGGGCTTTTAACACTACATTTAGCATGGGGCTAAGAAAGCTTTCACATTGGCACAATCCTGGCACAGTCCAGGGTGAGCTAACCCCAGCTTTAGCCTCAGGCTTAGTAGCCATGCTACAGAGCAGGGTTAGCCCTGAGTTTGTAGGGTTATCTCCTGAAATGTCCTGATCGACTAAACCCAGGGCTGAAAGGTGCCAGTAAGAAACAAAGAACTTATAATGTTAGCATCACCTGCTGCACAAATGGACATGTAGCCCAGGGCTAGCAGAAGTGCAGTGTGAATATAGCCCTGGGCATAGCTTAACTCTGGGGTAACAATGTGTGTAAGAAAGGGGGCTTAATTATCCCAGGGTTAACTCTTAGCCTAGGGCTTTCCTTAGTACTATCGTTCATATGCAGCGTGAAAATCCCTATAGTGCACATAAAAATTACAGCTGAATACAATTACTGCACCTTAAGTCTATTCGTGTAATGTTCTCTGTAGATGGAAGAACTTGTCAGTTGTTTTGAAGAACATGTATCTTCACAGTCTTTAAAAACAAGAGGTAAACTTAGAGGTGACTAAAACTTGCGTAACTCTGTCAAAGCAAACACTGTAAATACTGTATACAGTCCACAAACTACAGTGTGGGCCTTTTGACTAGCTGTAGGCGACAGCATACTGAGGAGCAGTGAAAAAAGGCATTTCTTGTGTGGTGCCTTTTTCTGTTCACAAACCTGTAATTCTGCTTGTGAAAACATGCCAGATTCAGTTCAATTCTGTTTGGAGTGTGCAGCTGGTCAGACAGTGCTGTCCATTCATGCAACTCTGAATCTCACACCACCACTGGTGTGACGTCAGTTACTCACGCAGGTCAAATGTTACAATCGGTGTACCAGTCACACGTGCACAAATCGAGACTAATTTATTTATGTGCCTTGTTTTACGTGTGCCATGTTTGTGGAACCATGATTAAATCTGTTTTCATTAAAGATGGGAAAATAAAAGCCAATAATGAGCAGGACTGGGAGGGTTACTTAAAAAATATATTCTGATACAATTACTGATTACCTGTTAAAAGTGTAATCAGTGACTTTATCCAAGTATTATAGTATTAAAGTAATGTAAATTGCTTCCTTCCATTACTTTTGGATTACCTCAATACCAAACGGTACTGTTTAGGCCAATATCATGTAGTAGTAGTAGTAGTAGTAGTAGTATTGACACGTTAGTGAGTTATACCTGGATTTCTGTGTAGCTAACATTAGCATTTGATGTATGTAGCTAATGATAGCAGTTGTTTGGCATAGCAAATGTTAATAGCTGGTCTGTGTAGCTAACATTAGACATGATCCTCTGTAGCTAACGTTAGCAGTGTGTCTGTGGAGCTAACATTAGACATTATCCTCTGTAGCTAACGTTAGCAGTGTGTCTGTGGAGCTAACATTAGACATTATCCTCTGTAGCTAACGTTAGCAGTGTGTCTGTGTAGCTAACATTAGACATTATCCTCTGTAGCTAACTTTAGCAGTGTGTCTGTGGAGCTAACATTAGACATTATCCTCTGTAGCTAACGTTAGCAGTTTGTCTGTGTAGCTAACGTTAGTGGTTTTTCTGTGTAACTAATGTTAGCGGTTATTTTGTGTAGCTAATGTTATTGGTTGATCTGTGTAGCCAACGTTAGCGGGTTTTCTGTGTAGCTAAGTTTAGCAGTTGGTTTTCCTGTAATATTTTCTTTACATTCGATGCTGACTTGTGGGATGATGGCAGTATTTTCACAGCTGATGGCAGAATTGTTCTTGTACTGTGATGTTATTCCTCTTTTCTGGCAAAATAACAAGATAACACCATTTTTTCTGTAACTTTCTTGTATCCTAATTATGTAATCCAGTTACATGTAATCCATTACTCCCTAAGCCTGATAAAGAGCTATGTTTTGTATGACAATACTAACCTTGGGTTTAACAATATCAACATAAAGTTTATTTTGGCCTCATTCCAGTGGCCAGTGTTAGCCATAAACCATCATTACTGTTTGGTAATAATGGTGAAAAGTTTGCTTTCATAAAACTTTGCTTTTTTTCCACATTGAGGGGTTTCTTATGTTAGATGAAATAATTCTCCATGCATCAGTAGATGGTATTACTCATTTATCATGGTTACTCTGTTACTTTGAGAGAAAAAAAAGCTTTTCAGCATTGCAAATGTAATATCATGATGCATTTAAGGGTGCAGTGTATTTTTATTACATCATATTTATTTATTTAAAAGCAATTTCCACTAAATGCAAATGTCAGAATAAGTCAAGATTAATAACCACATCTTGGAAATCCTGGTAAAAATATTTTTCACACCATAATCATGCTTTAATTATGGTGTTTTCCCCACATAATTAAATGCCACAGTGGTCAGTGAAACATTCATTTTTGCAGGAAGAAAAATGTGCATCTCTGATTATTGTTTTTGCCATTTCACCTTGTTATTTACAAAACTCAAAACCCATCTATTATCTAGACTCTTCATCTAGGACTTGTCAAATACATGAACAAGCAGAACGCAAACATGTAAATATCTGATCCTCTCTGTGCTGCCTCGCACTATTACAGATGATTGAATGTAAATGATCTGACAGTAAACCTATGCAAATGTATTCACTTGTAGGTTTGTAGGTGTGCATGGGAGCATGCATTTGCTACTGTGGGTGTGTATTAATGTATAATCTGTATATACACAAATGGAAAATGCTTTATTATTAGGAGACAATGTTTTGTATGCAATTCAATGTCAAAACAATGCTGATAATTGAAAGTAGACATTTTTTTTGTCAGAACAAAGATATAAAACCACATTCATCTTGTGTGAAAGTATTTCTTTATGTTGTTAATATCACTCAGTGATGGGCTGCATGGTCATTAGGTCATCAGGCATGAGGTATTAGGTGCATTATATCTCAGTGCTGTCATCGTTATCATGAAAAGTGAAACAACAGTGAGTCACTGACACAAATCTTCTTGTAATATTATCAGCTTAAATGATGAAAGAAGCAGTATGTATCAATTGCACGTCCAAAATGAGTCCTGCAATCCAAATAGCAAGTTGCAGCCATAGATGTCTTAAAAAGGGTGAATTTATTTGGTTTCATGATTAATTTTGACTCTAATTGATCTGAAAGGGGCAAAAAAGGAGTGAAAGGAAAATTTCAAACGAGGACATGGATGTTGCATTGAATAGCAAGTGTTTCAACTTAACATTTCCTTAATTTCTGTCATATGGTTAGGATTTATTACTGTAAATATATTACAGATTTCTCCATTAAATGGTGCTGAACTGAGACTAAATGAGCTTGCCCAGTAAATAGGAATGTCCTTTATTAACCAGGATACTATGATTTCAGTGTTTTCTGTTGAAAATGACTTTTATTAGACCACTAATTCCCCTCAAGCAGATCGCATCTGCAGCTGGATGCTCTTGATCACAGCTGGTTCGAGCGGCAACATATTAAAAAAGCGACAATGAAGAGTAGGCAGATAAGCAGAAAGTGAAGTGGCCACAGACTAATGCACTGTACTCACTAAACAAACTGACAACTCTCATCATGAGGACGTGCAAACTGGAGTAGAGAGATCTTGGTTGTTGGTGTTTCCATCAGCCTTTTTTACTCATTAGTTTACAGATCCAAACTATAATGAATGAATAAATTATGGTTTATTATTATAGATTGCTTTAAATTACCCTCTCTAATTGTTTTAGAGAGCAACAAAAGATGAGTGATTATCCTCAGGCTCTATTGAGTAAAGTGTTTAGAGACTATTAGAGTTTATTTTGTTCACTAAGTAAAAGTTAGCACTAATATGCTTTGGCAACATTGTATTTTATGCGGTCATGCCAATAAAGCTAATGAATTGAAATTAAATTGACTAACTTGTGAGTCTCTGAAATGAGTAACTCTAAACAAATAGTAGGCAGTTTTAACTTTTGGGACATTAAGTACAGGTTAATACAGTTTTACTTAAGTAACCTCTTGAATGTAGGACTTTTACTTGTTGTCTCTACACTGTGGTTTTGCTACTTTTACTTAAATACTGCTGTCAAAGTCAAAGGAAACTATTGACCATCAGGGCAACTCCTGTCCACTGGCTTGAATATCAGGGGATGTCGGAGACGGCAGCAGATTCAGCACCCTGGACAGCAGCTGTCAGCACATGGAGCTCCATGATGGTGTAAATAATGCCAAGTGAGATCATGATCAAAGTAATGAGTGACTTCATGAGGATGTTTGTAACTATGTCAGTGTATAGTGTATATGACAGTGTCTTCCCTCTTCTGTTACCAGTCTGTCTTCGTCCTTAGTGTCAAGCACCCCAGCATTTTCTTAACACTTCCCTGTGTACTTTTCTTGCCTTGTTTATTGGACTTCCTGCCTGCCTTTTTGGATTGGCTTGGATTTTCCAGGAAATTAAAGCATGATGTTTGGTCATAACAGCTTTATCTTTAGAAAGCAGGCTCTGTATTGCTATTGTAAAAATATATACCATGGACTAAAACTGTCCTGCATGCTAACAAGGGTATCTGAGTGTACTCACTCTTCTCTCATCCTGCTGTCTGTTGACTCTGTTGCATCATGCCACCTTTTGAGAGCACAGATTTGTTTCAAATGTCCGTGATTTCTTATCTGTGTATGTGTTTTCCCCCCTCTGTCACCAGTGTGTCTTTGTCGTCAGTGTCAAGCAGCCCAGCATTTTCTTGACGTTTCTTTGTGTACTTTTTGGATTTTATGCCTAATTTATTGGACTGCCTTACTGCCTTTCTGGATTGGCTTGGATTTTGAAGAAAACTAAATGAGCATGACATTTGAAACAGGGTTCTGCATTGCTATTGTACAATATAACCTGGACTAAACTATCCTTCGGGCTTTGATTTAGATTTTATTCATCTGTCCCTGATTTGTTCCCTTGTTCTTTGCCTTTATTGGACTGCCTAACTGCCTTTTCGGGGTTGGGTTGGATTGGCATTGCTATCGTACAATATTATGGGTATCACAATCTCAATAATAAAATGAAAATCAATCAAAATGATCCAAAATGAGCTACTCTTTTCTCATCCTGCCGAGTGTTTATTCTGCTGCATCATGCCACAGCCTGTGTCACACAATCTTTTCTATCCAGATGCGTGCTAGTCCACCCTGCTGAGCTGTGACCTTCACTCCATCTCACCTCCAGGCATGTCTTGCGTTTCGCCCCTTGTATATTCTCATAGGTATGAATATACAACATGCCAGCGCATATCGTGGCAAAGGTAAATAACTTAATAGATTTCCCACCCAGAGACCCTAGATAAATAGAGAATCTAAATATTCTATTGAAGCTGAGAAGCATGACAGCCATGTAATTCCCTAAGCTGCCTCTGAAAGCCATAATATTCATATTTCTTCATAGCAATAAAACCATATTACCATATGAAGGCCATAGGATAATATTATTATCAGCCTGCTCTCTGTGTGTGCCTCTCCAGTGGCAGGGATCAGTTCAAAGCACAGCCCAAAGCATGAGTGCATGTGTGTGTGAGAGGAAGATAGTGTGTGCATGTGTGGACTGCGTATGTGTGTGTGTGTGTGTGTGTGTGTGTTTGTATCTGTGACTGAGTGTGTGTGATCACTTCCCTGAAGCGACAGCTGCACGCCGAGTTCCTGAA